>NC_140598.1:50642107-51842107 GCF_057381915.1 Diplotaxodon limnothrissa | reverse complement strand
CCCCGCGACCTACCCTCCCGAAAGAAGAAAAAAAAAAGAGGAAAAATATGAGCCGGAGCATGCAACAGTAGCCACATTATTAGGATCTGGTGAGGGGATAATAAGGATGGATTACCCCTCCTTCTCCTGTGACCTAAAAATTGCAGAGCATACTAAATCTCGCCCCTGTGTCAGTGGCTGCCTGTTATTTGCATGCATTAAAGTGAAAATAGCGCTCTGTTTTCTGACACTCATTTTGTGTCAGTGGAGATAGTCACAGATTGTCCCTCCAACCCCCTCCTCTCACACCCCCCCGCACACACACTCTCGCGCCCTCTCTCAACTTCAGCAGCCGTGTGGAAAGCATTATGTGTGAAGGGTAGTCATTTCCAATGCATAGTTACTTCTTGAGTGCCGCCGCTGTGTTTATATGTATGTGCAAGCGTGTGCGTGTCTGTTTGCCTGTCTGTCTGATCCGCCCATGTGTTTATCTGTTTATGAACAGCGATGGAGTGTTTGTGTGCACTGTCCCACTGTTTCAGCAGAAAATGAGAAGACACCTGGTCGGCGATTCGGAGCTGGCTGTCAAAAAACGGGAAAGAAAGTGCGGTGGAAGGAGAAGGAAAAAAAAGAGAAAAGAGAAAAAAAACCCAGGCAGCCCCGAGATATATCTATTTTGGCTCCCTGCTTCCCTCAAGCTGCCGGTAGGAGACTTCAAAATGGCTCCACTCCCTGCCACAGAGTGGGCTCTGCCCTGTCAAAATGTCTTTGAATGGAAAACACAGGCTGAAAAGTTTCCTCCTTTCCTCTCTCTTCCCCGTTGTTTTTTTCCTCTCTTGCTCCCTTGTTCTCTCTTCCTCCACTTCCCTACCCCCCTTCTGTCCATCCTTCAGCGCGCACAGAAAGGGCATCTCATCTTCTCCAGTGGAGCTCCCATTGAATGCTGCCTTTTCTCTCTTTCTGTGTGTCTCTCTCTTTCCCTCTCGCTGGAACACTGCCAGAGCTCTCTGTCTCAGTGAGGTATCTGCCAGTCACTCCGAAGTCCATTCTTCACTAAAACATGATGTCTATCTCCTGGGTCCTGTCTGTGAGACGGTGCAGGTCTTGGTACCTTTGTCAGAAGCGATTATGATCTGTGTAAGCTGACGGAATTGCAAATAAAATCAAAGTGGATAAAGTTAATGAGTTCAGGTCATTTAACAGCCGACATAGCGGAGATTTAGAACTAAGCTTAACGGCCAAAAGCGTGCTGACACCTAGACATCGTGCTCTTCATTGTGATTTAATACGTTGCTGTTACAGTCTCCATTCTACTGGAAGGGGCTTCTGGAATATCTTCAAAAACTGGCTGTTTGTTTCTGTTGTGCCACAGGAGTCTTAGTGGAGAGCTGTACATCATAATTTCAGGTTAACTCTGGATGATGTTAGCATTGCCCGGTGTTGCGGTAAAAGGATTTGGCCTGCACAGATCCCTTAGCACAACACTGGCCAACCACACAAAGAATTTAAATTTAAATTTAATAAGGCACAGTAACAGAAATATATTCCCTCAAAATAAAAGTAATCAACATGAAAACCATTACTTCAGAATCACGCTGTTTCTGAGGTAGTGGTTTTGAGCCAGAGTTAAAAGCCTGGAAACAAAGAAACGCAAACATAGGTGGACATTTTTCTACTTATTATATATTACAAGGTGGCTTTAGAGAGTATGGGGTCACTGCAATGTCACGACACATAAACAGGAAAAATGTTCAACTATATTGTCATTAAAAATTTAATTTTACATGTAGCACATCTATCCTTTAAGAGGCCAATGAGCATTCATTTTATGCTATGGATACTAAATTTCTCTGGGTATATTCGGCCCCCGAGGCACCTTACATTTAAGGCTGATCTAATACTTTGCCTAAGACAATGATAAAACCCATTCTGCCTCTGCTTTTCCCATTATTTCAGGTGGCTTCATCACCTGTGGCCAGAAGGAACTACCTAATGGCCATTTTCATTTGATAATTGGTTATCTTGACATTTCAAACTGGCTCCATAATTTGTTCATTCCTATTGTGAGTGGCTCATTAATTAGAGTGTGCCTGTGTTTAGCTCATCATTTCCAAAAAGGATTTGAGGTCATTGCCGAATTACATGGTTGGCATTCTTTGGACATGTTCATTAAAAAGAGCAGCTTTGCCTAACTGGCCTAACATAAGAACTTTAGAACATGTTGTAGCTCTAACCCAGAGGACTAGCCCCAGAAAGCAAATTAACATCGTTAACGAGTTATTTGTCGTCGTATCTACACGTGTGCATCTGGTTCTCCTGTTGCTGTGCGACATGGTCTTCAGGACAAAGTGGATGATATGTGCTCTGACAGTAGTGAGAAAAACAGAGATCCATGTTCACTGAGTTAACTCCAAGGGAAAAGAAGTAAATGTCCTTGTGAAAGTCTTCAGATGAGTGATACCTCAGACTAAGCCTTCAATCTCTCCACAATGCTCATCTCAGTAGTAATTCATTCTGCATCCTCAGAAATGGAAAATATTGATTTTCAATGAATAACACCCCAAACCAGCATGCAGCCCTGCCCTAAGATTTCAGGTAAAGTAAAAAATAGTCTGGACTCCTCTTAAAGAAACATAATGAAACAGACACATGCAAGTAAGCAGCCAGTATAGGTATTGTTTTTGCAACTGATTAGGATATAAATTCTGTCTCCATTTAAAGTAAAAACTGAGAAATCAACATGAGAAATCACTGTAGTGACCATATTACCATATGACTGTTCCCACCACTAACACATGACCCTACTCTGTGTTCACTGCATCATTCCATGTTTGCACTGATCACCACCTGCACTCATGTATATATATCTATCTACTTAGCACTTTTCATTTGTATTTTTATGTTTATTTAAGCCTTATCTGACAGTATGATTGCACTCAGTACCGCAGCAATTTCCTAATGTTGTAAACCTGCTCAACATTTGGCAATAAAACCCTTTCGGATTCTGATTATTATCATCTTTACGGTAGTGAGTTTTATGACACACAGTTGTCAATACCAACGTGTTACTTGTCGATTTATTTCCAAAGTCACACAGGCCTAAAGACGAGTTGGTAACCCACTGGTGGTCGCCAGTGGGTGGTTACTAGTTGTTGCTGGGTGAAATCAATTGCAAAGGAAGTACTACAGCAAAACCTTCCTTGTGATTGCTTTGCCTGCTAGCAGGTTGTTGCAGTTGCCTGCAAGATGCCAACTTGTCTGCAATCACTTGCCAATTAACCTACAGACGGTAGTGAAACTTGAAAAAGTGCAACACAGATTGGAAAAGGAAAATGTTTGCCTTCAAAGTAAAAGTTGTCTGATGAAAGAAACACATTTACTCTGAAGGTCAATAGTGTCCATTTCTGGACTGCATCTCAAAGTTTCACTAGTAGTTAGTTAATGTTTGCAAACAAGTTGGTGCCTTTCAATCAAAACACAGGTGACTGCACTAATTCGCTACCGTAGCAACCAAAGCAGAAGTTTCAGTGTATGACCATAAATCCCTTTATGGCCAATTTAATGTAATAATAACAAGCAACCTCCAGAAACTTCTTTGCTAACCGGTTGGGGGAATTTGTATTTTTACCTTAGTGTTCAGTGGTTGGTTCCTCTGTGTGACTGGGGCTTTTTCATTTTACATCAACTGCTAACAATTACTTGCAACCAGCTGGTCAACACTAATTTTCCCTTGTAATCGGTGGTTACTCAGCTGATTACCAGCCACTTTCGGCCGGTGTAACGTCATATTGTCCTCTTTTCAGTTAAACATACACAGTGAAAGAGAGGAGAGACTCTCACACTGTCCAAATGTTACGACACATAAACACAAATGAAGTGAATAACAGTTTAAGTCCTTGTCTCTTTTTTTAATTGTTTGATTTTGTAGAGCAGAATGCCTGACACTACATTTTAATGTAAAGCGTGAGAGGTTAGTTTCTGAGTCTCTTTACAAATGCGCTCTCAAAGGCAACCACAGAAAAAGGAGCTCAGGTTTCAACACACACAGAGGAAGTAAGAGTTCATCTCTGTCTACATTACTCCACTACATCTTTACAAATGTGGACGTGATAAATGTAAAAACAACCTTCGCAGTTTGATCTGATTACTGATTTTCGCTTATTATCTCTAATTATCAATTTCATTTTTCTCTATCGTTCGCAGTTATTGTTAAGCTCACGTCTGCACAGAAATATCCTCGTTTAGCGCTGCAGTTATGCGGTGGAGCCATATTTGGCTCCATTGATAGGAATCCATTATGTGGCTGTATCAATGACAGTGATTCGCGGGGATTAATGTCATCATCAGGACTGATCAATAGATTATCCTAGATTAATTCTTCAGATCCAAGCTGCCTCCTGAATTTCTCATTTACATGCACTCTGACATGGCCCTGAAAGCACTGATTTCCAAGCTTTAATTAATCTCAAACGTTCACTTAACACCTGTTTATCCACAAGCAGAACACCGCACTTGGTCAGAAAAAAGGCTCCTACTGCAGGATAAAAGGTACCCGTCTTTGAAACATTTTGGAGGATAAAAGGCCCCGGCTTTACTGATGTGATTAGAACTAAAAGTTTAATGCTTTAAATCTGCTTCACGATTTCTTTTTGAAAGCACACCGAGACGACAGCGGGATCAAAGAACGTTGTTAATTTCTGTAGGTCTTTGTGCATCGGTTACAGCCAGCACAACTATCATACCATTTAGCATTAATACAACTTGACCATCTCTTAAAGAGTCCCTGAACTCTGTTTCCAAAATAGCAGGACTTTATAAAATGATCAAAAAACTCAAATCCATCTTCTTCCTTTTATCACAATAATCCTTCTAGAGTTACTACTGTTACTGTTGCCCAACATAACCGTTAATATGCTACTTACGAGTGCTGTGAGTCACATACCAACAACTGTGGAATAAAATACAAAAAGGGTTTTTCTCTGATCATTTTCTAAATGTTTGCCACCTGCATAGGAAAGTGTATCCTCTTTTAGTTTCAAGGGGACCTATTATGCTCGTTTCCATGTTTTTATTCTGGGACTCCGCTAGAGTAGCTTGAGTGGCATGACTCACACTTCAAAAAAGGAAATTATTTGTTTTATACTGGTCCTTGATGCAGCTTCTCAGTGAATCCTTTGCTTTAAATAAGCCTTCATCTTAAGGTATCCCTTCCCAAAATCTCACTTCAGACTGGCAGCCCCTCGTCTGGCTTCTGTCAATAGGACCTGGTACTTGTGAGCCCGGCTTTTTGTTCTTGCCACAATGGAGGTCCCAAAAACAAACTGTAAATTAAATAAATATAATGTTTTGTTCTTGTCTTCAACTCTTTCTGTGGCTGAGATGACCATATAGAAAAACTGAGTATATGGATAAGTTAGAAGCCTGAGGCTTTGGCTAAGATGGAAAACTCACTGTCTGAAACTTTGATCATATTTGGTTCGAAATCACAAAAACAACAGTTGCCTAAAGGCGCTGTATATTGTAAAGTAAAGACCATACAATAATGCAGAGAAAAACCCCAACAGTCAGACAATCAGACAAACCCCCCCACGAGCAAGTACTTGGTGACAGTGGGGAAAAAAACCTCCTTTTTAAGAGGAAGAAACAAGATGAGTTAAGAACTGTTAAGCAGCGCAATATCACTGAAAGTGTAAAAGATGGATGTAGCTAGATGTAGCACCCGCTGTTCCTGTTTTGAAGTCTTGAGATGAGCGTTTCTACTGTTGCCATCTTGGTTGCAAAAAAGTGGTTGTTACAGCTAACTCATGCTGATAATATAATATATGATGATATAATCTGACGAATGAAATAGAGCTTGATATGAACATTTTTTATCAACAAATGCGAAAAAACATTTAAAACCTTAAAATCTATGACAGTGGAAATCTACATACTGCACTATCACATATACTAAATGTTTGGCTTAGTTAACAGTTCAAACCCTGATGCTGAAAATGTGAATATTTTTATTCAAAATGACCTGTTCGTATTAATGAACATACCAATGTAAATATCCCAGAGTTAGCCAAAAGGCTACTTTTCATGTGTAGTCCCTGGCAGGTCAGACAAAAACAATAAATAAGAAATTTAACACACCATCAAACAGTGCAAAACAATCTAATACAGGCATAGAAATACATAAAATTACAACATAGAATGTCACAGTACATTAAAATGCAACAAGACTAAAGATAACACATGTTAACATGAATTGAGAATCTGTGTTTCATAATATTTATCTGCATTGCGGAGCACACGGCCTTTGTAAAGCATTTCTCCACACTAAGACTGTAGTGTTATAAAGATCCCAGGCATGATCCCTTTAAATAGCTACCCAGGGTATGTGTTTGTCTCTCTTTGTGTGATCTTTCACTCTCTGTGAGCCAGGCAGTGTCTCATTTTATACCCGCTCAAATCACTCAACTGGTCCCCGGTCACCACATCACCCCACCCCAGCCTCTGCAGTCTTTCTTATCTGGCCCCTCTCCCCTGGCCTTTGATACACCCCTTTAACATCCACCGGTTCCCCACAAGTGCAATCTGTTGTCCACTGGTATTGATCAGGCACACAGGGTTTTGATTAGCACACTTGGCTGGATAATGGGAGCTTCACTGCATGATTGTACTCCACCATTCCCCGTGTCTTGTTCCTCTATTGGTCAGGGAGTAGTTCACTTCATTGGAGTCAGTGATTGGATGCACCGTGGACCCCCTATCCAGTGTCTGTGGTAAAAGTCAAGTGGAGAAAACACCGGACTCGTGGATCTGAGTCTTTTTGTGTTGGTTTCCTCACATGAAGGCTGGTTAAATGCAGGCAGCAATGAGGAAAGGAGTACTCTCCTCTTCGAGTAGGCCTAAAGTCTTAACGCTGGACATACATATAAATGAAAGAAATACAGTGATCGCATTAGTCAAAAAAGGCTGAGGCTTTCACGTTCAATAGAGAATATCACAGACACTTCAGTGAAGAAAAGCCCGTAGACAAAAGAATGGTCGTGAGGGGAGATGTGAGGTCGATACGGATGTTCGGTCAAGAAGGACGTCCAACTTTTTCTCATTTGTGGGAGACTGAAGGAAACAAGGGCAAGCTGTTGGCTAGTCAGGCATTCTGACATTGTAGCCTAAGAGTCAGCCACCCATTGGCCTATTCACTGGTCTGCCAATTAGGTCTTAGCTGTTAAGGTTTAATACCTACATTTAAGGCTACTATTGTGTGCCAGCTAATGCTATTTCAGGCTTTCACTCACTTTGGGAGCTTTCATTAAATCCAAAAGAATGCTGGGGCTATTCACACAGTGGCTCAAGTTAAAAGGGCTGCCTTTTCATATTTCCTTAACTCTCAGACCCCTGCGTATCCCCATATCTCCATACTAAGGCAAAGACACAATCCTTCAAGTAAATTCAGCAGTAAGGGCAAAACATTTTGACTCTTGCTGTTTTTCATTTGACTTTTCTGATTTCCGCCCGTCATGTGTTTTACTGGGTCAGGATTCTCTCATTCTTTTAAAGTTTGCATCTCGGAGAAGTCTCACTCGTGGTCTTCATGTGATTCTCTGACTTTCTTTCTTAGAAGTCAGAGGAGGGTATGGATGGCGATCCCAGTTTCAACTGAGTGGTTTCCACAAACGTTTCACGGTCATCTGACTCCATATTTCCACTCTATGTTCCGGGCTGAATCATTGTAAACAGTACCCCTATTGAGAGTGAAACTTATCAAACAGAAAGGAAGGGGACGGGTGTGAGCGCATTCCTTTAGTTGTGTTCATTAGCTGCACACTCGCTGCGATGCATGCTGGGAGATGTTGGCTGAGCTTGGCCGATCACTCGAGCACTGAGCGCGTCAACAGATGTAGCTTAGCCTTTCCAAACAGAGGGGATCTGACGCGCTCAAACTTGGCCACGAGTCTGGGGAGTTGTTGATGGAGTCGGAGGAAGAGAAGAGGACGAAGAAAGAGAGGAGGGCATGCAGTGAGAAAAACACAGCGCTGGAGGGTGCGAAGAAGAGGAAGGCTGTAAGATAAAGAGAGACAAACACAAAGGGGTTGGGGTGGGAGGTGGTAGGAGAGTTGTTCCCCTGAGGGATCACTCTTGGTGTCTCACTCCACTGGTCCTTCTAATGTGTGACGCTCAGGAGATTGACAGACTGTGTAAAACTCAGCCCACAGGAGAAAACAACAACAACACAAGTCAGACACATGAAAACGGCAACTCTACTGGGCTCTGCTGAGAAGAGACTGCTGCGGAGGAGAGTAGCACGGACAGCAGTACTGGTTAATGTAACCTCTGGACATCATGGGAATGTTTGCTATGCATTAGAGCTCTTTTCCCCCCCTGTCACCAAACTTTACACTTACATGGTTGCATGAATTTGAATGTGGAAATTACTTGACACCTCCCCCCCCCTTACTATTTTAAAGTGTCCCCGTGAGGAAACATTGGTGCCAAGATGTTTGATAAAGTCCCAGAAAACTACTTTCTTTCCATCTCTTTTCTACAGTTGGTGAATGCTGTAAATTGCAAGTTGTCATGTTTAACCATGAGGTGGACCTTGATGCCAGACTCAGGCAGCAGTTTTACTGAATTTCTTTCAGTTCTCAGGAAGCAGGTAAGTGGTGCAGGAAGGACTTTTCTCTACTGGAACATGCCTAGAGATTCTTCCAGAGAAGCGAGGTCAACTCAAAGGGAGTTTAATGAGATTTTATAATATTTGGAATCAGAGTCTGTCATCTTACTTGTCGACATCTTGAGCAGGAGATTCAGAGTAGCTGCTGGCAGGGATTCCAGGGAGTGGAGAGAGATGTGGAAGCGGTTGGGCAGGCAGGTGTATTGAGGTAAGTTATCTCTTTTTTGGTGCAGTGTCCAGCTGGAGGGTTCCAGTAAGGAAATTGAGAAGTATCCTTTAAATTATTCAAAGTAACAGGAATCCGGGAAGACAGAGGTAACATAGAAGTTTCTGGCAGGCAAACAAACAGCAAATGGGAAAGCAGGGTTACAGGACAAAAAGCACAAGAACAGATATGACATATGAGCAATGTTCCCTCTAAGCTGCGCGCTTGCGCAATTGCGCACTGCTGGCACGGTCTCTGCGCACAGAAAATCTGCGTTGAGCACAAAAAAAAAAAAATCTAACCTGAATTTAAAAAAAATCTAACCTAAACCAAATAATCTAACCTGAATTAAAATGAATACTTTAACAATTCTGTTTTGCAGTGTTAGTCAGTGACTGACTGGCTGTTCCCGTATGGGATTACAACGATGCCACCGTATCCCATAGTCCAGCCAATAATGCGATTCACGTTCGTATACACGCAGATAATCAACGTTGTTGACAGGCTATGACAGCGTCCTTATGTGCCGACACCGGTGTTTTAGTTACCAAAGCAGCATGGCTGATATGGAGTGAAGCCACGTTAATGACAACGTGTACAACCATTGGAGATGTGAGCAGAACAGACGGAACAATTAAGTGTGTGGACTTTACACCAGTTTTTAAATTGTGTTGATAGGCCACGTACAACCAGGGTTATGATAAAAATATGCAATGCTTGGTTTTCTTCCTGAATACTATCGTTGTTTATATTTACTGCCCGAAGAAACGGTAAAAACGGCGTTTTACAAGGAAAACGCTGGAAAGCACTCCACCTGTGAGCAAAACCAAAACCCCACCCTTTCCTATTGGTGGAAAAATGTACCATGTCGACCAATCAAAAAATGATGTGGCAACATGGCATTTAATTTTAGGAGTGACAGCGGTGTTTTGAGATGTGAGAGATTTGCAACGTTTAGTGCAAATCTTGTGTACTTAGTGTGTAGTGTAGTCAGTAGTTTTGTTGTGTGTGTCAGAACAATGAGGCGACTGCTGAATGTTACAGGTGTTACAGCAGTGATACATCTCCTGTTGTCAGGCCTGCAGGTATCAGGCTGTTGTTCTCCTTTATCTCATAGTGGACAGAAATTATTTTTTGGAGTGGCACAAATAATTTGTGTGGCATCAGATTTGATGCAGAACAGCTGATTGTTCTGTAAATAGTTTGAAATCTTTATTTAAACAATGGCTGCATTTTTAGGTAAACAGCTGCAAATAAACTTCGTTGTTTGCACAACTCAGTTACTTTTTTGAAGAAGTAACTATATAATTAATTGCCCAACATTGGTCATTACATGCTGTATTTTGCAGACAGAGAGTTACAGGACTCTCTCCCAGACCACAGACTCATTGTCAGGTTTCAGTTAACGGACTCAGGCGCAGACCGGGACTCCTTACAGGATTTACAGATTTATTTCACACAACGACACCAGGTGATGCTATTTACAAAGTGCTGGAGGGAGGGGAGGGGGGTCCAGGGTTCCGGGGTATGTGAGGGAAAAGACGGGGATCTGACGTCCTCCAAAGGCTCTCTCTCTTCACTCCCTACACTGGGGAAACACCAACCACACACTCGTCCACGGGATGACAGGCAGGCAGGGAAAGGTCCGGGATAGATCTGTACACAGAGATAATAGTTAGAGGCGAACAGACGGAACGAACTCATAGATCCTTATTTGCAATCTACTGAGCGACTGACGCTGATAACTCAACGATCCAGCGACGAGTGACACAGTGCTGCTGTCTTAAATCGGCCTTGTGATTATCCCGATCGGCAGCAGGTGCGTGGGCCAGGGGCGGGAGCCCGTAATGAGCATCGCCCCGGCAGGAGAGAGAGCAAGAGAGAGAGAGAGAGAGAGAGAGAGAAAGAGAGAAAACATGTTGCCTAATACAGAATCAGCTGGTGAGGCACAGGGACCATGACAGTACCCCCCCCTCAACGGGAGCCCCCCGGCGACCCACCAGGCTTATCCGGATGCAGACGATGGAACGCCCGCAGCATGCGCCGGTCCAGGATGGCCGCCCGAGGGACCCAGGACCGCTCCTCCAAGCCATAGCCCTCCCAATCCACCAGGTACTGGAAGCCACGCCCCCGCCGCCGAGAATCCATGATACGGGTGATCGAGTAAGCCGGCAGACCGTCCACGAGCCGGGGGGGAGGAGGGGGCCTGGAAGGCGGGCACAGAGGACTGGACCGGAGAGGTTTAACCTGAGACACATGGAAAACATCGTGTATCTTCATGTTGCGAGGCAGCTTGAGCTTAACGGACACAGGGTTAACCAAAGCCGAGATCTCGAACGGGCCGATATAGGCAGGAGAGAGCTTCCTGGATTCCGCCCGGATGGGAACGAAGCGTGTGGAAAGCCATACCTTCTGCCCAACAGTATAGGCGGGAGCGGAGGACCGGCGGCGGTCAGCGAAGCGTTTGTTGCGGTCCTTGGTGCGTAACAACGCAGCCCGGGTGGCCTTCCACACCCGACGACACCTACGCAGATGCGCCCGGACGGATGGCACAGAGTGTTCGCCTTCGATGGAGGGAAAAAGAGGTGGCTGGAACCCCAGAGAAGCCTCGAAAGGGGACCGGCCCGTGGCGGAGGAGGTCATGCTGTTGTGGGCGTACTCGATCCAGGGCAGTTCCTCGCTCCAGACGGCCTGGTTGGAAGAGACGACGCAGCGCAGGGCCGCCTCCAACTCCTGGTTCGCCCGTTCGGACTGGCCATTGCTCTGCGGATGATAACCAGAGGAGAGACTGACCTTAGATCCCAATGAGGTGCAGAACTCCCTCCACACACGGGACGTGAATTGAGGACCCCGGTCAGACACGATGTCATCTGGAATGCCGTGCAGGCGAAAGACATGGGTGGTGAGCAGGCGAGCAGTCTCCAATGCTGTAGGCAGCTTGGGCAGAGCAACAAAGTGAGCCGCCTTAGAAAAGCGGTCAACGATCGTGAGTATGGCCGTATTACCTGCAGATGGCGGGAGGCCGGTCACAAAATCCAGAGAAATATGGGACCATGGTCTGGTAGGCGTGGGTAAGGGATGAAGCGGACCCGAGGGTGGCTGGTTTGGGGTCTTGTTTCGAGCGCAGGTTGCACACGCGGAGACGTATTCCTTGGCGTCCCGGCTCAGGGTGGGCCACCAAAAGTAGCGCTGCAGGAAAGCAATTGTGCGGTGTATTCCTGGGTGACAGGAGAAACGGGCTGTGTGTGCCCACTGTAACACCTGAGACCTGACAGGTTGGGGAACGAACAGGCGCCCCGCAGGACCGCCTCCTGGATCCGGTTCGGCTCTCTGAGCCTCGCGAATGGCCGACTCGATCTCCCAGGAGACAGCCCCCACCACACAGGTGGCCGGGAGGATGGGAGCAGGGTCCGCCGGGTCTTCGGAGGTGGAGAACTGTCGAGACAGGGCGTCCGGCTTGACGTTGCGGGATCCTGGCCTGTAAGTGATTGAAAAGTGGAACCGCGTAAAAAACAGAGCCCACCTTGCTTGTCTGGCGTTAAGCCTCTTTGCGGTTTGCAGATATGCCAGATTCCTATGGTCTGTCCAAACGATGAACGGTTGGGCAGTGCCCTCCAGCCAGTGCCTCCATTCCTCCAAGGCGAGCTTGATGGCAAGAAGTTCCCGATCGCCAATGTCGTAGTTGCGTTCTGCGGGGGTGAGACGACGGGAGAAAAAGGCACACGGGTGGAGCTTACCATCCCTCTGTTGTGAGAGGACCGCTCCTACTCCCGTGTCGGATGCGTCCACCTCCACCACAAACTGCAGGGTCAGGTCGGGCTGGACCAGAATGGGTGCTGAGGCGAATCGCTCTTTCAGCTCCAGGAAGGCTGATTGGGCAGCATCGTTCCACTGAAAAGGAACCTTGGGAGAGGTCAATTGCGTTAAAGGCAGAGCTACCTTGCTATAGTCCCGGATGAACCTCCTATAGAAGTTGGCGAAGCCGAGGAACCGCTGCAGCTGCCGTCGGTTGGGGGGTTCAGGCCACTCCACCACGGCTTCCACCTTAGCTGGGTCAGGACGTAGGTCTCCCTGCTCGATGACGTAGCCTAAGAAGGCAACTGTGGACACGTGGAAGACACATTTCTCACCTTTTACGAACAACCGATTTTCCAGCAGGCGTTGCAGGACCTGTCTGACGTGGGTCTCATGCTCTGACAGTGATTTGGAGAAGATCAGGATGTCGTCGAGGTAGACGAAGACGAACCTGTCAATGAAATCCCTCAAGACATCATTAACGAGTGCTTGAAAAACTGTAGGGGCATTAGAGAGGCCGAATGGCATAACCAAGTATTCAAAGTGTCCAAGGTGAGTATTGAAGGCGGTCTTCCACTCGTCGCCCTCTCGGATCCGAACTAAGTGATATGCGCTCCTCAAGTCCAATTTGCTGAAAACTGTCGCCCCCTGGAGCAGCTCAAAAGCAGAGGTCAGAAGTGGGAGTGGATATTTGTTTTTGATGGTTATGTTATTTAATCCACGGTAGTCGATGCACGGGCGGAGAGACTTGTCTTTCTTCTCGACGAAGAAAAACCCTGCTGCTACGGGCGATGAGGATGCGCGGATCAAGCCGGCGGCGAGGGACTCTGAGATGTACGACTCCATAACCTCTCGCTCCGGTAGAGAGATGCTGTAGAGACGGCTAGTAGGCAATGGCGCGCCAGGGAGTAAGTCGATAGCGCAATCGTACGGTCGGTGAGGAGGCAACGACTGGGCCCGGTCCTTGCGAAACACTTCGGCGAGATCATGATAAACAGGGGGTACTCCGGACAAATCGGAGGGCGCGGTCGACTTGGCGAGGGAGGCTGGTGTGTGAGGCGGTGAGGCGGATTTAAGGCAGGTCATATGGCATTCCTCTCCCCACCCCGTAATGCGTCCCGTAAGCCAATTAATGCACGGGTTGTGTTGACGAAGCCAGGGGTGCCCGAGAACGAGCGGCGTCCGAGTGGCCTTAAACACAAAAAAACATATTTCCTCAGTATGGTTGCCAGACAGAGTAAGAATAACGGGCTCAGTGACGTGAGTAATGTCAGGTAGGCGCTGGCCGGACAAAGCAGTGACACGCAAAGTGTGGGGAAGAGGTTCCTGCCCTAGCTGAAGGCGGTCTGCTAGCTCAGAGTCGATAAAATTCTGTTCCGCCCCTGAATCTATCAAAACGGAGAGAACATGACCTTTGGCGTTGACCGTGAGCTGGGCAGACAGCATTAACCGTGGAGGAGATTTGTCTTGGCTGAGACCGCCCACCAGCACTCCTACCGTCACTGGTGGGCGCGACCTTTTGCTCGAGATGGGCAAGAGGCGACCACATGTCCCTTGTGGCCGCAATAGAGGCACTCACCGGCAGAGATACGGCGCTGGCGTTCCGCGGCGGAGAGATGCGAGCCTCCAATCTGCATGGGTTGCTCTCCTCCGTCTGCGCTCTCTGCCTGCCGGGAAGAGCTGGGCTCCGAGGTGGAGCCAGCCCTCCACTGCCCCGTGGCCTCCTGGGAATTGTAGTGCCGTGGCAGACGACGAGCTCGCAGCCGGTCATCCACCTTAATACATAAAGCCATTAACTCGGTAAGAGAGTCGGGGAGATCTCGCATAATGAGTTCATCTTTCACCTCCTCACGAACATTATTGAGCAGTGCACTCCGTAAGGCCTCCGGGCCCCAGCCTGTCTCTTCAGCCAAAATCCAAAAATCAATAGAATAGTCAGACATGCTCCGCTTCCCTTGTTTGTAGTTCAGCAGACGAAGCGCGGCGACTTCAGCGCCTGAGCCCTTATTGAACACAGTCTGGAATTTAGACAGGAAATCAGCATAGGCAATCCCAGGATCCGAGCTAAGCACGACCTGAGCCCACTTTAAAGCCCGGTCCCGCAGCAACTGGACAAAAAAGGTTATTTTGGCACCGTCGTTGTTATGGAAGCGCCGCTGCTCACGGAACACAAGAGTACATTGAGCCAGAAAACCAGCACACTTGTCCGACTCACCCGTAAAAGGTTCCGGCGTGGGCAGGGGTCCGTCCGAGGGTGGCAGAGGTGCCGGAGGTGTGCTCGCAGCGGCAGGCGCAGGCTCCTGGGGGGCGGGAGCCGCCGGCCGGGGATCACTCTCCAGAGGTGTTAAGCGAGCGACCGCCTGCGTAAGCGCCGCCATTTCGTGGTGGAGCCGCTCGAGCATTTGCTCGTGTCGAGCCAGAGCAGCTCCCTGAGCGATGAGTGCCTGAGCGACAGGGTCCTGAGCGGCTGGGTCCCGACCTGCTGAGTCCATGATGGCTGGATCGTTCTGTCAGGTTTCAGTTAACGGACTCAGGCGCAGACCGGGACTCCTTACAGGATTTACAGATTTATTTCACACAACGACACCAGGTGATGCTATTTACAAAGTGCTGGAGGGAGGGGAGGGGGGTCCAGGGTTCCGGGGTATGTGAGGGAAAAGACGGGGATCTGACGTCCTCCAAAGGCTCTCTCTCTTCA
The DNA here is from genome assembly GCF_057381915.1 of Diplotaxodon limnothrissa. NCBI lineage: Eukaryota > Metazoa > Chordata > Actinopteri > Cichliformes > Cichlidae > Diplotaxodon > Diplotaxodon limnothrissa. The sequence continues at coordinate 51,826,768 of NC_140598.1, read as the reverse complement.
CTCCCTACACTGGGGAAACACCAACCACACACTCGTCCACGGGATGACAGGCAGGCAGGGAAAGGTCCGGGATAGATCTGTACACAGAGATAATAGTTAGAGGCGAACAGACGGAACGAACTCATAGATCCTTATTTGCAATCTACTGAGCGACTGACGCTGATAACTCAACGATCCAGCGACGAGTGACACAGTGCTGCTGTCTTAAATCGGCCTTGTGATTATCCCGATCGGCAGCAGGTGCGTGGGCCAGGGGCGGGAGCCCGTAATGAGCATCGCCCCGGCAGGAGAGAGAGCAAGAGAGAGAGAGAGAGAGAGAGAGAGAGAGAGAGAGAGAGAGAGAGAGAGAGAGAAAGAGAGAAAACATGTTGCCTAATACAGAATCAGCTGGTGAGGCACAGGGACCATGACACTCATAATACAAGTCACAGCTTTATAAAAAATAAAAAGAAAGTTGTGTTTTCAAAATTGGAGTTCCAGTTATTTTTACTTCCAATAGTGTTAACATCCTACACAGGTCATGAACAAGATTTTTATTAATTTTCATTGTAAGTGGGCTAAAGCAGTTAATTAAAAGTAGTCTAACATAAATGTAAATGCTGTAATTTGATTATTTTAATAAACCATGTAACTTAGATGGATTCGATGCTGGCGTGACCACAGTGCACACGTCTGCTGTTGCTCACAGTGGTCCAAGGGATCGCTCAGGGAGTTTGTGTGTTCGCTCAGACACATGAAAAATTAGAGGGAACACTGGATATGAGTCATGTGAGGGCTAATTACCTCCATAATGGCAACAACGATCTGGTGGAGAGAGTAGCGGCACAAGCTGGTCCTAAAACACCATGAGACGGTGAGATAATGGAGAAAAGGTGCCCGGGGAAAAAGTCCAAGAAAGCAACACTCTGCTCACGGGCAGACCAGCGAGGAAACGGCGGCCCACAACTCCACCTGAAGGAGAGAGAGAGAAAGAGAGGAGAGAAACCCTGGCATGCCAGGACCAAAAACACGTGCTTATGTAGGGTCATTTTTCTTTTTTTCCCTTCTTTTTAAAAAAAATGTTTTTGACAATCTGACACGCAACACAGGTCTCTAGCCAGAGCCAAACCACAGACATTGCAATTTATGGTGTTAAGGCACAGCAGCAGCCTCACTACACGAGATATCTGTTCCTGAGATTTCGGCTGATATTAACACTACTTCCATTTGGAGCTGTGTTGCCTGCTGTGTGAGTAAAGCCTCAATGCCTACTGTTGGAAGTGTCTGTCTGATGCTCTTCAACTGACTTAGGGAAATTACTATAAGAAGAGCATTTTTGGTGTTACCTACAAAAAAACCGACCAACAACAGTAATATGAAAAAACAGGTGAACACAGTACAAAATAATATAAATGTAACAGGTTATTTTTTAGTTAACACTGCAATAAAGAAAACACAGGAAAGGACAATCTAACTTTTCAACTCCCAGCTTTAGGCCCTTTCCGCCAGTGCTCTCCATTAGGCATATCGAGTGTAAGTTACAGTACAAGCTTTATAATATATTAGCGCTTTAAATCAGAGGACTCATTCACCTGATTTACTTTAAATGCAGACTCTCTGTCAACTCAGTTAGCCATAGGCACTTCTTTCTTCCTCCCAAACAGGAGAAACAGCTTCCTAGCAGTGAGAGGTTCACAACATGAGAGAAGCTGTTGAGCTGCCTACAGTTTCCTAAATGTCTCATACAGACATAAAGTATTTAAAATTGGGTCTAATTCTAACAGTTCTAATTATTCCTACTCCAAATTATGGAAACTTGAGACATAAATTATGTCTCAAATCTGCTTCTGTTGTGTCCCAACTGGTCCAAGAGATTTGTGCTTCCTCCTTCTTGAACAAGGGATCTTTGACATTTGGCAAATTTGTTAACCACTACCCTACAGAGCCACTCACAACACCGTGGAGCCACTGTGAAATTAACCTAAAATATTCTGAATAATTTCAGTCTTTTAATCAATTGATTGATTTGGAGATTTAAAGATTTGCTGTAATGGGTCATAGAGTATCATGTTATAAAATATTACATTTTTTTCTGTAGTTTTCTTTGTTTATTGTCACAAAATAAAATAGTACCCCTATATATAAGTTTGTCCTGGATTGTCCTCCCGCTCCAGCTCCAAACAAGCAGGTAACACTGCGGTGACGACCAAACAGTAGACAATGAAGCTAATGTTGACAGTAATAGCAAACAAAATTTGGCAAAGACCTATAATAGATTTTGCTTCATAAATATAAGAATCCTCTGGTCTATGTGTCGTATTATCCCACTCAGATAAAAGAATAATTGAATCTATACTTTTAAAAATGATTTAGCAATAAAGAGTATAACCTGGAGGAGATAAAGCAGCCATGGGAGAAATTGGTAATTGGTAATTGGTAATTGGTAATTTATTTCAACATGTGAACAATATACAAGTACATTTAGAAAAGAAATGAGAGAAAAAAAATATACTATACAAATTACATACAAAAAAACATTCTGATTAATTTACATGTTGAAAGGGAGTGGGAAGAAGTATACACTTATTTAATCCCACCCCTGTCCCATAAATTATCAGTGAATATTTAGTCAGCTTCCTTACTGATATAGCCTTAATAGGATTTACAGAGAAACATATTTTGAAAACAGTTCTTACAAATTCATTGACTTCTTGTAATGTGGTTTATTCTTTAGTTCATTCTGTTGCCCCAAGCTGTTATGGGTTCGTTACTGACCCCGATTCTGGAGAAATAAAAACACCTACCTGCTGCTGAAGGTGACGAAATCTGCACTCATACTCTTTTTTTTTTCTTCTACTGCCAGCAACACACCTATACCAATTTTATAAAATAATTAAAAATAAATTAAAAATAAAATAAAACAGATAATCTGCACAAATGTGACGCTTATTGCTTATACTTATTTGGAAGTGTTTTTTTAATTAGTATGTTTATGACTGAAGCATCTGTTGCCCCCATTCAGGGGTGACTCAGTGGTTACCTCAAGTACTATTGTGGTGAAAGGTATTATATTTAGAAAAACCTCTCTCTTGCTAATGCACCAATGCAGAATCACACAGAGCATTTTCCTTGGAACAATTGTAAATCAATATCGGATGCTATTTTAGTTTTGGAACTGCAGCCTGCTCTTATTTCCAGGGCATGAAATATAACCAATAGCAGTCATGGTCCATGACATCTTTATGGCAATAGTGAGACAGGTCCATCACTCCCAATCCTTTCCTTATTTATGGATGAGCATACTTTTTAAACGTGCACGGTTAACCCAAAGGACAAAACCTCCTCTCTGCCAACCTAGCTGAAAAAGTTCTTACTCCATAGCAACCCCTCTAATGTAATGCGGATAATTATCTCAAGGTAAACAATACTGGTCGGTGCATCAACTGCCAACAGACATTTTTGTGTATTTTTGAGACAGCAGCAGAATCAGACAGAACGGCAGGTTTTAACGCCCTGGGACGAGAGCATAATATTGTTTAAACATTCGGTTAAACGAAGCCTTTACACGGCTTAATTAGAAAAAAGAAGTCTTCACCACTGACACTGTACACACAAAGCAAGCGCCCCTAACGTCTCACTATCTCGTCCACGAAACTGAGGAGACAGAAAGAAACCGGGATAACATGGGGCCATACATTTTCCTATCTTCCTGCTTGCACACCTCACATGATAAAGCTGCGTATCACCCAGCGTGATCCTCCCACCCTGAAGTGGAAGAATGCCATGTAGGTCTCCACAATCCAACATGCCCACATCCTCTCCATCATGTCTTTGGCACATGAACATATAATTGACTGCAAAACGCGGACCATTTCTTTCACATGTATCTCTCAGCTTGACCTTCAGCGGTGATGGAGTGAAAACAGTCGAATGAAGATGAATGGTAAGAACCAGTGTGCCATGGGCGTGACTGGCTGGTTTAGTATATGTCTGTGATCTGCTAATCCAGGGGTAGGCAACCTTCCTGATGGCGAGTGCCATTTAAAATTTCCTCAGAAGTCAGTGTGCCATATGATTGCATTCGCAATAAATGTAATAACGCTCTATATTAACAGTTACACACTATATAGAGCCACTTTATAGAATTATATTTGTCTGCAGATGTTGGCAGCTATCAGCGAATAGTTATCAGCTATTTTGAAACAAAAAAAGACACTTTTTATCCATAACAGCAAATGGACTGTTCAACAGATAATACAAATGCTATTTATGGTCTCCTCACAACAATGATAAGAAAAATAAACTGAGCCAATATGGCATGTTTGTTAATACAGAAATACACATGTGTTAATGTGATCTCTGGTCAGACTCAGGTCTCCGAGTGTCCAGCATTCAGACGGCTACCTGAGGACACATGTGAGAGAAAATCTGCTCACACAGATATGTAGAGCCAAATACTGTCAATAAGGCCTCTGCAATGTTCTGAAGACAGTTAAACTTGTCAGGTAGTGATGTCCAGCAGGTGAAAATGCAGCTCCATGAACACGCACAGCTATGGATTCCAGCTGCTTCGATGTTGCATTAACTGGCATTAACTCAGCCAGTTAATGCGAGAGAAATCTAGCTGCTCATTAAAGCTTTCTGGTTTGTTCAGAAAATAAAATATTGGTCCATACACCTGAAAGTCCTGAAAACGCATTGTGTCTTGAGTCTACGGATGTATCCGTGTATTTCCGTGGTGCTGATGCTGTGCTGAGCGGACAGCTCCTGAAGCTTTTGAAGTGTCGGAATATGGAAAGCTAACAACGACCCTCTCACCAGCAGGCTAAGTTATTTTTAGCCAATTACAAGTTGAATCTGGTAGTTGCGGTTATTAGCTAAGATACCGTCATTAAGAAGCGGCACAACTAATGTGTCTATGCGAGCTGATTTGCAATGTGCACCGCTGGCGCGGCCATTTATTTTTTGATGCACCTTCTTAGATTAATTCACTGCGCGTCGTGCCCAGGGCTGGACTGGGACAAAAAAACAGCCCAGGCATTTTGACTAAAGACCGGCCCACCAGGTATTAAAGCCATAAAGCCTTTGAATGAAAACAGATGCTGTTGTGACAGTGATGTACAGTCTTGTTGGTATATGTATGATTTCTATACATTTTATGTCAGATAAAAACTTTGGTTGTAAGATTCAGATAATTATTTAATAACAGCCAGACATTTTAAAGAATAAGAAAGTATTTCTTTGTGCCCACCTTTCCCTATTAATGCCCTACATGGCCCCCCTGGCAAAACTTTGCTAGACCCGCCCCTGCACAGTTACCAGCTGTCAGCTGCTTAGAAAAGGATCCTGGGGTTATTTGTCTCTCAGAAACAGTTCATAACTTCCCTTCAACTCATCCATGTCACCTAAAAGGTAAACCTGTTTCTCCATCACCTGTTCAGCTCTGATGATTCAGTAAGGACATCTCCTGGTTTCATCTTCATGTTTCCCTCTCACCAGATATACAAACCGACATCATGACCAGCAGCTTTTACAGCTGTGGCTCCAGCAAACATCAGCTGATACTTGAAATTAGGGCTGGGCTATATCATACCGTTCATGGTAATACCGGTGTAATTTTGGGCAACGATAGGAAAATGAAATATCGCGATAGAATATGGGTAAAACGCGCATTCGCAGTGTCTATGTTTACATACGCACATGGCGGTGACGCAGACTGAGAACACCGAAAGCGGATTGTTAAATGAAACGGATGAACTAGAATTGGTTTGTAAAAATGCTGCAACTTCAGTGGTGTGGAACTGGTTTAGCTTTTGTCCGTTAGATACACAACAAAGCCCTATTTTTGGTAGCGCATGCTAGCGAGCCGTCGTTATTACCGTGTTGTTTGGAAAATACGGCACACTTAAAATCAATCCTTTGATTTTTCTGAAAATCGACAGTGCCCCTTATAATCCCGTGTGCCTTATGTATGAATTCTGGTTGTGTTTACTAACCTAGAAATGATTTTATGTCGTACACGGCGCTGGAAAATGTTTCAGTACGACTTTGCTAAGCTATGAACCCGCACCGCTTGATGGATTGTCAGAGCATTACGGCTATCGTAGGTAGGTACCTCGCGGAGTGATACGTACTGTGCTTCAACATAATATTACCGTATTGTGTGTGTATAACCTCTGTCTAAGTTTTGTGGATATTATACATGGTTATGCTGAAGATATGTCGGCCAATTTCCACTGGAAATGCCTTTTGGTTAAACTGTCAGCAAGGAATTTGCATTTGCACTGTTACATTTTAATATAACTTTAATGCACATAAAAACAGCTGCTTGTTTAAGTGAAAATACATTGATGGTTTTTTTTGCACTAATAAAGTTGTGGAGTTATAAAGTATTTTGTCTAGTGTCAATTATATCGTCAGTTATATCGTTATCGCAAATTTTTAAATGTATATCGTGATAAATATTTTTGGTCATATCGCCCTGCTCTACTTGAAATTAATATTAAATAAATTTTAACAACAGCTGCTCAAGCTTAAATGTGCTGCTGTTTAGCGCGACATCTGGCGGTTTCCTCTTTCTGGCACAAAGTGGGCGATAAACAAACAAGAAAAGCCGATCAGCTGATCATTGATCAGTTTCATGATTAATGTAGCAACAGGAGAGGCAGCGGGAGAGAATGAGAGAAGAAGAGGCAGCTGCGCAGCGTAAAGACAGAATAAATGTCTTTTTCCATCCTAGACAAACTGCGTCCCTTCTCAGCTCAACACGAAACGCGTAATATTTTCTCTGAATGCGGGACGATTCCGTTTGTACAGGACGGTTGGCAACTCTACTAACTAACCTTATGAATAAAATAAAGTTCACTATCAGTAACATCATAGCACCCACCCAGCTGTACAGAAACTCCGCCATACTAGCTAATACGCAGTACGAGTTATTGTAACTGACTGTAAAACGTCAGCATAACGAAAATAAACTCCACCTAAACTTGGTTTATATCTGACCCAGATAGACTGCAGGTCATAAATTCTTACCTGAAGTTCAGTTCACCGCCTCGGGTCTCTCCTCCTCCTGCCTCCCCTCTCCCTCATCCACCTGCTGGCCTCCACCACTTGTTAATTTTACTGAATCTGTGGAAGCTCGGCCATAGCCACCACCAAACAACTGAGTTATTTTTACACACTGGCCAGCATCTGGCCAATCCACCACCTTTCATTGTTTATACCGTTACAAAAAAACCCCCATCATCGGCCCACTGCGCAAATGACCGGTATGCCCGATGGTCAGTCCAGCTATGGTCGCGCCATCAGTTAACCCGTTGGCACGCATGCCTAGGGTTGCTGACCCCTGTGCTAATCCTTACTTGGGATTCATCATTTTCATTCTCTGGCATTTTAATCAAAGTTATATGGGCTGAATTTGTCACACACAAGCACAAATGCATATGTTTTGCATATTTATTATTAGTAGATTTTAAAAAATACACTGTGAAAAGCGAAATATATTAATTAGTTAATTATTCATTCTTATAAATGCATTTTTCTACAATATCTAATATTCCTATGCCATCAGTTTTGGAATATTAAAATAGATATTTTATTCAAACTGACATCTGTAGAATTTTTAAAAACAAATCTTGTATATATTTTGAATTAATGATAACCAGTGTAAACATAATAAGACTTTAAATGAAATTCATTCATAAAACTCAATTATGAACAGAATACAGAGATTTGAAGAAACGCAAAGAACGAACGTGTCCTCAAAAGAGTCCCGATCACAGCACCATAAAGTCAGTCTGAGATTACAAGATTTATTTTCAGTGCACTTTGACTGAAATGAGGTTTTTACATTTTTTCAAAGAAAAATACAAAAGCCATCATTTTAGATGGCATCCTTTCTGCTTTACTTGCAGAAGCCTTTTGCACATACTTTTATATATCCTTCTACATTCCTCCACTTTATATTGAAATACCTTCTGAGGTATCAAATACCTTTCTTGTAGTTTTATACGGATCACAGCCTAAGGGAAGGCCCCGTAAAATTTGTTGTACTTGAGCCTGTCGTAATCAGCAGCTGCCACTGTGTTCGTGCATTTGCATGCCCGTGCTGAAACCATGATGGCTGCCATATGGGAGCCATAAGTCCATTAGCGCATAAACAGTCTGCAAGTCTTACTTGGATAGGACACAGAACCAGACACCACCACCACACACACACTCACACACATGTAGAAATAGCTGAAAGTGCTTAAAAAACTTTTAGAGCTTTGTGATGCTGGTTAAAGGTTACGCTAAGCTGAAAGTTTATCTGTGACAAATTTGTGATTAACCATCAAATGAGGCTTTATTACAGAGAGACACTGCAATAGATCATTGTAACGGGTCACTTCACCCACATTACAAAATGACAAGTTTTTCTGCCTTGTCATGTTTTATCAAGAAGATAGTTCAACTCTGGAGTTTTAAAAACAGAGTTTGTAGTATTTTGTCCTCTGTCACTACAGCATTAGACTTCAAATGAGTGAAATTTCATTTGTTTCTTCAAGCGGCTTTTCAAGAAGGTAATTAGGTAAGCATAGACACATGAAGGGTGAGCCATTTACTTGTAAGTTAGACAGATTTTGTGGCACTAGCACAAAACTGCATAAATACATTTATGCAGTCACACAGATGAGTCAATGGCCCTCTGCAAACTCTGGTTGCTAGGGAAAACTTCCTTGACTGGTGAAGGTTTCTGGCTGTTGCTCGTTGAAATCGGTTGCAAAGAGGGTGCTGTGTCACGAGTAAAAGTTGTGCTTTGATGTTGCAACCAACCCTATTTTTAAAGACAACTTTTTCCACTGTTTTGGAGATACTTGATATCGTCCAGCAACATGCTAATAACCACAACAATCATACAGTACATTTCCATTGCACCTCTTTGCTTGCGGCTGCTAGCAACCTCCGGAAAGCGTTAGGATCTTGGGGTTGGGGTATACTCATTTTTTTCTCCTAACAGTTGGTTGCCAGATGGTCACCAAGCAGTCTCAGGCCTTAGATGTAATTGAAGGTTGCATCCATCCATTTCCTGCTTCCGCTTATTCAATTCAGGGTCACGGGAGGCCTGGAGCCTACCCCAGCTGCCATAGGTACAGTCTGGACAGGTTGGCAATCTGTCCCATGGCTATCACTTAGAGATAGATAACTGTTCATGCTCATATTCACACCTACGGTCATTTTAGAATCACCAGTTAACCAAATTAATCTTTGGACTGTGGGAGGAGGTTGGAGAGAGAGAACCCAAGCAGACACAGGGAGGAAATTTAAACACCACACAGAAAGGCTCCAGGCTGAACTCAAACCCAGGACTTTGTTCCTGATTGAATGTTGTGAATGGAATTATCTGACACAGGTTTTTGGTGCACTCTGTCCAAAGACTTTGTGCTTCACTGTTTTAGTTTGTCCCTGGAACTAATTAGGAGGTATTTGTGTCTCTGAAATGCGGTTTATGAATGTAGCTTGATAACCAGTATGGATGACATCATGGCGGCTAAGTCCATCTTTCACACAGAGTTTGTGGTAAGCATATAAAGGCTCTGTCTATGACACATACTCCCACATGACAATTCTACAGTATATATATGTCTCATCACCACATTTCCACAGAGACAGTCATCTCGTGTGTGTGTGTGTGTGTGGTTGTCTGTTCACATATGTGTGACACATCTGCCAACAGGGATCGTTTGCTTGGTCCGATGTAATAAGGCCACCTTGAAATCCTGTGAGTGTTTGTGCTGTGTCCGCTCAGTTCCCACTCATGACACCCACACAAGGACGTGCGATTCAACCGCATGTAGCTTGACTTTTTCGGTGTCATATAACACACTGTGGCCGACCGCAGCTGTTGTCAAGCTGGACGGTGAACAAAGCTTGTGCTGTTTCATCGTCACTCACGACGCTCAGCGAGTGAATCGAGAGCGCCGGGGTCGAGTATTTCTATCTCTATTAGTTTGCTGCATTTGTTGATAGCACTGCATCGCGGCTGAATGTATGCCTGTCTGAGGAGTTAAGCCTGCCTGAATGCTGGAGAGCAGGCCAATTACATGGCCTGGATTAAATGGCAAATCCCAGCTATAATGAGATGCTATAATGGCCGCGGGGTATCCTAGCAACCGGCAGCACTCAGGTGGTTGTTTGTGCATAGTACGTAGCGCGGAAGATTGTTGTTGTTTTCGTTGTTTGTTATTGTGAGGCAAGTGCAGATACATAAATAGAGAAAATGGAGGGGGCGTAAAAATGTGTGTTGGGGACACAAAAGAAGGGCTAGCAAGGGAGATGAATAGAAAGAAGTAAAGGAAAAAAATAGGAGAAAGCAAGAACAATACTGTGAAGTGGGTGAACTGACAGGCATGTGAAAAGGGATAGAGAGGAAAGGGAGACATGAAGGAAAGATGCAGTGCGAGTAAGAGAGAGAGAGGGAAAAAGAGCAAGACAGACAGAAATAAGAGAGACAGAGGAGAAAACAATAAGGGCTCTAGAAGGAATTAGGCAGCTTAGAGGGCATTATGTCAGTGTACATAGGATTTAGTGTATAAGTCTGGATTATGGCCTTTTGCTTTGATAGAAAATGCCACCTTATAGGCAATGGAGCTGTGTTTTGTTCTTCGGATAGATATCAAAGAGGACATCCTGCTGCTTTTTTGGAATGCACGGTCAGAAGGTGGGCACTCAATCCCTTTCGCTGGGGAATTCAGATGGGATTTGTAACACCAACCACTCCGTTTCTTACTGTGTGCGGCCAAATGGCCACGGTGCACAATGACGGGCAAAGCGGTGGGACAGACACTAATACAAATAATTAGGCACATATGCACAATAAGCTAGGTAGCTCGCTTTAAAATGTATTCCACCGTGCTGCTCAGTTTCCCTTCATTTTAGATTACAACATTTTGAGCCGTAAAAAGAAACCGCAGACATGAGAAAGTGAACAATTAGAAAGCTGAGGGGCTGTGTTTTCCCTTTTTGCATTCACATTTCCTTTTGTCACATTTCTCTCTGATTTTTCTCGCTTTCCAAGAAGAAATATTATCCTCCATTTAACACACAGTGTGAATTTACCATTTCCCTGACAAGTAGCACGCTCATACATTTTCATGTTTACGTTATGCCCAGAGATGCTGTATCAAAAAATGTGTGCACACAGACATTCGAGCAGCTACACGCGCACACCGGTCGATCCATAAGAAAAAATTGTTTCGTCAATACACACCTACACATGTGTACACCCAAGAACCGCTACTATCCGCGTTCCAACCTGCACGTTTATTGTTAGCCGCATGAAGGATGTGATTGGTCTGAAACCCTACACAGTCCTCCTACACAGTAATGTGCTGTTTTGCACCATGAAGCTCTTTTTCAGGTGCCTCAATAAATAGGGCTATTGTGTGGAGTGCATTACCCAAAGGTTTTACTCCCATCTCAGTCTGGGGCTCGTCTCCTATTTGGTCCACTTTTCGCTGTTGAAGTCAAATCAAATCACTTTTTATTGTCACATCACATGTGCAGGCACACTGGCACAGCACATGCGAGTGAAATTCTTGTGTGCGAGCCCCACAAGCAACAGAGATGTGCAAACACAACAACACAAACGAGCAAAATACAAGAATGGCCAACCTGAAACTAATAAATATATGTACAATATATAATAGTGTATGCATTTCTGGATGTGTATACTAAATATTTTCCTACGTGTGTGTGTGTGTGTGTGTGTGTGTGTGTGTGTGTGTGTGTGTGTGTATACACATTTTTACAAATTAAATAGTAAAAAAATAAAATAAAATAATAATAATAATAATAATAATAATAATAATAATAAAATATATGAAATATACAGAGTTGAATATGTGCAAAACAAGTGGCATTTATATACAGTGTGGAGTGCATAATGTTGAAGTTCCAGTAGTGAAGCTGAGGTGTCTATGACGTGTTCAGCAGTCTGATGGCCTGATGGAAAAAGCTGTCTCTCAGTCTGCTGGTACGGGACCGGATGCTGCAGAACCTCCTTCCTGATGGAAGCAGTCTGAACAGTTTATGGCTGGGGTGACTGGAGTCCTTGATGATCCTCCCCGCTTTCCTCAGGCAGCGCTTCCTGTAGATGTCTTGGAGGGAGGGAAGCTCACCTCCAATTATCCGTTCAGAGCACCGCACTACTCGCTGGAGAGCTTTGCAGTTGTAGGCGGTGCTGTTGCCATACCAGGTGGTGATGCATCCAGTGAGGATGCTCTCAATGGCACAGCGATAGAAGGTCCTGAGGATGCGGGGGCTCATGCCGAATCTTTTCAGTCTCCTGAGAAAGAAGAGGCGCTGCTGCGCCTTCTTCACTGTTTTGTTTGTGTGTACTGACCACGTAAGATCCTCAGCCAGGTGTACGCCAAGGAACCGGAAGCTGCTCACTCTCTCCACAGCAGCGCCGTTGATGGTGATGGGGGTGTGTACTTCTCTGCACCTCCGGAAGTCCACTATCAACTCCTTTGTCTTTGCGACGTTGAGGGTGAGATGGTTGTCTTGACACCAGTGGGTCAGGGCGCTGACCTCCTCCCTGTAAGCCGTCTCATCACCGTTGGTGATAAGACCCACCACTGTAGTGTCGTCCGCAAACTTCACAATGATGTTGGAGCTGTTAGTGGCTGTGCAGTCGTAGGTGTAGAGTGAGTACAGGAGAGGGCTCAGTACACACCCCTGTGGAGCACCAGTGTTCAGTGTGATGGGGGATGAGGTGATGCTGCCCAGTCTGACCACCTGGCGTCTGTCAGACAGGAAGCTAAGGATCCAGCTGCAGAGGGAGCTGCTCAGTCCTAGATCCTGCAGTTTCCTGTCCAGCTTCGAGGGAACGATGGTATTGAATGCTGAGCTGTAATCTACAAACAGCATCCTCACATACGTGTCTCTCTTCTCCAGGTGTGACAGGGCAGTGTGTAGTGTCAGGGCTATGGCATCATCAGTGGACCTGTTGTGGCGGTATGCAAACTGTAGAGGGTCCAGTGAGTCGGGTAGTGCAGAGCAGATGAAGTCCCTGACCAGCTTCTCGAAGCATTTGCTTACGATGGGGGTCAGGGCTACAGGTCGCCAGTCGTTCAATGAGGAGATGGTGGAGGATTTGGGTACAGGGACGATGGTGGCCATTTTGAAGCAGGCTGGGACTACAGACAGAGAGAGGGAAAGGTTGAAGATGTGCGTGAACACTCCAGCCAGCTGAGCCGCGCATGACCTGAGGACGCGGCCGGGAATCCCGTCCGGATTCGAAAGGATTACGGGGTTAGGGTTGTGGTAGAAATCAGTATAAAACACTGCAGGAGCAAAGTAGTGTTTATTTCTCTTTCCTTTTTGTAAAATGGGTTACAAAGTTCTAGCAAAGAAATGATTAATAGCACAAAACAGGAATGAATAAAGCAGCCAAAAACTAATTAAAAACCATACTCAAGCTTTTGCATGTTTTAGCACATTAACTTCTAACTATGCACACTGTGCTGCTGCCATCTATTTTCATAGCACACTGCATTAATCTGATGGCATCTGTATGAGTCAGCTGCATGTCTGAATGAGCAGTCTGGACAACAATTGTACAAAAATTGAGAAAGCAGACTTTTTTATTTTATTTTTTAGGTCAAACCTTGTAGCATTTATTTATGATGAGTGGTTTGCACAACCTTTACCTTCATCCATTCTACCTATGACTTTACAGTATATTTCTCATTCACTTATTGACACACACACTAGTACTGTGTGATACTGTATTTACTTGGTATCGAGCTGAAACCAAGTAATCTTGATGTAGACTTGACATGGACAAAATAATATTTTAACTCATCAAACTTGCATGCTGCCATTACTTTAAAAGATTTGACTGTGATGCATTTTCTCTACATCCATTAGGCATCTACATCCATGAGCTTATATGTGGAAATTTCATTATGTGAAAGCTCCCTCTGCAGGAGGGGGAGATACAGGAGAGGTGGAGGAAGATCTCAGCCTGGGTGTTTATTGTCTTATGTAGTCTGGAAGATGAGTGGATGGTGGGGTGGGTGCAGTTTTCTCTGTGGTGGGGTTGGGTGGACTGTCCCGGGCTCTGTGGGGCCGGGCGGCGCTGCTGCACTGGGCCCGGTCTGGATGGGCCTGGGCCCCCTTTCCCTGGCGGGTCGCGGAGTATGGGGGTGCCTACTGGGGTCAGCGGGGGAGCTGGCCCCAGGGAGGGGTCACTTGCCCCTCCCTTCCTTCCCTCCCCATCTCCAGCTGCCTCCCTCTTCCCGCTCCACCACAACCACCCACACATGCAGGGCCTTGGAGTAGGGGTATGTCACCAGGGTGCAGAGGAGGCTACCCCCCCCCTCTGTCCCCTTCTGGCTGCCTCTGCCTCAATTTTATCCCACAACTTAGACATTCACATTACTCACACTCTCATTACACATACATATAGGATCTTGGGGGTGGGCACGATACACGGAGTCCAAAGTACCATCAGGGTGTACACCCCACCCCTGGCATCGTTGCCCACCTCTCAATTTTAAATACACTTAGACATTGAGGGCTAGCAGGAGGGACCATGCGCTTACCTGCTGCTCTCTGGCAGGTAGCTCCATGCCCTCCTGGGTTTTAAATGCACCTTAGAACACACATGCATCAACATTACAATGAGCGGGTGGAGGGAGGTTTGGAGTCTTCTCTCACCCCCGTTCTCTGCGACCTGCTGGAGCAGGGGGGCTAGGAGGAGGAGTTGGCCGTCCGACTGCGGTCTGGGAAAAGGGAAACACCACCTGGGTCTGGGTGCAGTCCCCCCCTCCAGGGGCGGGGGCACCTAGACCCGGTTTGTAGAGTACGCTTGGGGAGTGTGATCGTGTGTACAACGTCTCTTTATGTCTGTCTCCACGTTGGTTGAGTGTGGAGTAAGTGCATATGAGAGCATGAGGGTGGGAATGGATGTTTGTATCTGTGTGTGCCTGTATGTCTGTGTCTATATGTCAGGTTGGGTGTCAGGCGCCACCTCTCTGGGGACATCTCAGGCCCTCCAAGGTTTGGAGGCCTATCTCCCCCTACCACCACTTCCCCTGCCAGTGGCGGACTCCCTCAGACATCGGTGCGTTGGTGGTTCTTTGTGTCCGGGGATGGGCGTCCAGGTACACACCGGCTCACTCCTTGGCGGCCGCTTATCGGGGCCTGGAGCCTGGGGCTCGCTCGGGCCACTTCGGAGGTGGGGTGCACTCAGGCGCAGCTGGCTGCCGGCGGAGCTCACGGGCGCGTCACTGCAACTCCCCCTGGCTTCTGCTCCGCGGCTGCTGAGTGAGCCCTCATCTGGGACTCTCCTCAGCTCTTTCCGGGACAGTGGCGCAGCTGCCCCTCTGTTGGTCTTCCTTGGTCTCTTGTGTTCTGGGGGCCTCTGGATGTCTGGAGTTTTGATCTCCTCCACACCTGCTTCACGCCCTGGAGGACGGGGCTGTGGCCCCCCCACACCCTCTAGCAGATTATTACATGAAGGAACCTTTTAAAAAAACAAAAAACAAGCGCGTCCATGCTCACAGGTGTACACACGGGTGATCACACCCACAAACTACACCCTTTTTGGCTCCTACCTCAAAGCACACTGTGTTCTGTTGATCTTATGTGCTGCACAATAATGTTTAACATTTAGTATTTACTGTCATATTCCCATATATCATTGTGATGTTGTTTATTCTATTACTCTTGTTCTCTTCTGCTTGCTTTCTTTTTTCTTTCTCAGCAGGTGATCCAGGTGATTGATATATGCATTTTTTTTTCTCTGCCCGTTCTGTTGGTTTTTGTATTTTGCCCTTCTCCCCCGTCCCTCTTCTCAGCTGTTTCTCTTTCCCTCTTTCTTTCTCCCCTTCTTTCCCCCAGTCAAGTCTGTCCCGTATTCAGTAAGTGAAAATAAAATATTAAAAAAAAAAAAAAAAAAAAAAAAAAATGATGTAAATGGCCTGTAAATGGCCTGTATTTATATAGCGCTTTACTAGTCCCTAAGGACCCCAAAGCGCTTTACATATCCAGTCATCCACCCATTCACATACACATTCACACACTGTGAACATTAATGATGTGAATTTCTCATCTGCTTCAGCGTAGAGCGTTTTCAGAGATGATCTTCTGCATACTTTGGGTGTAACGAGTGGTCATTTGACTTATTGTTGTTTTCCTATCAGCTTGAACCAGTCTTTCCATTCCTCTTTAACCTCAGGGACAATTAACAGAACAATATTTAACATTTCTAAAAGCATTTTTTGCTCAGAGAACTGCTGCTCACTGGATATTTCGCTTCTTTTTTCTCTGTAAAGGTTTACTAGTGTAAATCCCAGCAGCTGCACCAATCATAACACATTCAAAAATCACTTAACTCACCTTTTTCTCCCTTTCAGAAAAAAAAAAGAAAAAAAAAATATATATATGTGGAAAGGGGTCTGAGTAAATATCACTTGCTGCAGGACTGTGCAGGACACGCACACAGATCCCGTGTAAGTGTGAATGATTAGAGAGGGCTAAATGTACAAAACAATGGCAATGCTTTAAAAAGCCTTTTGCTCTTAAGGCAAAAAAAGTGGAGGTGCGATGGCTTTCTCCATCTCGGTATATATGAAGCCGCACGGAGCATTTCAGTAAGCGTGATCTACGTTTGAATGGCAGAATGCCTGCACTTTAACAGCCCGATGAAGCCAGCAATGTTATGTATCCCACGTCTGAAAAGTGCCTAAAAAGGGATTAGAGCTGCTTAAAAGATTTAGCTAGCTAATTCTGTGAAAATAATTTCCATGGCCTAACACTTCAGAAAACTGTTTTTCTTGTTACTTTACCACTACAACTGCCAAAGGGGTCATTTGACCTCTTGGTGTTTTCAATATCATATTACTCTGCTAAAATACAGATACATTTTTATGAGATGTGCAAATCATTGCATTCTGTTTTTATTTGCATTTTACACAGCATCAGAGCTAAGTTTGCAAATATTTAGCAAAACTAATGAACCTCCTAAACCTTTATCTTAAAAAAAGACAGAAAAATGTGCTCATTGACATAAATGATTCACTGGTCATTTAAAACTGTCATTATTACAATCTTTGTTTCGGTTGTACTGCTGTGGTTTGGTCATTGCAGCGCTTGTTTTTCTGTATACTGTACTACTCAGTTTCCCCTCGTTTCAGTCGGTTTATGCTTTTCAGGGCAGATGAAATTCATGTACAGGAATGGCTAAACATCTCCTTGTTTCCCTTGAATAGCTAACCTCAGTTTGCCACTTCTTTATTTTTATCTCAGTTCTTTTTGCCACTCGGAAGAGAGTAGGAGCAAGGAAGTTGAAACTGTCTGAACTCCCTAAACGAAATGAAAGTTATAAGGGTGATGTTACCCTGAACAAGTCACCCCATCATGGCATGACTCACATTTACACAGCCCCTGAAGGCACAAGAGCTCTGATGTCTCCCTCTCTGTGTTTCTGTCTGTGCCTCACTCTGTCTTTCTCAGCACTGTATCTCGATGTCAAATAGAGTCAGTGCCCACACCACAGGCCTGAGGGAACAGAGAGACAAGTCTGCATGAGTCTCTTCTCTTCATCTTTCCCTTGACTTTTCTCCCCCTTTTTCACGAATACAATGGGCAAACATCCACATTTTAGATAGTTATTTTCAATAATTAATTCCTTTCCTGCCAAGAGAAACCGTCAGAAAAGAAATATATATATCGACTGAAAATATTCAAGATAGAGAAAACAGACTTTTAATGAAACCACTTTTCTCCCATGATGGGCATTTATACCCATTCTTTGCTATTCATTTCTATGAAGCACAGCATGCTACACGTTCACCATTGTTAACTACTGCTCGCTTGTTTATTAATGTGCATTACAATCGACACTGGCAGCACTATTTTCGGATATGATGAACACAGATTGTTTAATCAATATGAATGGTTTTCAGAAGCTATCTTTGGGCTTTTTTTTTTTTTTACCCCGGGAAATCAAAGCGTGAATGACAGCGAATAGAAGAGAAACGTGGAAGATTTGTTTGGAAACAAAGGAGGCTGGGAGTAAGGAGAGGGAAGGGCAAGAAAAATAGATGAGGGGACAATTAGGAACAGCAAGTGTTAGAAGCGGTCCAAACACGGATTGAGAGCGGCAAAGGAGTGAGAAAGAAAGAGTCTAAGAGTCTCTTATGATTTATACGGTTATTATCTTTTGCACTTGTGGGTGTGAATTGAGCCTGTCATGCATGCACCCTGCCAGGTCTCCTCTCCTTGTGGTTGGGGAACAGGGCCAGTCCCTGGGGCCCAAAGTTTGGCATTAGCATTCAGTACGGTAATGGGCCCCCATTTGCTGCTTGTCACCATAAGATAGGTGGCTTCGTCCTCGCCAGAGTCCCTCCAGCTGAGTGGGGTCCCGTGTTCCTGTTGTGCTCAATGACCCCTCTCACTCTGTCTGTCGATTTCCTCTCCCTCTTTCTTGGCCGCGCTCTCTCTGCTCTCCTTATTTCATCAGCTTTTCTGTCTTCGAGCAGAACGGCACTAGGAAAAAAAAAGAATCAGCAGACTACAGAAGCCACATCCCATCTGAAAAGGTTCATCTAGTTATTTTTTTACCATTAAGCAGACAATTCTTCTCCAAATGAATGAAGGCTGAAAGCTGTCGAAGTCTGGTCACCCCACCCCCTCCTTCCTCCGTCTAATCTCTCCTGGTCCGATGAGTGCAGTTATTTTCTGGTTTCATGTGGTCGTATTAGGGTTCATGATAGAACAGATGCCGGTGTGTACGCAGGCTAATGAGGTAGCAGAGTAGGGTTCAGAGTTCACCCCTACTCTCCACCGTGGAGACCTGAGTTTGTTTGGAGCAGTGCCCTCAGTGCTGCGTTGCCCTGAGCAGAGGAGACAGAAGATCAGTAAGGTCTTGATCGTACTACAGCGGAGAATATTAATTGGAATTTAGCGGTGAAACATTTTTTTTTCTCCTGATGCTGTGATAGATTTAAGAGGTAAAATGGGGGTTTGAGTACGGCCTGGAAATGCTTACTACAAAAATAACGCGCACGCATCGCTAATGGATGCATCGCTTTGCCTTTCGTCAACAACAAAGGCAGGGAGTTGTTTCTTCATCCTTTTTTAACATATTGAGAATTAAGAGCAAATTTCATTATGTGAAATCCAGCGAACATTGGGAGATCAATGAATCATCAATTTTGCATGGCTGTTCATTAGAGCGCGCTCCGTAATGGCTCGCCAGCTGTTCTGTGAAAGCCAGATCCCTCATAGATGGCGGAGTCAGTGCATTTTCTGACGTGTCGCTTTCACTTTTTTCAAATTAGGGCCTCGCTTGTTCAAATACACTCATCATCCATAACAATGAAACTTACACAACAGTGTGGAAGTACGTCTATCGGGAGGGGGAGTTTAGCGATACAGGGCCTTTGGTGGAGGTGTACGGTGGTAGTATGACAGCAAGAATGGCAGTGGATCCATCGTGTCCTCTGGGTTGCAGTTTGGGCTGCTGTAGATGACATTTGGATGCATTCTGTAAATATTTGATCTGATGGGGACCTTGAGAGTTTGAAGATCAGCGCATCACCTTGACCTCAAGTTGTTCTCAAGCAGGTAGGGAGGCACTGTCTGCTGATTAAGGCCGCTGCCGTTATGAAGTGCTAAGCTGGTGGAAGGATGGGGGAATGGGGTTGTTAACAATCTTTAGGTGGGTGCTACTTGTCAAGCCAAATTTCCTAGTAGAGCCTTGCATAGTAATGATCAACATTAAACACCCGACACATTGCGTGGTTTTAAAGTTGTGTCCAATCAGAAAAGTGCAGACGAACACCGTCACAAGTTCTTTTCTGTCATCTGTTTGCTTACGCACATTCTCTTTTCGCAACTTGTGACTGCAAGTGGGTCACGCAGGAGAAAAGAGATGGAAACATCAAAGGTTATGGGGCATTGTGATGGCCGACATTACCGAGTTTAAAGATTAGCTGCTGATTGATGCACTGGCTGCTTTGTGAAGGTGAGAGGAGCTACTGCCTGAGATCCGTCGGAGCGTAATACCAGGCGACAGCCAGCCTGGTGTTTGTAGCGCAAGCCAAGAGGGATTATGGGTAGTAGGCTTTAATATCTGATTTTAATTAGCAGTTTAACACAGTGATCACGCCTCATTAGGGAACTGGGGATGCTGAGAATGTGCATGAGTATGCCGGAGAGTACCAAGAAAGAGGAGAGTAGAGGAAAGAATATAAATGCTTAAATGGCAGGTTTGTTTGTTGAGAAGGAGTTCAGACAAACTTCCATCGGCTAATAATGGAATGTGACATTGTTTTCACAATAATATACCAACTTCACCGGACGATACAAAAACTGCTGTGATTCGCACTATAATCCCAGCACCATATATTTGATCATTTACTGCTCCACCGTCCTCGGCAGGCCGCCAGGATTCATCTGTTTGTGGGGGTATTCCCCCCCAGCTTTGCCCCAGTGTGTCACTTAAGGATTTAGGGTGAGTGTATCAAATCTGTGAATAGTTCTCTCTAGCAGAGGATAAAAAGATTAAGGCATTTTAACCCCTGGGAAACCAATGCCCTTTTACTCTCTTCATCCAGGAATTAGTCTGGCTCCTCCAATTGTGTCCATTTCCTGGTGTTGATAGTGCAGCGAGGTGGTGGGACACTCAGCAGAGCAGCCAGCGGGCTTGGCTCTGTACCAGAATGCTCAACGGCTGCATGAAAGCAGGGCCCTCAGTCTCGGTAATCTTACAATGGAGGGGTTGAAAAGCTCCAGCGGTCAGCTGGTAACACACCACTGCTCTTTTTCTCTCCTCCCAGTGCTCCTTTTCTTCATCCCCGTCGCACTCGTCGACTCACTCCAAGTCCCCCCTTCTCTGTGTCTCTCCCCCGTTCCTATCGCCGTTCCCGCCGTGCCACTGGTTGTCTATATATAGTGAGATGCATTCAATCCACTTTCAATCCCCTGGGCTTAGTTCAGGGGCTACGCTCATTTTGTCGGAGGCAGTTTTGACCACCTCTCTAGCCCCTCGTATTGCTCTCTACCTTTCTTCCTCACATTTCACTGGATTTGAAAGGGAGCAATATAATGTGCTCTCTCTCTCTCTCTCTCTCTCTATATATATATATATATATATATATATATATATATATATATATATATATATATATATATATATATATATATGGTGACAGAGTGTTTTCAGTATGTGCAGAAGTGCAGTAAAACAAAAGGCAGCAAAATAATGCACAATCTCGCCTAATTCCTTTGCTTTGTATATGCGTGTGTGTGTTTTGATCATCTAGAACGAATGCCTAAATTCACGCAAGATGTTCATGAAAATCCCTCGTAATGCTACTTAAACAAAGCAAGCGGAAAGCTTTTGCTCTGCACTTAATAAGCATTAGCAAATTGTACAGGCGTTGCGACTGTGTAAAGGAGAAACATTAAAGTATACTTTAAGAACGCAATGTAAGAGTAAAACATGCTAATACTCCAAAGAGTCCATTAAGCCAGGGGATACATGGGAATTAGGGCCAAGATTATAGAGAAAATAGTTTGTCTGCGTATGAACTCAAAGTAATGACTGGCGACAAGAGGATAAGATCCATTGCACCAGATGTTGCTCATCTCTCATAACATGTTTGTGTCACTCAGACTCTCTCCCTAATGCCTTCATCTGATACCCACATATCCGTTGTTCTGCCTCTTTAAAGGCCCTCTGGTGTCTTCCAGATATAGACCAGCTTTATCACAATGATCATTTGGATGGGTGTGATGGATATCTGTCTACTCTGGTCTCACGCAGAGATCCGAGTCCCAAATGAAATGAGCCGTGATATTTCATTCCCCCATTTTGTGAATCAAACTGAAATTGATTAGAGGGTACACGTAGAAGTATTTTCCACGTGGATGTTCCTCCACCCACGATCCCACCGTTACGTTTGTGAGGAAATTTCCCTTTTTTTCCCCCTGCGTCGTCCCGTCCTCGAAGGCAGCTCGTTTGGGAGTGAGTTTCTTCAAATCAAAAGTGCGAGTCCTTCCAACTTTCACTGCTGGCCTGCAGATCCTAAGTCAAGAGGTGCTGAGAGTCTGACTGTCTTTTCTTTGCCTCATTGAGCTTGCCTTTTAACACCACCATAATTAGTTTTTACCCAGCCTCCAACCCTGGGTGTCTGGTTTTGTGGGCTGTGTCTCTCGAAGAATCGAACCTGTCTGGCAAACAGAAACAAAGTGCCCTGCGCAACTCCACTCGTTTGTACGCCTCCCTGCCAGATTGCTTATTGAACAGCGGGCATGACAGCTTAAGGGGCTGGAGGGGGCCGGAGAGGTAGCCGGGCAGATTCACATCGAGCACAATGTTGCAGGACACCTCTAATTTTTTCATCATTTAAGTTGCCCTGTAATTAATCTGCCTGTACATTTAATTAAAAAGAAAAGTTAAGGGTGTAATCGAAAGCAATGCCTGCCTTGTGAGCCGACCCGGAGAACAATGTGAGTGGTAATGCATTGTGGCAGCAGGGATACATCACGTTAGTTAATCTGAAGTTGACCTCGGAGCAGCTTGAAGAAAGGGAGAAAACAGACACTATACCGCGGCAGATCTCTGAGCGGCACAGACAGACCCGCTGTTTATTTCATCTAAATTATTTGAAAAGCAGAATGAATGTGACAGTTCAGATTGGTTACTGCACTCCCATTAATAGCCTTTCTGGTGCTTTGCTTAATTGTTTTTCCCTCTATTCCTGCACACAATCACATGACAAACATGCTACCAATTCATTAAAGGCCTAAAAGCTCGTTTGTTTTTGCGTCAAAATCCAACATCTCGGGGTAAAGATGACTCACAGCGGCTCGCGCTCCGCGATTAGAAGAGGACAGATGCACTATGCTGCACAGATCACTTCTTTCTCGGGCCGCGTTATTTCTCGCCCTCCAACACAAACGAATAATGGAAGAAGGGCAGAGCGATGCGCAGTCAGCTCGATTGCTAATGGCGTGTCATGCTTGATTCTGGCATGCCGCATTACTCCGCCAGACAACATCTGTGACATGTGTGCGCAAGGAAGGGGAAACAAAGCAATTTTAGATTTCATTTGAGCCCAGTCAGTCAGTGATGGTCCAGTGACAATGTTCTGTGCTGGGTGGGGAGGGGGAAAAAGTGCTGTGGGTAAATGAGAGTGAAATAACAACAAGTGGCAGGCAACACAAATAACACAGGACTGATTTTACTGTGTTGGTTAGCCAAAGCTTGGCTGGTGATATGTCACACACTGTGGCATGTATTTTATGAGTGTTTATGGTGCGGATTTAAATACTCTATACATGTGTAAATACTGTTTTGTTTTGTTTTTGTTATCTGATAAAATAGAAGTGGTTTCTGGAAAGACATTAACTATTTGTTTAATCTTTTATCTAAGTGATGGCAGCATTATATTTTAACTAACAATAAGGTTCTCTGGCTAAACGACCATATTGATTTTTGATTTGTTCCTACAGCCTAAAACAATGGGAACTTCAGGACATGTTGAGGAGGTTATTTAGCCATTTAAATCAGCTGTATTGGATCAAGCACATATCTAAAACCTGCAGGACACCGGCCCTCAAGGCCTGGAGTTGCCCACCCCTGGGTTAAACCAACATTACATGGTTATCTTCAGGCATAAAAACAGCTCAGTGAGGGTAAGGAAAGGTCATTGTTTGGGTTACAACATACTCTTTAACTATATTAAACACATTTTATCATCATGTCTTTGCCAAACTGGCCAGTTCTTTAGGCACACATCAACTTGATGAATGTAGACATGTAGACATCGTTAAGACGACCTAAAAACTGAGTTCAACCTCAGTTTTTACATTAAGGAAAAAAATGTGATTTAAGTGACATCATTGAGGAGAATGACCAGACTGCTTCGAGCTGATAGGAAGGGAACAGCAACTCAAATACAACCAAAGTGTGCAGAAGAGCATCTCTGAATGCAAGCAGATGCAGTGCAGCAGCAGCTACAAACAGGCTCACCAAACCTGGAAAACCGAAAACTGGAAAACGTGGCTTTGTCTGATGAGTCTGCTGCGGCATTTTGTTAGTAGGGTCAGAATTATGGTGTAAATGAAAGCTTTGATTTTTCCTGTCTTTGGGCCGCTTAGTACCAACTGAGCATTGTTTAAACACCGCTATATGCCACCACAACATTTAGCATTAAAGCCATTTTTGACGTGTCCATCCTTTTATGACCACAGTGTTCCAGTCTTCTTATGGCTGCTCCCCACAGGATAACACACTATGTCACAAACCTCAAATAATCTCAAACCGTTTTCTTGAACATGAAATTGCACTCAAATGACCTCCCCTGTTACCAGATCTCAAACCCATAATGCATCGTTTGGATGCAGTGGTTTCACATTTTGGATGTGCAGCCGACAAATCTGCAGCAACTGTCACGTCAGTATGAACCAAAACTTTGGAGGATTGCGTCCATACTGCACTGAATTCTGTTTCAGTGTCAGGTCATCTTTCTACATTTAAAGATGTCTGAAACATTATTGAAAAGATAATAAATTAAATGCTCAACAGCAGTTATCATCATTAGCCAACACCGAATCGTGGCTCTCATCTTGACTTTCGATGTGCATCCGTTAACTAAGGGGCCAGTTTTCCAAACTACTCTATTTGCAGTAGATTTGCAGTGTTTTGTTGTGCTGTATTTTTAAACCCATCTCCTGTATATCATTAAACAAAAGATTATTTGAGTGTAAAGGGCTGTAAAAAAAACCCCAAAAAAGTAGGCCAATTTGTTTTCCATTTCCCCCGAATTACTAGTTAAACTTTGTTTCTTCCATTGCAGGATTATGACCCATTCCAACATGGAGAGTTGGTGTGGCAGTGCTCTTACATCTTATTATCTCCTGTGATTGTTAGAAATTTATCAAATGCCCAGAGAATACCTCAGTGTTGCAGCTATGAAAGACTTCACTTCTTGGGTTCCTCAGATGGCCCCTGGAGAGGTGATCTGTGACCTTAAGTTCTAGGTGCTCTTTGTTGAGTGACAACAAACACCTGTCCTTTGTCTCAATCTATTGAGCTATGTAGGTTGAGCCTATTTAGGTGGCCTCTTCCTCAGGTCATGTTCTTGTCCTCTCAACCTCTTTTCTTCTCATCAGTCGCACAGGAACTAACCTTGTAATCTGTCTTTTGTTAATGAACAGACTTTATTTCCTTAGCTTGCGATCTTTTAAGACAGGTGTAACATGAGTTAATATGTCCTGATGTGAAAAAAATCCATAAAGTAATGAGCATAACCCTATGCCCCCTCAAACTGATAAGCCTTTCTTAACTCCAACTTTTTTTTTTTTTTGCACCCATAGTGAACTGAAAACAACTTAGTGTTTTTTTTTTTTAAGTTTTTAAAAAAAAAAAAAAAAAAAAAAAAAAAAAAAGAAAACAACTTAGTGTACCTGGAAGGAATCATGGCAACAGGTGAAAATTGATAGCTGCGCTCCAAAATCCAATTCAGATGACGAGCCAATGAAAGCTCAATGAATTAGCACCCAGAAAAATCAAATAAAACAATCCCGGGCATTCTAATGGCCTGGCAATTACTGTAACTCCCACATTCATACAAACAGCCCCAGCACAAGCCATGAGTCATTAAGATCAATTTTAAAGGCTGAGCACTTGCGCAGAGGTGGGGTTAGGGAAGGCTTTGTTTACCTGCACTTCCCTTGCAAGGCTGTTAAGAGGATTGACTGGGAAATTAGAATGTTTGCAGAAGTGCTGCTTCAGCCACAGAAAATAAAGCAAGACAAACAAATATGTCATTTTGTTGTCCTTTGCTTATGCACAACTTGATTGGTACGTAAGTATGATTCAAAAGGCACGCAGCAAGGAAGATCGTCGTCTGCCTGCCTGCTGCAGATGTGTTTGCCTCGCTGTTAGAAAGGATCCTTGACATGTTTTATGCATATACACATTTATGTTCTGTGTATGTGTCAAAGGCCTTTCAGTGTTCTTTATCATGCCCTCCATCCTGACACCACTCTCCTCTGTAGAGAAATATTGTGTCTTTATTTACCATTGTTTAATCAAGATGGTGGGCAGGTCGAGTTTAATTAACCCGGGCTGGCGATAAATGTAAATGCCAAATGTCTGCCAGTGCTACAGCATAAAGCTTTTACGATGCAGAGCCCTTTTCTCTGAGGGGTATAAAGCAGCTTCGCGCTGACCCGTTAATTCTGGAGTAGCCCAAGGTTGGTAATGAATACTGTTATGAGACAAGGAAAGCAGCTGGAATTTTACATATATGAGGGATATAATTCTTAGTTACATTTCACAAATAAGATCTTACAACACAGTTCTAATTTGGCTCAGTCAAAGGAATCGTTATAGACAGACAGAGGTTGCATTTAAATTCACTCTTGAATATGATAAGAGGAGATTGTTGCTAGGAGTTAAACAATAAGGCCGGATACATCAGGATTTGACAAGGCAAATATTTAGGGACAAGGCAGTTGTAATGAAATCTTTAAGTATAAGAGTTTAGTAGACCATATAATTCAAGTTAACACTTGCCACTGTTCTGCATAAACTTAGGTTGTGATTAACATTAATACAGACATCAAGAAATGCACAAAATTTTAAGCTAGTATGCTACCGTATTGTTTGACCTGTTCATGATGTTAGCAAAGTTAGCATATGGAGAGAAGCACAAAAACAAAATACAAATAAAAACTGGGTCTTTTTAGCCCATTGTTGTGTGGTTGTTAGAAATGATTAAAGTCATTTTGGCCTGTTTAAAGGTAGCTGCCAGGCAATGTGATAATGCTAAATGCTAATGATGCTAAAACAAAAGGTAATTTCAGGCTATTCCTACGCAACATGGTGATGTCACAACATCTGGTACACATAAGAACCTTCAGATACCTAAAATGTTCCTGTGTGCCAAGTTTGGTTGGCACACAGGTCCAGGAGGAGTGTGCAGACAAAGAAACAAACACAAAGACAGAAATTTTGTGTAGTACAGGAAGGTTTTGGAAGTGGTGTTTGGGTTGTTATTAAAAAAACAATAATGTATCATTTGTTACTATTTTTTTTTTAAGTAATCTAGTAATAATTACCGCACATGTTTGGTGTTTGTTTTCTTCCTATCTGCCCATCATGCAGACAAGTGAAGAACTTTTGTAACACAAGTAACAACTTAACTGTAACTGCAATGTGATAACGCAATTCAGTGCACTGTTGAGTTACAGTAGATTACGGCATTACCAAAGAAATGTAATAGTGTTATAGTGTGTTGCATAGATTAAATTTATTTGAACTTGACTTTAAAAGTTAGTCCTGGACTAACTTAAAATAGTCACTATGCTAACCAATCTTCAAAACAGATAAGGAATTAAACTGCTCTATCTATTCTCTGTTGAAAATCTCCATTGACACTGTAGAATTGATTTCATGTGTATTTAAACCCTGTACTACAAATAATTTTTATATATCAAAATCATGTCAAATAAGATAAATATCTGACAAATGCTATTTGTCACATGAAGGAGTCCTAAACTTCCAGTATATTTTTTTCTTCATGTCCTCTTGTTATGTCCACTGCTGTCATACTCCATCAGCCAAAAACTGACTGGCTGTGTAGTTACAGTACTCGGAGCCCGCTATCAGTGAAAAGTGCCAGATGTGTTTCACAGTGTGATCAACCCACAAGACATGTCTGGGCTGCAAGACTGATGTTTATCACAGCTGGCAGTTTGTGGCTGTAACACTGACAGGGTTAGGGGTTCATTTCCCACTAACACCAGCATCCAGTATACTGTAAGGTACTTTAGTCAACAAAGAGGGAGCGAGAGAGCGACAGACAGAGAGAAAGAGAGAGAGAGAGCAGCACAGCATTTAGTGATCCCCTTTGTTCATTTCCACAGGCTTTTTAGAAATTTTAAATTTATTTTGACAATCTGACCATCATTTTTCTGGTGCACAATAGGTGTGCCGTATATCTATGAAAATTTTTTTCTACCTAATTACACAGATCATTAATAATTATTAGGCTAATAATTTTCATCCTGTGCCATCTGCCTGCTTTACAATGAAAATAAAGCAATGCATCAGAAAGAGCGTCAAAAATACACGTCCTTGTCTCTTTCAGTTTCTGTTTCTCTTGATGTAGTAGCCTTAGTTTTTTTTTTTATCTAGATAACATATATAAGAAATATGTCTCATTTATTTCAGGTGGTTTACGCTACAAACTTACTCTGTGGCATGAGATGGCACTGGGTTATGTAGCTGTGGGAAACTGGGGTCGTGGTTGACTTGCTTTCCAACGCAGCCATGAACACGCACGTTAGCCAAATCTCTTGTTCACTTCATCGCTTGCTCATATATTCGCTCCACCCCTCGCACACTTACTGAGTCCCACCCAGACTTCTAAGTACATGGAGCGGCATGGTGCGAAAGCAGAAGAAAATTGTAGATTCCCACTGTTCTCATCATGCAAGCCCTCACATATCTTGAACCCCTGCGAGGAGCCTCAGCTCTGGCAGTCCCCCCGTGATTCCAGCAGACAATACTGACTAACCCTGACAATCGCATTTGGAGATGCTGGCACTTCCCAGGTGGGCGAGGGGGGTGTCCAAAGTACACACAAAGTTGGATCTGAGCTTTTGCAGTAAAGTTAAAAATAAAAAATGAGAAAATTAAAAAAAAATGCACAAATGTGAAGGAGAAAAACACGTCTTTAGTGCTGCATTCACTGGGAGTGATAGAGCTCATTTCCCCATGCGCCCTTTGACAGAGGCTTGATGAATTCCTTTTTTTTTTGACACTGGTATAATCCATTAACATCTGACTGGTTCATTTCTGTAATTGAATATCATTTCTACTTCACTTTTGAAAACCATGAAGTGGGCTGCAAAACAAACACTTGAAAAATGCTGTGAGGGGTTCAAGATGTTCGGCATAACAGGAACAATTAATTAGTGGAAAGGTGTCATCGATTCCATTCTGCACTCGACGGGTATTGTGTTTTATTCATTATGTTAAAAGAAATGTCTAATGCATGCTGGACACAAATGTTTGCAAAGGAAAGGGGAAAAAAACCTGTAAAAGTTTATCTATTATTCATGTAATCACTTTTAGCATAAGCACTATTTACTTGCTTTGAATGTGTTGTTTAAGTATTTCACTTAAGAGCCCATTAAAACTAATCTGTAATTTGCAATGTGAAACCTTGTCACAACAAAAGCGTAAAAAATGTTTTAAAAAAATCCCGCAAAGGGTGTAAATAGGTGAGAATGTTTGGTTTAAGTATCACGCTGTTTCATATTTTATCACTGCATCCTCTCAGCTGCCTCTTTTAAAGCAGCTTAACGACTCTTGGGGCTATTTTCACACCCACACACGCTGCTGTACCTAAAATCAGTTTGGGGACTTTCAGGCAGTTAACTTACCTGAGGCTATTGGAGCTATTTTTACTTGCCAAGTGCTTGCAACTGCGAGACAGTCTCATCTCCAGTTTTTCTTTTCCGGATGCCTCGCTGGCGCTGCTATTTGATCAAGGCTTTGTCCGTCAGATTTTATTGGTTTATACTGATGCAATGGGAATGAATGAGAAACAGGCCTGTGAAAAGGTCAGGAGTCAAATGATAAAATATGAATATCTCTCTCCTCTGTTTGCTAGAATGATATTACGTGATATTTGGAATGTTTTTTGAATAATTCATGGATGACTGGTGCCAGTCAAGTAGATGGTCCCCATAACAGCTTACTGTCAAAATGTTAAGTTCTTCAAGCAAAACAACCATCTGAAAAGCACACACTTTCTGTTACTGCTGAGTATTAATGTGGTAATGGCCGGGTAATAAAGAAGAAATGAGGAGATAACAACATGGAGATTGGAAGTTGTTATCACTTAATTCCCATATTTAAACAGTAATAACTGCAGAAAGGTGGTTAATAAACTGTAAAAGTGTCAGCAACATCATCATAATAAGGTAATACTAGCCTATACTTCACCACATTAAGACAGTTTTACATTATCATGATGGTAATAGTAGGATGTGGATTGGAGTGTGTTTACAGAGCAACCACCTTGAAATTTCCTGTCAATAAATATTTTGTGAATTGTGATTTAAAGAGTTTGACCATCATTTAGTTGCACACATTTACTTCCCAGTGCTGTAATGTGAAATAACCTTAATACCCATGCAAGATTCACAATTATTTAAGATATTTGCTTTTAGCAAATACAGATGTTTCTTTGTCTTATTCTAGGTCATTTAACATTAATATGACATTTAGGAGAAAAGTGCAGTTTTGCATTCTGCAGCACCGATTATTGGTTATTACACAGAGATTACCACACGTATTCCTGGGTAATCACATCACATGCAAACTATACTTGTTAATTAGAAGTTGCCAACATGGAATTAGATAAGAAAGGCAGTTTTGCACTTTCCAGCCCTAATTACCCTGAAACTACCACAGGTGTTTCCAGGCAATAAGCCACAGCTTTAAACATAATATTTATACTTTCACTCTCAAAGAAGAATGTTGGATCCATGAGGTAGCTTTAACTGCAGCATTTTAATATCATAGTACTACTTTAATATTTAAGTACATATCATACCATTTATGATGTAGCACTTATCATTGTTATTACTGGGTAATTATATGGTAATAACTTGCTATTTTGCTATTACCTTCTATCTTATTACACCACTATTACTACATAACTACTGAGCTGTATTAAAAAGTGCAACTAGTTTAGGATTAAACAGGCAACTGTGAAGACTAACATCAGAGTGCAGTTATTTAAATCTGTTTACTGGCTATTTTTTTCAGTCATGTCATGTCAGGTCACAGGAGGGTGGGTGGGTGGGGGGGGGGGGGGGGGGGGGGGAGCCTCTTTTTTTTCCCTCTGAAAGCATTCTCCACACCCGTAACAAAATTGATCCGTCTGCATCCTGCAGCATTTCTAGAGTAAATGCACACTTTATTCTCTTTCCACTCAGGGAAATTAAACCAAGAAGGCTATGCTTGATGTGCACCCACACATCTAAGAGCATATCTTAAAAAAAAACTCTGATCTGAGGCAACCTGCTGGCTACATAAGCAGTTCATGAATCTGGATTGAGACATAGACAGCATGTGTTTAAAAACACCAGGGCGGCAAGAGAATGTGTGCTATTTTGTGGGATAAAGAGATTTGTCATTGTTGTCATTTGCAGTTCACTCTTTCTGTCCTGCTGCCTTTTCTACCTGTCTCTCCTCTCCTTACCCTTAGATTAGATAAACATTTCCAACACTCCCTTCCAGAGCTCCTAGACGTCTCTTTACAAATGCATAAGTGTATCTGTCCCTCTATTTTCCAAATGAGACAAGACCACTTCGACTAGCTTGAGGGGTCAATCTCATGGGGATCTGATTGGGCCATAATTGAATTTGAGGGGTCAGATCAAACGCACAATTCTTACCCTGTTCTGCTACGATAACCTCTCGAGAAAGGAGCAAGAGAAATACAAAGGCGAACTCCGTCGGGAGCAGGAGAGATTAAATCTAGTAGGTTTGGCGTGGGGGCCATTTACTGTATGTGTTTGAGTCGTATTTTTCCCTTCACGCGGAGAAGATTGTGTTAGATGCAATTGATAGCGTGCATAATGGAGAAAAAATAAAGTCGAGATCTTAACTTTCATGTAGGAGCTTTTGGTTAGACATGAGAGGGAGATTCCAAATGGTGTTGTAGGGGCGAAGCATGTCAAATCAATTTCTTTCTTCCTTCATTAAACCTGAAAACTCCAAGCATATTAGCAGGCAGACCTACGTGCTGATGCCTTTAAAGCCAAGGATGTGACGGTTACCTAGTGACCGTCACCAGGTTGAGAGGAGCGCAAAGACGTATATAATCAGGGATCATCTCAGCAATAGGCTGGGCAGATGTGTCTTCATAACCCGGTGCTCCTTCTAAAGCCATCAAATTTGATTTCGTTGAGTTTCGCAGCTCTCATTACCAATTCCAGTCGGTGATCCACCTTTCATGTCCTTGTCTGCATCCGTGAGTAATTCAATGTTTATCAAATGTAGTTTGTTTCAAGGTCCAGTCAGGTTTCTAATTAAACAAGTCTCTGTTTGACTATGTTTGCATTGACGATTGGTAGCAGCCAGCCTTCGAGTATCACAATGTGCTGTTAATTCTGTTACAGGCTGGGATATATTCATTGGCCCTCAATGCTCACATTTTTTAACCAGAACCTTAGTTCTGCTTTCATATTGAATAGCTTATGTATGGTACTATTGTCTTATACCTCTCAAAAGCCTCCCCTCCTGCATTAATGGACACTTGCAAGTTTAAAAGCATTTCAATCAATGAGACTGAGTCTTCTAATGGGGCCTCCTTTCAGGAAGGAGAGCTGGAATATATGTTTTCATTACACGGGCCAGATTGCAGTGTTCACTCAGCGTACTCAGCCCTGTATTGAAATGAGAGGTGTGCAGCGTGATTACCGGAGAGAGTAAAAAGCTTTTGAGAGATAGAAGATAGTGAAGATAGATACATATGCTATTTTTTTTCTCCCTTCAGCATCCCTTCTTTCATTCACATTTTAATAGAGAAGGGAAGAACGTGATAAAGGAAGCGGGCGACGCCAAGTAGACGATGATATGCAGATGATGTCACTCCAGACGACGGCTAGATTGAATTAATGATGATGTGATTTTGAAATGCAGCAGTTTTTATCTCGAGTATTGCATTTGTCTACATTTCAAATTGTAATTGATACAGAGTACAGACAACGGGTGAGTGAAAGTGTTTACAAGAAAAATTACGTGTGAAGGAAGCAAAAGTTGGGTGACAGCAGCAGTGACCAAGTGTCAGGGGTAGCAGCCTGCAAACAGCGCAAAAATGGCACAATAATGCCATGAAATATGACTTGTATTTATAACAGTGAACAGCCATTGTTAAAACTGGAATTACTTTTGATTGGTTAAAAATAATTTGAATGAATTTGCCCTAATAAATCGCTGATTTAATGTATGATCCACTCTGCAGGCTAAATTATTCCAATAATACACAGCCACAAAGTTGGAAGAAATCTTATGACTTCCATCTGTTTTCAAACATCAAACTATGCTTTGGTTTAACAGTCATATGTTGAGTATCTGGTCTATTTTGGAGAAAAAGTTAATGTAAAACGTTAAGGCATGCCAATAGTCTGATTCTTTTTTTAAACCAGGAAATGAAACTCCGAGTCTTTTACGCCAGAGTGTCTGGGACACATGTAAGATTAACCTTGCACCGGGACCGTCTTACTTTTAGCTCACAACAGTGCAAACCTCTGAGCTGATTTTGGTCTTGTTCCAAGATCGTCATTACAACTGACTGTCATAGTTTAGAAGCATGTGGACAAAAGCAGATGAATATAAGTGAAACATAGAAGATTCATCCAAAAGAGTGGAGTTCATATGATTTAAAACCTTAAAAGACAAGGTATAATCAAAAAGTTCTTAGATTCAGCACAGAACTTAAAGAAATGTTAATAAAAAGATCTCTCCAGCTTCCAGTGTGAGTGATATTTTTAAATTGTTCAGTCCGTTCCCATTTCACGAGTGCATCTGCGATGCATGCTGGATCTCCTCCGGTGCATCAAAACATTGACCCTTGAACTTGATTTTCATTTTGTGGAATTGAAGGAACTCACATGTAGCCAAATCCGAGGAGTGGCGCAGGTGGTGAGCAATAATTATGTTGCTGAGGCCAAGTGTTTTCAATGCTCTGTGTGGTGGCACACAATGGCACCTTGGCATGCGCCGGTTTCGGCTGTTTCTGCTGAATGTTTTCCCTTAGATGCCTGAGATTGTTACAGTAGAACTGTGCTTTGAGAGTCTCGCTCTGACGGATGAATTCAACATGCACAACCTTGTGAATCTCGGGGAGGAAGAGAGGGGGGGAAAATAAGGCAAGCTCGCTCTCAGTCCAGCTCTTGTTTGGAAACTTTTCAATTCAAAACTGCCGTTTGATCTCTGCTTCGTAGCCGGAGACACTTCTCTTGTGGCCAGTCTTTATCATCTACAGGAAAGTTAGGGATTTTGTAAGAGGAGCTGACCTTTGCTGCCTGTGCAGGTTTGAAGACCATAGTGAAATCACAAAAGTGCAAGTGCAAGAGGTCATAATGAAAAATATAAGAAATTTAAAATGGGAGTTTCTTCTTCTTTTTTTTTTTTTGCCTGTCCCCGTACTGTCATTGAGTAACGTAACAGAATAGTTTTTTTTTTCTTTTTTGCCCGTCCCGTTTGGCTCTTTTGCCATCAGAATTGTTGTCTAAAGGCAAAGAAAGATGCCCAACGGATTTACTTTACCAAATTGACCATCCCAGCCTTGCCGTAATGGTCCATTTGATTCACCTTTTATTGTTTATTTTATTTTCACTTACTGAATACGGGACAGACTTGACTGGGGGAAAGAAGGGGAGAAAGAAAGAGGGAAAGAGAAACAGCTGAGAAGAGGGATGGGGGAGAAGGGCAAAAGACAAAAACCAACAGAACGGGCAGAGAAAAAAAATGCATATATCAATCACCTGGATCACCTGCTGAGAAAGAAAAAAGAAAACAAGCAGAAGAGAACAAGAGTAATAGAATAAACAACATCACAATGATATATGGGAATATGACAGTAAATACTAAATATTAAACATTATTGTGCAGCACATAAGATCAACAGAACACAGTGTGCTTTGAGGTAGGAGCCAAAAAGGGTGTAGTTTGTGGGTGTGATCACCCGTGTGTACACCTGTGAGCATGGACGCACTTGTTTTTTGTTTTTTAACCCTTGTGTGGTGTTCGTATTTTTGTTACTCAGCCAGTGTTCATGGGTCTGGTGGACCCGCTAGAGTTTTGGCTTTCCAAATTAACACTATCAAACAATTTTATGTTAAATTACTCAACAGATGTTTACTTCATCCCAATTACAAGACATATGAACAGCAAACATGGTTAATTTTTTCCCTTTACCTTTGTTAGATCACATTTATGAATTAATGTGCTTCTCGTTTTTCTTTTATATAAAATGTTATAAATAAATCAGTTATAATCAAGTGGAGTGAGTGGAAAGACACAACACATTTACACGTGAAAAAATAATTAATTGTTTAATTTTTCTTTTGAAAAAAACTGAACACGGGTCTCACAGACCCGAACACCATACAAGGGTTAAAAGGTTCCTTCATGTAATAATCTGCTAGAGGGTGTGGGGGGGCCACAGCCCCGTCCTTCAGGGCATGAAGCAGGTATGGAGGAGATCAAAACTCCAGACATCCAGAGGCCCCCAGAACACAAGAGACCAAGGAAGACCAACAGAGGGGCAGCCGCGCCACTGTCCCAGAAAGAGCTGAGGAGAGCCCCAGATGAGGGCTCACCCAGCAGCCGCGGAGCAGAAGCCAGGGGGAGTTGCAGTGACGCGCCCGTGAGCTCCGCCGGCAGCCAGCCGCGCCTGAGTGACCGAGCCCCAGGCCGAGAGGCCGGGGGCACCCCACCTCCGAAGTGGCCCGAGCGAGCCCCAGGCTCCAGGCCCCGATAAGCGGCCGCCAAGGAGTGAGCCGGTGTGTACCTGGACGCCCACCCCCGGACACAAAGAACCACCAACGCACCGATGTCCGAGGGGGACCGCCACTGGCAGGGGAAGTGGTGGTAGGGGGAGATAGGCCTCCATACCTTGGAGGGCCTGAGATGTCCCCAGAGAGGTGGCGCCTGACACCCAACCTGACATATAGACACAGACATACAGGCACACACAGATACAAACATCCATTCCCACCCTCATGCTCTCATATGCACTTACTCCACACTCAACCAACTTGGAGACAGACATAAAGAGACGTTGTACACACGATCACACTCCCCAAGCGTACTCTACAAACCGGGTCTAGGTGCCCTTGCCCCTGGAGGGGGGAACTGCACCCAGACCCAGGTGGTGTTACCCTTTTCCCTGCGGTGGGGGGAGGCAGACCGCCCCGACTCCGCAGCAGCAGGAAGGCCCCACACTCCAGACCGCAGTCAGACGGCCAACTCCTCCTCCTAGCCCCCCCGCTCCAGCAGGTCGCAGAGAATGGGGGTGAGAGAAGACTCCAAACCTCCCTCCACCCGCTCATTGTAGTGTTGATGCATGTGTGTTCTAAGGTGCATTTAAAACCCAGGAGGGCTTGGAGCTACCTGCCAGAGAGCAGCAGGTAAGCGCATGGTCCCTCCTGCTAGCCCTCAATGTCTACGTGTATTTAAAATTGAGAGGTGGGCAACGATGCCAGGGGTGGGGTGTACACCCTGATGGTACTTTGGACTCCGTGTATCGTGCCCACCCCCAAGATCCTATATGTATGTGTAATGAGAGTGTGAGTAATGTGAATGTCTAAGTTGTGGGATAAAATTGAGGCAGAGGCAGCCAGAAGGGGACAGAGGGGGGGTAGCCTCCTCTGCACCCTGGTGACATACCCCTACACCAAGGCCCTGCATGTGTGGGTGGTTGTGGTGGAGCGGGAAGAGGGAGGCAGCTGGAGATGGGGAGGCAAGGAAGGGAGGGGCAAGTGACCCTTCCCTGGGGCCAGCTCCCCCGCTGACCCCAGTAGGCACCCCCATACTCCGTGACCCGCCAGGGAAAGGGGGCCCAGGCCCATCCAGACCGGGGCCCAGCGCAGCAGCGCCTCCCGGCCCCACAGAGCCCGGGACAGTCCTCCCAACCCCACCACAGAGAAAACTGCACCCACCCCACCATCCACTCATCTTCCAGACTACATAAGACAATAAACACCCAGGCTGAGATCTTCCTCCACCTCTCCTGTATCTCCCCCTCCTGCAGAGGGAGCTCCTGAAGAGAGGAAAGCTCCTGCAAGATGTGACAATCTCCCCCACCAGTTGAAGAGCCCCCCAGGGGGCTCGATGCACTGGCGGCACCCCGCTCCAGGGCTGGGCCCCCATGCACCCACCCGCCCACAACCCCGGCAACACACCAACCAGGACCCAAGTCCCCGAGGCCCGGTCCGGGTCCCAGCCCAGAGACGGAGCGCCCCCAGAACCTCACGCCCATCCCGGACCCACCTAGGGGCAGCCAGGCTACCAGGTCAGTAACCGACGTCCGTCAGCACAGACCCTCCCCTAGCCCCGCTGCACACAGCCGCGAGGAAACAGTCACCTGAGAGCCAACAGAGCCCCTAACCGGACATGACCGCTACCCCGGTTTGAGCCCCCCAAGGAAGATGCCTCCGGGGAACCCCCCGACGCCCTAAGCCTGTCCCTACCCCCACACCAATCACAACAGTGAAGGCGGGACCAAACTATGACCCCCCACCCCCACTAGGTGATGGAGCTGATCAAAGGAGCCCAGAGCAATTGATATGATGTGGTGGCAGAGGCTGTATCAAGACTAATGTAATCTAATAGATAATTTCTATATTGGTTAGAATTAAGATTATTTTTATTTTTCCAGTTCATGAGGACTGTTTTCTTGGCTATGCATAGGGCAGTGAAAACCATATGGGCAATATTCTTTTC
This sequence comes from Diplotaxodon limnothrissa, assembly GCF_057381915.1. Lineage (NCBI taxonomy): Eukaryota > Metazoa > Chordata > Actinopteri > Cichliformes > Cichlidae > Diplotaxodon > Diplotaxodon limnothrissa. Next base: position 51,789,246 of record NC_140598.1, on the reverse strand, counting down.
TGAAGTGACATTATCTAAACTGCCCAACAAACACACTAAGGGGGAAGTTGGAATGTTACATTTCAGACACTTCGATAAGTCTTCACATATCTCGCGCCAAAACTTCTGAACTGGTGGACAGAACCAAAGAGCGTGGATATAATTGTCCGGTGAATTGGTTTGGCAGTGTGAGCAGTTGTTGGTAGACGTAAAGCCCATCTTGAACATCCGATGACCTGTATAGTGCACTCTATGTAATATTTTGTATTGAATTAATTGAAGACTGGGATTTCTAATTAGATTAAAGGTTTTTAAGCAAATCTGAGACCAGAAGTTTAGGTCTAAGTTAACTGATAAATCCGCTTCCCATTTTGCAATAGGAAGTGATATTGATTCATCTGTTTTAGAAAGCATTCTGTATATTTTGGATAGTAATTTGGGGGTTTTAAGAGTAAGAAATTGAACCACACTTGGTGGTGTTTGTAGTTCAACTTGACCCGGTTTAAATTTCTTTTTTACTATGGATTTAATTTGTTGATATTCTAAAAATCTTTTCTTGTTGATCCCATATTGTGTAACTAGTCTGTCAAATGAAATAAATTCTGTTCCTTCTAGTATATGTTCTAAATATTTGATTCCTTTACCACTCCAATCTGAAAAGTTTATCATATTATTGTTTTGTAATATGTCAGGGTTGTTCCAGATAGGTGTACGTTTGCATGGGATTAATGAAGACGCTGTCAATTTTAGAAACTCCCACCATGCTGTCAGAGAAGCACTGATGTTGATGCTTTTAAAGCATTCATGTCGTTGGATGTTTGAGCTGATAAATGGTAGGTCTGAGATCTCTAGATTATTGCAAAGTGCTTGTTCTACATCTAGCCAAGGTTCATCTAAGAGGGTATGTTTTAGCCATCCTGAGATAAACTGAAGCCTGTTGGCTAAGAAGTAGTGCTGAAAGTTAGGCAGTTCTAGTCCTCCTTTATCCTTGGTCTTTTGTAGTGTTTTTAAGCTTATACGTGGGGGTTTATTTTTCCAAAGGAATTTGGACATATATGAATCTAGAGATCTGAACCAATCTTGTGGCGGTTTAGTTGGGATCATTGAGAATAAATAATTTATTTTTGGTAAGACCATCATTTTTATAGCGGCAACCCTTCCCATGAGTGATATGGGTAGACATTTCCATCTAGCCAGATCATCTTCTACCTTCTTTAAAAGTGGGATATGGTTTAATTTAGTTAGATCTGCAAGCTTGGGAGAAACATTAATACCTAAATATTTTATATTTCCCGATTGTAGTGGTGTAGAAGAGGAATTATGGAGGGAGCAATTAATTGGTAGAACTGTAGATTTTGACCAGTTAATTGAGTAATCTGATATTCTTGCAAAAGAGTTTATCAATTCAATCACCCCAGAGATATTGGTTTGTGAATTTTGGAGAAAGAGTAACACATCATCCGCATAAAGGCTGATTTTATGTTCCACGTTCTTGCATTTTATGCCCTTAATTACTGAATTCTGTCTAATTGCTGCTGCTAGTGGTTCAATAAAAATTGCAAACAGTGAGAGTGGGCATCCCTGCCTGGTGCCCCTCAAGAGACAGAAGCTGGAGGATGTCTGGTCATTTGTTCTAACACAAGCTGTTGGGGAATTATATAATATTTTTAACCAGTTTATGAAAGAGGATCCAAAGCCAAATTTGTGTAAAGCTGCAAATAGAAATTTCCAGTTAACTCTGTCAAATGCTTTTTCTGCGTCTAAAGAGAATATTGTAGTTTCTAGGTTTTTACTGTATGAGTAGTCTATCAAATTAAGTAATCTACGTGTATTTGTTGATGAGTGCCTACCTTTTATGAAACCAGTTTGGTCAGGATGAATTAAGAGGGGGGTTATTTTCTCCAGTCTCTTTGAGAGAGCTTTGCAGATTATTTTAAGGTCTACGTTTATAAGGGATATTGGACGATAGCTTGAGGGATATACAGGGTCTTTGCCTGGTTTTAGCAGGAGATAAATGTTTGCAGAATTCATATTTGATGGAAGTCTGCCCTTTTCTTTAATTTCCAACAACGTTCTGTAGAAAACTGGTGCTAGAATCGACCAGAATTCTTTGTAGAATTCTGCAGGAAAGCCGTCTGGACCTGGAGCCTTATTATTGTGCATACTTATCAAGGCTTCTTGGAGTTCACCTGGTGTCAGTGGTGAATCCAGTGCCATTGCTTGAGTGTCCAATAATTTTGGAAGAGTTATGTTGTCCAAAAACTGATCAATTTCTTTTTTAGATGGGTTTATTTGTGGTGAATACAACGTTTTATAGAAATCCCTGAAAATGTTGTTTATTTGTATCGGATCATATATTGTGTTCCCAGATGAATCTTGAACAGCACATATAGTTGTTTTTTCTTTATTTATTTTTAGCTGGTTTGCTAGAAATTGACCGGATTTATTACCATGTTCATAATTTTGTAGGCGTAGTCTTTGTACTAAGAATTTTGTTTTTTTATCAATTATCTCATTTAATTCTAGTTTTGTTTTGCGTATTTTGTTCAATGTTTCCTGATCTTGGTGGGACGCGTAGGCTTCTTCTAGTGATTTGATGTTTTTTTCTAATTCATGAATATTTTTGTTTTCTTTTTTCTTTTTATGTGATGAGAAAGAAATTATTTTACCTCTCATCACAGCTTTCCCTGCTTCCCATAGAACAGAAGCTGATGTTTCAGGAGTGTCATTATAGTCCAAATATGAAGTCCACTCTTTTTTAAAATATTTAATAAAGTCTTCATCTTTACGTAGTGATATATTAAATCTCCAGTTTTTTCTTGGCGTAGTATTATTCTTGTGCATTAGTGTTAAAGATACAGGACCATGATCGCTGACAACTATAGGATGAATCTCAGTGTCTGAAATGTCGTTCAGCAGTGAGCTGCTGACCAAAAAATAATCCAGACGAGAGTAGGAGTGATGGACATGTGAGAAAAAAGTATATTCCTTACTGGTGGGGTGAAGGGAGCGCCATGCATCGCAAAGACCAAAGTCGCTCATATACTGTTTGATTATATTTGTGGACTGCCAATTACGCTGAGTTCCCGCTGTATTGAGCCTATCCATGTCTTCATTTAGTCCAAGGTTGAGGTCACCTCCAAGAACAAGTGTGCCATCTAAGTGTTCAGAGAGTGCACTGAAAAAACCGTGAAAGAATGAGGGATCATCAACATTTGGACCATATACACTTGCAATACATAGCTTTTTATCAAGTATAGATAGTTTAATGATTAAGAATCTGCCCTCTGGATCTATAACTGTATCGAGTACTGTGAAATTAATATTTTTATGTATTAAAATTGCTACTCCCCTTTGTCTAGAATTATAACAAGCTGAGAACACATTAGGAGTTTCTTCTTCTGAAACTTTAAAAATATGGGATTACTTCATTGGAGTGCTTCAGTATCATTTTCTTTTTGCTAGTTTCTAATGGCTCACACTTACAGCAACCCCCTTGTGACTTGAAAAATTGATTGTTTGATTGCAATTATTATTTTTTTTGACAACATTTGACAGCTGACTGCAAGCTGGCAACAGCTGACTGTTTTCAATCCCAAGCAATTGTGCAGGTTGCCCGGTTCACTTTAAAGTAGCTGACAAAAATCCTTTAAGCTACGGCGGTCTTTTCCTGTTTGATATTTTAAACTGTGCCCTCTCTATTTTTGGTAATTCCACGCCGGTGGAAACCCAAACAAAAGACACATTAAGAGGCTCTAATGCCTGTGTCTCAATCTCGCGGCCAATGCCATCCCTACTTGCGGCCCGCATAATGACATGAAGAAATATTTTTTTAAATTATTATTCAAAAAATTATTTAATATGAAGGCAATAGGCAGAGTGCTACAGGCATAGTCACCGGCCAGAATTGTCATTGAATTGTCACTGACCAGAAACGTGAGATGGAAGCATGTAAATATAATAATAACCGCTGCAGCCAAAAAGAGTGCCTGACGAGCCCAGTTGTAAGTAAGCTACCTTACCTTATCTTCAGTAATAGTAATAAATCACACAGCAATAGTCCATTCATGTAGTTGTAAAAAGCATGATAATATATTAAGCAATCCAAAGTATTCAGAATACGTTACTCTCATTGAGTAACGTAACAGAATAGGTTACATTTTGGGGCATGTACTCTGTATTCTGTTGTGGAATACATTTTAAAAGTAACTTACCCAACACTGGAAATCTATGGGGTTGAGGCTGTTAACTGTGAATTTCTGTGTATTTGAATGGATTTATTCACAATGCCTAATGTTGTTATCCTAAACCGACTGCACTTAACTGCCAACTTGACTCCAATCAATCCCAGACTGATTGGAAGCTGACTCCATCTTTTTGCTGTTTTATTGCTTGCTTGGTGCACCAAAGTCGCTCTGCAGACGGCAACTGCCTGTAAATAGTCGCAATAGGATCACCTGTTTTTAGCGCATGCTTGGCACACAGTTGTGCCATTTTCTCCAACCACTATTTTCATGCTAGGGAAAACAGAAGTCCTTAGAGACTCAGCTGTCCTGCTGGTTCATGTTTATGAACACACACAATATTCTTCCACACCTGTGGTACCCACTGTGTGTGTGGAATCCTTTAGTAATACCTTTACTATTTCTCAGTGTATCATATCTTGGATTTTTAGCAAAGGTAGTGTGGTTGGTTAGAGAAAAAAAAAAAAATTATATATATATATATATATATATATATATATATATATATATATATATATATATATATATATATATATATATATACACAGGGAGTGCAGAATTATTAGGCAAGTTGTATTTTTGAGGAATAATGTTATTATTGAACAACAACCATGTTCTCAATGAACCCAACTCATTAATATCAAAGCTGAATGTTTTTGGAAGTAGTTTTTAGTTTGAGCTATTTTAGGGGGATATCTGTGTGTGCAGGTGACTATTACTGTGCATAATTATTAGGCAACTTAACAAAAAACAAATATATACCCATTTCAATTATTTATTTTTACCAGTGAAACCAATATAACATCTCCATATTCACAAATATACATTTCTGACATTCAAAAACAAAACAAAAACAAATCAGCGACCAATATAGCCACCTTTCTTTGCAAGGACACTCAAAAGCCTGCCATCCATGGATTCTGTCAGTGTTTTGATCTGTTCACCATCAACATTGCGTGCAGCAGCAACCACAGCCTCCCAGACACTGTTCAGAGAGGTGTACTGTTTTCCCTCCTTGTAAATCTCACATTTGATGATGGACCACAGGTTCTCAATGGGGTTCAGATCAGGTGAACAAGGTGGCCATGTCATTAGTTTTTCTTCTTTTATACCCTTTCTTGCCAGCCACGCTGTGGAGTACTTGGACGTGTGTGATGGAGCATTGTCCTGCATGAAAATCATGTTTTTCTTGAAGGATGCAGACTTCTTCCTGTACCACTGCTTGAAGAAGGTGTCTTCCAGAAACTGGCAGTAGGACTGGGAGTTGAGCTTGACTCCATCCTCAACCCGAAAAGGCCCCACAAGCTCATCTTTGATGATACCAGGCCAAACCAGTACTCCACCTCCACCTTGCTGGCGTCTGAGTCGGACTGGAGCTCTCTGCCCTTTACCAATCCAGCCACGGGCCCATCCATCTGGCCCATCAAGACTCACTCTCATTTCATCAGTCCATAAAACCTTAGAAAAACCAGTCTTGAGATATTTCTTGGCCCAGTCTTGACGTTTCAGCTTGTGTGTCTTGTTCAGTGGTGGTCGTCTTTCAGCCTTTCTTACCTTGGCCGTGTCTCTGAGTATTGCACACCTTGTGCTTTTGGGCACTCCAGTGATGTTGCAGCTCTGAAATATGGCCAAACTGGTGGCAAGTGGCATCTTGGCAGCTGCACGCTTGACTTTTCTCAGTTCATGGGCAGTTATTTTGCGCCTTGGTTTTTCCACACGCTTCTTGCGACCCTGTTGACTATTTTGAATGAAACGCTTGATTGTTCGATGATCACGCTTCAGAAGCTTTGCAATTTTGAGACTGCTGCATCCCTCTGCAAGATATCTCACTATTTTTGACTTTTCTGAGCCTGTCAAGTCCTTCTTTTGACCCATTTTGCCAAAGGAAAGGACGCTGCCTAATAATTATGCACACCTGATATAGGGTGTTGATGTCATTAGACCACACCCCTTCTCATTACAGAGATGCACATCACCTAATATGCTTAATTGGTAGTAGGCTTTCGAGCCTATACAGCTTGGAGTAAGACAACATGCATGAAGAGGATGATGTGGACAAAATACTCATTTGCCTAATAATTCTGCACTCCCTGTATGTATATATATATATACCTCTAAACTGTAATTTTTCAGGTTGTCTACAAAAACATTTCATTTCAAATGTTTGAAATGCATATGAAGTTCAAAGCTAACTAACTAAAAAAGTCCTTGAACATTTACTCTGTGATAGTGAATCTACTAGAAATCGCATCTCCATTTAATTGAACAAATCATACTGGAAAATACGAGCATTTTAAATGCTGGCGTGCACAAGCAAAGCGGCACGAGAACATAATTAAAGCGCACGGAGGAAGAAACAGTAGTGAGTTTCAAAGAAAACTACTTTTCAGTGCTCACAAATCACAGAGCCAGCATTCGACGTCCTGCCTGTAGATTCAACAACAAAGTAAGATAAGAAGCGCGAGCCAAAAGCATTGCTCCGTAGGGGATCGCGAGCAGGCACGGCAGCCATCACATTCTTTGACGAGAATAGAATAGGTGTTGTTTAATTACTGGGGTTTTAAGGTGGTGTGAGAGCAGAGTGTGAATATAGTATAAATAATTTTTGATAACAAAATGTTCAAGAATGACAGCAGAATTCCTGCTGCCTCACTTATGCCACTCTGAGAGCGTGTGGAGGTGTGGCGTCAATGTGCGTGCATGTGTGAAGTGACTCCTTTCAGTCTCATCCACAGCTTTCTCGCTGTCACTTTGTTTCCAGTTTCAAGGGAAAAAAACAAAAAATCGCTATCAAAACGATTCAATATGTGTTAATGACCCCCCCCTCCAGTTTTTTTTTACATTACAATATGAAAATATCTCCATCACGTATAATTATAAGTGGGTGAAGTTTCAATTTCCCAACTTCCAGCAAATATAATTAATCAAACTAATTTGTGACACATTTAATAAACTTGATATTGCCTTTGGTAATGAATTGCACTTGAGCAAAAAATTAATTACTCTTCCCTATTGTGGCGTGCAAATACGGAAATAATTTAATTAGGTCTTGGGACCCGTTGCCAAGCTATTGTATAAGTGTGTTAGTTTGGGTGGTGGCAGTTGTGGAAGGTAAAATTAACCAATGTATTCATGTTTTGTGGACATAATCCCTTTTTTGGCTCTCTTTTGTGCTCTAAACGCACACAGGTTTTCTGAGCACTGTAAAGACTAAATGCAGCTAAAACTATATTTAAAAAAAGGCTGTTTTGATCTCCAAACATATCTACTGTTAGTAAGTTCTATCTCATATGTAGGTCAAATTAGTGTAAATATACAGTGCACAAAGATGTAACTGCTATGCTTTTTATTGCCTCACACGTCGGTCTATTCATGGATTTAAGGAGTGGCCATTTTGGGGAAAAATCGGTAGCAGATTGAAATCTTTGCCAGTTGTCGATGACTTTTCTCATAGTAAAAACTGTTATTAGAAGAATATCAGGGATCCTTTTGAATATCATCCATCCATCATTTTCTTTCGCTTATCCGGGGCCGGGTCACAGGGCCAGCAGCCCAAGCAGAGAAGCCCAGACCTCCCTCTCCCCAGCTACCTCCTCCAGCTTATCCGGGGGAACACCAAGGCGCTCCCAGGCCAGCCGAGAGATATAATCTCTCTAGATGCCCAAACCACCTAAACTGGCTCCTTTCGATGTGGAGGAGCAGCAGCTCTACTCTGAGCCCCTCCCGAATGGCCGAACTTCTCACCCTCTCTCTAAGGGAGAGGCCAGCCACCCTTCGGAGGAAGCTCCTTTCCGCCACTTGTATTCACGATCTCGTTCTTTCGGTCACTACCCACAGCTCGTGACCATAGGTGAGGATAAGGGCGAAGATTGACCGGTAAATTGAGAGCTTCGCTTTTACACTCAGCTCTCTCTTCAGCAAAACAGACCAGTACAGCGTCCGCATCGCTGCAGCCACTGCACCAATCCGTCTTTCGATCTCCCGCTCCCTTCTCCCATCACTCGTGAACAAGGCCCCGAGATACTTAAACTCCTCCGCTTGGGGCAGGGTCTCGTCCCTGACCCGGAGTGGGCACTCCACGCTTTCATTTTCCTTAAAGAGAAAACACCACACCATTTCTACCATGAGTTTAAGTAGGGGAAGCTCCACTTGTTACTCCATAAGAAAAGATTCTAATCACTGGAACCTGTTATTCAAATTTTAGAAATTCAGAGCTCTGATACATGCAGGGAGGTACTTCCTTCTAATACTCAAACATGAATTTTTTTCTCGTTGAAATGGGTCAAATTCCCTCGAATGTGCGATATATTTGGCTATTTCAGTCATTTAATGCTTTCTTTTTTTCTATGCTCATCAAATATATTTGGTAGCTTCTTTTGTCAAAGTTTCAATGTTTATGCCTCTTAAATGCATCTATTTGACTTTTTTACTTCAGTAATTGTAGTATTTTAACCAATAATATAAAATATGATCAGAATCTTACTGGAATCATTGGAGATTTACAAACTCCTACCTGGCTTGTATTCTGTTGTATCACCAAGAAACACAGATCGTCAGTTTTTAATGGTATTCATCTGTAATCAAGTCTGTATTCAAAGGTCTGGTGAATGTGTACCTATTACGACTTTAATTCCTGAAATGTGATATTCACATGCACACATTTGCATATTTTACCTTGATGTGGTATAGATATGCAAGCTGCGAGGCCCGTCATTCATCATCTAATGGAAAGGAGTGTTTGATATGTAGACTACAGCCTTACTGAATTTCTCTGCAGGCGTTGCAGTCAGTGTGTCCTCACGGAAACTTGTTTCACTCCCTCACAACCGATACAAACTTTCACCTGTAACTTCGAGGCACTGGTGAGGTCTAAGTGCGATTTTCTATTGCCAGACTTTTATTCTGACTTTGAAACGTGATCTTTTTTTAGAAACACCAGTAAGTTCAGTGTTTTTTATTGAGTCTGAAATAAATTTTCAGTCTAAAATGAATTTTATAATAGGAGTTTCTTCAAGAGAATTAAACTTTTTTTCAAAAATGAGGTTACAGAGTATTTACAATTGTTTCTATGGTCAAATAAAAGAAAATGATAATGAGTTCCACCATTAAAAATATATATATAAATAAAATAAAATCATATTGGCATGTTAGCAGCCTTTTTTTCCCCTGTTTTTCCATTAATATAAAAAAAAATTCAGCAGACACTCAACCAACAGCAGAATATTGCTGCTGGTGAATTTATGGATTTTTGTTTTTAACTGAATGGCAACAAAGGTGGGGAGTCAGCAAAAGTCTGGCATTTATGATCTGTCATCTATTTCTTTGTCTTCCACTGAAGATACAGCTCTGTTTTATGGTACTTTTACATCATCTGGTATACAGCTGGGAATTAATCTCTTACAAGTCTCATTCCATGGACAAACACGGACGAGAACGGGAATGCAATTTGTCTCTGTGTATATGTGTGTGGTGTGTGAGAGAGAGTGGGGCACGCGGAGGATTGGAATGAGACTGGGGATGTTTGTCCACGTGTGAGTTTGAGTGTGTTTGTGAATACATGTGGTGTGTATGTTTTGTGGACGCTACAGTAAAACCCCACCAAGCTTCACACTGAGCCCAGTTGGGGTTGTATTATACCTCACCAGCTAACTAGCACCCCCTACTGCAATGCCACTGCAGCTTAGTGACATGTTGATTTCACAGCTCTTCGGGCCTATGTGGATGCATGATATGTGTGTGTGTGTGTGTGTGTGTGTGTGTGTGTGTGTCTACGTACATGAGATCCTGCTGGATGGATGGTGAGCCCGACACCCTGCGGTGGTGCAGACATGGTTACTGAGCTGGTTGTCCCATGTAAACAGCTTTCAATTGAAGCCTTTAAGCACTACTTCTCTCTGCCCCCCCCCCCCCCCCCCCCCCTTTTTTTTTGATTTTCCTCTCAGCATTCAGCCTGTTTTTTACATTCAGTTATCTTTCTTCTCTTGGAATCAGTGACTTTGTGTGGAATCACATGCGCACATTAAAGCACACCCCACTTGCTGACAAATACACTATTGCACATCATTCGGTGCATTTTAGCAGATTGATCGAGTTGTTGAGGTCAATATTGTCCCGAGCGGTAAATCACGTGAGTGTGTGAGGGTGTGTGTGTGCGCGAGTGAGTGTGTGTGTGTATGCGTGTTTTATGGCTAATGAGGGAGGGCTGGTGCACTGCCCAGGGGGCCCTTCCAGGAGCTCTACTCCAACTCAGACAGTGGGATGATTAATGGAATGTAAATGTTGATGGATTATTGAACAGGGAAATGATAAAGTTGGCCCTCCCTCACGTAAAAACTAGGAGTCGATCAGCTTGCGCGTGTATGGGTGCGAGTGCGAAAGTGCGCGAGGGTGTTTATGGGGCGAACCTAATAGCCCGAGGTTTAAAAGCCACGACCCTTTAACCTGCTTTCAAACTGAAAACCAAGGCTGGTAAAAGCCAAGCCCCAGAGTCGAATCAATACAGTTTTTTAAGTGGGTCATCAATAGTCTGAGAAATAAAAAAAAATTGCACTGATATGATGTAATTAAATCCTGAATTGGATAATCAGACTAAATTACAATTCTTTGTGCTCGTTCTCTTCTCCTCGTCGTTTCTGATGTAAATTCACTTATAGACTCGTATCAAGTCAAAAACGGAGTGAGTGGAAAAAACCTCTGCTCTTTGTCTTATTCAATGGCTCCACATTTAGTCAGCTCAAGTAATTAATTTCCAGCAGAAGGGAGGCACTCATGGACTCGATGCTAAATGAGGAAAAATTATATGCTGGATAATGCGTGGCCTCATGAATAGAGAGATACCCAGCAAATAGGAGGGGAAAACTCAGTCAAGATGAAACATATCTCGTATCAAACAGTTTATGTTGTGATTAATTTATTCCTCGTGTCGGTGAGGTTTGTAAATTTGTGCGCCTGTCTAGCAGCACGCTAATGCGCAAACATGCTGTGAGGAAGCCCTGGTGGATTTATCAACTCTAATAAGAGAGACTTGAGAGGGAATAAAGGGTAGAAGCAGGAGACAGACAGTTTAAACTTAAATGTGATTAGATTGGAAATCTTCCATCAAGATGCAAAGCGATTGAGTGTCTTTGTGTATCAAAGGGGGAAACGCTGGAATATACCACAAAAATTAAGGAATAAACAGAGCAAGGCCCCTATAACTTGTTTCCTTGACTTTGAACCTCACACCTCTGTATCTCACCATCTTATCTCCTCTTGGATGCTTAAAGTTCAGCTCAGCGGATTTGAATCAACAGACAAACTTCAGGCGGGTGGTGGTGGTGGGGGAAAGAGGATTAGTCGATTGTTGCTCTCGCCACACATGAGCTGAATACAAGAAGCCCATGCAGGGCAGCCCGGGTGCTCTTTTTTTAAGCAGACCTCCCCTATAGGAACACACAAACACACACCATACCAAATGAAGCTCCTCTAAAGGCCACTTGCATAACTCTTCAGTGAAGAATGACCTTTTATTTTTTACTGGTACGACACCAAGCCAAAGACAAAGACTGAACAGTGTAATAAGTTCCACGGCTTACAGAGCCTGCTCTGAAGATTTATTTATAGTAGAGCATGTTTCTGTCTCCTTCTGACAGAATGGAGCAACTCCCCTTTCAGGATTCATTTTACATTTGTAGTTAAGTGGTAAAATCGATGTTTAGAAATCATTCTTGACCAAAAAGCCTTAGTTGTATCCATGTTTGGGTGCAGACAGTGGTAGAAGAAGTATTTTATAACTGCGTAAAAATACTTCTTGACGTGTAAAGATCAGATAAAAAGGTTTAGGGAAGGCAGAAACTACGAGAGGTGGGTGGATCGATCCAAATATCGATAGTATGGATACCAGTGCTGTCTTAGTTTTGGGTTGATACTAGCGCGATAGAATCAAAACTTTGTTTCTGTCCTCAGAGTTCTGCATGTAGCTCACTGAACTGTGGTGAAGTATCTTTTCTGTACATAAAAAAATAAACCTCAAACATACACTGTGCAAAATGTCTAAACCTTTTTGTGTTGACTGTCACATCTATTTTATTTATAGCCTATAACGGAGATGCTGACCCAAAGTGCTTTACAGAGAGACGAATTTAGATTCCAGGTCTCCAACAGACCCAGCTTCAAAATAAATGAAAAGCTGAAAGGTGTGTTTTGTTGTGTTAACTAATTATTGTGAAAATCACAGTGATTTAGTGGTCATTAAAATGTTTTTTAGAATTTGCAAACTGATGACCTTTCATCTCATAAAAACACGTGGGTATGAAAGTGCTGAGGGGAGGTGGGGGTAATGATTAATATGGTGAAGCGTGCCTGTTTTCCTGGGCGTCCGACTGCTTTTCTGTTTACATATCTACCACTTTCCCACATACTGACATCATTTCTCCAGACCAATTATCTTCTAGCCTGGCTTCTTTGAGCCAATAAGCCTCCATTTTGCATGGTTTAAATCTGTGCTCGCCACCATTCTCCCTTTCCGAATCTCTTTTGTGCAACCCCCCTCCTCCTCATCTGCACCTCAGACACCTGAGCCAGAGCTCTATTCAAGCCTCGGCCTTCATCTTCACCATCACCACCGTCTAGAATCCAGGGGGGTCGTGTCCTAAATCTTATCACCACTGGGATTCCGGACTCCAATGATGGGTCTCTAATCGCCAAACACATTAATTTCTTTATCTCAATAAATCATGTTGCATTCTTCCAAGTGATCTGTCCTTATTGAAATAAATCATGACTCCCCTACATAAGTTTCCTCTATAGGTTAAAAGTATCAGTATCGATACTGGTATTGGCAATACTGGCCCTGTATTTACTTGGTATCAGATTGATGCCAAAATCTGCAGTATCGCACAGCACGACAATCGCTCAGTTTAAAACGGCTGTATTTTTTATGGTAACAGACAATTTTAAAATACATGATTGAATATAGGGTTTTATATACAGAACTTACAGTGTTCACCAGTGCTCAATGTGGCCCCATCCGGATGCTCGGCATATGTCTGCTCTTTCTGATAGTACTTGTTTGCATCATTACCGGTAAACATCTGTGGAATTAAAGCTCTTGTGGTTATTACTGCATTAATGGTTGGTTAGCAAGATTTCCAATCAAATACTTTTGGAGTAATATATTACGATACATACAAGATCCTTTTAGGAGCTTGAAAATAAGGTCACTGGACTTCTTTAAGTTGTTTGGAGACATTTCACCTCTCATCCAAGGGGCTACTTCAAAAAGCCTCTCGTATGAGAGATCAAACATCTTCAACAAACTTAAAGAAGACCAGTTGCTTTCTTTTCTAAGACTACTATGACCTGGATGACTGAGGCCTTACACAGACATCATATAAAATGACTTATTGTATATTTGCATGTCTGTGTAAGTGGTAAATTTTGCCTCCGGAACTCATAAAGCAAATGTAGGGGCATGAAATGAAGTAGCTGAATGGTACAAGGACCTTGAATTGTACAGTGCTTTGCTCATGTTTCAGCTGTAAAATGGACAAAAACAGAATATACACACTGTAAGTTACAAAATGCTCATGAAAGTGGCTAGATTAAAAAGGACATGTATATTTTTCTGCAGATAGAGTAACTTCAGCATGCTGTGCAACCCTCGAAACACTCTCTTGCCAGTCTGTGGCAGATGCTGCAGTCTCATCCTGCCTGCCTGCATGGTGACAGGCTCGGGCTCTCTGGCTAACAAGCCAGTTGTGGGAAAGCACAGTTGTGGCATGAAAGCCTCCCTATTGCTGTGCCATTACCCAGCTCCCGGCAGGGTTGAGGGAGATCATCATTTTCACATAACAAACCGTAGATTATTATTTTGCAGACAGTTTCCTCAAGTGGAAAATTAGCTTCCGCCAACCAGGCGTCTTTTCGCCCCCATTCACCAGCCACAATTTACCACGCAAAGAAAAACTGCGTAAATGAAACTAATCGCAGGAAAAGCGATCCCTACCTTCTGTTGGCAGAAGCCATCAACCAGCTCTGAGATGGGATGCTTATATAGCTGAGCCCCTGAGAGGTGGGGGAGCGTACAGAAAGAGGCAATAAATTGTTGTTTGTGGTCCAATTTACCAGTATTTGTGTCCAGATCATTTGGATGCACAAATGATTGCATTCATTACAGGAATGTCTTTTGTTATGCTTGGATATAGCAGCTGGTGTTACATATAATTAGCTGCACAATCTGGTGTCGTTCACAAATGGTATTTTCCGTCGGATGTGATGGCATGCGCTACATATGAAACACCAAATGAAGTATACTGACGTGAACTCACCTTGATTGCCTTAAACGGTCAAAGTGCTTCGTCTTCATCGAGTCTCCTCACGGGGAGATGTTCGGCCACGGATACGTTCCCTGTGGCCGAGTCAAAGTGCTCAATCATTTTCAGAAACTGTTAAAAGATAGGCGAAATTAACCTTCAGCTCAAACTGAGCGATCGATTTATTAGCCTGTCCATTTAGTGGACAAATCATTTCTTTTCACTAAATGATGGATGCATGAGGGATGTGTCAGAGTGTGTATGTGTGCATGTGTGTGTGAGACAAAAGAACAAAACATGACAGGTTGAGCAGTTAGCTCATGCTTGAATATCAGGAGAATGAGGCTCGTGCTGCTGTAAGTGGAGAATATCTCAAAAAGGGCAAAATTTGATCAATGATCTCTGCCATCAATAGGAAATAGCTGAATTAGCTGCTACAGCAACAGAAACCTCAGTATATGGATATAGTGAAATAATAGCAGGCGTAACAAACAGTAAAGTGACTAGTACTTATATAGCACCTTTCTAACGAATAGTAATTTCTAGTAAATTTGAAGGTTGGTGGTTCGATTGCTGGCTGCTCCAGATTTCATGCCTCGACCAAGATTTGTAACCCTGAGTTTCTTCTGATGTGTTCATCAAAGTTTGAATGTTAGATAGAAAGCACTCAGGCACGGGGAAAAAGTGCTTATATGAATGGATGGCATATTGTATAAAGACACTGAATGCTCAAGTGGAGTAGAAAAGTGCTATGTAAGAATCCATTAACCAAGTACCAAGACTCTATCCGTTGAACACAGGCTTACGTCATAGTATGTGTGATGTAAAGTCTCCTCTACATAAGCATGGTCACTGAAAAAAGAAATGTAAAAAATGCCCATTATCAGCTCAGTAGAGGAGGCGATTTCATAGGTGAGTAAAAGGGGCTCAGAGGTGGATTATGGGAGCTGTTTACTTGTCTTTTTAAAAAAAAAAAAAAAAAAAGACTTGTAATTGTAATTGCTTCTAAGCAAATGCCGTAGTGGATGCTAATCTGTCCCACAATATATAATGTTAGCTAGAGAGCAATGTCACTTAGAAACACATGATATCACGATCAGGTCTTTAAATGATGACGCGATAAACCCAAACTACTCTGCATTAATTAAGGCTGTTGTATTTTTTAACATGTTTTAATGCTTTGTATCTTGTTCTATTTAATCTGAACAAGCCCCTAAAACAGTCAGAGATCACTGTCGGCCTCTCTCGGTTTTTATAACCGCTGTTCATTTTAAAGCTCAGTTTTTAAAACCTTATGATGTAACTACAGCCCAGCCCATGCAGCAGTATATTGATGACTAACCTCGTATTGTGGATGAATTATCTCAGTTGTTCTCCTGGCTGAAGTTTGGTCCGTTTACATCATCCTGCCATGCGATTGCATTTGTCCCTAACCATCAGGAACCCTCACATTGACTTTTATTGAGTGAAAAAAAGTTAGCGTTCATCCTCCAGCTTCACAGTGCTAATGTGTTTATATTATGCTAACCATAGCTGTGTAGCTAGCCACCACGTAGAACATCATTAAATACCATCTAGTCCAACTTCAGTAGCCCTACAGACGTCACTACTATTTAGTTTTCTGTCTTCATTTAAGTTAGAAGTGATAGCAGAGCTATACGTTTTAATTTTTTTGAGAAATCCCTCAGTCAAAACATGGTATATTATGTTTAGCTGGAAACTAGCTGCAGGCCCTCCAAGGTTTGGAGGCCTATCTCCACCCACCACCACTTCCCCTGCCGGTGGCGGACTCCCTCAGGTGTCGGTGTGTTGGTGGTTCTTTGTGTCTGGGGGTGGGCGTCCGGGTACACACCGGCTCACTCCTTGGCGGCCGCTTGTCGGGGCCTGGGGCCTGGGGCTCGCTCGGGCCCCTTTGGAGGTGGGGTGCCCCCGGCCTCTCGGCCTAGGGCTCGGTCACTCAGGCGCAGCTGGGGGCCGGCGGAGCTCACGGGCGCGTCACTGCAACCCCCCCTGGCTTCTGCTCCGCGGCTGCTGAGTGAGCCCTCATCTGGGACTCTCCTCAGCTCTTACTGGAACAGTGGCGCGGCTGCCCCTCTGTTGGTCTTCCATGGTCTCTTGTGTTCTGGGGGCCTCTGGATGTCTGGAGTTTTGATCTCCTCCATACCCGCTTCACACCCTGGAGGACGGGGCTGTGGCCCCCCCACACTCCCTAGCAGATCATTACATGGAGAAACCTTTGGAATGCAAGCATGCTGATCCACACAGGTATGCACACATGGGTATTCACAGACGCGGACTAAAGCTTTCTTGGCTGCTGCCTCAAAGCACACTGTGCGCTGTCTATCTTGCGTGCTGCACAATATCGTTTATTACTTAGTAAATACTGATATCTATGACTAGCTAGTTTATTGTGATGGTGCTTTGTTTTCTCTATTATTATGTTGCTCTTTGTTGTTTGCTGTCTCCTCTGTTTGTTTTTTTTTCTCCATACAGGTGACCCAGGAGTTTTTTTTTTGTTTTTTTTTTTTTTGTCTCTCTTCCCCCCCCTTCTCACCGTCTCTTCTCCCCTTGGGTTTTCTTTCTTTCTCTCCCCCTCTCTCTCTCATTCATTCCCCCTGTCCTATTTATTAAAAAAAAAAAAAAAAAAAAAATGACAAAGGATGAACTGAAGCTCTGCCATCACGTAATGTCGCATACTGCTGTTTCTGATGTCATTTAAAAAAAAAAAAAAAAAAAAAAAAAAAAAAAAAGAAACACATGATATCACGATCAGGTCTTTAAATGATGACGCGATAAACCCAAACTACTCTGCATTAATTAAGGCTGTTGTATTTTTTAACATGTTTTAATGCTTTGTATCTTGTTCTATTTAATCTGAACAAGCCCCTAAAACAGTCAGAGATCACTGTCGGCCTCTCTCGGTTTTTATAACCGCTGTTCATTTTAAAGCTCAGTTTTTAAAACCTTATGATGTAACTACAGCCCAGCCCATGCAGCAGTATATTGATGACTAACCTCGTATTGTGGATGAATTATCTCAGTTGTTCTCCTGGCTGAAGTTTGGTCCGTTTACATCATCCTGCCATGCGATTGCATTTGTCCCTAACCATCAGGAACCCTCACATTGACTTTTATTGAGTGAAAAAAAGTTAGCGTTCATCCTCCAGCTTCACAGTGCTAATGTGTTTATATTATGCTAACCATAGCTGTGTAGCTAGCCACCACGTAGAACATCATTAAATACCATCTAGTCCAACTTCAGTAGCCCTACAGACGTCACTACTATTTAGTTTTCTGTCTTCATTTAAGTTAGAAGTGATAGCAGAGCTATACGTTTTAATTTTTTTGAGAAATCCCTCAGTCAAAACATGGTATATTATGTTTAGCTGGAAACTAGCAAGCTAACTTCATGCTAACGTCTAACTCTGTTAAATTTAATAAATTCTGTTTTCATCGATGCCTGGATGTTAAACTTAATTATTACACCTGGTAGAGCAGCCACACTGATCATTTTATAAAAGATTAAACAATTTAGACAGTTTTTAACTCTAAGTGTTGCCACAGTGTTTGTTTGACTTTGGTACCTGAAGCGGAGGTTGGACCCGCAAACGGCTAGTGACGTCTGACTTAAAGACCGGATAGTCATAAATGTTTAGTGGAAAACAGGAGAGCAAAAAGTTTTAGCTGTACTTTGTGTTTGTGTTTGTGTTTCCTCTTTGCATCACATTGGCTATGGGTGCCACTTGTCAAGTGGTCACTTGCTTATTGCTAGTGCCGCACCAGATTACCCAGCATTTAAGACATGCCGCAATCTGCAAGTGGGTGGTTATACTCAGCCAGTCTTCTAAGCTGTTGCTCCTTCCTTAAAACCTCAAGCTTTCCCAAAGGCAAGCCTACGATTTACAGAAATGTTTGAACTCACCCACCCTCTACTATGTATGTTTTTTTTAGATAGACTGCAAGGGAGCTACATGGTGTGCTTTTACTCTTTAATAATACTTGTCTGCACACTGACATTTTCCTGTTGTTTTACTTAGCCTTAAATCTATAGCAGTTGACTCCATAATCTGCTAGGCTATATTACACCATTCCAGTCAAAGTATGATTTTTCTTTCCTCCATTCACAAAGACTATATGGTTGCTTGACCTCTGTGTAATTCATCTGTTTTTTGTCCTTTGTGCAATTCACAACAAATTCAATTGTATGTGGTGATTGCTTTCATTGATTCTTACATCCCCCCACCCACCTCGTCCCATGAGTCCGGCATGTATTCTGCATCACCTTATTCCCCTTCACACACCTCACTGCTCTCTAATAATGTGACCCTTTTGCGAGAAACAAGAGGTTACCCATGTGGCCTGTTGGGATTAGACCAATTTAAGATATTCACAGTGGTGGGGCTAACGTATCATTATGCCTTAAACCTCTGGACAAGCCACACGCTAATTAATTGAATCATAGCAGTAGATGGGTAGAGCCAGAGGCTACAGATGGAGGGAAGTAGGCCTTGTGGAGAACGATGGAAAAACGTGCAATAGAATAGAGGTCGGGAATGAACTCATAATGGGATTGTGGCTTAAGGCAACCTCTTTTCTAGGCAACAGATCTTTGGTGCATGCAATTATACTGGTTGGGGGTGGGTCTTGGCAGTATTTTTCTATCTAACATGCTGATAGTCTTATATTGATGATGCATGTGTAGCAGCAGGAGCGCTGAAATAAAAGCACTGCAAGTTACTAAGTTAAGATTTATTTAAGTGTGCAGATGGAATAAAATCCAAAGGAGTTACAAAGCTGGCACCATGGGACCCAAAAGACACGGAATGGATCAGTGTCTTGGTATGTGGGCATAACTTTTTCGATGGACATAGATGGTACAGTGAGTGTCATGCCTGTGTTTTTGTTTTTACCTAGGTGGGCTGACAGAAGGCACAGGAAGTGGGATGTGGGGGTGGGTGGAATAACTGTGGCGTGGCTGAGTAGCTTGATAAATGATTGGTTTGTCTTGGTGAGATTATTTCATTCTTCTTCCAAATTGGATAGCATGCAGATATTAGAATGAATGCTGTTGAGCCTCAAGCATAACAATGATGCCCAATGATGTATGTTTGCAAGCTACATTTGAATAGAGCAGGAGCCAGAAAGAGATGGAGATGTAGATGGGGGTTGGGAAGGTAGGATTAAGGTGTGGTTGAAAGAAGAGAAACAAAAGCAGGCAAGATGTGGAAACATCCACGACACACTGATAGGTCCACACGCGCCTGTTCGCAACCCTCCCTTCGCGCTCTCGCCTTCATGCAGAGCTCCAGTTGGTATTCAGTTCATGAGGTAGAACAAGGGAAGGAGGTTCACTCGTCTCTCTTCCTACTCTTTTTCTCTCTCTCTCACTTGCTCTCTGGCTCTCCTTCATTGTGCCGATGATAGATGAAAATCTCAGACCGCTGGAAATTGAACATTGCGTCCAGCCAACCATTCATATCGTGGACCCTTTCCCCCGCTGCTATCATCGACATCACATGGCGTAGTCTTCGGCTGACAAGCTTGGGGTTTAATGGAACAGTTTGAAACGCTCAAGTGTTGACAATAGTGCATTGGATGGGGCAGAGTGGGGGGTGGGGTGAAACCTCTGCTGTAGCGCTGACAAAAATGATGTTGCACGGATACGGATGGACGGTCGACAGTCAATCAGCTTCTTGGAAATGGTCAGATTTTGACCATTTATCGATTTAGCATGGGAAGATTGCCTCTGGGCATTTGTAATAAAATGAACAGCAAATTAAGTTTATTGCTTGCAGAAGTTTTTTTTTTGCATTCTAAATGCTAAACTATAGCCTGAACCTCCCTCACAAAGTATAAAGCAGAAAAAAAGCCTCTACCAACTCTCCTGCATGCCTTTCTCTCTGCCTCCTTCTTTCCCTCTCCTCTCCTCTCCCTCTTTTTTCTTTATCTTTCTCTGGGTGATGTCTCCAGTTCAAAGCGCACGCCGCACATGGACAGGGACTTAATCTGCCGAGCATGCAACAAAGGCGACCTTGAGGGGAGATTTGATTGAGGTGTTCAAAACCCGGGTGAAAAAGAGGATTGATAGAATCAAGCAAGTGAGATTACTTCACATTCTGTACCACACCCACCCCGCTGACCTGGGGATAGTGTTGCAAATGAAGAGCCAACAGAAGTTTGGGTGGGTGGGAGGGGGAGTTAGCTGGATGAGAATAATGAGAGAGAAGATGGAGAGCAAAGAGAAAGAGAATGAAGGCTACGAGAGGAACGGGAGGGACAGGAGATGGCGAGAGCTGGGAGACGGTGGTGCAGACGAAAAGAGAAAGGGGAGAATCTCGCCTTTCTACTTTAACTTCTGTTAGAGTTGCATGATCAAACTTAAGGAGCGTGCATAGACGGTGAATATTGATGCCAGAGTTCTACTTTGTATCGGGGCTTTTTGTGCCGTACAAGTTTTTGATTAGTTCGCCAATCCCTGCGCTTCACTTGTGTATATATGCAAAGGAAAAGAAAAAAAGAAAAGCTAAATAAATAAATAATCATCCCCGGCTGTCTGAAATGAATGGCAAATATTTTAGAGGAAGATGTCTGAATCTGCAGAGACATGCAACTAAGAACCTTGCGTATTTGTTTGCTCATAGCTTCCTCTCCTCAAGAGGGCAAAATTGCTGCTGCCTATTGATTCCTCTTGTCTGGCTTTGGAGCTATGCTAAGTGGAACACAGCTTATTTGATACATACTCCTTGTGTTGTTACATAAATGCTCCTTTGTGTGCATTTCCTCTTTTCATCTTCTCCTGCTTTTTTTCTCCTTTTTAAAAAAAAAAAAAAAAAGGCAGTCGGGACGCTCTCGGCACTACAGTCTCAGCTGCATTCATCAGTTACGAGAGCCTCGCAATTATTCCCCCTTCTTCAGTCAAGAAAAGTCAACCTGCCAGTGCCGGTACACAGATGAATGACTGTTGTCTCCTCCGCTGGATTATTAGCCAGGAGATGTGTGTACACCGACGCCTCTGTCTCGCTCTCCTCCTTTCAATATGTTCCTCTTTGTGTTTCTCGGCAGGAAAACAAAATGCTGTCACGAGGGAAGGGAGAAGGCGGCCGACTAGAGTGCAAAGCCTGATGAGAGGCTTGATCATGACAAGCATGAGGGATCTGATATAGGTGCCCCCTATAAGGCTTTACTGAAGCTGCTAGATAAGACAAAGGAAAAGTACTTTACCACTTTTCACCCCAAGGTTGGAGCAGGTGTGGGGCTGGCGTGGGGGCATCATGTCACACGGGGTTTGTTGTTTGTTACGATCAGGCAAAATGCAGAGGTTTATTAGAGGAATTCAAATTCAAATTCAAATTCAAATTTTATTTGTCACGTACACAGTCATACACAGTACGATATGTAGTGAAATGCTTGGACAACTGCTCGTGACCTAAAGAAAACAAAAAAGGAAAAGGCTATGAATAAGATAGGAAATAAATATGAAAAATTAAAAAGGGTAAATTTAACTAGGAAGGAATAGAATATAAATTAAGGTTAAAAATGAAATAACTGTACAACACAAATTAGAATGAAGGGTAAATTTAACTGGGAAGAATAAGATAAAGATAAATATATAAATTAAAGTTGAAAATAAAATAACTGTACAACAAAATACACAATACACAATATAGAACTAGATAAGAATGTATGAAGAAATCTAAATATAAATAAATATATACACAATAACAGCAGCTGTACAAGTATTAACCGGAAATGAAGAATATAGTGACCAGTGTTGTGCAAAACCAAAGTCCAGAAAGTCCAGTGTGTGTGTAAGAACCATATGTGTGGGTCAGTACTGTGTGGTGGTGTGATTGAGAGACCGTATCGCCTGCGGGAAGAAGCTCCTCCTCAGTCTCTCTGTGTTGGTCTTCAGGGAGCGGAATCGCTTTCCTGACCTCAACAGAGAGAACAGTCTGTTGTTGGGATGGCTGAGGTCCTTCACGATCTTCCTGGCCTTGGTCCAGCACCGCCTGCTGTAGATTGAGTGCAGGTCAGGGAGCTCGGAGCGGATGGTGCGCTCAGCTGACCGCACAACCCTCTGTAGAGCTCGTCTGTCCTGCATGGTGCTGTTCCCGAACCAGGTTAAGATGTTTCCCGCCAGGATGCTCTCTATGGTGCACGAGTAAAAGTTCCTGAGCACCTTGGAGGGCAGTTGGAAGTCTCTCAAGCGTCTGAGGTGGTAGAGACGCTGTCGGGCCTTTTTCACCACGGTGTTGATGTGACAGGACCATGACAGGTCCTGCGTGATGTGAACTCCGAGGTATTTGAAGCTGTCCACTCTCTCCACTGGGCACTCGTTGATGACGGGGGTCTGGTAGTTCCTCTCCTGCTTAGTGCTGAAGTCCACTATCAGCTCCTTTGTCTTACTGACGTTTAGAAGGAGGTTGTTCCTCTGGCACCAGTTCTCCAGATTCCTAATCTCCTTCAGGTAGGCCGTCTCGTTGTTATCAGAGATCAGGCCCACCACGACGGTGTCGTCAGCAAACTTGATGATGGTGGTGGAGCTGGTAGTGGCCACGCAGTCATATGTGTACAAAGAGTACAGCAGGGGGCTCAGAACACACCCCTGGGGGGCTCCAGTGCTGAGAGTGGTGGAGGCTGAGACATGTCCGCCCATCCTTACTGCCTGTGGTCTGCCAGTTAGGAAGTTGGAGATCCACTGACACATAGATGAGCTGAGTCCCAGATGCTCCAGCTTGGTGGTGAGTGTGGAGGGAATTATGGTGTTAAATGCAGAGCTGTAGTCTATGAAGAGCATTTTAACATAATTCCCCCTTCTAGTGTCCAAGTGAGTGAGTGATGTGTGGAGGAGATGAGAGATGGCATCGTCTGTGGAACGATTTGGACGGTAAGCGAACTGTAGTGGGTCCAGTGTGTCTGGACCCACTGATAAAACCACACGTTTGTTACGACGAAAGCTTTTCAGAGCGCCATGTATCGCTCAGTATAAGTAAATATTCCCATAGTTTCTCCACAGTGACCTGTCAATACCACCTACTGTCCATAATTGAAGGGGAGGGTGCGTGCTTGTCCTCGTCTAATTCCGATTAGCAATCTTTTTGCTCTCTGCCCGTGCTCTGCAGACCGTTAAGCGGTCAGCAAGGAGAAAGTCCAGGCTGGTGGGCCCCATTAATTTTGGTTAGCGTCTTGTCTTATGGCCTCACAATGTCCACAGCCGGCAATAAAGGCCAGAGACCTGTTATTTAAGAAGGAAAGGTGAAAAGGAAAGCAGGAGAAAATTGGATGGGGCTTAGCTCAGCTTTATATGAATACCCACTGTCATCTGGAGAGAGAGGGTATCTTTCACTTCTCAGGGGATGTATTCGAGATCATGGAGGGAAACAGCAAACCTGACGGGGAACAAGTGGATGATTGTATGTGTTCGATGAATGAAAAAAAAAGCAGAAGATTGCAGCGTGCGCGCAGGGAGTGAGTGGGAGATCATACTGTAGAGAATAATGCAATAAAAAATAAATAAATCGAGACAAGGCAGAATGTCCTACTGGAAATAAGTGGCTAAAATGTGACACTTTGTTTACTCCTCAAAGCAACGCTGTCGTGAGGAATTTACATGACTGTACACAATGCGCGCAAATCCGCGAGCAACTTCCATCTGAAGGCAGCACACAGCCTCTGGAAGATGATTGCGAGATATTGCGCCCGATGTGCTTCACGCTATCTGTCACGCTCCAATCTTCTATCCTGTTCTTCACCCGGGCTGCAAGACACTATATCTCTTCATTCCTTTTATCTGCTATTCAGGAGATGAATCCCAGCAACGATCATTCCACATGCACTCAAATGACACTGAAACACAAAACTGACAGGCACGCCGACTCGAACATAGATTCTCCTTTCGCCATCTCCTGCTTGCCGCGCGACCACCACCACCCCCCAACCCCTCTTTCCTTGGAAATGTGCAGCAATTCCAGATCCGATTGTCACATCAGTTTCTACCGGTCAAGGGAAAAAGAATAAAGAAAAGCAGTGAAAATGATGATTTCTCCCTCCTCAAGTTGGGGCCTGTCGTATGCAATCTGCTTCGACATTCCACCTCATCAGCTTCTCTATTTAACAATTTTGCGCGGAGAGGAACATAAAAAAAAGGCCTGCAGGCTGGCGAGAATATGGTGGCAGGTGCCTATTCAATCACTGAATATTAATGGTGGCAAGAGAGAGACAGAGGCAGAGAGAAAGAGAGAGAGAGAGAGAGGCCTAGGTGCAGACAAGCATATCTGCTGCACTTAAAACGCACATAGGCATTAATTGTCATCCGATTTTCGTAGTTTGTGACACCCGCTCATTCCTCACGCTAACCGCTTGTGACACTACGCCCACAGCCGCGAAACGGGGAAAAAAG
The DNA here is from genome assembly GCF_057381915.1 of Diplotaxodon limnothrissa. Lineage (NCBI taxonomy): Eukaryota > Metazoa > Chordata > Actinopteri > Cichliformes > Cichlidae > Diplotaxodon > Diplotaxodon limnothrissa. The sequence goes on along the minus strand of NC_140598.1, from coordinate 51,764,332 downwards.
GGAAATATAAAGACATGCAGACGTATAGATGGGGGTGGAGGGTGGGGTGGGACCTTGTCGGCAAACATCACAAAAGGGAGCGACAGAACGAATGTAAATGGGCAAAAAGAAGGCATGACTCATCTGACGGCTGCCACAGGATCATTTTTGATTGCATCTTCTCACTTTAAAGACACGTTCGACACTGGGTCAGTGATCAGAGGATGAGCCCGGCTATTTGATCTGGCATTGTGGCTACCAGCTTGTCGGAGAGAAAACAGGCGCGACTCAGAAACAGGAGATGCCTTTCTTTTTGTCTCTATGTGTGTCGAAGACGTCACATGAGTTGAAATTATTGCACAAGTGAGCAGTCGGGGATGGCTTGGTTACATATTTTCAATTTAAGTCAAATCTTTGTATGCTGCGCCATATATTTAACCATCTATCAACCTTTGTTAAGTTCTTTTGTCTTGGATACTGGCTTTAGTCACGCTCTTCTTTCTACCTTAACTAGAATTCGCAAGTTCTCAAGCCAAGAAAATAGATCAAAATAAGCTAAATCTGGCTGCTTTCAACGATGTGTACCTTTTGGTTTACTTTGGTAATTAAAATCTCACTTCCCGCTGTCTTTTAGCGTCTAAAAACATGACGTGTTGCTTCAGTGTTTTTTGGAATCGAGGTTTAGCTAATGCAACGGGGAGGAAAGGCTGATTCAAAATAGACCACGCAGAGTAGGTTTTTGCCTCATTTTAAGCGAGACTGTGTTTGTATCCTGCTTCATTAGGATGAATGAGCAGTGTGCAGTTGCACTGTGGGTGAAGGGCCTCTTGTTAGTGATTGAGATCGAGGTGCTAGCGAGGCGGTGGGCGTCAACGAGAGTGCGGTTCCAGGGAGATGATACAGCGTTGTTTGTATAACATCCTAAATTAAGGCTGGAAGTCGAGCTGGGCGCAAAATAATCCTAAAGAAATGTGGGAAAATGTTTTATATTTTTAATGATGAGGAATGAAAAGGCAGTTATATACATTATATACAGCACGTGCAAAGCCAGTTTGTTCACACCTGTGATGTGTCAAATTACACAGAAGGGATCTCTGCAATGTCATAGCCCAGTGTTCACCTTGTTCCTAATGAGCACTTGTAGACATTGGTGCTGTCATTTTTCAAATGCAAATTACCTGCTTTCAGACTCAGAGGTGCGCGTTTCAGCTCTGTCATCTTGAAAGGCAGGACAGAACGTTTGAGTCATTTGAGTTCACTGCAATTTATTTGTCTTTGACAGTGACACTTGTGCTGGAAGCAAATAAGTTTACAGCCCATGTCATCTTAATACAAGACCCCGAAATCAATAATAACTCTCAGGCTGAACAAGCTGCTAATGTATAATGTCAATGTACAAAAAAATAATAATATTAGAAAAAACTTCATCTATTTTGAGTGTTTTGCACTCTTTTTTGACAAACAAAGGCGAGGTGTGTGATTTTAAACACTGCAAATGTGAAAGGAAAGTGTAGCCATTAAGTTTTTAGGCCACATACAGTTGTTTAACTCATTAACTCATAATTTTTGGTCATGTTAACTATAATTAATTGCTAATTTTCCTCTACATAAAAACTGAATGGTGCGTGATTTTATTGCTTTTTTAATGTTTTGTATTAAAGCTTATGCATTATCTGGGGAGTGATCACTTTACGTGGCGGTCAGATAGCTAGTTGTGTCCTCTAGCTATCTGAAAGGTTTCATCTTGGGCCTCAGTCAGACAGGTGTGAGCCCTGAAGCCTGGACAGCAAACCTGATGGGCGAGTAGTATTTCCTGTTATCAATCTATGAAGTCTGCTGCCTAGTGCATACATAATTGGTGCATGCATATAGTGTAAATTCTCTGTGGATGAGTCCACACACTCACAAATACTAGGCAAACATGTGAATGGTCACTGTCCAATGGTGAAATTTAAGTTACAGGGACAACAATAGGTGTCCATTGCACCTCTTTGTGACCAAATTCACGAAAACAATTGCCAGCAATCCCCAGCGAGCAGTCACCGACCCATCATCGAATGTTCTCTTTTCTGTAGTGACCAAAGGTTACCAGTGTGGCAATCACCAGCCTCTAGGCCTGCGTGACTGGGACTTTAGCAACTGATTTCAAATTGACTGCCAGCAACCTCCAGCAACCAATTGCAACCAGCTGGGGATTACATTTTTTGCCTCAGGAATGGTGGCCGTGGGCAGTATGGTGGTGAGGTGGTTAGCTCCACCCTGGAAGTTTTCTGTGTGGAGTTTGCATGTTCTCCCTGTGTCTTTGTGGATTTTCACCGGGTACTCTGGCATCCTCCCACAGACCAAAGACATGCAGTTATTGGAGTTAGGCTAAGTGGTGATTAACGTTGCCTACAGGTATGTATATGAGTGTAAATGGTTGCGACCCCAACCCTGATGCAGATAAGTGGAAGTGAATAGATGGATGTTCTGATGGTCACCAGACTGTCCCTGTTGGTTATTTTTGATGTTTGTTTTTTTAATGTATTATCTTAATTATTCATTCTACTTATCTTATAAGTAACATGGCTCATAACGATGTTCATCCTAGTGCCTACAAGTGACTCACACAGGCAGTCTATGGAGTGGTTAGCGAGCATTTTCTGATAAGGATTCCATGCTTTTGCACAGTGCTTGGTAGCCCTCAAATCAATGGATGATGTCACGGTGGCAATGTCCATCTTTTATACATAGTCTATCTCAGTTACCATGTGGGAGCTACACACTGCTGCATAACAGTTTGCTGCATTGTGATACATAAACATTCTCAGAAAGAAACATACATTTTCTGAATCCACAGCATCCAGTGCTCGGGGCTATTTGTCAGATTTCATGGGTTCCTAATGAATTAAATATCATCCATCACAACCAACTACATGCTCCTCTTGGTCCCACCCATCCAAGTAAGCGTTGTCTCTCCCCAGACAAACACATTCACCTCTTTCCAATCTTTACCTTCATCTGTCAGAGATACCGAGGCTTCACCCTCCTCCCTTCTGCCACCACCTGATTCACGCACACACAGGCGCAGCCACACAAACATGCCTATGCACACACATGCACACATACAGGTACACACAGAGTCACTGTCTAAATGGCTAACCCATGCTTATTTGATTTGTCACAGTTCTAAGCACATGTGCACACACACACACACATACACACACCTTTCTGACTGTGTGAGTGACAAGCGTGGCAATACCAAACCATTCTTCATCGCTGCCATCAAGGAGGAGGAAAAATAACTTTCCTAAACTAGCCCAACACGGGTACAAAGAAAGAGATTAATCAGCTAAAGAAAGGGGGTTAGGAAGAGGAATGAATATCACAAACCCTTGACAAGTTCATAAATCTGAAGTAAAGATGGAGAGCAGGTAGCAAATAAGATGCCATTCAGGATCCGGTGTGTGTTTGTGTGTGAGACACAGTCCACAGATCTATTGAGCTACTAAGCTTATTAACCGTAAGTTACAGTTTTAATTAGCGTAGATGCTAGCATAACTAAAGGCTCTAAAGAGTTTTTTGGGTTTTTTTTGCAACTTTGTGATCTTGTGCAGATGAGTGGCTCCTTTACAGAGCAAGGTTAAATAAAAAGAAGTGGTAGGTAACTGAGCAGGTAAGTGTCCTCAGGTTTGCAGTCTTGGCTTAAGCTGAAATAAAACAGAAAATATTCTGTATCCTATAGGAAATGCCTTTAAATAAACATTCCCACATCTGAATAGATCAACAGTTCTACAAAGAAATGCAACATGTTTTACAGAGGCAAATTTGCCTTTTTTTGTTTCTTAGCATTGCGTTCCACAAAGATGAATAATAAATGTCTAAAGTGCCAATCAAAGCCATTCGTTTTTAACCTGCGGAGGAAGGTTGAAAATCACCAAGCTTGTATCTTCCCTCGCACTGCCCCCCTGCTGGCTTACCTGTCAGTCAACACGCGCAGTGTCCCAAACCTGCAGAATCTTAGACGCTAAAGGACGTTTCTGTAATCCCCCCCCCCCTCCAAAATGTCTTATTTAAGTTTAAAGAAAAAAAGAACAATATTAATAATACATGTGTAAATCACTTGAGGACATGATTTTTTTTTTTTAACATTGTTAACAACATGCACCTGCTGTTGGACTGTTTTCAGCATGAATTGTGACGTTTGTTGGTCTAAATATACAGAAATGTCCATTTAAGCAATATCTTTGGCCATACTGGGTTCACAGTTTTGCAGGTGTTATTTCATAGGTGGTGAAAAAAAAGTGCTACATATTTATTTTTAGACATATTTTAAACCGTGCCGTGCATTCAGCACTAGAATAGGTTGTGATATGAGAAGCCAAGTAGTTTTGTATTAAAGCTGCAGTACTAAACAAGAGTAAACATATTTTTGAGACTGTACAACCTGAGGACAGTGCGTGTGGTATACCAATTGTGCAGAGTGGTTTGGATTATTGATACAATGCCTGAGTTCTTCCAGCACTCGCTGTGGTGTCCTTTACACTCAATTTTGTTCGTGCATTTCTCCCCAATTTTCACTGGGAATTCAATATCTAATGTCACAGCAGGTAGGCAGTTGTATGCATGGGGTACAGTTAATGGGAATCGGGAAATACAGTGCAGCATGTGGGGTGCTTCTTAAGCTGCTTTTTTTCTTAAAACGTCGATTTTAACATTAGAAAAAGATCACATTGTTTCAATTGGTCCCTTCATATATCCATTGCCTGCAGCATGATTTAATAATAATTTAAATCTACTGGATTTTTTAATGCTTTTAAAAAAATTGTATTTGTTCCGATATCCCCGGTAACTCTTACTGCTTTTCAGGCAATATAACAATTGACTAAGTTGGATTTTTGAATCACTGCGATGTGATAACTCAGTTTGAAGCCCTGCTGCTCCTGTGTTTGCAGCTGGCTGCTTTTTAACAGTCGCGTCCTTAAATAGAGCTGTTATTTAACAAATTCAATCCTGCACAAGTTAATGGGCTGAGATGGATAGCGGTGTAGCAAGTGAAGTAAATGGAAAGATGGCAGATTTCTTTTTTTTTTTTTTTCTGAGTGTATGAGAAGTCAGGTTTTGCATCAGGACTCACATGAGAACAAGCCTCTTGACCTGCAGCGCTCCCAGTTGACAGGACAGGCAATGGAATTGATATCAAAACTCTGATGGTGTTAAACTGTTGACTGTTTACCATCTACAGGATGTGGTGGTTTTTTAAAATCACATGCTGTTGGTCTAACTCCGCGTTGTGTTATGTGACAGATAAAAGACCTCCGGACCTCCTACTGATGGCCATAGGCACAATGATTGTGGTGAAGCCGCATACCTGCAAACAATGTTGGAAATTCTTTTTTTGTCTATTTTTAGTCTGGAGAAAATACAAGCTGAACGTTTTCTCTAAACCACCTGCTGTAACCTGTCCTTTTTGTTTTTGTCTTTGAAAGCAGCGCTTAGGATTAGTTCAGGACAGACCTCAAAGAAACATCAAGGTAGAGTTTTTTTTTAATGTATTTTAAAGCCAAACTTCAACAACCTGTTTTACATTTAGGCTACCATGAGATAGACACGCTACTTTGCTGTAGACACTCACTGCTGTACCTCTCTTCTGACCTACATATTGATGAATCTGGATTCATCCCCCATCAGACCTGTTTTTCAGCCTTATCTTGTGTAATCTAAGTCCTACATTACGTTTCCTTCCTTAATAATTGCTCCTTGAGGATCAATTCTGGTGATTATTGGGTGTTAAGTGTCTTAACAAACAAAAGAACATCCATCTATAAACGGTCAGGTGAAGGACTGGAGTGAAAAAAAGTGAAAAAGACGCCAATGTACAAAGTAAAACTTTGAAAAACCAGTATGCTAGAATTGAGCATACCAGTATAATTTCCTAGATGTGACCAGTACAAAGGCAGTTAAATCTTATTTTAGAAAGTTTGACCTTATTTTACCTTGATGACGAGATCAGAGGTCCACATCTCATCTCCATTGTTGTCAATACAAACAACAGCAGCAAGAAATATAGTTTTAATTATTAGCTGTATTTATTATTATTATTATTATTATTATTATTATTATTATTATTATTATTATCAGCTCAATCTCTTGACCTTGAGGGAAAGATCAGCGTGCTTTCTATATGTTGACAACATACACCACACTGGTAAGAGTCATAGTTAAGGCTTTGTGTCAATTATTGACCAATAAGCCATTAAGTTGGAATTGTTAATGGCTAACAGTTAAGTTAGCAACTTTGCAGCTGCTGCACCCCAACAAAGTTTGATCAGAAGTCATTCAAAACTTTCGAGCTGCCCATCATTTTTTTTGCTTTAATCAGCCCTGTGCTGCCTTTTTGCATTGTCCCATTAAACTTGCAGTTTGGGAGGCTTTTCATTGGTTTCCATTTAGATTTAAGCTCCATCAACCAGACTGTTGTCAGACGACGCTGTCATTTTGAACCTATAGCTATGTAATCCATCAGTGAGCGCTGTGGTGTCAGTGGCTGTTTGAAGATTTGATTTCTTTGTTCCTCTGAGGCAACACCTTTGACAGCCAACTTGTTTTGGGGTTTTTCTGGTCTTTTTTTTTTTTTGAGATTACACTTGAAACAATGTGCTCAGCAGGAACATTAGACTTGGTTTGGGGATTGACACCTGTGCTTCAGATGAACTGGTGGGTATTGCTCAGACACATCTTCATATCAGCAGCTTATGACCTTTCTAAATGCCAAAGCGAGGGGCCTTTGTTTGGATCAGAGCGACAACGCCAAGGCCCACGCATTACATAAAGAAGAATGTAATGAGTCGCAGGAAACCCTCGTGTCTTTGTTAGCCAACCTCTGGGTCTCCAAAGCTTCGCGTTTAGCTTCCCTGTGTTAAAAATTATTATTCTGTGGTGACCGGCTAAAATAATGCATAATCTGTTAAGCAAGTAAGGAGCGCGAAAGCAAGCAACGGTATTCGTTCTATCTGCATGACTGTACTTAATCACCCACAAGTGAAATAAATGGCTTTATTAAAATTCATGTGAAGTATTATGCCGCTAAATAGCTCGTCCTAATCTCTTTGCTGTGTTTTTTTCCCCTTTTTTTCATCCATCTTCTTCACTTTGACTCTCGTGCTGTCTGTTATCATCGCTTCTTCTTCTTTACATCTGTTTTCCTATTTCGCCACCGCAGTACTATTCATTTTCGACATTTGATTACCTCTGTCTTTCTCCCACATTCCCTCCTTTCTGACACTGGACGCTCACGCTCACTTGCGGAGGCTTTCCGCACCTTCTGATTCTTTTCTTTACTCTTGTTTCCTCGACCGCACCTCTCCCTCTCTCTTCCTTTCTTTTCATAGTCCCATCTCTGTCGTCCTCTGTGTGCGCGTGTGTGTGTGTGTCTGCCTGTGTATGTGGAGGCTCATTGCCATGCCTAGGAGCAGGTGTGAGGTCCAGGGAGAGAGGTTTGGATAGACGAAGCACTCTCTGACAGAACAGGAACAGGATCAGTTGAGGAGAATTAACCCAGCAGGCCTCTCTTCTTCCCCTCCCTCCTTCTCTCTCTGTCTGTTTCTCTCTTTCACTCCTTCTTTCTCCATCTGTTAGGACAAAGCTTCCAGACAGTGGCTCATGCACAAGGTGCGAGCGAAAAGACAGTGGTGCTGCTTCACGAAGAGAATCAATTCTAGCATCTAAATCTCACTTTACTCATTTTTCACGTTTGTTCTTATCTTTTTCGCTCTGTTTTTCTTTAATATTCACAGAGCAGTGGAACAAAAAACCAAACATTTGTGGGAGAAAAACATTCAAAGCATAGAAATATACAACCAGCCTTCCGAAGTGGCTACATCAGGGGTGGGTAATCTCAGTCCACGAGGGCCGGTGTCCCTGCAGGTTTTAGATCTCACCTTGGGTCAACACACCTGAATCACATGATTAGTTCGTTAGTCCGTCCCTACGGAGAACTTCAGGACGTGTTGAGGAGCTAATTTAGCCATTTAAATCAGCTGTGTTGGTTCGAGGACACATCTAAAACCTGCAGGGACACCGGCCCTCGTGGACTGAGATTGCCCACCCCTGGGCTACATCCTGCTTTGTCCATCAGCATACCGGGAACGTTAGAAAGATGTATATCTTAAACTAATAGAGTCAAATGAAAATGTCAAATCAATAGAAAGCGGGCTGTTTTCTTTACTGTATTTCATAAACTTGCACTCCGCTGATGCAATGCGATCCGCAACGAGAGGGTTAACCCGAAGCGTTGGTATCATGCGATATTAATTTGTCTAGCTGTCAGTGGAAACACACATATGTCTGTATTTATTTTGGTGCCCTCTCAGGTTCCATTAGAGGGTCAGGTTATTGCTTTTTGATTGTATTTATTCCCTTCTGCCTTTCATTTCCGCTATCTTCACAGAGAAATATTACCAGGAAATACACTTCCCCTTCACTGTTGTCAAAATTTGACTGATTGGTTTTTATATAAATATAACTGTTATGCTCTCGCTTGACAAAATCCTATTTCTGAACAGCCACAGAAAAACCAGCGTGGAAAATATCTAACCTTGTACTGTACGTTACATTAAGTGGGTGTTACTGGCGTCTATGCATTACCTAATAGCTCTGTTCCTGACTAGCAGTAATTGAGAAGACAACAGCACAGTCGATCCGTGCCATGAAAGCTAGAGTGTGTAAAACTAAATAAAGTTTTACATAGTCGGTAAATTGCACCATTGCTCAGCTCAGTTACACTCAGAGGCTTTGCTGTTACAGTCTTGCTTAGTCTGGCGTGACTGGCAGCTACAGACAGTCTAAAATATGGATGTAGTCATCATGATGTCGCTCACAGGTTAGTGAAGCCTCGTTATGAAGCTTCAAACTGAGCACTTTCGGTGATTTGAAACTTAATGTGATGAATGATGGATCTGACTGTAAAACTGAGGACATCGTGCCCTCGTTGCCTATAGATATACTTGTAGATATATACTTGTGATTGACAAGTTGCTAACTAATGACAACACATAATCCTCCTTTCTGACTCCGATAAAGAAAGAATTACTATTCTGAAGCACTAGGAAGCGATGTTTAGTTTAGTTTAGTTTCTGTATCACACTGAGAAAACAAAACTGGCACTTGTTTTTGTATGTTTGTCTGCTCTTCAAAGCAGTTAAATAAGTAGAAAATTACCTGATTCAAGCATTTACTGCTGTTTATTATGGTTTAACCTGTTACAACAGTTTGCTAAAGTGACGGTTGTTTTTTTTTTTTATGTTATCTTGCATTTAAAGGCACCAATGACTGCACTGTGTTGTTAAAGATACTTCTAATGTGACTTTTTTCTGTGTTCATAATTGCATATAGCAGCTTTGTTTAGAAGTATCTCATATATGTTATAAACATGCCTGCTAACCATTAATTTAAAATATTTGTGAGGAGCTGTGAGGAGAGAAAAAACTTGTAACGACAGCTTCTTTAATCTTCTAGTACGGTGTCACAACTGTATGAAATTTGTTAGGATGCTGTTAAATTGAGGGGGAAATTACTTGTTTATTTCACGTCTAATAAACATTAATATCTGATTTGACTGCACTGTATAGTTCATAGTTTAATAGATAATTATTTTACGATTACACGCGTTGTGTTGGACTAAATTTGCACGAGTTGGATAAAGTCATGCTCCTAATGTAATTTCGCTACTATAAAATTAGCTGGGCCAATCGTATTGAATTGAGATGGACCAAACATATGTTAAAAACACAGTTAAATTAAATTGCACGCAGCTATAGTAAAAAGCTGAATCATCATTAGTTAATTAGGTTGCAATGCAATGCAAGTGCAATAAGTTGGAACAACAGAATTACATAATGCTAAACTCAATCAATTTAATCATGTGGAAATGCATTGCACGATTTATTTATTTATTTATTTTGCACATCATAATCTTTTATTCTTTTATTCATCCTAATAAAAAAACAGTAACATTAACTGGTGATATGATCAAATACAATTAAAACAGAAAAAAAATGTTACTTTTCAAATGATGATGTTCGATCTGCTTCTGCACGGAGGTTCTGCAAAACCACAGATTTCTAATGTTTTCTGCTTTTATTCATCATTAGAGCCCGTGTCTCTCTCGCTAGCTGTTGCCTCCTTTCAGAATCTCATACGGCGACATGATGCGATAGGGGGGGATAGTGATACAGCACTTTGTTTGTAACACTACCATAAAGAAGTCCTGTGGTCACGCGTGCTTTTTTCTCCCACCTTATTTCCTTTATGTCTAGATTAGCAAACGTTCTTGACCCAAAGAGACGCTGTGCGAGAGATGAAGGAAAGCCTCTGTGACAGTAATGCCTTGACTGGTTAAACTGACTTTGATTGACATTGCAGGCTTTACTACAGGCATAAATCCAAAGCTGCAGGCAGGAATACGTACTGTAAACAGCAGTAAATAAACACTGAAAGATTCATCTCTGCACTCATAGCCATGTCTTTCTACATTACTCACTGGCAAGTAAGCTTGTCCCTCTAGCCACAGTGTTTCCATGAGAAACCAGCACTGTTTCACCCTTCCGATTTTTGGCATATAGACAAGGTTGGGGAATTGTTAACTTGATTGGACTCTCAGTAGCGGGATGGCAGGAAAGAGCATGCAATCATTTGTAATTTGCTTAATTTACAGATGCCAGTTCAGAGCGTGTGGTTGAGACTAGTGCCATTTCTCATTTAATGAGCTGCCCATCGCAAGTGATTTAAAGTGAACGCTTTATGCTTTTTGGGGCTTTTCCTTTCTATAAAATATGCTAGATAGCATTTGTGTATCTGTAGAATCAAAGCAAACTGGGGTCTCCCTCAGAAAGTACTGCTCCCAAACTGCCCACATGCATCATGCGTAGTCTAGGCTGTTCTTTGTTATCTTATCTACATCACTATGTCACATATATTCAACATGCTGATTCTTTAACTCTGGAATTTCCCAAACAAGTGCTCTGTTGTTGGCCGCAAGAAGACACAGTTTATTCGAGTATTTTTTATAAAGCACCAATTTACGAAAACAGTGATCTCAAGGCGCCGACACAAGAGTCTTCGTTCACTCAGGGTACTGACAGAATACCGTGTTCAGCTGTGCCATTTGCTCCATATAACCCCCTACGATCAGCCGGCTTTCATTTGCCTGTGCTTGACCTCTGGACCATGGTTTCATTAAAGTCAGCTTGGTAGTTGGTATTTTTTTCCCTGAAAGACAAATAATACTGAAAACACAGCTGAACTGAGACTTGAGCCTTGGTGGAGGAGTAAATGGTCAAACTGCAAGCAATTTTGATAATAGTAACTCCACTTCATGAAAGGGACTTCTGTTAGAGTCTCTGTAAGGTATCTGTCTAATTGTAGTTCAGAGGTATGTGGTTCAACTACAGCTTATAGCTGGACTGCACCTATACTTACAGTATTTCTGACAGGCAAGCTTAACAATCATAGCAGACTGGGCTTCTCTGAAGGGGCATGATCTAAAAAAAAATAAGTATTTGGACAAAGTGTTAAGAGGTCCTGCGGCATGAGAACAGTAATGTAATTTAACATCTAGCAGCTCGCTCAAATAAAAGGAAAACAAACTAATTTCTTGGGGTTTTTTTAGTGGATGAAGGGTGGCTGACTCACTTCCCAGCCACTCGAGATGCTGATCTGCATCTGTCGCTCCGTCTGTGCGAGTGCGCGCACATCCCTCAGATGCCTAATTTTAATTGTAATGTCAGTAATGTACAATTGATTGCTTATTCTTGGATTGCACCGACATAAACAGCCATAAACCACCGAAGCAACCATTGCAATAAATCACAAACAAACACGGCTCTGCACACTGGAGACTCGTAAAAGAGGCTGCTAAGAGAGCAAAATCAAACAAAATGTGTGGCTCTGTGCTCGTTTCAGCCGCTGTTTGCGCACGTGTTTGTTTGCCACAAGCCACTGCCTGGTTGTCTGCATGTTTGCATTATTGACTTACATCATCAACTTCATCAATAATTAACTGCTTTAGCAGCATTGCCACAGGCCGGCACTACTGCGAGCCACAAACTCAACATGTGAGTAGCACCGTGACACCATATTTCGCCTAGATAATGGGAAATTGTACATTTTCTTTGCATATACTGGATGAAAGCTCACAAACTGTTTCGCAACTGTCATGCAGCATCAGTCAGACGCTTCTATTTTTAAAGTAAAACTTAATGATTCATTGATTTGTTCAGGTTTCACAGATGTCAATAAATCAGTACCTGCCTTATGTAACATTTACTTCGGCGGGTTTCTTTTCCACCTTTTATAAATGTTCAGTAAGTCAGAGGGTAATAGGAGATAACAGATAAAGAAAGAACAGTGAACAGAGGCAAAAGACCCCAATGATTTGACAGATTTTGCATGATTCCCCCCCCCACACACACACACACACACACATCTGAGTGCAGTTATCTTTAATTTTCCACAGCTCAGAGAGGTATCAGAGAGATTTAATTTAATTAAACAATGGTCCAGCGATGCTGAAGGTCAAATGTGCCAGCTAGGACATTACTGCAGAGGCACTACAGTCGAGGTGGGGGCCTGACACACACACACACACACACACACACACACACACACACACACACACACACACACACACACACACACACACAAGCCTTGAACAATTTTGCTAAATGATATAAAGTCAGATTTTGTTAACACGGCTTGAGGCCAGCAAACCACTGGCACAAATTACTGTAATTGCACAGGTTCAAGGCACATTTTGTGCTTGGATAAATTTTCATCACATCAAAGCAAGTTAAAAGTTATTGGAATGTTCATGAATAAGTTTAAAAATGTTTAATTTCCACTTTTGCCGTTGTAAATTCATTTCTCTTGAGTATCTCCTGATTTTACAGCTTTTATTGTAACTGTGAGACTGAGATGCTTCACCAGCAACAGTGTCTTTTAAACAGATGAGAAGTGGAGATGTTTAGCCACAATGCACAGTGCCATGTGAAAACTAGACACAGTATATCAGTACAAACACCTCATGCTAACTGTCAAGCACAATGGTATAGATATGATGAGCCTCCTGCAGAAGATTGCAGTACTGGAGACAAAAATTAATCACTTAGAAGTAAACATGGAGGTAAATGGACTGTGTGGAAATGAAACAACCTTGCCTTTGATTCAAAACAATGGCAATGAGCAAGCTACTACACAGCTAAGGAGCACAGATAACATGACCAAGAAAGTAGACTCTGTGCATTATAATAAATCCTCAAGCGATAACACCCCTTGGACTGTCTTGGTGCAAAACCAAGACATAAATTATGTCTCCTGGAAGGGGGAGGACGTATCACAGGCAGGGCACAGTGAGCTGAAATCTCTGAAACCGACTGGCCTTCACTTCCTACGAGACAGAGAAGCTCTTCTACCCCTGTATACGGGAGGAAACAGGACTGGACCGTGAATAGGAAGGTTAACAACAAACCTCCAAAACAACTGAATGTAAAACTGCAGAACAGATTTGCTCCACTATCAAAGGACCCTGGATCTATATCGGACAACCATCCATCTAAAAGTAGCGAAGTAAGGTCTGAAAATCTGTTGAAAAGTAAAAGGCCACAGGGAAAGCTAAAGGCTAGGCCTGAAACTCTGATTGTGGGTGACTCTGCCGTAAAGGATGTACAAAGGATGTGCGATAAGAACACTAAAGTCCTCTGCTTTCCTAAGGATATGGTCAACAACCTGAAGGAGAGAATTCTTCAAGTTGCAGATGAATATCCAACTGTGACGAACATTGTTCTGCATACAGGGTCAAACGATGTGTCCAAACAACAGTCGGAGGTTCTGAAATGGGACTTTACTGGATTATTAAATACTGTAAACTCTCTGTCATTGAACAAAGTGTTCAATGACATATGTCTGAACACAGACAGTGGAAAAATGTCAGTCTTAGTTTTACTGGATCTCAGTGCAGCATTTGCTACAGTTGACCACAACATATTACGACTGGAGAACTGGGCAGAGCTTTCAGGAACTGTACTAAACTGGTTCAAAACATACTTAGAAAACAGGAAATACTTTGTATCAATAGGTAACTTCACATCTGAGCAGACAAGTATCACATGTGGAGTTCCCCAAGGTTCAATCTTGGGACCCCTTTTGTTTAACATTTACATGCTCCCACTGGCACAGATTATAAAGAACAACAAAATAAACTATCATAGCTATGCAGATGACACACAAATATATATCACAATAGAATAGAATAGAATATAATTCAACTTTATTGTCATTGCACATGCACAGGTACAGGGCAACGAAATGCCGTTTGCATCCATCCAGAAGTGCTTTAGTGATATAGATATATTACAATATATATTAGCAATAATATAGATACTGTATGTGAGTATATTACAGAAATGGGTCTATTATGGTATGTTATCATGTACACGGTATGAAGTATGTTGTGAATATTCTATAACTATAAGTATGTACAGGCTGTAGTGAGTACAAGCTATGTACAGGCTATGAACAGGATATAAATATGAAAAACTATACAGAATATGAAATAAATAACTTTACAGAATCTGAGATATACAGTTATACAGAAATGGGAACTATGCAAGTTGTAAACAGTTGTAGGATTAAAAATTATCGAATGTACGGAATGATTATTTACACAGAGCTATACAGTAGTGCAGTTAAGATAAGTGAGATATAATTCCTACAGAGGCTATATAAAGTGCTAGTGGTTGTGAGTGGTGGTTCAGTCCATGTTATTATTGTGTGTTTGAGGGTACAGTTGTCCATTGTGGGTGTGTGTATGTTCAGTCCATGTGTTAACGTGGGTCAGATGTCAGGAGGCAGAGTTCAGGAGTCTGACAGCTGTGGGGAAGAAGCTGTTCCGGTACCTGGTGGTCTTAGTCCGGAGGCTCCTGTAGCGCCTCCCAGAGGGCAGGAGAGTGAAGAGTCCATGTGATGGGTGACTGGGGTCTTTGATGATTTTCCCAGCCCTTTTCAGACACCGCTTCCTGTAGATGTCTTTTATGGCAGGAAGTGGTGCTCCGGCGATGCGCTGGGCAGTTTTCACGACCCTCTGCAACGCCTTCCGGTCTGAGGTAGAGCAGTTCCCGTACCAGAGTGTTATACAGTTGGTCAGGATGCTCTCGATGGTGCAACGATAGAAGTTCACCAGGATGTCTGAGGACAGGTGGTTCTTCCTCAGAGTCCTCAAGAAGAAGAGGCGCTGGTGAGCCTTCTTGACCAGCTTGGAGCAGTTGGTCGTCCAGGTGAGATCCTCGGAGATGTGGACTCCCAGGAACTTGAAGCTGCTCACACGCTCCACAGCCGTCCCCTTAATGTGGATGGGTGGATGTGGGTCAGCATTCCTCCTGTAGTCCACGATGAGCTCCTTGGTCTTCTCAGTGTTAAGCAGCAGGTTGTTTCTGTCGCACCACTCAGCCAGACGATCCACCTCCTCCCTGTAGGCGGCCTCATCGTTGTCACTGATGAGGCCAATCACCGTGGTGTCATCTGCAAACTTAATGATGGTGTTGGAACCATCAGCAGGTCTGCAGTCGTGGGTGAAGAGGGAGTAGAGGAAAGGGCTCATCACACAGCCTTGTGGTACACCAGTGTTCATCGTGATTGTAGATGAACAGTGGTTATCCAGCCGGACATGTTGGCGGCGGTTGGTCAGGAAGTCCAGTAACCATTTGCAGATGAGGGAACTGATGCCCAGGTCTGTCAGTTTCCTGATGAGTTGTGAGGGGTGGATTGTATTGAATGCTGAACTGAAGTCTATGAACAGCATTTTGGCGTAGGTGTTGTTGTTGTCCAGGTGTGAGAGGACAGAGTGCAGTGCGATGGAGACTGCATCCTCTGTGCTCCTGTTCTGGCGGTATGCGAATTGGTGGGAGTCCAGGGTGGGGGGAGACAGGATTTGAAGTGTGCTAGGACCAGCTGCTGTAAGCACTTAGTGATGATGGGGGTGAGTGCTACTGGGCAGTAGTCATTGAGGCAAGATGGGTTGGAGTTTTTGGGTATCGGGACGATGGAGGTGGATTTGAAGCAGGCTGGTACCACAGCGTGGGCCAAGGACAGATTGAATATGTCTGTGAGCACTCCTGCAAGCTCCCCAGAACATGCTCTGAGAACACGCCCGGGGATGCCATCAGGACCTGCAGCCTTGTGGACATTGATCCTGCTCAGCACCGCTCCTACATCGGTGGGGGAGAGAGTCAGAGGTTGGTGGTCTGGCGTCACGTCTGCTTTGGTTGTGGTTGTGGGGTTCCCTCGCTCAAAACGAGCATAAAAGTTGTTGAGCTCATTGAGGAAGGAGACATCAGAGGATGCGGGGGAGTGTTTGGTGGTCCTGTAGTCTGTAATGGTCTGGAGTCCTTGCCACATGAGTTGGAGAAGTGTTCTTCTACCTTCTTTTTGTAATGGTGTTTGGCTTTTTTGATGCCCTTCTTTAGATTAGCCCTGGCTGTGCTGTAGGCGTGTGCATCTCCTGACCTAAAGGCAGTGTTGCGGGCCTTCAGGAGGAGACGAACATTCCGGTTCATCCAAGGCTTCTGGTTGGGGTACATGGTGATCCGTTTCTGGGTGGTGACACTGTCTGTGTCACAATGTCACCAGGAGACCGAGGCCCTGTACAGGCTCTTGGTAAATGCATTGAGGAAATTAATGACTGGTTGTGCCACAATTTTCTCCAGCTAAACAAAAACAAATCTGAAGTAATAGTCTTTGGTGCCAAAGAAAAACGATTACAGGTCACCAGAGAACTTCAATCTATACACCTAAAAACCACCAACCAGGCGAGAACTTTGGGTGTAGTGATGGATGCAGACCTAAACTTAGAAAAACACATTAAGACAATAACAAAGTCAGCTTACTACCACCTCAAGAATATTTCAAGGATAAAAGATCTGATGTCTCAACAGGACCTGGAAAAACTAGTCCATTAGTAGGCTTGATTACCGTAACAGCATCTTTACTTTTTTTATCAGTTCCCAGAGTCAGAACCAGACACGGAGAAGCTGCATTCAGCTTTTATGCTCCATATATCTGGAACAAACTCCCAGAAAGCCTCAGATCAGCTGAAACACTCAGTTTATTGAAATCCAGGTTGAAGACTCACCCACCCAGCTGCATTTGAATTAAACACCAAATCCACAGGGCAGCACGGTGGCACGGTGGTTAGCACTGTTGCCTCACAGCAAGAAGGTCCTGAGTTCAATTCCACCATCAGGCCGGGGTCTTTCTGTGTGGAGTTTGCATGTTCTCCCCGTGTTTGCGTGGGTTCTCTCCGGTTACTCCGGCTTCCTCCCACCGTCCAAAGACATGCAGCTTGTGGGGATAGGTTAATTGGATAATACAAATTGCCACTAGGTGTGAATGTGAGTGTGAATGGTTGTCTGTCCTTGTGTGTTGGCCCTACGACAGACTGGCGACCTGTCCAGGGTGTACCCTGCCTCTCGCCCTATGACAGCTGGGATAGGCTCCAGTGCCCCCCGCGACCCTGAAAAGGATAAGCGGAAGCGAATGGATGGATGGACCAAATCCACACTTTTAAGCTTAAATTTCAAAACTTACATTTTAACTACTGATTTTATCTACTGTTCTGATTTTATCTACTGTTTTTTTAATCAATTTTAAATCATGCTTTTTATTTGTTTTGGTTTTTTAATGTCTCTGTAAAGCACTTTGAATCACCTTGTTGTTGAATTGTGCTATATAAATAAACTTGCCTTGCCTTGTTTTGCAGCCACAGGAAATGAGCAACATGTAGACATTGAGTTGACCATGAACTCCTCTGTATACCAAAGTATCTAAAGACATATTTGAGGCCCTCTGTCCCACAGCTAGAGATTGACATAAATTGGGGTCTGAAACAAGACAATGATCCCAAACACAGCAGCATATTTACACACAATGGCCGAAAAAGAAATAATGGTGTGGCCAAGTCAAAGTCCAGACCTCAACCTGATTGAAAAGCTGTTGTGGGATCTTAAGACATGAAAGAACCAAAGCAATCCTGTAAAGAAGAGTGGACCAGACTTCCTCCACAACAATTTGAGTGACTGATAAAGTCATATAAAAAAACTGTTGTTCTACAAGCTTTTGAATCAAGGGGTGTACTTCACAGGTTTGTACAGTCCTGTGAAAACCTTCTTTTTTACATGGCCACATGGTCCAGACAGCAAGGCCTATCTCCTTTGCAATTTTTCTGGTGGCATGACATTGTTATTTTTCCCTTACCTACTGATAACATTTATATTTGCAGAAATGCAGGTCAGCAAAACATAAAGGTATGTCAATTTATGCACTTGAGCAAAGATTTATGCCGTTTGCATTCTTGTGAAGGCACTTTATCTTTGCTCATCGGCCCTAGCTGCTGTCATGGCTGCTGTGTAGGAGCAGGGGAAGCCTGGTTGCACAGTATAAGCTAGACAAGCACTTCACACTGTGACAAAATGAAGCTTACTTTCAGCACCGAGGCTAGTGTTGTTTCCCACCCTCTAGATTTTCCGTCTTCAGCATTTGTTACTCATAAAACTTAATTCTGTACTGCTGACTTCACAAATATACTGAAACTGCAACTTTACTTAGTTGGCAGTTGTATAAATGTTCGACACAGTGCTCAGCTTGGTGAGTGCAACTTTGGAGACATCAGTTCACGCCTGTCGTGGAAATGATTATACACACTGCTCATATTACGTGTTACCGATGCTGTGCCAGTAGAGTTGGGTCAGTCAGCTTTCTTGGTTTACAGGTAGTATTTAAAATGGTCTTGGTGGATTGTTTTAATAGGCTGGAAATGTACACACATGTACACACGCCCTCATTGTCTAGCAACACCCTCTAACCTAACCAGCAGAACCAGACCAGAAGTCTGGTGAGTGCTTTGTTTAAAAAACAGTCCAAATATATTTTCTCACTTCAAGGTTGTTAATGGCTAATGAGCCAGTTCAATAGCTGCTTTTCCCTGCGTCTTCAGTTTTGCCATGCATCCGGAGGTCATCAGGTGATGTTCCTGTGGAACATTGTACAACTTGCTAATTAGACTTTTTCCCATAACTTTTAGGCAAATGTTTGGGACTATCTATTAAAATATTCAAATATATTCTTTGAATGTCTTAAAAAATATGATTGCAAGAATCAAGCAGAACTGTACCACTACACTTTGGTTCATTAGGTCAACTGCTACTAATTCCTTGTAGACAGAGGTTAAAAGAAGTAATGCAGAAAGACACGAACAAAAGCCTGGAGCGGCACAGCAGCTGATAAAAATAGCCTCTCATTATGAAGGCAATAAAATGATAAAACACTGGTTTTAATAAGTACTATTTGCTCACGGGAAGCATTTGTTAACCAATCAGTTTCCTCTTCTCAGTGAGTAGTGGGCATGATCTCTATGTGAAATAGATCATCTCCCTTGAATGGCATAGTGACCAAGAAGCAGCCCTCAACATAGTTCATCAGCCTCTCTCCCACTCCATCCATTTCTCCTTAAATTTGAACCCTGATCCACAGCTTTAAGTGTAACCCAATCAATAGTTAGGGTGCTGCCTCAATACCTGCAGCACTAAAAATAGTCACATAGGCTGCAAGGGTCATATTAAACGTTTACAAGCCTTATTGATTCATTTGTCTCCTCCTTTGTTCTAGGTTTTCATACTTGATTTTCCTTTTTGCTCTTTTCCTACATTTATTCTCTCTTCCATCCTCCTCATCCCTCCCTTTCTTACTTCTGTGACTCCTGAACAGTCTGATTGGTGTGACGGATCACCCAGGCTTTGGCATGGATGGATGCATGGGTCAATATCTATCTAAAGAGGATTGGAGCTCAAATGAAGGCTAGGCTACCTGAGAAAGCAGCCAAGGGAGAAGATGCTCAAAGGGAAGCGAAGCACTAAACTATGAAGCGCAAACAAAAGCAAATTGCAACTAGTGAATTTTGCCAGCTGCCAAATTACCGTCACGCATTGATTTTCTTTTATTACCTTTTCTTCTAGAGGTTTTCATGCCCTTTCACCATTCTGTTCTCTTAACAGTTATTTTGTTTTCTTTCTTTAGATGTATCGAATATTGCTGTATGTGCCATTGTATCCCGCACTCACACTGTAAAGCTGTTGACTCGCTGAAATAAAGGATTGTCACTTTTTGAAATTCCGGGGTCTATTTTCGATTTTCAAAGGCAATTTAAAGCCATCTGTTCCTCCTTACCAAACTCTGTGAGAACAGTGAAATGTGTCATATTAAGTGTGATTGGTAACTTTCTTTAATCAATGTGCAATTAATCTTGAAGGATTCTGCTCACTGGAATGTTTACCGACTGTGGCATGTTAATTACATGTGAATAATTAGAACTTGAGTACTTTCAGATGGGCCGTCTAAAGTTTTAAAGTAGCCTTTGGACAGCCTTTAAATAGACTATCGTGAATTGTGTTGATCAAATAAACCTAAATTGATTTCTAGATTTGCCTTTGTTTACCTGAAAGCATGCAAACCACAATAATTAAATTAATTGATTTTTCAGACATAGATGCTGTCATAGCTACTGGTGTATCGTTCTTGTTAAGCTAGCAGCTCATTTTATTTGGTGTGCAAAGACTTGTTTTCCCATTTCTTGAAAATACTATCAAACACGACACTATGAATTAGCAATATGTAAAGAGTAATTTTAAATGTAAATGTTCTTTTTCTCTTAAGGTTGCTGATGATGTTAAGGCCCCAGTCACACAGGCCTAGCATAAATGTGTATTCCACAACTGGTTTGAGAGTGATTGCTAGCTGGTGAGATCAGGTGAAATCAGAAAGAAAATTGCTTTGGTTGTTGGCAGATTGCCATAATCACCCAAAGTTTGGAAGATGTCGACTTGGCTTAAAAAAAAAACCATTTACTCTCAACTACCACTCAGCTACCTGTTGTAGTGGGTTGCTATCTTTTGGAGATGGGAGCCTCCCAGAAGGTCTCTGGGCCTTCCTGAGTGAGGCTTTAGCAATCGATTTCACAGCTACTGAAAGCAACTTCCAGCAATGACTCAGCAATTAGTTGGGATGTAAAGAGAGATGGTTGCTGGGGCGTCACCAACCGGTCACTAGCCCTGTATGACTGGAGCCAGTAATTGCCTCAGAAGGCAGGTCGTCTACTAACTGTAAGGTTGGTAGTTCAATCCCTGCCTGCTTCCATCTGCAAGTATCCACTGGGCTATACCAAACCCAAGTTGCTCTCTGATGCATCCATCAGAGTGTAGA
Source organism: Diplotaxodon limnothrissa (assembly GCF_057381915.1). NCBI lineage: Eukaryota > Metazoa > Chordata > Actinopteri > Cichliformes > Cichlidae > Diplotaxodon > Diplotaxodon limnothrissa. The sequence continues at coordinate 51,743,071 of NC_140598.1, read as the reverse complement.
TGTGTTTAAATGGTAATAGAAAGCATAGAGGAAAAAAGCCTGCTGTGTGAGTGGATGAATGAGGCATGTTTTGAGTGCTCAGGCAGAGTAGAAAAGCCCTATATAAGAACCTGTCCATTTGGTGCACTTAAAATTGAAGAAATTCAAAAGTCCTGACTGTAAAGGTAGAAAAGGAAGTTGCACACCTCTTTGATTTTGAAAGAGGAATATGTTTTTAGATATAGTAAATCGTGGTAAAACACATTTGACTGACAAACAACTAAACAGCAGTTGGAGCATCTCCGGATATGCAAGTGATGCTGCTCTGTGGTGTTTAAAGCAAAAATGCATATTGCAAATAAAAATGGAGATACCACATAAATCATGTAAAGTGCTTAATTGTGTAATTAATCATGCAAAGCTCATTGCAGAGCACTAAAACAGAATTGATTACAATGCTGCAATGCCTATAATTATCACCAACCCAATTAAAAGTGAGACAAACAAGTGATCATATGGAGGAGCAATACTTTGTATCTCATTTCAAGAATACAATAATTTATGAGCATGCAGCTCCAAGTGAAGAGAAGTTCAGGGGCTGGTTTCTAAAAAAAATATATAAAAATGGGGCAAAGCAGTGCATGTTAAGACATGGCTGACACGCTTTTGATCACATGGCCCTATGTTTCTCCGCTATACTTTACTAAGATCGGGGTGCCCTGGGAATATGCAACTGTGGCAGGTGAATCAGCGCAAGCATTTGCTTGCTTCATGGAAGCAGAAAGGAGAGCTTGACGGACTGCTCAGCATGCAGACCACAGGCTGTGGATGCATTTATTTATTCTGTCCATGAGGAGGCCCGATCCCAGGAGGAGGCCCAGTCCCTCCAAGAGATATATGATGTGCATGTTTCATGTTGGTGCTTCCATGTGTGTCTGCATGTTAAATCAATAGATGTATGTTACCAACGTGCACATTACAGAATTTTTACTGAATGCAATTGATTATTTTTATATCTGTGATTCAATGGTATTGAAACACACACCCAGACACAAACACACACACTACGCCTTTGAAATACAGCATCATCAAAAAAGCAATTTGGGTGTGGCAAAAAATATTACTAAGTGATATAAGTATTTAAGATTAAAAAAAGAGTAAAAGTCACACGCATACTTTAAAATTAACCATTTATTCTTGTGTATAGTTAGCACTTCAAGCAGGCAGGATATTCATTTGACCATACGGAAATGCAGGAAATTTGTGAGATCACAAGTGATTGCTGGACATTGACCTATGGAACCTATTTAAACCATAATAGTCAGTCTGGACTAGTCAGCTCCATCTGGCCAGTATGTTGGTACAGTGGGGCAAAAAAGTATTTAGTCAGCCACCGATTGTGCAAGTTCCCCCACTTAAAATGATGACAGAGGTCAGTAATTTGCACCAGAGGTACACTGCAACTGTGAGAGACAGAATGTGAAAAAAAATCCATGAATTCACATGGTAGGATTTGTAAAGAATTTATTCGTAAATCAGGGTGGAAAATAAGTATTTGGTCACCTTAAACAAGGAAAATCTCTGGCTCTCACAGACCTGTAACATCTTCTGTAAGAAGCTTTTCTGTCCCCCACTCGTTACCTGTATGAATGGCACCTGTTTGAACTCATCATCTGTATAAAAGACACCTGTCCACAGCCTCAAACAGTCAGACTCCAAACTCCGCCATGGCCAAGACCAAAGAGCTTTCGAAGGACACCAGGAAAAGTATTGTAGACCTGCACCAGACTGGGAAGAGTGAATCTACAATAGGCAAGCAGCTTGGTGTGAAAAAATCAACTGTGGGAGCAATCATCAGAAAATGGAAGACATGCAAGACCACTGATAATCTCCCACGATCTGGGGCTCCACGCAAGATCTCATCCCGTGGGGTCAAAATGATCATGAGAACGGTGAGCAAAGATCCCAGAACCACACGGGGGGACCTGGTGAATGACCTGCAGAGAGCTGGGACCAAAGTAACAAAGGTCACCATCAGTAACACACTACAACGGCAGGGAATCAAATCCCGCAGTGCCAGACGTGTTCCGCTGCTGAAGCCAGTGCATGTCCAGGCCCGTCTGAAGTTTGCCAGAGAGCACATGGATGATACAGCAGAGGATTGGGAGAATGTCATGTGGTCAGATGAAACCAAAGTAGAACTTTTTGGTATAAACTCAACTCGTCGTGTTTGGAGGAAGAAGAATACTGAGTTGCATCCCAAGAACACCATACCTTCTGTGAAGCATGGGGGTGGAAACATCATGCTATGGGGCTGTTTTTCTGCCAAGGGGACAGGACGACTGATCCGTGTTAAGGACAGAATGAATGGGGCCATGTATCGTGAGATTTTGAGCCAAAACCTCCTTCCATCAGTGAGAACTTTGAAGATGAAACGAGGCTGGGTCTTCCAACATGACAATGATCCAAAACACACCGCCCGGGCAACAAAGGAGTGGCTCCGTAAGAAGCATTTGAAAGTCCTGGAGTGGCCTAGCCAGTCTCCAGACCTCAACCCCATAGAAAATCTGTGGCGGGAGTTGAAAGTCCGTGTTGCTCGGCGACAGCCCCAAAACATCACTGCTCTCGAGAAGATCTGCATGGAGGAATGGGCCAAAATACCAGCTACTGTGTGTGCAAACCTGGTAAAGACCTATAGTAAACGTTTGACCTCTGTTATTGCCAACAAAGCTTATGTTTCAAAGTATTGAGTTGTATTTTTGTTATTGACCAAATACTTATTTTCCACCCTGATTTACGAATAAATTCTTTACAAATCCTACCATGTGGATTCATGGATTTTTTTTTTCACATTCTGTCTCTCACAGTTGCAGTGTACCTCTGGTGCAAATTACTGACCTCTGTCATCATTTTAGGTGGGGGAACTAGCACAATCGGTGGCTGACTAAATACTTTTTTGCCCCACTGTATGTATTTCTGTTTAATTCAATTAATTTTTTTTACATAGCTCCACATGACAGCAGGTGCCCCAAGGCACTTCATATTATAATGCAAAGATATTACAATAGTATCTTTGTAGTTGGCGACAGTGGGAAGACAAAACTCCCTTTTAACAACAGGGAACCTCCGGCAGAACCTGGCTCAGGGAAGGGCAGACTCATCACATGTATAAATAAAAATCAACTGTGTGCTAGTTTTCAAAATGACTTTTTTAATCCATTTTTAATCCAACTGGTAAAAATTAGGTCTTGTTAGAAAGCATTGTTTGTAAGTACTTGCCTGTTTCCACCTTCCAAAGATGACTTTAGTGATGGTTCTATACAACAGTCTATCTTGTGTGCTGGGCTCTGTTTGTTTTGCAGGCATATGGAGAGAATTATAATCTCTACATTGGTATGAATAAATATGTTACACAGTGAACTTTACTGTTATGTCGGTTACACTACATATTCAATAAGAAAATAAAAACTGGTTGAGACGATAAGCTACTTAACAGTCACCTAACCACAGGTAACTATCTTCCCATCAAAAATCAAAAAGGAAATTGGAGATGGGTTAAGAGGCAAGTGCAAAAAGGTGTCCTTCTAAGCAGATAAATAATGTACTCAGATACTAGTTTGTATTCATGATGTGCAGTCAGTGGATAAAGTCATATCAATTTTATACTAGTTGCAGAAGTGTTTTTCTAACTTCTAACTGCTAATCTCAGCTATGTGTGATTAGACTCCATTGGTATAACTCGAAGGGAGAGTCAAAGGTTGAGAGCCAATGGGGGCAGATGGAGAGAGTTTGTGAGTTTGGATGGTGGAGGTCAAAGAAGCCACACTATCACAGGATTTACCCCACAGTCCATGATTTCACAGTTAAGGTTAAATTCTAGGGCATTCATGGAGTATCTTTGCAACTCAGATACAGAACTGTATGAGATTAGGGTACCCTGATCTTTCTACTCATCTTGAGATCGGCTAAAGGATCACATTAAATTTGTTACTTTGCTATAAGTAATTTTTTTTGACAGAACGAGCGAATTTCACATTGGGTATAATTAAGAAATGAAAATGAGGATGAATTAAAGGAAAAACAGTATGCACATTTTGACAAAGTTGTGTCATTGACTCACAAGATCTTCAAAATCTTAATGAGATAAGCATGATTTCAACTTAAGCTTTGCTCTCTTGGCTTTTCAAAAAAAACACCTTTACTCTAATTTCCTTTGCCGCAGTTATTTCGGGTTCTGTTGTTGTTATAGTGTCATTATTGATGAGATCAATGCAAGAGAGGACCATTCCTTTCATGGGCATGCTTGTCGTCTACTGCTTTCTACTGACTTGAGGTGATCTTCAATGTGATTCACCACTTTGGGCCATTGGCTGAGAGGCCTTCACAGCACTCAGTGTTGATCACTTGGGCATTCGTGGTCCAATTTGCAAATGTCCCTGTAGCACATCTTTGGGTGGCCTGCTGTTCTCTTGCTATCAGAATCGTCCACTTGGCAGCAAGGCTGGACTGGGACAAAAAATCGGCCCGGGCATTTTGATTAGAGACCGGCCCACCAGGATAAAGATTGAAAATGTGACGTCATTCAGGGGTAAAACCGCAAAGGATTCTGGGAACTTGTGGCAAGAGGTACTACCGCACGCAGGCTTTCAATTGAACTCAGTTACACAGCGATAAAAAGAAACCCAAAAAATGGCAAGAAGCTGTTGTATTATTAACTGCAATAGCCGGTCGCATGACAGCCACGGGAAGCCGACAGGTAAAGAGCTCTTTTTTCTTTTATCGGATTACGTCGTTGAAGAGAAATTTTTTAAGCCATGTTTCCGAAGTAAGAGCCGACGGATGGTCTGGATATACCAAATATAACGTCTCAGAACACTCCAGCTCACATGTTAGTCTGCTCCAAGCATTCCCACAAAGGTCAGAGTTTTGTAGTAGTTAATGCGTCATTTTTCTTAACATAATTGGTGATATAGGTTACAAGCAAGTCTGGCGCTGAACAGAAATTGTCGCGCTATGCTCCTTTATCTATTGTGCATAAATAGTGAATTGTCCTGACACAATATTGTGTTTCGCTTCTGTTATTACCATGGTACATTGACAAAAACATATACTTTTATTCACAGGATAAAACAGTTGTTTTGTATCACTAATTGTCCAGTGCGATTACAACATACAATATTATTGTCACTGCTACATTTCTGTAATGCTACCAGAAATTATTTCCACTACTAATTAATTACCGTTGAGCTCAAAGGTCCTATTAATAAACGGTTAACGAATGTGTATTTATGAAGACGATTTGTGAGACTGGTAAACTTACCTTTGTTCGTACGATAGTCTGTCGTTCTACACGGTGCATTTCAAGGTCCTGTACCCATCCGTCGGTAAACTGTACCTGGGCTTGTTGCAGTGACCTGAAGTTACTAAACTTCATGAGTGTATGCACTCACTCCAAGAACCGTATAATTATAAATCTGCGCGTGGTGAAAGTTGGGCATCACGCTAACGACTTTTGTCCCTCTGTGTGCTCGTAAGGGTCTGACCCTTTCACTCCTTTGATTTTTCCTTGTATCTTTTCTTTGTCTTTTCGTCGAGTCTGTCTTTGTACGGACCGGCATTGTTCTCCTTTTGTTTTGTACATTCCTTTTTTGTGCGGCAAAGAAAAAACAAGAAGGTATTGGAACCGGAGAATGAACGTTTTGCGGTGCTGCAAATGCTTGCATTTGATGCGGTACTTGGATTGTTTTGCCACGAGTTCCCGACATGCAATGCGCGAAAATCACGTGATTGCTAAACAAGGGGGAGGGTGCATCCGGCCTCCTCGGCTGTATTTGGTCCAGCCCAGAGTCGATCATGACCAATTGGCCAATCCAACACCTTTCATTATATATACCCTTCCTAGAAAAAAAAAATCCATCGGCCCATAAAAAGAAAAAAATCGCCAGCGGCCCACCGGGCAAATGCCCGGTATGCCCGATGGCCAGTCCAGCTATGCTTGGCAGACATGACCAAGCCAGCACATCCTGCATTGCCTGAGCAAAGTGTACATCCTGGATACAAGGGTGTGCTGATGACACAAGCATGGTTGATAATCATCTTGGTTGTTACTTTAGTTGTCTCCCAGATGTATGTAGTGAGTCGGCCGTTGTGGCCTTCCCAATGGATTTTGACTAAATGGAGTCCATGTCAGTGAACTGATGGACAGCCTACATTTCATGGTTGTCAATAATCATTACTTGTGGTGCCTGACATCTTGCCCCATAACACTGGTATTTTTCAGACTGATGGTCAAACCAATTTCCTTGGAGGCTTAAACAAAACGATCCATCCTTTAGGCGAAAGGCTCTGGAGGTTTTGCTGCAAGTGCGTTCCAACATCTGCATCATCAGCAGTCTCTGAAGATTCACACTCACACGCTTAGGGTTGGCTTTGGGGGTTAGGTTGAATACTCTGCCAGATGATCTAATAGGTATTTAGGTCTGTCCCTCGCAAAGCCAAAAATGTGCTTCGGAAGCATAGAAAAGAAAATCCATCCATCCATCTATCCATCCATCCATCCATCCATCCATTCCTTTCTGCTTGTTGTTATGGAGGTTGTGGGGAGACTGGAGCCCATCCCAGCTACCATAGGGCGAGAGGGGGGGGGGGGGGGGTAAACTCTAGACTGGTTGCCAATCTGACGAAGTGAAGAAGATGCCAAATGGTATTGGAGTGACGTCACAGACTTACTTTACTCCACTGTGGCTCTTGAATGGCTTCAATAAACTGTGCTAATATCATATTTGAATTGGTGTATTCTCTCTATTTGCAGAGCCATTTTCATAATGTAGCTTTAAAATTGTTATTATTTTCTTATGAAAATACTGACTCCTTAAAGAAGTCCAGATGCTTTTCTTTCCAAGCTCCTTAGACTGACTCTTTTTAACCCTCCAGTTGTTGTGATATTGCAGCAATCCCTGCCACATTACACAGCAACATTTTAATGCCAAAACACTACAGGTAATGCAAGCGTAATTCACAGTTTATAAATGTACTTATTAAACCATAGCCCTAGTAAAATGATATTAAAACACATCTGGCAAATGAAAACAAAGTTTACTTTTGAATAAGCCCAAAATGCACCTAAGGTGTGTTACATATTTGCATAGCTATAGAGACTTACAATTTTAGCATAGCGTAAGTTTAAAATAGAGATTAAAAAAAAAAGCTGAAGGAATCTTTTCTCTTTACTTTTTAAATGGATTTGAACATCAGTGATTTATAGACCTGTCACATTTTCACTTAGCTCATGGTCAAACAAGTGTAGTTCCCACTTCAGCTAATTTTTTTCTTCATTCAACCTTTATTTCTAAAGGTTTTATACTGAATGAAAGAATGAGAGCACCAAGTTACATGTTGTCCTGTCAGTATGCCTGACATCACATTTCGCTGTGTACATTATGTGCCAGTGATGCCCAGTGATGAGGGCATACTAAATGTGACATTGGTGATTGGAGATGAGCTTGCAAATCAAGGCTTTACTGCCATCACCTACCAGGGCAAGCACATATTCACTCCTAGATTGCTAACATCAATCAGAGCATTATAAATCTCCCAACTCATCAATAGGCAATCTGCTAATGCATGCAGCCGATCAATTCCTGACTAACAGAGCCAACATGCGTAGCAACTCATCTCTTTTGCTCGCTCACTAGGCTTTTTTCCTCCCAATACATACAAACAAGCACATTTATATCCTTTGTACAAACACAGATTTCATTTAGAGATGAGTAGTTTGATCACATAGTGTTGCATTACTTAATTGAGGAAAAGAAAAGACTCAAGAAAGTGGCCTGGGGGTAACCTAGGCATAACATGAGGCGCGCCTCCACACTTCTATCACTCCGGAGAAAAAGACGGCACACCAAACAGTCTAAGATGCTGAGCTGCAACGAGGTGAGCAATGCCAAGACAACAAACAACACGTTTCTAATGGGCCCTAATTTTCCCTAACCAAAAATAAAAAGAAAACAAGGGACTTCTCTAAAGTATCCTCCTAATCAATAAACAAAAGCAAAAGGGTTCCAACAAACAAAGCTTCTCACTCATACTAAACTGTAACAAAGTGCCCAATATATACAGTGTGTAAGTATTTGCAGTGTTTGCAAGGATTATTTACACAAGGCTCTAAGCTCAGAACAGAGATATCGGAATATATCCAAGAATCTCATCACAGCTTTTAATGAGGCTTCTCACACAAACACTCAGTGCCAGTAGCAAACTACCTATCAGCTCTTTGCTGGGTGCACAGGAGAAAACGAGAGGAGCAAGGTGGCTGTCAGCTGGAGGTTAAGAGGCGGTGTCCATCCAGTGATACAATCCGTAGACAACAGCATCCTCAAACCAGCCAATCAGCCGTCTCCACCTGTCACAGCAGCAAACTCACACACACCAGCAAACGTTGGAGTTGGAAAGAGTTGCACACACTCAGACACACTCTAATAGGACGAGCCACATGTATGACCAGGCAGAATTTTACTTGTTTGAGTTTGAATCAAACAACCAAGATGCGATTGAAGTGCAGACACCTTTATTCAAGGGGTTGCAATATAGCCATTTTTAGACATAGTCCCTGATTTTTATAGGGTCAAGACTAATTGGAGAATTAACTGACAAACAGTTCTACGTCCAGGTGCGGATCTCGCCGTTGTTATTTCGTAACAATTTGGCAGATCTGGGTTTAATTCCAAGTGCTGAATTTGCACTTGACTGTTGTTTACTGGAACTCTCAATATGAGGTCAGAGAGGTGCTGATGCAAGTGATACGGCCACCATTAGACTGAAAAACAAGAAAATAAACCTATCAGAGAATGTTTAGAAGTGGCCAAATCAAAAATCTGGTTTATCTTAGAAGGAATGAATGAATGACCACAGAAGATCACCAAAGAAATGTACAATTCTTTACTTGATTACGAAAATCCCATTCAAAACACCGTGTCAAGTAAAGGATATTTTAACTATTACTGTTACAATCAATACCTTTATGAATTTACAAACAGTGCTTTTATAACAAGGTGCAAACTACTGGTCACAATAAAAGACAGGAACGCCAAAAAGCGGCGGCACAGTTCCACATCACCTGTTACATTTAGTAGAGGCAGTATTATAGTATGGACTGCCAATGGAACTAGTGTTTATCCAGAGAGTAAGTGCTGATATAAGAGGCTTTGTGAATTCTGTGGTGATATTTGTTGGGATACATGACTGTACCAACACCAGTGAAAAAAAAAGTGAACAGCCATTGCTGTTTTTTTCTCTTCTATTCAAATCAGAGAGAAAATGTACAGCTGCAAGAAATATATATTTGTGTCCCATAATGCTTGACCTACTGGGGAACAAAGGAAGTCATTCCTCTGCTCCATATCTTGGCAAATAACTGGACAGAAGCAAATGTCAGACGTGGCGTGTTTGACTGGAGACAGTCAGCGACAGACTGACAAAACAAGACTTTCTTTTATTGACTCACACATATGCTGATACTGTCTCGGTAGGTTAATGCATGACATATTCAGTTTCGCCATATGTAGTTTGACTTAAACAAAATCCCACAGCGCAAAATGTATACAGTGTATCACAACCATGTATGACTGCTGCAATTCTTTGTGACTTTTTCAACAATTTAGATAAAGACAATATTCTGTCTACCATTTGTATAACTGAATGTAAGAACTTCACTACAGGGTGCTCAGATTTATCAGGGCCTCAGTCCTGGAGGCTTCGGCTGTGAACAGCGATGGTTTGTTTGAAAAGTCCTTCAGATATGAATATTTAAATCAGCATTTTGACATTTTGGGAAATGCATTATTATGTTTACTTTGCGAATATTTGACAAGAAGATTAATAGCCATCATCAAGACTAAAAGCAAATTGGCTGTCTCGGTGGGTTAAAAAACAGCTACAAGCATCACTGTCACTGTAGCATGCCACAATGTACTTGTGTAATTTATGCAAAGCATAAAATTATATTACAGTTTTATAGTTTTTTTGTTTGCTATAGAAACATAAAAATGCCACATTCTCCCAACCAGAATGATATTATTGTACACCTTGCTAATCATATAGTGTCTCATGAAGCTTCCCTTTCTTGCTTTCCTTTTTCATGGCACTAAAACATTCCTCAGAGATTCTGGTTCATGTTGACATGATAGCATCACACACTGGCTGCAGATTTGTTGACTCCACATCCATCCACCACATCCCAAAGGTGCTGTATTTAACTGAGATCTGGTGACTGTGGATGCCATTTGAGTACAATATTTAAGAACATTGTCATGTTAAGGAAACAGTTTGAGATGATCTGAACTTTGTGACATGGTGTGCTTTCCTGTTGGAAGCAGCCATCAGAAGGTGGACACGCTGTGGTCATAAAGGGATGGACATCATCAGTGACAGTTGTGGCTGTAGGGTTTACACAATGCTCAGTTTGTAGTAAGGGCCCAAAAGTGTGCTAATAAATTAACCCCTACATCATTACTGACACTCCCACCCAAATCTCATAAGAGAAATTGAGACTCATCAGAGGAGGCAACATTTTTCCAACCTTCTGTTGTCCATTTTTTATAATCCTGTGGAAATTGCGCCCTCAGTTTCCTGTTCTTTGCTGACAGAATTTGCACCTGGTGTGGTCTTCTGCTACTGTAGCCAATCTGCTTCAAGGTTCGACATGCTGTGCAATTATAGATGCTCTTCACTACCTGGGCAGCAGTGAGTGCTTATTTGAGTTAGTGTTGCCTTGTTATCAGTTCGAAGCAGTGTGGGTATTCTGTTTTTGATTTTTTTTTCTGCCAAAAATATGCTGATCACTGGAAATTTTATTTTTTCTAACCATTCTCTGTAATCCCTCAGAGATGGTTATGTGGGAAAATCCGCAGAAGATCCGCAGTTTCTGAAATCCTCCAAGCTGTCTGCCAGCAACAACCATGGTCCTTAGATTACCTTTCTTCCACATTCTGATGCACAGGTTGACCTTCAGCAGGTCATCTCTGACATAATTGGCTAATTAGTAGTTGGACCACTTTACCTGTGGCTGGTGAGCGCATTAAAGTGATGCAGAGCCCAAGGGATGCTAAAAACACCGCAAAGAAACCCTCCCCAAAGAGAAAAACAATTATTATTTATTTGTTTTTGGTATGTAGCATGTGCAACTTTAAAGGCCAACTTGTCTTGTGTTTGTCATCTAACTTGTCTTCACGTCTTGTCTTCTTATCCGACTAACCTAGTTTAAGTGATTAGTGTTGACTACATGCTCTATCAGCAGTAGTGTGGGGTGTACATAAAAACAAGCAGCCAACAAAGAATAAAATAATGTGAATAAGCACTCTTAACCCTAGAACCTCAAAAATCCATCCTTTTGTGGTCCTCGGGACCAAAAATGGTCCCAGGTTCACCCAAGGGTATTAACATCAAACTCAAGGGCTCTTGAGCTGAATTCTACTAGTGTAATGTGTCCCTGAGGTTTCTTTTGACACGAGATCTTACTGGAAATGACAGCTACAGTGACTGAAAAAGAAGCTCTGAATGTATTAGCCTTGGCTTCCGTAAGCCATTCACAGAGCACGTATTATACAAAGTACATTTTCTTGTAATGATTAGAATTGCTACCAAGCAGTACGCCCACAGTTCACTGGCCTTCTGAGTTATTTGGGAAGATAATAAGGAAGAGAAAAAAAGGCCATTTAATAACAAAACCACACAAATAACAGTTATATTCTTCCCTTTGAATATGCATCATTTTGCCACAAACTCACTTCTTGGTACATACTTTCATGTAAAATGTTTAATTTTAATTGGCAATTTCACGTGAAAATTAATGTTTCATTTATTTTTTGACAAGGGGTCACGTTTTTCTTTAGATATTTTATTTTTACTGAAAGTTTTATCCTTCAATCAAAAGAAAATTACATGTAGAGTTCATTGAAAATCTAAAACCCATCCATTTTCTATCTGCTGGTAAAGATTATTTATAAATATCTGTCTTTGACTCTTTGATGCAGAAGATAAATGACGACACAAATTCAGCATCTTGATGTGTTCCTAACTTTTAGCGCTATCAACAAGTCCTTATCAAAATCCTGTATCACTATGTGTTCTGGCCACCAGACAACTGATGCCCTGAGTCAACTGATGTGCATCTATAATTAGAAAAGCTGAAATGGTGTTTACAAGAAAAACACATTTAGTTTATCCTGCACACAAGATAACATGGCAGAGCCAATACTGTATGAACGCAAACAAGCAAAGCTGTCCGTGCATGCAGACACAGACGCACACGGGCAAAGACTGAAAACACATAGATCACCCCATCAATCACCTGCCCAGCAAACAGAGAAGCCAAACACAGACTGTGTTTGCTGTGCTCACCTTTACCACGCAATAAGTGCGGTGAGAGTGCGGTGAGAGATTTACCATAGTGGGCCGTGGTGGTGCCCTTGACTGCCCCTGCCCTTTCTCCTCCGTAACACAAAGGTAATTATCACCTTGTCTGTTATCAGACAGGGTCCCCGCTCATTCCACCCTGGCCCGCCTTCTCTCCCTTACAACCCAGGGTAGATTAATTGCCATAACAACAGGCACAGGGGGTGCCAAGCACCTCCGGCTGGACATAAGCTAAGTAGATGACATCATGCCGTGTTATTAATGCTGACATTAGGGGAAGATGGAGCCCGGACACTTGCACTACAGGCAGAGATGGGAAATGTCACTTTAACATGTAGAATGCTAATTATGCCACTTAATTAAAAAGAATTTGTTGTTTAACCGTTTTTGGATGCTGGCCAATGGGAGATGTTAGAAGGATGCTCATGCAGGGTTTTGGAATGCCATCCCCAGTGCTTTAATCCGTTGAACAATGCACCTGGGTGTGTTTGTGGATGTGCGTTTGTTTGTCGGAGTATGTGTGCGTTAATGGGCTTTAATACCTGCACGGGTGGGCAGCAGAGGTTAGCAGCTGAATGCATCGACAACCGCACACCGTTCAAGTACACACACAGTTTGGCATCTAAGATGCTAGCGCATGACTCATATGGTGAGCAGGCTTCTTGTAATGCAGTAGGTGACTGGGTGGCAGGAGACGGGATATACTTCATTTTTACCAACACAAGGTGTTGTGATATTTTGATACCACGGTTAGCATTTACAGGATATTGTTTTATACAGGAAAACTGTTACTCAATAAGGCCCATCTACTAGTTGTTTTTCTCTTTCTCTGTGACCCAAGAATTAATGTGTAAGACTCACAAGCTGGTACCCCAAGGTCGAAAACACCACAGAGACGAGACCACTTCCTTACTCCCATCCTCCCTTTTTCTTTATCTCCTGGAAAAGGCTCGTTAAAGGCCAGGTGGTTTGTTTCAGAATTCACTAATGAAAGAACTCTGTATTCTATGTCTAGGAGTGTATTTTGCTGGGATGATCATAAATTGTAGCTGAACTGATAAACTACACAAGGGATACTTTGCTCAGAAGGCAGGAAGACGTTTCCTTATTTAGTCTGTACCGGTTTGAACTGGGAAAGCTGACACATGAACCTTTTTTTCTCTATATAAACTGCTGTGTACCAAATAAACCTTTGAGTTGATTCTGGGAAAGCAATCTGAACAGTTTCTGTATCACTTTGTTCTCCTAACTGCTCCCGATATCGTAACTAACCCAGCTGAACGGCATACCTGAGTGTTACTTTGAATAATTAGGAGTCTTATAAGGAAAGGACAAAACTCTGCTTATCGCTCACGCCACGGAGGAAACCCGGGACGGCAATTTCCTTCACAAGGGGCAAGGTGCAAACTACATTTTTCTCATGTTTGTGCTCATGTACCTGAATTAGAAAGAAGATTAAAAACATATCTGCTGGGAGAATGAGCAGGCCTGAGTCATGCTTTGCTGAAACCCAGGCTTCTTCATTGAAAACTTTCTTTTGTATAAACATACCAACTTTACATGGTTAGACTTCCTCAGATCTCAGGAAAGAAAAAATGAAAATGTGGTAAAAGATTGACACAAGCAGCTGGGGCAAAGATGGGCGCTGTGGATGCTTATGTAACACGTCCTCTCTGTCTGTTTTATTTTTAAATGGGATGTGGTGAAACTTTATGATATCGTGAAATTCATAAAGTACTGTGTAAGAGTCTTGAGCAGCATCTCGTTTCTTCATATTTTCCTATGAAAATGTGAAATAGGTGCAGATATACGGGCAAATACAGTATGCCAGGCAAAAGCAGAGTTTGTACAGTTCTAAAGAGTTTAAAACCAATATCTGGTATGACCACCTTTATTCTTTAGTACAGCCAGAACTCTTTCTTGTCATTTCTTGAACTAGTCTTCAGGAATCGTGTTGCAGGCCATTCCTAAAGGTCATTCAATGCTCTTCTTTGGATGTTGGCTGCCTTTTGTTCTGTCCTCTGTGGAGATGATCTCACACTGCTCCAATAATGTTGAGGTCTGAGACCTGGGGAGGCCAATCCATGACTGATCATGTTCCATTGTGTGTTCAATGGTGCTAACTAACCAACTCTATCTATCCATCTATCCTCTATCCATCCATCCACCCACCCATCCATCCATCCATCCACCCACCCACCCATCCATCCATCCATCCATCCACCCATCCCTAGAGAGAGAAAGTCCAAAGAAAGAAAAACTTTCACAAAGGCTAAATAACTATTTCTCAAGCACTTAATAAGGATATCTGCCTCTTTGGAGTGTAAATAAAATAAATAAAGTTAAAAAAAATTAATGACAGATAATTTTGAGTAGCAATGCAAAACCATAAATATAATGTGAATACACAGATATAAGCTACTATTCTACAAAATTCTGCCATATGCATTAATAAATATTCAGCTGTTTTTCCAAAAGTATTCATCAATTTGTTAACAAGCTCATAATTACAGGTATAGCAGGTTTAATGTTTATGCTCATTAAACATTTACCAAACCTCAGTTTAATGAATGCACAAACTTTTCTATCCGGCTGGTTTCTGTTACATGATGGCAGTCTGAGGCAAGACTCTCATCTCCACAAATCAAACATAATGAAATGCAAGTGTCAGGCCCGCAGTCAGCTCCATGAATCACAAATAAAGTATTAATAATAGAGTAATTAACTTACTAATTGGAGCTCTCGCTGGCTTAGAGAGTGTCCTGTGCGACATCTATTCCCTTTGTCGAGCCTTATCGTTGCGTCGGATATACATACTCTTCCTGGCCCTGATGTTTTTTGCTTCATTTCTGAAGGAACAACTGTTTTCTTCTTTAGAAGACTTGATCTTCGTGAACCACATCAAATGTTGTTTATTTGAACAAACGCTTTGCAAATGCAAATCTGAGTGCTTACGGTCAACCGCAAGACAAATGTCAACCTCTGCCAAGATTCTTCAAAATAACATCACAGTACAGTGCCAGCAAAGACCTGCCACAACTGTTTGACATTTTCTGGAAGGGATGCAGTTTTCTGTGCCTCACAGACTCATGTTTGACAGAATGTAAACCAGCCAACTGAATCGGGCCACATGGGCTCCATCTGAAAGGTCAGGAACTCCTCAAAGCAACCGCCCAATCAGAACTGAGATACAGCTGTCAGGATTGGAAGAAATGGAGGCGCTGAATGGTATCGCCATGGGGCAACACTTTCTAGAGCAGTGCAATTACAGCATCAACTCAGTGAGACTGTTTAAAGCTAATTCAGCCCCCTGGCATACACTGGGCTAACCTTTCATGCTTGTACATAAAGAAAACTTGTTGTCTGTGACAAGTAAACTTTGACCACTTGTCTTGATGTGTTTAGTTTCTAAATATAATATATATGGAGTGCTGTTTTTCCACGACAGACAGAACTACTTGTACTGTTGTGGCAGTAAACAATCCCACCTGTGGAAATGGAGTTTTCACTTTTTGATAGCCCTGAGTTTATAGGCGTCCAGCAGCAGATGTATTTAGTTATTTTTGATTGGCTTTGTGAATAAGCAGGGAAGCGCCTCCTTCGTTCCATCTGGCTTCGCTTACCGCGTGACACCATAACAGAACAACACAATTAAGGGTCACTTCTCGTTAGTCTGTGTCTAAGAGGGGGCATGGAGGCTCACACAGTTTTGTTATTAGAGTCTGCTGTGAACAAACTGCCACTGCGCTATCACTAATAATCTTTGGTCATAATCAAAGGTTGGTTCCTTTAAGTCACAGTTGCTTGTCTGCCGGTGTCACAATAACAAGTAGCATTACACATATCCGGATAGGGATGAAACAAACTGAGTGCAATTTTATGTCTCGAAAAACAATTCACTATGAGAGGGATCTGGGTTTTTTTGTTAAGTTACTGATCAGGGTGTTAGAGGACTGAAAGTACGTTTTCATTGTAATACAGTGCTTTTGTTTAGCATGTCAGGTAATTTAGTAACTTCTTGTTTAGTTAGTTACAAATGACCAATATGTTACTGTTAAATATGGCACTGTATTTCTTTCGTTACTTGCTATTTCAAAAGAAGAAAAATGTAAGTAAAGCTATTGGATAGCATAGAAAACAACATAGAAAACAACAATTATAATATCAGCATAAGGTAGCTCAGAAACTGCAATGGCTAGTTTTCGGTTAAAGCTATCACTTCAGCTTCAGCATATGGGTGTTATAATCCAATTTCATTTGAAAAGGTAAACTTGTATAAAGGTTTTTACTCGGCCTTCAGCTCATCTGTATGTTTGTCTCTGGTTTTTCTCCTCTTCCCCTTGATGAAGTTAAGTAAGCTGGTTGGTGAATCAAGTACAGCATAGCATAATCATCAAAATATTTGGTCGTAGTTTTAGCATTTAGCTATCTCCATAGAGCCTGCTAGCAAATAAATCTTCTAGTAAATGCTGTGCTGGCTTAGAACACAGTTGCCTAACCACCACCAACACCAGCAGATGATAGGCCACCGCAAATCATCATAGAGTGCAGAAGGTTGACAGTGGAGTTGTTCAATGCCTCTCAGATCTCCCTCCAGACTTCAGGATCCTGATTTTTAAATAAAGTGCCACATTTACTTTCATCGGTAAAGAGAACTTTGGCCCAATGAGCAACTGTCCAGTTCTTTTTCTCTTTAGCCCAGTTAAAATGTATCTGACATGGTCTCTGGTTTAGGATTGGCTTGACATTAGAAATGCAGCAGTTGTAGCCCCATTCCTGAAAACGTCTGTATGGTGACACAAGCCTATGCACAGCTAATCTTTTCATCGGTTACTGTCTGTGACTTACCCTTATTGTGGAGGGTACCAATGATATGGATGTGGTTATGGTAGCACGTAGTATGGTGTGTACTACATATAACACCGGTATATTATCTTGATATATGCAGATATTTCTGGACTGGAGACTGCATCAACAGTTTACATAATCTAGTTTATTTAAGGAGTAGCCCCCAACTGGGCATGCTGCATTTATTAAGCCTTATTCATAATCCAAAACATGACACAATGATAAATTTAGCACTCTAATGTCACTGCAGAGTCTGAATAGCGATATCCACTCTGCAAAAGCTTAAGCTTCCTGGCTTCCTCTTCCTTCTCCCTGGGGCCAAATTTGCAAAAGCAGGTCATCCCAGACTTCATCTCCTCCCCCTGGTAGAGTAGTCTTATTCATCTATCATAAAGCTTCCCAGAGGATTTCCCTAGGAATGTAAATTGAGGTTCTGAAACAGCCACAGTTTAGGAAAAAATGCATCTGATGGCAAGCGAGAGCAACTCCTCTTTGCTCTCGTCTCTCCTGCTCATTCCCCAACCCCTTCTTCCTTATCTGTCTGCTATTTTATCTGCTCGCCAAGGTCAGACAGGCTTGAGGCGATCAGCCCTGATAAAGACGGGAGGTTTTGGGGGAGGTGGGGGTAAGAGGCAACGGTGGCAGGGTTGCGGCAGGCCTTGGTCAAACGGGTCATGTACAGCTGTTGACGGTCATATCTAAACAGTCCTCCAGACAGCAAAGTACTTTTGTATTTGAGTCACATTTAGGCAACCTGCCTGATGCTCTGAATATCCCCACAAGAGATTATCGTGTTGTCTAGCTGAGTCACAATGCATCCATTTATCAGGAATAGGTACGATTTGCTGACTTGCTGTGGTTTATCAAATTTTATTTCAACTCTTTCAGAATCTTTAATGCAGTCTGTCGAGGTGAGACAAAAAAACAGTGAAGGCAGGGAGAAGGTGAGCTGAAGAATGTTGATGTGTAGGAGAGCAGGAGATCTCGTAACACCTGCACATTTCCCACACAAGGCTCTGGGGAGATACTACACCACAGAGACTAACTCATCTCTTTTCATTCTCTCTCTCATTCTCTTGCAGGAGATAGATCGGGTTTGTGAAAGCCCAAGGCCCACATTCCTTCAATATCCTCCCTGTGCTCTACATTGTGATTTTGGATTGACTGACTTACCTCTGTGTACCTGTTGGGAGAATGATAAACGCATTCAACGTTTGAGTCATTGCTTATTTAAATTTGAAGATCACAAATATTGCAAGGATTTTTTTTTTTAGGTGCTTTGCGGAATCAGCCCCTTGTTTTACTTACTTTTTAGTTACTTTTCTTCAGAAAAAAACTGACATTTGAGTTGTTTGCTAAAACAATAGCCTCACTTGACTTAAGTTGAGCCTGAGAGAATGCCAAAGCAAAGACAATAAAGAGCAAGGCACCGTAGAAACACCCAATAACACAAACACACACACACACACACGCACACACAAACACAAACATATTTCTTTTTCTCACTCCACTAAGGGAATGGGAGCTCTATTAAATAATTCAAATGGCTGTCCTAGGATGCCAATCAGAAATACTACAGCCATAAAAGCCACGTCTATACTTGGTGCAGAGTGGAGGCCCTGCAGCAAATGAAGGCATTATTCTTGTTATCCTCCGGAGGATGCAGCAGCGCCTAGTATTTCTTCTTTTTCTGCTTGTCGTCGATTTATTTCTTTATTTATTCTCCGGGTGCAAGGAGGGAGAGATGTTTCAGTTTTGAAGCAGGACATATCTGCAGGGGAAAGCGACTGTCAGCCTACTTTATCCCCATTTGAATAGTGCCTCTTTGCTTGCTCCAAGGTGAAACACACTCTGTTTGAAACTGGGTTAGGAGAAAAACTGCCAAGGTGGACTTGTAACACTACTGAAGGTATAAGCACCCCGAGCTCTTACCCCCACCCACTTCGGTTTAGGTTATCTATGTGTAAACCAATGCATGTTCATTATTTATCACTGCTCTGGTCTGTGCTTTGGTACGGTTTGTGTTTTAAACAGCTTTAGATGCTCTTAGATGCTCATATTTTGAATTAGAGATAACAGTACGACTATCGTCCCAACTTGCTTGGTAACAATAACGATTCAATTCAACAATGCCAACAGCCCCCTCAAGGCAAAGACAAGACAGTGTCATCAGCAAGTTAGAATTCAGGGCTTTCTGGAAAATGTTTTGATTGTCAAGTTTTTACTTAGAAAAATATAAAACTTTATGGTTGCTCTAGCCAAAATGATCAGCTAGATGGCTCTAACACCTCCTTCAACCATGCTGTTGAACGCTGTAAATAAAATGTAAAATGTAGTTACTCACAAATACCAATAAAATATTAATGAAACTCAATGGTAGATAAATATCGAGAGCTAAAAGTAACAAAATTAGATAAATAAATGCATCAATAAATAATTACTTACGTGTCAATACTTCACAGGTGTCAAACTGCAGGCTTCGAGGGCTGGTGTCCTGCAGGTTTTAGATGTGTCCTTAATCCAACACAGCTGATTTAAATGGCTAAATTACCTCCTCAACATGTCTTGAAGTTCTCCCGAAGGCTGGTAATGAACTACTGTAATGTAATGAACTTAATTCAGGTGTGTTGACTCAGGCTAATATCTAAAACCTGCAGGACACCGGCCCTTGAGGCCTGGAGGTCGACACCCCTGCTCTAATTTAATATTAAAAACATACATTTTATCATGTATATAACTAATTAAATAATATTTTAAGAAAACAACCTATGTGATGTGTGGGGTGGGGGGGGGTCTGTTTTAGTCAGAATCATTGCTTTGGTCTAGAGTGAGCATCTTAAACTTTGTGCATATTTTCTAGCTTGCTTCTGGCAAGTACACTCAAGAGTGCAGACTTCCAAAGATGTAAGGATGCAGGGGCACTTTTGCAAAAAGGTCTATCAAACCCAATAAACCATGATGTTTTAAGTTTATGCTACAAAAAAAATTGTTGGTAGGATAGAGAGTGACTTTATTAATTAAATTTTCTCTCTCTACTTGATATCCTTCCACGTTAATGCGAGGATTTTTTACGTTTGTTTACGTAAATCAGCCTATGTTTGTGTATTATGTCTTATGTGTAACTGTCTTATAGTCAGAGGCACAAGTCTCCACTCAGTATAAAACTTTTGAATTAAAAATTAAATAAATTTTAAAAATAAGTATTTCCAGGTCACGCAAAGAAACCCCAAATAATCATACAGTGATTTTCATCAATATTTCTCCAACTGCGTGACACAAAGACTCTTCCAGATAAAATCATGCTAATTTTATTATATTCATTTAGTATTTTAAGGTTCAAAAACAGTTCTATGTTGAGAATATCACACATTAGTGAATGCAGGAGTAAACAGCAAATCAGCAGCACTGTGCATTTTCTGTTATTTGTTGAGGTTTCTAACGCAGTTGCTGCACTATAATTACACACAAATGGAGAAAACCAAACTGATGGTGTAAATTGTCCCCACCATTATTTGCTTCAGTGCTGAACATTATGCCGAGGGCTTTTTTTTTTTTTGGTTCTCCAAATTCATCTATTAATTATTGATCTCAAAATTATATTTCCAGTAAAACAGATATTTTGTCTGTGACCCTCTTTTCAGAGGGACCGAGAAGAAAAAAATCCAATAGGCTTTTAGGAAAAATATTTTCCTCCACTTTAACAGAGCAAGCAATCTCACTTTCTATGCTGAAGCAAGGTTCTGAAAGCCCAGGAGTCCATCTTCAAACTGTGCTAATGGACAACTTAACCACCACTCTCCTTAGGCTCCCACTGCACCTTAAAAATGGAACCAATCCCCTTACCGCTAAACCCACTCCCACTTATCTATTTGGTTACCTAGAGATGATGTCACTCTATATCCGGGGAGCTTGTGCACAGCCATGTTCCTCTGTGTATGTGCATGTGCAAAGGAAGACAGCCAAGGTCATTACTCATTGATAAGACACCGATGAAGCACTCATGTTATCTTCTCTGCCTGGGGACTCCCCAGAGCAAGCTCTACAATTAGCCACCTCTCCCTTACTATTTATCCTAGTAACAACCACCCCAGCCCAAATACTGTAGCTGAGATGGCCAGAGAGTCAACGGATGAGAGGCAACCCCCCAGCACTGTTTAAGATGGGTGCTTATGAAATCCTTGGACATATCACTGCTCCCACATCACCTCAGAACACAGCAAATATAAACTGAAAATTGGCACATCCCATTTATGTTAACCATTTGATAAACGCTGCACATTGCAGGAACTGAATAAAACATAGGTACATCTGAATAAGTGCATCTTGACAAAATAATTGAAAATTCAGTCTGTTTTAAACACATGGGATGCATTACCTAATACACGAGAGGGGGGCTGTGCATCTATATTAACAACCTTTGGTGTACGAACGTCACGGTAACGGAAAAACTGTGCAGTACAGAGGTAGAACTGTTGGTGTTAAAGTGCCGTCCATTCTATCTCCCTCGGGAATTTTCTGCCGTTTACATCTGCGCTGTTTACATTCCACCAGATGCTAATGCTAAGCTAGCGTTAGCACAATTGAGCAGCAGCATCAATAACAGCCTGGTAGCACACCCGGACAGTGTCTTTATTGCGGCTGGGGATTTTAACCACGCGGACCTGAAATCTGTACTTCACAATTTCCACCGTAATGTGAAGTGTGCTACCAGAGGAGATAGAACGTTGGACCAGGTGTACACCAACATGGCGAATGCGTACAGAGCCCAGGCTTATCCCCACCTGGGTCTGTCAGACCATCTCTCCCTTCTGCTACACCCAATATACACACAAAAGATCAAGAGCACTGGGATTACAACCAAAACCGTGAGAACATGGCCGCAGGACGCTATTCCGATGCTTCAGGACTGTTTCCACTGCACAGACTGGGATGTATTCAAGGTGAAGGACACTGACAATCGTGTCGCATTGGACAGTTACACCTCCACTGTCTTGGACTACATCTGTTTCTGTGTGGACAATGTAACAACTTGGAAACGATTCCGTGTGTTCCCTAATAATCCACCCTGGATGACACACGGAGTTCAACAACTTATTCGAACAAGGAACAACGCTTTCAAATCCGGGGACCAGGAGGCATACAGTGCTGCCAGGGCCAACCTGAGAAGAGGCATCAAGACTGCCAAGCAGCAGCACAGGAGGCGTATCGAGGCCAGGTTTGAGAACAACACAAACCCAAGGCAGGTCTGGGAGGGCATCAGGGCTATCACGGACTACAAAAGAAGAACACCATCACCCTCAGCCGACAGTTCTACTCTGGCTGAGGATCTAAATCTCTTTTATGCCCGTTTTGACAGGGAGAACACCGACCCTGTCCTGTCCCCTCTCCCCTCAACCGACCCTGCTCCGGTCCTGAGCACTCATGAGCTGAGGCGTGTGTTCCGGAGCATTAACACCAGGAAGGCGGCCGGGCCGGATGGAGTGCTGGGCCGGGTGCTAAAAGACTGTGCTGCGGACCTGGCGGACGTCTTCACCTCTATATATAACACCTCGTTGTCCTGTTCACTGATACCATCCTGTTTCAAAGCAGCAACCATCGTTCCCATCCCAAAACAGTCAAATGTCACATGTCTGAACGATTTCAGACCTGTGGCACTCACCCCCATTCCCGCCAAATGCCTGGAGAGACTGGTCATTAAACACATCAGAGCTGCTTTTCCACCATCCCTGGACTCGCACCAGTTTGCATACAGGGAGAACCGGTCAACTGAGGATGCGATCGCCACAGTGCTGCACACATTACTGAAGCACTTGGAACACAGGAACACCTATGCACGGCTCCTCTTTGTAGACTACAGCTCGGCTTTTAATACCATCCGGCCATACAAACTCCGTCCCAAACTCCACCAACTGGGACTTAACTCCTCTCTGTGCAACTGGATTGTGGACTTCCTCACTAACCGTAGACAGAGTGTCAGAGTGGGTAAGAACACCTCTTCCACCCTTGTGGTCAACACCGGTGCCCCTCAGGGGTGTGTTCTGAGCCCTCTGCTATACACTCTCTTCACCCATGACTGTATTTCCTCCTGCGCGTCCAATCTCATTGTTAAGTTTGCAGATGACACTACAGTGCTCGGACTTATATCCAACAATGATGAGACAAACTATAGGACAGAGGTGCAACAACTAGAGTCATGGTGCCACGACAATAACTTGGTCTTAAACACCAAAAAGACCAAGGAGATCATTGTAGATTTCCGGAAGAGGGGCCATAACAACCATCTGCCTCTCTTCATTGGCAGTGAGGCGGTGGAGAGGGTGAGCAGTTTTAAATTCTTGGGGGTAACTGTGACCGAGGACCTGTCCTGGGGCAACCATATCACCTCAGTTGTACGGAAGGCCCAACAGCGCCTCTACTACCTGAGGAGACTGCGGAGCGCACACATTCCCAGATCTCTGATGTTGAACTTCTACAACTGTGCCATCAGCAGCGTTCTGACGTATGGATTTCTAGTGTGGTTCCCCAGCTGCACCAAGGCCGATCAGCAAGCACTCCAGCGGGTGGTGAAAGAAGCTGGCAGAATTATTGGAACAAGTCTGCCAGGGATCAGTAATATCTTCCCCACTCGCTGTCTGAGGAGGGTGCACAGTATCCTGCGGGACCAACATCACCCTGCGCGCCACCTTTTCCATCTGCTGCCCTCAGGGAGAAGGTACAGGTCTATACAGGCCAGAACATCCAGACTGGCCAACAGCCTGTATCCACAGGCTGTGAGGCTCCTGAACTCTCTGCCCCCCTCTCACGGACAATAACCATATCCAACTTCTTAATAGCAATGAACTGGTCTGCACTGGTGCATCATATCTTTATTCTCTTCCCCCTCCTGCCCCCCCCCCCCCCCCCCCTCTTTCTTAAATAGATAACTATCATATCTGATATCATATCTCACAGTACAATAATATTGAATGGGTTGCATTGTTGTATTTTGTCATGTTTCTCAGGTCTTTGTCTGAATTTCTACGAACATTATTGCTAAGGATTGTCTTATTGCATTGGAGTCACACTGGGTTAAATATGTACACTTGGGTTTTAAGGGGTATTTATTATTTTCTTTTTTTTTTTGGGTTGTATGGAAGCCCCAAACGCAATTTCATTGTTCTTGACAATGACAATAAATAAATAAATACTAAATACTAAATACTAAATACTAGATGTGTATTTCTTTGCATATTGGTTGCTGGCAGTGAGAGAAGCTGGGCCGTCTGTGAGCAAGGATGTTATTACTTAACTAAATAATCTGTTCAATTTTACTTGTAATTTTAAAACCCCATTACCATTCATTTACCCCTCTGGCCACAGTTTGCTTAAAATTACATTTTCTTCCTCTTTTCAATCAAAAGAATACACCAGAATATCTCCCATGCTCACATCCTAAATGGCAATATTCACGAGTAGGCTAACCCGTGGAAAGAGAATAGATCATTAGCATGACTGCAAGATAAACTCGCTATGGCATTAAACCTATAAACAAAATCATCCTTTTGGTCATTCTATCTGTTAACGCCAAGCAAAATTATTACAATTCACTTCATTTTTTAAATCAGATTTGTATGAATAATTACTGAGAAACATCATAGTAAAAACAGGCTGGCAAACTTGTTGCGACGAGAAAAGATAGACTTTTTGTTTTGGTGATTTTTTTGTTGTTTTTTTTCAGCAACAAATCGCAAGTAACAAAACCTTTGGATACCAAACATGTAACACCCTCAACCTCTTTCAATCATTTAGTGATTCAAGCTTTTCACCAAAAATCTGACTTGGATTTACTGCAATCACTCTCAGACTGGTTGGTGAGGGTTTGTAAATGATTGTCTACTGTATTAACAAACACAGGTTGTCAACATGTTGCAGTCTGTTGACTGCAACATGCTGACAACCTGTGTTTGTTATTGGTATCAATAAATTTGATATCATTGGTATCAAATTGATATTATCAAAGCAGGTTAGATACTTTATCTCTGTCCTCTAAGTTCAGTATGTAGTCAACTGGAAATAAGAAATATGGAAAATATGTGAACATTTTTGTGTTGACTGTCATTTCTGCTAAAGCGCATTTAAACAACAGAAGTTTAGATTCAAGGTCTTCAAACGATTCATTTTCCAAAAGGTGGGTTTTGTTGTTAACCAGTTATTGTGGAGATTATAACTCAGAGAGATTTAGTGGTCTTTAAAATGTCTTCGGATTTAGCAAAACTTATGACGATTCTTTAAAGGTTAAAAAATCGGTATTGGTATCTTCTCAATATTGGCCTTGTATTTACTTTATTGGAATGATATCAAAATTGGCAGTAGTGTACAGCTCTACTGTGTAACTCATCTGCAACTCACCTCTTTATAACAGGATTTAACTCATTTGGTTGGCATAGTTTTAAGTTGACGTCACTAAACAGAAACAGGCTGCAGAGAGACTGTGTCACATCACCGTCTTGCAGCCACTCTTTGCTGATGGATTTCTGAAGTTCTGCTTCAGAACTATGTTATTCAGTTACTGCTGGACAGACTGCAAGTAGATAAATGGCAACAGACTTGTGATTTTCACTTATTTATCACACTCAAATTGCATGTAATTGCCAACCTGACTGATTCCGTCTTATTGCCGTTTATCGAGTGGTGGCAGATCCGCTTCACGTCTTTGAAGCAAGTATTCGAAATGCAATGAGGTCACAAGTTCATTGCACACGCTTGCAGTAATTGCAGCTACAGTTTTCCCCAGTGTGACTGTAGCATAACATTAAATCACCGATGAATTTGATTGTTGAAGTTTAATTTTGGTGAACTTTGATGAATCTGTGAAGTTGATAGCTGCAGACCAACATGTACTGACCCAGAGGCAATAAAAAAAATTAGAAAGAGTCTAAAATCTAATAAGGTCCTATTAGCTGTGTAAGAGCACAAGTAACAATGCCGGTAAAACATCCAGCACTACCTACAGTATTTTCATTACAGGGCAAAGGATTTTTACTTTCTTGTGTAGCCACCTTCTGTACTTATTGGGATAGTTTTAAAGGGCAATGCTGGTGTAAAGTGCATCATACAAAGAATATAATAAGAGTGGATATTCAAATTTTAATATAACATTAAGTTAAATAAGAAATCTGTGTTACAGAGAAAGAATATGTGCATGCCATTGAACTAGATAAATCAAAGGACAACCCTGAGAGTGTAAAAGCTTTGTCCAAATTAAATATGTTATGTATTATGTAAAGCAAACATCAGCTGTTTGGCAGCAGTAACCATTTTCCTTCTGAGTGCAAAATGTGTGCGTTCTTTTAAGTTCTCTGAAATGTAGAGTTTTACTCGTATCAGTCACCCAGTGGGAGCGATCTCATCCCGACATGCTACAAATTGCTAACATATTGTCAAGGAAATGTAGTAAAATGTCCTGCTTTCTGAGGAGCAAGGCCTCGCGTTGGAAATTTGTGTGCGAATGCATAGCAGGGTGGCTGTGTGTCTACCTTGACACAGTCTTCAGGTATTCGTTTCCTTCCTGCAGTGCAATGTATATGCCTCAAAAGTGGAAACAATTCTGGTGCTGGCAGGGAAAGAACTGATATATAATGAAGTGTTTCGATGCATGCTCTGTATGCAGTGAAACTTTAGAGGAAAACAGCAGCAACCACCACCAGTAATTGGCTTTGAAAATTCTGTCTGCAATTTAGAGGCCATGCTTGTGAAAAAGATTCATATGATTTATGTAAATCTGTCTAATAAATGCAAGAATATCATCAAGGATATAACCAGTCTAGACGCATTGGAGGGACATCATTCAGGGTGAAAATGCAGTCTACCCAGTTTTAACAGACCTAATGCTCTTTGACTGAGATCATGCTAATACCAATACAATCGCATACAGCCTCCAGACGACTTTTTTTTTCGCTGATGCCTTTTGAGGTTCTTGGAATAACAGTTTTTACATTTGGCTTTTTTAGGCTGATGATTTTCCATCTATCCATCCATCTTTTTCTGCCTATCCAATTCAGGGTTGTGCAGGGGCTGGAGCATATCCTGCAGCCATAGGGCGAGAGTGGGGGTACACTCTGGACAGATTGTCAGTCTGTCGTAGAGAGACAGACAACCATTCATGCTCACATTCAAGCCTATCACTTATAAAATCTTAAACAATATCGCACCTAGCTATTTAACAGAACCTCTCAATTTGTATAATCCTAAAAAAACACTAAGATCTTCAAACCAGATGCTCTTAATGCAACCTAAGTCTAGGCTGAAAACCAGAGGTGATCGTGCCTTTGCTATTGCAGCACCTAGACCAGGGGTTTCAAACTCAAATGAGCCACAGGCCACTTCTGGCACCACTTTAGTAGTACAAAAAAACAAACACAAAAACACCCATTAATATTTCCTACAAGGTAGTGTTTTGTTTGTTTCATTTAATTCCAAATATTGTGTAACAAGACAAAATTGCAAACATGAACGCAATTTTTTTTTCACTCTTAACTATCTAAAAGCCTTTCAGTTTCATTTGTCATGTGCAAGTTAGCACAGGGTCAACACTGCAATGAAATGTATTTGACAAGCAGAAGGCAGTCACTCAGCAGTGTAGTACAGTAGTTTCATTGAACTACCAAATAAACAGCTCTTTCTGGCCAGACGCGTGGCAGCACTTTTGCTACAATGTTGTTTGTATTTAACAAAATAAAAATGCAAGCATAAGCGTACACATTCGTTTTCAACTGCAAGTGAAAATTGTTTTCTTTCCAAATAAATCTCTCACTGAACTAACACAGCCAATCCCTCAACATGTTTGCACTCTCTTGCAACCTCGGCCAGGTCCGCGGCTCCGAACCGTGGTAAGGAGACCTCTGGTTAATACTTTGGGTTCCGTGTTGGGCTCGTAGCCGAGAACTGGCTTTACTGTCTGGGTCAACTTTGCTAGCGAGAGACAGAAAGAGGCGTTGAAAGGCTGCTCCAGCAGAACTTTATTGTTTCGGAGGAAAACACGAACACAGTGTACAGTCGAGTCTTAATAGCTTATTTACAACTGGGCACTCTTTTTGGCTGCAGTCGTTATTTTTATATTTACATGCTTCCATCTCCCGTTTCTGCTTGGTAGCACCTCGCACCTTTTGACTTTACTTTTTCTCGCTTCCTCATGCTCACACACACACACAGAGGGAGGGGCGGTCCCTCACGTTCTCCCTGCAGCACGGACTAAACCGCCCATGAGGCTACAGTCTGAAAGGGCCATGCCTGTAACACTCTGCTGTCATTTTCCGTTTAGTAATAAAAAAAAAAAAAATCACATCAATATGCGGGCCGCAAGTAGAGGTGACGTGGGCCGCAAATGGCCCGCGGGCAGCGAGTTTGAGACTGTGGAACACCCTCCCTATTGCCTTTCGTTCTTCTGAATCTATTCAGTCTTTTAAATCTCGCTTAAAGACTCATCTTTTTACCCTGGCTCTGACTTAAGTTAGTTTGACTATCATTTGGTTGGCTTCTAAGTTTGTCTTGTGTTGCTGCTTGGTAAATTTGTCTTATCTTATTTATTTCCTAATTTGTGAAGCAATTTGATCGACATTGTTGTTTTTAAATGTGCTATATAAATAAATTTTGATTTAATTTTGATTTGACCTATGGGCAATTTGGAATCACCAATCAGCCAAACCCCACTAACCGCATGTCTTTGGATTGTGGGAGGAAGCCAAAGTAGCGGAAAAGACTCCACAAAGACACCGGAAGAACATGCAAACTCCCCACAGAAAAGACTGACCTTCTTGCTGTGAGGCAACAATGCTAACCACCGTTAGCACTGTTGCCTCGCTAAGTGGCTGGTTTAATTTCTCTTTGTGATATTTGATTTTTTTTCGTTATGTATAAAGTTTCTGTCTCAAGCTCACTTTCCTTCCTCCTGAAGCCAGTCAGCATCCCTGATAGCTATTTAATGATACATCTATTGCTCCCAAATCACTGACTTAAACTTCGCAGTGAATTTTTATTATATTTAAATTTTTATAGACTCTGACTTTACACCAGCAAATGTGTTTTGCGGGTCTTGGTGGCCTCGCTCTCACTCACTTGATCCGCTTTCTTTCCTTAATCAGAGTAAAACGTCTCCTTTCTTTATTATTTCAAGACACGCACTGAGCCAATTACCTAATCATTATGGCAAGGCAGGTGGTGCACTAATACAAGATAATAACACACCTTGGGCATTCAGAGCCATCGTGCAGCTCAAGGCTTTTCGGAAACATTGCACAGTTCTGCGCAGCCCTAATTGGGTTGTGGAACATGGGGAGGAATAGGGAACACAGAAAATGATCATTGAAAGGAAAAGCTGTTAAAACTTTTTCACCTTCATTTTATTGGGGGAATTAAATGGCCATTAGTTGTTAAAAAAAATGCAGTTGTTGATGAAAGCTTATAATGCCCTGTTTGCAGACACTGTGATAAAAGGGGAGGTGTGAGCATAATGTTAGATTTACGCCTCTTTATTTGTTTTCCTAGATAAAAAAAAACGTAACAATTAACCACCTCTAATCATTTCTAATTGATCTCTGATGGATATGACAAAAAAAAGCTAGTTCTATCATTTTCTTCAGCGCTCACATGTTGAGGCTGATGTTTCACATGGAAGTGGAAGATGCCACAAAGAGCAGAAGACGGAGGTTTTGCAATCTGCATGAGCAAAAATGTGAAGCATATAAATGCATGGGTTTATGGCATATGCAGTAGGATTTATTTCCATTTCTAATCCGAAGGGAGATAGAATGGGGGAAAAGATTGCTACCAAATCAATCAAATGCATTTATTAAATAGTTCCATACATGCAAATTGTAACCTCGGGTCCATCAAGATAGACGGGACTCTTCCATGATAGCTGTGGCGATGAACACAACCCTGGAAATGCGTGTATCTTTCCAGAAACCACAATGTACCGGCTGCACATGTTTTCCTGTGTCCTATTTTCTGACTGTCAGTCGATAAATACATCCTCTGAATGCAGGATGAGGGAAGAGCGAACGCTGTCTCACACTGCATGCACCTGGAAACCGAATGGAAAAACAGATTTAGAATGAAGAATTTGGCCTAAAAATGGACATTTTCGATCTCCGGAATGAAAAGTGCGCAGCTTCCCCCGCTGAGCTGGACCAACACCAAGGGCAGTTTCTTTCTTTTTGTAAAAAAAAAAAAATCATATTCACGAGCAATTTTGGGACGCTCAGTCCTTGCTATTGTTATTGGAAGGACTTTAAGTTCTGATGATCAGCACAAGGTGACATTTGAGACTCTGCTATCAAAACACGAATCATGCGTGCTTATCTCAAAAATAACATTTGACAAGTGAGGGATCCAGGGGCGAGCATTCGCTGGCTGCCGGAGTGCAAACTGCCAGTCAAGAGTGTCAGAAGTAGTTTACTTCCATTAAATCCTCCCTCTGCCCGAGTCACATATCTGATATTCATAGAAACAACATTTAACACACCCTTTCACCAAGATGTGG
This sequence comes from Diplotaxodon limnothrissa, assembly GCF_057381915.1. NCBI lineage: Eukaryota > Metazoa > Chordata > Actinopteri > Cichliformes > Cichlidae > Diplotaxodon > Diplotaxodon limnothrissa. The sequence goes on along the minus strand of NC_140598.1, from coordinate 51,712,311 downwards.
CGTCTTTCTTCCCTTCATCGTGATAGCACCTCCGCAGGGCAAGATGCTGTGTTTCTGCCCCTGTTTTTGACTGACACGGTGGTTATGAGCAATGATAGCTGCCAGGGCTCCGGGGGAGCGTCTAAATGAACTGACACTGGCAGCGTGAAGACACCTTGCGCCAAATCCACTGACAACATTATTATACTAAAGGACTTAATACAGGATGATGAGGCCGGGAGAATCAATGTGATTGATGCGCAGCACTCGTAATTTCTCACGTTTTATTTGCAACGCTTGCTCAGAGGGCTTGTTGTGAACGTTACCACTTGGAAGAGGTGATGTTGGTGAACGTTATGCTGGAAGCTTATGCACTTTCAGCTTTGCCATACACAGAGGAAATTGGAGCTATACAGGAAGTAAAGCACAATGCCCGGCACCAGTTTGTAGTCATTTAGGGAAATGTCACTCCTGAGCAGCCTAAAGCCAGCAGCACAAGCAAACATGGCAGTTGGGCTGGTTGTCTGTGCCAGGACAAGCTGCTGTACTCCTAGTGCCAGTCTCAAGCCTGGATAAATGGAAAAGGTTGTCTCAGAAACAGCATTTGATGCAAAAACCAATTCAGGAGGAGATTTCCATGCAGGGAGCGGTACACATCTGCTCTTGCATGAAGACAAAGGAGGAGGAAAGAGGGGAAGGTGTGTTCAAGACCACAGAGAAGATTCATGGATGTAGTGAAGGAGGACATGCAGAGGGTTGGTGTGACAGAAGAACATGCAAGGGATAGGGTGAGATGGAGGCAGACGATCCTCCGTGCTGACCCCTGAAGGGAGCAAGGAGATTCCAATCCATCCACTGGCTGAGGCCTATGCCTGCTGACACTGGATGAGAGGCGGGGGACACTCTGTAAAGGTCGCCGGTTCATCACAGGGCTATAACACAGACAGACAACCACACACTCTCACATTTACAAGGCCAATTAAGAAACACCAGTTTAGATAACAAGCGTGTCTTTAGGCTGCGGGGGGAAACTGAGGGAGGCGCAGGAAGTCCTGAGGCAACCAGGAGGTTTGAACCAAGGAGAGACACCACCTTCCAAAAGCCCCACAAAATATTTGGTTGACAGCTTTTCAGCACAGTCTTGCTAACATCAGACAAACAGCAGTGATCGCATATCTTAGCTTTAGCTTTCGCCCTGGGAAACACGAAACTGTTATAAAATGCTTTATTTAAAAAAACAAACCTACAAATAGGGTTGCCAACCGTCCCTTAAAAAACGGAATCGTCCCGTATTTAGAAACAAAAGTACACGTCCCGTATTGAGCTAATAAGGGACGCACTTTGTCCCGTAATACAGTGAGAATCAAAAGTAGTCTATAAATGTTTATGGAATTAACGCTTTGTTTGAAAACATAATTCCCAGCCCCTCTCCTGCTTTGTGACCAATGAGCTGACAGCACACTTATGACAATTCAGATTACCGCTCATCTCATTGGTCGAGGAAAGGTCGCTTGCGGAGAAAATACCGGAAGACAACAGATGACCACAACAAGAAGCATGGCCAACAGGGAAACAAACGCCGACACTGCGGTGCAAGTCTCGGACGACAGTACACCTAAAGCTGGGCAGACACTGTGCGATTTTTTCAGTCACGTTATTCAGCTCCTGCTCAAACTGCACGATTGACTCGCAGGGGTTAGAAGTTGGTAGGTCACGATGCAGGTCTCACACTATACCACCCGATGCTCTGATGCGACCTGAGTGCTCACACTGTGCCTCCATAAAATGAAGGTTATAACAGAAAATCTGTCGCTCGCTCTCTCTGTCTTTCACTCACACAGACACACAAACCACCACCATCAACTTTGCTAAATTGCTAATGAAAAACATTGATCAGGCTGTGAATGAGCAGCAGTGTAAATCCAACTATTTTAACGGTTGTTGTGGTCGTGATAATTTTGTGATGCCACATCGAAAAGGCTCGGATGAGCTTTCCAAAGTTCTACAAGTTGTGCCTCCATCGCTTGTGTCCAGATCACACGCTGCACAGCTGTGCTGCTCCGTCTTTTTCACCGACGTTTACCTGTTTGCGCGTGAGCAGTGTGAGCGGCTCACGAGCGATTGATGATCGGGAGCTGCTCGAGGTGTTAATCGCTTCTCGTTACCCCACGTATACTACACGATGCACGATGAAGGCCAAAATCGGGCCGATCACCAAATCAGTCGCACGACTCAAAAATCGTCTCAAAATGGACCAAAGATCGCACAGTGTGAGCCCAGCGTTAGAGCAGCAATGTTTGTTCGCTCAGAGAAAGAAAAAAAGGCTGCAAAAGTACAGGGAGGAATGGGAAAAGGGAAACACCTGGCTGGAAAAGGTCACCATAACACCTATAAAGCTCACTGCACTGTGTGCCGGCGCACTTTTTCCATAGGCATGCTTCTAATGGTGGGCACATGAAGAACATGAGGGGCGTGAAAGCTCGGGGAACCCTTAACCAATTTCTTGTCCACCAGGCCACGGCAGAAGCAGATATGGTATGTAAACACTGGTTTGTTTTTTAAACCCTCTGGTTAAGGTTAAAATGGGCATGTGCAGTGAATATCAGCGCTATGTGGCCAGAAGTGTGATAATATTTATTTATTTTGTGTAATAAACAACTGCAAGGATAGATGATTACAACAAATAGATCACTAATACATAAAAGTAATACATAGATGAATAATGATGATGAGTTAAGATGCGTAATCATGGGAACAAGCGGGTTTACAAACAGGAGCAGCTGATTAGCTTTAGAAAAGCTGAAATAATACCTCAACTGAAGCCAATTGTACTAAATGCACTAAATGTGCACTGTTACAAGAATATTTTTCGTTCTATTGCTTTCTATTAATTTATATAATTTTAAGTTAAGCAGGACAGAGTTCTTTTAAAGAAAGATTTACTTATATTCTCAAAAGTTAAGCATGACAGGCTTCTGTTTAAGAAGGAGACCTGTTTTACTGTGTTAATGTTGTCATTTTGAGCTAAAAATAAATGGCTAAATGATCATTTGTTTCCCATATGGTCATATCACAAAGAATATGCATCTGCTTAAATCAAATTCAAGTCAAATGGTTAAAAAATAATTTCACACACACAAAAAAGAGCTACCACAATGGGAAGGGTGAAGACAACTAGGTTGCCCGGCCCTGGCCACGAGGTGTCCCTTATTTATTTTTCAGGGAGTTGGCAACCCTACCTACAAATGCTATATTGGAATGATGAAACAATTGTACAACATTTCCTGTTGATGTCAATCTAGGAAGCTGGAAATTTTAATTAATACCAAATTCCTTTTCTGTTATGTTTTCCCCTACTCTAGCCAAACATCTGTGTACAATGAAGCAGGGCCACACAACAGTGCCCACGTTTTTGTCTGCCATATGTGCCGGCCAACTGTTGCTTTGTGTAAAATCTACAGTGAGAGGTAATGAAACATGCTGTTTTTGCAAAACAAAGCTGCACGCCGCGCCGGTAGTACCCTTGTTGTTTTAAGCGCTATTTTATCAGCGTTATTTTGTTTAACATTCAGCTGCTTTAAGGAAACAAAAGAGTGTAGTCTTGTCTCATTAAAGCAGAAGCAACACATTGAAGAAGTTGACAAAAACACATGAGCGCAGAATCTTATTTTAAGGGAATTTCAATCTTTGAGGAAGGAAGTAGGAAGTTAAAAAGGAAAAAAAGGAGGAGAGAATTCTAGCGGGTAATCACAAGATATTTGCTCATTTAAAAGGGTGCCCCAGGGCCGTGATACTCACAGGAGATAAAGAAAGAAAGAGTTGAAGGATAGCTGCTTGTAAGGTAAGTGGAGGGTTACTGTTTATGGGGTAGAGTGAACACCCCACAAGCAGCTTCATGAGGAAACACTACACCAATGCCTCAGAGAGAAGTCTCTATTCAATGGAACAATCCTGTACATGCGTGGTAACGAGTTTACTTATTAGCGAACTATGGCCTCCCTCTACTCGGTGCACAAAAACGTGCCATGAAATCCATCAACAAAAGGCTTTAATGAGAGTAAACACGACTGATTTATTGACTCTTAATGAATGAGTATACAAGATCATGACAAGATTCTCTGAAATTCCCAGTGTTCCCATACAGGATGGAAAGGGTTCCCCATATCCATCATGTATGCGAACACATACAGGATGGATACACATGGAGTCAGATCTGTGAATATTTGTCCAACAGCTGAGCTTTTGTAGTTTTGCCTCTGTACACCATTCCAGTGGATTCTAATTGAAACAAGATCGGACTGAAGTGCACACTTTCAGGTTTAATTCAAGGGATTTAACAAAGCTGTTTCTCTCTTTCACCATACTTCTCTCTTCACATCATTTTTGTAAAAGTACACCTTGGTTACATCTGTCCAAAGATTGTTTTTCAGAGCTAATAGCTCTGTTAGATGTTTTCTGCCAAATCTCGCCTTGTTAGTCTTCGGGTATAACCAGTGGTTTGCATCTTGCAAACCCACTATATTTGCTTGAGAGTGTTCTTGAATTGGTTAGATCAGTGGTTCCCAAAGTTTTTCTGCTGGGCCCCCCTTTGTTTTACAAGAAAAATGTCCCCCCCCCCGTGCGCGCACACACACATGCACGCACAAACACATCCTCCAACCACACACACCCATATTTTGCTCCATTGCGGTTTATTTCACACCTCAAACATTTAGTAAACAATTAAGCAAATACAAGTAATCTGCAAAAAATTACAGGTAGTAATAAAATAAACTACTAACTCTTTTACACTACGTCCACACCTACACGGGTATTTTTGAAAACGCAGCTGTTTCGCCCACACGTTTCGAATCACCTAAAACGGAGATTTTTAAAACTCCTTTTTTGCGTTTACATGTGGACGAGGAATACAGAGTTTGTCAGGCAACGTCAAAGGTATGTGCCTTTTTTCAAGTCACGCTGTGCGCCACGTTATTGTTTACATGAGAGGAATTGCAGAACCGCAGATAGTCAGATTAACAGTATTTTGTCTCTATCTTCAGTTTTTACAGGCTTAAACACACACAGTTACTGTCCCTCTATTTAGAAAGGCATAGGCGTCACGGTGTGATTATTTTACATGTAGTTGTTTTTTTCCTGTGTAATAATATTCAACATTGCTATCAATACATTTTTCAAAAAATGCCTCTCTGCCCACTGTAACTTTACTCTGTAAAGAGCTAACACCTCCAAAATGTCAGGAGTAGTTAGTCATTATGAGAAGTGTTTGTGAACTAAAAATCAAGAATGTGGGATACTGTTTGTCCGTGATATGAAGAGCCTAGCGCAGGGAAAACCAATTCTGTAGGGGAGACCCATCTTCCCTTTTGGTGAAACCAAAGGGAAGATATGCTTCACCATATTTTCTAGTCTTTGGCTTAGAATGAAGTTGGTTTGGAAACATATTCAGCGATGCTTCATCTCCTGCTTTGCGTTTGTGTGGGCGCCTGTGCTAGCAGTGTCCAAGCATTGTTTTTTTTTTTTTCCCCCTTTTCATGCTGCGCCCCCCCTGCAATGACTCTGCGGCCCCCCTAGGGGGCGGGCCCCACACTTTGGGAAGGTCTGGGTTAGATGATGTGAAAGGAGTTTTCTTATCCAAGGAAATAATTCGTGATCATCCATTTTAATGAAGCTTATCCGTAAGTTCAATAAGGAAGGTCTGTAATCATTCATCTGCCTTCTTTCCTGGGTGTTTGGCTGCTAGTGTGTTCTTTACTTCACTACCACTTTCCAACGCTGGTAAAGTGAATATTATAATTATTAAACTAGTTCAGTTATCTTCTTGCCCGCCTTCGTTCAGTCTCCACTCTGTGCGGTTTAAATCTCAGTGCTCCGTCATTCTCCCTTTCAAACTCTCCTTCGTGTCCACCTCGTCCCCATCTCCAGTTTTTTTCAGTCTAACGATGGTCTCCTTCACTTGCACCAACATCTCTTTGGACCTCAGATTAAGAGTTCTGCAAAATGCAACGTTCAACTCTTGGAATCAAGTCCAGATCTTTTATCTGCTTACGCTGTCATGAAATAACAAGGGAATAGGTTTCACCTGGCCATGAAACTGCTTGTCAGTCAATTGTGCGATTCATTTTGAGGCCCTTGAATTTAAGCTGAAAGTTCACTTCAATCACATAGTTTGATCATTTGATTTAAAATCCACTGTGGCACTATAACAAGGCAAAAAGTTACATATACTTGTGAACCTAACTTTAATTATAACTAACTGTAACTCTAATAGTGATCACTGTTTGATCAGTTAAGTTCTGTTTACGGGTCCATTTGTTTCTGTCTTTATTTAGTAGTTCAAAAAAATCATCCAGTGTCCCTCTAGATTATTTTTCTCTCACTTTTCTATTTCTCCCCTTTTTTCATATACAGAAACTTTCCTGTAAAAAACTGACCACCTGTTCCTCTCAGCCCCTCAATTTACCACACCATATGTTTAGCTGGAGCTACTGAAGAAAATAAACATATAGCTCATAAATAACGCAGTGAATTAATACTGTCTTTTCCAACCCAAACGCTTTGGTCGTTTGCTCTGCATCCATATCTAATCTGAGACATTAGTCATGGTTAAAGTGATCAAACGGGAAAGCAGGCTGCGCTTCCTGTGATGGTTTTGGGTGATTTCTGGTTGGGCTTCTTCAGAGCTTCGCTATGCTCCACGACAGCATTGGTGTTTTTTTTTTTCTTTTAATCCTGTCATGTTTGTTGGTCATGACAAATTTACACGAAGACTCTCTTCCGATGGCTAGCAATTAATCAAATTAAACGGGGGGGAAATGCTTTAATATTATTGAAAATTCTGGGGGAAAAAAACTGGCGTCATGGCAAAGAGTGCGCTCCCCTCTGATAGACACAAGATGTGCTTTTGTCTTGACTAAAATAAAAAAAAACACCACAACTTTTCCAAAGTTTGACAAATAATGCAAGTATCAGTAGGAGGTTGATAGTATGCTGATGAGATGCTTTACTTCTAGTGGTGCAACGGATCACTGTTGATCCGTAATCCGGACCGATCCCACTCCACGGTTCGGCACGCACGTGATCCGAAGATTCGAAAAAGAAGAAAAAAAGTATGTGTATGGTGCGCGTGATCGGTCTGTCAAGCCATAGTTATGGCCATCGCTAGCGGTCCAGGTGGAGGAGCAGAGGAGTTTGTGGCGTTTAAGCAGCCCTTTGCTGCCCAATCCGACCGGGCTAAAGCTATTACAAAAGCTATTGGGGTGTTTAGCTGAAGATGGGAGGCCGCATTCTGTTGTGCAAAACAAGGGGTTTAAACTGTGATGAACGTGCTTGAGCCACGCTATGATATCTCGTCGCGCGTCCACTTCAGTGACAAGATTGTTCCAAGCATGTATGAGCAGGAAAAGTCTAAAGTTATGGCTGAACTGTCCCAGGCATCTTCTGTTGCCCAACTACAAATGGGTGGACCTCCAGGGCAACGGAAAGCTTCGTGACTGTGACAGCTCGTTATATCACAGTGGAGTGGTAGATACAAAGCCCTGTATTGCCCTATATTGCACCTTAATTTGTTTTTATATAATTGTGTGGAATGAGTCTTGAGTTGAATGGTTTTTAATAGGCAAAAAATACCTAAATAAGTAAATGGCGAGTTAAATTTTTGTCTTTTTTTGCTGATTCGAAAATTTATCCGATCCGTGACTTAAAACCGTGATCCGATCCGAACCGTGAGATTTTGGATCCGTTGCACCACTATTTACTTCATTAAGATGTGCATGGTGCTGTAAAAAAAAACCAACATAGATGGTGCCTGTCATGGTCTGTGTAAGCAGCTGGGTGTGGCCTATGTGAATCCCTGCCTCCTGTACCCACCTTGGAGCAGGCCTACCATACTCTCACCTGGGCAGCACACCTGGAGTTAATTCTGGGCAATCAATGGAGAGTATTAATGGCCGGCTTCACTGCTGCCTTACCGCTAGTTTGTCAGCCCCCCTAAGTTGGTAACAGGCTCAAACGCTAGCTCAAGAGCCAAGTTCCTTCTATGCTTACCTTGTCATCTTCTCTCCTAGCTGTACTGGCCATCTACACCATGACATCATTACTAAGGTTGGCCTTCTGAACTCTGGACACAAACCCTCTCAGGATTCTCAGCCACACTCCTAGAGCACCATCAATCTGTTGATGCCAATCTAGGAGGCTGGTTCACTTGGACCTCTACCTCCCACCTCCGAGTCTCAGCCCCCTCCTGCCCAAGTAAGCCACTCCATTCCAGTAATCACTATAACCCCTGGCCCAACCAGCGCACCCACTAATTCCTTTTCTCTCTCTATCCTTCTAGTGTGCTCCGCGATTACCACACCACCAGTCTCCGTTTAAGAGAATTTGCCTTCAACTACCATGCTAGGATTCTTTGCCTTAAGTATTAAGCCAAGTTTCTAGGTTTCACTAGCGTTCCCCCACCAAGCACTATATTGTACATCTTGCCACGCTAAGTTCCTAGGTTTTATGTCTCCTCATTTTCCCTAAGCCATTGTAAATAAAAACTACTATAGCTCAGCTATTCTGCCTCTGCACTTCATCCCGCACTTGAGTTCACTTCTGGTACAGGCTTCTGGCCCCCTTCACAGGTGCCCATTCAATCCATGCCTGACACCAGCCAGACTTCTGAGCTTAGTTGTTTTTATTTTTTTATATATATAAAGAATAAATATATGTAAACTATAAACATATAAGGAAAATTTCCTTAGTATTTACTTTTTGCGAGTTAGTAAGTAAACTAAATTAGGTTGTGAAGAAGCCACGCCGGTGCACAACACCCAGACGCTACAGAGCATATAATATGGTACATACAGGCTAAGGTTGCTTCACAATGACCAGAAACTGTACTAAACCAATGGACACTGTGACCTGTAATGTCCCCAAATGAATTTAGACATAAAATAGGTCTCAGAGTAGAAGAAATACACCCTGTGGCAAACGTCCTCTTATATAAACGGTTCATTCAAAGGCTAACATCACCTTGTACTTTTACCGTATTTTGTTGCTTTGTGGTGTCCTGGGGAAGTTTTGACCTACAAAGGGGAAAAAAGATGATTAGGATGTGATGTAGGGTAGAAATTTCGAGATCACTACAGATTTCTATCCCAACCACAGTGTGTTTGACACACGCATAGATTCATTTAAGGATAATGATTAAATGTGAATTTGCATAAAAGCAAAGCTTTTAGAAATCAACACATCAAGACGGTTCCACCAGAAAAAAGTAAAAAGTATTACTAGTGAGATGTAAATTTTTATACGCATCTCCACAAAAATAACCCGACTGTGTAAAGAATAAAAACATTTTTAAACCATATTTAAAAATAAAAACTGTATTGTAGCTTTAAACCTACATTCTATCTACAGGCCAGCAGGGGGAGACTCTTCTGGCTGCAAAATAAAAGTCCGTCATGGATAATTGTAATTGTCTATGAGAAACCCACCCAGCTTCTTACTTGACCGAGGACACGATTAAACATTATTTTGATGCGTTTATGGTCTCAGTCGTCAGTCTCAAGTCATGGCGAAATCAACATGCAGGTATTTTTCTAAATTCCACCTACAAAACATGAACATGAGTTAGTGGATCAATTACCTTATTCGAGATCTGTCTCTGTAGGATCATATTTTGTCTTCATAACATCACAGTTAAAGCCTCTAAATACAACTTAAATTAGAAAAATAACACTTTAACGGAGCATTTATAAAAGCAATATTTTAATAATGCAGATTTTCTAATGTAGGTGTAGCATAAATTATCAACAAAGTAACTGCTGTTATTTCCACATAAACACACTTTTGTTTGTACCCATATATGCAACACTTTAAGGTTAAAGACTTTCTTCCATAGGGAGTGGTAGTGTACATGACCACTAAAGGCACAACAATGCACATGGAAACAGTCTTGCCCATGAGAATTTGAATAATGCTTCTGCGTGCATGGCTTTAAAAATTTGTCCATCTGTGAAGAAATAACAAGGTCATCTTGCTCAAGAATATTTGCCCTTCTTGTTGAGACAATCATGACTGCGAGGCACTGTAAAAAGAAAATGTGAATTGCTTACCAGAGCAACCACAGAGAAGAAAAAGGGCTTGACAGCATCAGCACATTTTTGCACCGTGCTGCTATCTCATATCAGGCGCCCATCAGATGATTTTGATATTGTAGATTTCTTTATTAAATAAACATGGTGTGGAAAAGGCGAGCGGGCCAGGATTTCAGGAACAGGCACAGATTTGATCACACACTCAAGGAAAAGCTAAAAAGGCAAACCAGATTGGAAAACCAAGACAAAATAATTGGACTTGTGTCGGTAACCTGAGCGGACACGGACCCATTTATCTCCCTGTCTGAAGCAAGGGAGGAAAATTTCAAGCTCAGAAAGGTCACGGTAAAGAACTGACTTTAGGGAAAAAAAGTCCTTTACCAGAACATTTTCTTGTTTTTCTGTGCCTTTTGCTATAACTGCTATGTTTTTGTTTTATTTATGCTTTCTCTTTTAAATTACAGGACGTTCTTCATTTTGAGCCCCGCTGAAAGACGTCACACTCTTCAGCTGCAAACTGTATTTGTATATATTCCACATAAAGCTCTGCACGGACACTACTAACATACTCAGTACAATACTAACATCACCTGCACTGTCATCTTGCTCAGAATTTGTTTCTGGCCTTTCCTGCTGTATTTAAAAGGCCAAACATCTCTGCTGCTTTTTGATATTCCATTAAAACAAATGGCAACACTTCACAGGTGACAATCTGAAAACACTTTATTATTACAAGTATGTTTGATTTGACAGACCATAACAAGTAATCTTTCTTATAAGCTGACTTTGGTCTGTGATCAGTGCAGCTATAGGTGGATTAACCAGAGGACAAAGGGGACACATGTGCCCTGCAGCCAGTGGATCCCTTCGCTTCTTCTAAATTAATGTTTGCAGCACTTGGTTAAATGATCTGAAAATGTAGTTGTTAAAAGTATAGCATGACTATAAAACTGAATGTTTAATGTTAGGTCATTAAATCATGACCCGCCCGCTCTCTGTTATTTTACCGTTTATAGAACTTCGATGTAGTTTAATTGTGTATTGACTAATTGATAATTGACACTTACTCGGTTGTATATTTACATGTACAAAATGAACACTGCAAACAGCGGTCATTACTCACAATCTATTCGTCTCCCATCCATGTTTGGTATTATGTTGCTATGACGGGAGGGATTTGATTCTGTTTTAAATGAAGAAGAGAACAAAGAGAATTTGTGGATATCAGGCAAACACAACTGAGTTTGTACTTGTGGCTCAAGAGTTGGGAGTTCGCCTTGTAATCGGAAGGTTGCCGGTTCGAGCCCCGGCTTGGACAGTCTCGGTCGTTGTGTCCTTGGGCAAGACACTTCACCCGTTGCCTACTGGTGGTGGTCAGAGGGCCCGGTGGCGCCAGTGTCCGCCAGCCTCGCCTCTGTCAGTGCGCCCCAGGGTGGCTGTGGCTACAATGTAGCTTGCCATCACCAGTGTGTGAATGGGTGGATGACTGGATATGTAAAGCACTTTGGGGTCCTTAGGGACTATTAAAAGCGCTATATAAATACAGGCCATTTACCATTTGTGTTTATTACACAATTCATTTACATGAAACTTCAAATCTTGCACTTGAATGTATGTGAAATAGAGACAACCGTATGTTGTTAAATGCAACTTTTCAATTAGAGAGCCCCTCTTGCACACACAGAGTTATTCTGTCACTTTGCTGCTTCTAAAATTTATCGCAGGCGATGTGAGAAGTCTGCACCCTCTGAATTTTTTTTACCCATCATATACAGATAAGACTATTTACTGTCTTCTGTTAACCACTGAAAAGTGAACAGTCCACTTTGCAAATGTTTAGGATGGTTGAAATAAGCCGAGGATAACGCAGACACCAGAACAACCAAGTGAGACTTTATCAAACCGATCAGTGACTTTTCTCTAAAGAAGTTTTCTTCACAAAAATGTAAATATTGCTCCATACATGGCACATGATGCAACACAAGCAGTAATCTAACATGTAAAGTGCCTTGTATTATAGAATGGCCAAAACCCTTACTGTGTTAAGGCAGTGCTTACTTGTGAATGTTGCATTTGTTTGTGTGTGTAGTGTAGTAGCATACACTAAACAATAAACACTCAGGATTCCTCAGTATTTTGACATTTCAGACAAAACCACAAACACTAAGAATTCTTCACTAACTCAAACTGTTCTGTCACGTTCACGGTGCATGACCTGTTTTTTTTTAGCCTGTGCCTCTTGTCGGACATGGAACTATTCATTATTATCATGGACATGTAATATTCTCTTTCTATTATTGTAGGGTCTTTACTTTAGAATACAAAGTGTCTTGAGATGACTGTTGTTGAGTGGAACTATAAATAAAATTGAGCTGAATTAAATTGTTGGTGGGTTTTCCGCTAAATGCTGTTAAAAAGAAAACATCAAGAAACAAATGGAGTGGAGGAAAAAGAAAAGTCATTTTTCCTGTTAGTAATCAGGCTATTAGGAGCTAATGTTGACGTTTTGCTTCTGGGATGATATGGAAATATTTTTCTGCCTTTATGGTTATTTTTATTTTTGTGTTGTGCAATGATTAAAACCCGCTCATTTTGTCAACCTTATGTTAGCATTAAGAAAAATTCAGAGCCTTACAAAAATCAATAATCCTCTTCCACTGGGGATTATGAACCAAACGTTCCCAGTTTTTAAAACCAAGCAACACTTAAATGAAGAATATAAATTAAGATGAACCTGAAGTGTTTAAAGATTATCTTAACATTGTAGGACCATCCTAAAAATAAGTGGACGGCATTTTAAATGACTTTTATCAAAAATAAAATAGTTAATAGTGTCCATTTTAGCATTAGTAGTAGAAGATAACAGACTCCAAAGACACTGTTTTTCCAGGTTTACGTTTTTTTACTGACCTCTTGTTTGCCCACAAGAGGTGGCATTAGAGCTCAGACATCCCTTGGAGCTCATGTTTTGATGTGGCTCATTCTTTTTTTGTTGCTGTTGTTGTTTCAGAGACCTTGGCGAAATGTTGATTGAGCTTTTGTGGACCAGATAGCCTTGGAGTGGCGGGTAGGGAAAAAAAAAAGAAAGAAGTGAAGGACTTGTCTGGTAAGTAATGTGATCTACACTCGTCCGCGCACACATTACGTCCTGTACAGCAAGATTACCCCAAACAGCAAGTTACAAGCATCAAAAGAGAGACAGCTTGGAGGAAAAAGGGCTGGGAGGAAAACAGAGACGAGGAAAGAGAGGAGGGACAGAGGGAGACGAGAGGGAGAGAGTAAGTGGAAGCTGCACACCAAGCTTTGTAAAGCATCGGGGATGAAACATCGCTTCCCTCATAAGATGATTATGTTGTTAAATGAGATATGGCAATACTCTTGTAAGCGCTTAATCCAAGGATCTCCAGCTGCCATGCAAATGTAGCAGATGTCAGCAGGATGACACAAAGCCGAGGAATGAGCAACCAAAATTCAGCTCATCCCCACCACCTCACCCCCCCCCCCCCCCCCCCCCCCCTCCTCCTCCTCCTCACCCTGCCACTGTATTATTTTACAGGAAGACTTGTGGCTGCCGGAGCGCACCGTAGACTCGTAATTCTGTTCGCATATGCAGGGCGAGCCGTGGCGAAGCGCGCAGCTGGTCGTAAAAGCCACCACATGCAAAACAGTTTTCTGTTCTGCAAGAAAAAAACAAAAGGAAACTCCAAGCAGTAGCCAAGTTCTGGAGGCCTTTTCTGAAGTTGCCTTAACTTGGTAGCTCTCGGATGTTTGGACCAGCTTCTGAGAAGCTCTTTCCTTCTGAAGATTTGAGCCTTTGCTCTACTTTCACGCGGCTCTCTCGGCATTCCCAGGTGGGATGTGAGGGTCGGGTGGTGGACCAAATAAGAATGGAGGATTTCCTCAGGGAAGATTAAAGTAAAATGTTTGACTTGCACTCTTGGGATTCATGGTGATGACATCATGGCTATGGGAGTGTAAGCTAGCACCAATTCGGGCCCATTAAATCAGACAGCGTGATCATTTAGTCTAATTTGCCATCATTCCCTCTAATTGCATCTGACTGCCGACTCCGGAGAGTATTCTAATTTCTTTGAACTGGTTAAAGTGACTGTGAAGGGCTATGCTTGAACTTGTTAAATAGCAGGAGATATATGATTTGTTTAGCCTATCCTTTATTGTTAGCTTCCCCAATATCACCAGCACACATTCCCCTGAATAACTGCAGCATCTAACTATTACGCTCCTACTTTAGATTGAGCCGTCCGCTTTAAGAATCCGCACCTAAGCACTCAGTGTATTGTTTAAACCAGGACGGCTCCACACAGGATACAACACAAAACGTGAGATCTAAAAAAAAACTGATATGACCACACTGTACATTGAGATCAAGCTTGTCAAATCACAGTCGTCGAAAACATTTACTGTTCAGCCTACCGGGAGGTGCTTTATCTGCGCAGAAATGATGTCTCTAACTGCCCCTTTCTCTTTTCCTTCCCCTTTTCTTTTATCATTCTTTTTTTCCCTGCTCCCTTCTGCGGCTCTCGGACCTTTGTGCTCATGTTTGAGTTCTCACTGGCTGACAGGTTGTCACAGATAATAAGTTTTAATTCCCCATATGGGACCAAAACTCACTTGCCTTGTAATTTCCTCATAATTTTATTCCCTTTTGAAGCCCTTGAATGTAGATTGGTGAGATGTCAGTTATGAGCGTGCTAAGCTGAGATAGTAATGTATTCTGCTGCACTGAGACTGGACTCAAATAAAAGGGAGTAAAGAGCATTCTCTTATGTTTTAATTTGGATTTGATATTATGTCACAGCGGCGCCGTCGGCAGTCGTCTTTATTTATTAAGCACGTTCAAACGAGCACTTTGTTTTTGTTTATGATTTTGAGTTTGGCTGATCAGGACAGGAAGGAGGAAAAACGTGAGCTAGTCCACAGGGCGTCAATTATACGACTTACACCGTCTGTACAGTGAAACACCGTGGTGTTGGATTGGGTGAGTCATATGATCTCAGTCCAACCCCTGATCCCCATTTGTCCCAGCGGTGATGTGTCTAAACGCACCACAGCAGCTCTGACGGACACTTTGCCTTGAGCTCCCGTTCACCCCTTCCACCCCTCAATGCCACTTTCTCTCCAATCCAGAATAATGAGCCTTTCAGAAATTCAGCTCAGGGATCTCGGCCCAGTGGTGTGCTCGGCAGCCCAGATTTCTCGCCTCTTCCCCTTGCTAAAGCCTCCACTAGCCCCGGAGCTTCCAGGCCGCTGAAAAATCACAGCTCTGTCGGCCAAGTGTGGCCGCTGTTTCAGCAGGATAAGTTGGCAAAGGGAATAGCGTCTAAGTCGCCCTGAATGTAAACGAAGCACCCTTTTGCTGTCACCGTGGATGCCTGGCCTGTCTTCTGCCATGGATGGCTGGTTAGGCATTCTCTACCTCATAAAGGATGCAGCTGTGCTGTAAAAAAATGGCTTTTGTAAATTTATGCTCAGGCCTTCTCCATTCCTGCACTGAATTGTCACAGTAAGGTTGAGACTTTCTCCTAACCCTTGGTTGGAAAGTCTGCCTTGTTTTACAACCAGCCAAAGCTAGAAAAATAAGAACTCGTGACATCTTCCAACTGTACCCAGAATAACCTTTTCTGGAAATTCTTGTCAGACAGGTGGATTATTTCATTGAAGACTGATGTGGAAATATTCAGCATTAGTGCTTTTTTTTCCTATGAGCTCTTTACTTAGGTGTCATGGGTGTTCCGTGGTGATTCCCTATGGATCCCATGTGATGGATGCTCTTAATGAAGGGTGTTAATTTAAAGTCACCTGCAGGCTATAGCCGTTCCATCCATGAGGCTGCTTCATCGCCTACCCAATGTTCTCTCAGCACTGACAGAGGAAGGCCCAGGGAGAAGTGAGGAGATGGAATTGGATTTGAAGCTCTGAGGCAGGTAATAAAAAGCAACACTCCCACACACCAAGGAATGTGATTTCCCCAAGTACCCCTGGCAGACATGTTGAATTTCTTGCTGTAATGTATAGGCGACCAAGCTATTCATAACATGGAGGGCCCTGGCGAGTACACCAGCTCAAGCTTGTTTTCTCATTAAAAGAGTCAAGGTGTGCTTTGAACTTCCATCAAACCCGACGTAATATGCTTTCATTTCATGTCGTAACCCCTGCTTAAAAAGGTAATGGCTTACTGCATTGAGCATCCATTTAATTTGTTAACTAACAGAGAAACTGGTTACGTAGGAACTTGAATAAACGATAAGGCAGGGCAGACCTGAAAGGAAAAAAATATCTGTTTTAGTACAGATTTGATTTCATTTTGCTCCGTGAGAACGTGTGTGCACGCTGAGGGATAGTACACAGTGAGATAAAAGGTGGTACAGTACAGAACATTTTTCAGAGATGTTGTTGTAGAGGTCTGAAATATTTCCTGTACCGGTACATCCGTAGGTGTAATAAGCTACAGTCACTCATTTCCTGCAGAAAATAGATACCAATCAGACTTTGGTATCAATAGGGGTTAACTACAAAATAAACTGCAATGACAGCAGGCTCCTTACACAACAGAGTGGTAAGACGGGGCTTACACAGGCTCTGGATGCCAGGTTAAACATGGCCAGCAGCAGGTGTCAGTCCTGCCTAAGCCCGACCTTGCGGAAATGCAGCATATTTCAGTTTCCCCTTCAGTAGTTCCAGAGTGGTGTCCAGAGAGGTTTGTGGGGGGAAAAGGGTGTCCATGCAAAATGGCCCTGAGATGCTTTCTATGCAGGCCACCAGAGCAGTGGGGATAGCCCGAGGCTGGAACTAAGCTTCATATTCGCCTCGCTGACACTGATCCTCTATCCTTGCATCGCTACACAGCCTAAATAAAGCAACCATGGGAACAGAGGTTAAGGAAAATGGAGGTTTTCCCTTTGTGTCATCTCAATGATTCTGTGTTACTTCTGAGAGTTGCATCAATTGACTTCCGCTGCCAAAAATAATCTCGCTGCGAGAATTTTGCATGTAACATAACTGTAACCGCATTACATTTCTGACACAGCACAGAGTTTCTTTTGTACTACTTTTTGTGGGGAAAGTGCAGTAAGTACAGAGCAGCCACTCTCTTGACTAATACTCCATAAGACATTTGGTGAAGAAACATCATTAGTTTATTTTAATGTGCCACGGTGGAGGCTGAGTGACACTAATGGGGGGCTGCGTAAAAAATGGTGTCAATCTTGGCACTGTGACGGTTCACTGAACAGCACATTAGTGCTAAAAGTATTTCAGGTCTCTAAGTATGCCTTCCTCTCTTGAGCCTATATGAGAGGGCGGTAGGGGCCACCAAGGCAATTCAAAAATGCAGTTTCAGTATTCATAATAGGTGAAAACTGAGAGCACATGCTGTGAAAAAGACAACCTGAAGTACCGGCAAGCAATGTCTCAATCCGTCTGTTGAGCTTCGATGCTAAAGATGCATTAGCAGGAGTGCTGAATGGATTTTATTTTCTCTATCCAAATATCCACAGTCAGCAAGGACGTTTTGAATCGAAAACAGAGGACCGTCTCTCCGTCGATCAAAGGAAATACTTGTAGGATGCCAGCACAGCAGAATGTTGTTTTAGTGTGGAGATGCTGAGTGTTGCAAAGATAAATGCACAAATTACAGTGTGATTATTAACAGTTGTAATCGTTAAATTAATGAGATGTGATTTAATGGTGGACAGGACTATTAGTACGATGTCTTCAGGAGGTACTGGCTAAAGATTGAGTACTAAAAAGAGAGATTATGTCATGGTCTCCGTGCCTGCCCGGTCGGCCCCACAAGGCTACAATTGCTGTTGCTGTTTTCTCCCTCTCTGCCTGGGCGGAGCTCACTGTGGGCTCCCGCCCTTGGCCCACACACACACCTGACAACACTCACCCATCATCACCGGGAGCACTATTTGAGGCTGGAACACAGATCCTCTCGTCGCTGGATGATTGTACCCTTAACGTTAGTTTTCTCACAGCTCTTGTGCTTCATATCCGTGACTTGTGATTAGTTGGTGACCTGCCTTCTCGTCTGCTTCAGATTCCCCCCCGGACCTGCGACCTCCCTGCTGCGGGAAAGTGTGTGAGTGTGAGAGAAGAAGACGTGAGCGAGTTGCCCTGTGTTTTCCCCCCCGGAGTTTTGGATCCCTTCACTGTACATATATTGCACTGCACTGTAAATAAACCACACCTTGGAGATACCTTACCGCTCTGCGCTTGAATCCCTGTACCAGATCGTGACAGATTAGGCTTCAGTGGAATCGTTTGTAGACTCTAATAACAGGATGGGTCAAGAGTAAAAGAAATCAAAACAAAAAGTTATTTCACTGTTCACTTCTTGTCCACAAAGTCAACTGTGAGTATACACCTAAGCAGCAACCGTGCACATGTGAGGAGTTGTACTTGCTAACTGACTTGGCTTTTGCCAGTGTGGGGGTGTCACAGTCTGGAGATCCCTGGAGCAACTTCCACCATGGACGGCTGTCCGTACAGCAAAAAAGACTCCCCGTCACCCTCCTCGGACATCCAGCTAGCCAACAAATTTAGCATCTGGAATGAGCAGGATTTTCTTCCAACGGGACGCCTCCAGCTTCCCTCAGCATGGTAAACAGTTGGGTGGACTCTCAGAAGGAAGCCTTTCTTCCCCTAGGCAGTGACTCAGACTGTGTGAAAGTATTCCAAGGTGTCGGTTACTGTGCCGCTTCCGCTCCATATTGCATTTCCTCAGCCCTGCTGTCCTGTGACATAGAAACCAGTTCCAGCTCAGCTCCTAAGCCATGCGACTTTATACGAGATTTCATAGAAATGTCAGGAAGAAGTCAGAGAAAATGTTGTGTTTTCCGAGGCCAGAGTCCAGTAAATTGCCGGCAAAATCCCAAAGATTATACCATCCAAAGTTGGAGCAAATTGTATTCTGCTTGGGAACAAATGGCACAAATTAACAGTTTGAACTGCTTAAATGTGACCTTATCCAATTATTAAAGGACATGGAAGACTCAGAGCTGCTAGGCTTTCAGTGCCGAATCAATCCCCAGTGTTGGCTGAAGACATGAGGGTTTGGTTTCATACTGCAGAAAGCTTGCACTTATATACTTTGCTGTTTAAAATGCTGACTTGCTCTACTGCTCTCTAGCTCATCAGATACACCCTTTCACTCCATTCAAGCTTGGCTGTCTCAGGTGATTTGGTCCACAGGGTGATCAAGTCAGACTTCCTGTCTGACTGAATGCCCATAAGTAACAGGCGTGAACCGTCCATCACAGCGCCCCCTTCTGGTATGGATTTTAATTGTGTATCTCCTAAGAGTTTTATGCTTTTTCAAAAATATTTACCCTAGTTATGTGAAACACTGAGGACACAAACTCTACCATTTATTTTTAGTATCTCACAAATATATAATTCCATCTCAAAATTTCAAAAACCCCATAGTCACACCCAGAATCTTGGCACCTGAATCCTTTAAGAATAACTTGCTATAGCAGATGATGATGTTACACGACACTATAGCACCGCAGAGCTCAGGTACTCATTCACGCTGAGATATTTTCAGAACCATATATTTTTTCTAATCTCACAATGTCTTACCTAAGCGTCCCGAGAGTGGACAGTGGACTTACCTCAGGCCAAAAAGCCAGAGAGCTCAGACCTGAACTTTGAGGGTTATGTGTGGGTTTGTCTCAAAATTTGACTTTTATTACCTCAGAAATATTACAAGAGCAGCACCATTTCTCTTCCTTAGTGACAAAGAGAAACTGATATGTTCTTTCATACCAAGAAGGCTACTGAAATGATCTGCTATCTGGTCTGCCTAAATATGTTATAAACCAACTACAGCTGATCCAGAACTCCAAGGCCCAACGTCTGTTTTTAAGTCCTCATGTTGGTTTCCTGCCAGTTTCCATGCTGATTCTAAAAATTCAAGCCTCTAGTGCATGACTAAGACTCTCATCTTTTTTAATATGCTGCAGTGCTGTGTCCATTGTTTTTAAATTGACTCGACTCTGTTGCCATTCTATTCCTCTACAGCTTTTTAGTTGCACAGTTCTTGAAGCTATTTTTTTGATAACTGACAGTGTGTACACTTCAGCCCCCAGGCTCATGGTGTCCTGTGTGTGACACTAATAATAATGCTTGAGAAAAGAATCACTGTCAGGAAAATTAATTTTTCACTATTTAAAATAGAACTTTTTAGTAGCTCAGTAAGTTCAGCAATGCAGCAACTAATGTTCGTTATCCAGCCATCCGATGGCGCTTGTCTCTCCCCATCAGGGAGCTCACTGACTGACCCTTACCTTGTGCTTTTATTGAAAACAAGTATTATCATTAATTCTTTAAAAGAAACTGCTATCTCTAGAGCCAGGGCTGGACTGAGACAAAAAAAGGTATTATAGGAAAAACCATAAAGCCTTTGAATGAAAACAAACGCTGTTGTCACAGTGATGTACACTGTCTTGTTGGTATATATGCATCAGTCTAATAAACTTAAACCTACACCATCCTCCCTATTCTGGTATTCTAAACAGTACCTGAAAGTATACTTTCCCGAAAGTATACTCTGCTTGGTCGAGTTAACCTCCTGAACTATCTACAACACATGGTGAAAACCTGAAATTAAGACAGAGAAGACTAGAAGATAGAAAGACAGGTGAGAAAGAATAAAACTTAATTGACTTTTTGATGGCATTTTACAGACAGTACTGGTACAGTATCTAGAAAATGTGGGAAAATACTGGCATCATATACAGTACTTAGCTACTTCTGAAGAAATTATGATGGGACCCTAAAAAAAATTACTATGTACAATAATAGATTTCTATACATTTTACATCAGATGAAACGTTTGTTGTAAAATTCAGATAATTATTTGTTAAAAGCGAGACATTTTAAATGAGAATAAGAAAGTATTTCTTTGTGCCCCCCTTTCCCTGTTAATGCCCTACATGGCCCCCCCTGGCAACACTTTGCTAGACCCGCCCCTGCACAGTTACCAGCTGTCAGCTACTTAGAAAAGGATCCTGGTGTTATTTGTCTCTCAGAAACAGTTCATAACTTCCCTTCAACTCATTCATGTCACCTAAAAGGTAAACCTGTTTCTCCATCACCTGTTCAGCTCTGATGATTCAGTAAGGACATCTCCTGGTTTCATCTTCATGTTTCCCTCTCACCAGATATACAAACCGACATCATGACCAGCAGCTTTACAGCTGTGGCTCCAGCAAACATCAGCTGATACTAGAAAGTAATATTAAATAAATTCTAACAACAGCTGATCAAGCTTAAATGTGCTGCTGTTGTTTCGAGCGACATCCGCTGGTTTACAAAGTGGGAGATAAACAAACAAGAGAGAAAAGCCGATCAGCTGATCATTGATCAGTTTCATGATTGAAGTAGAAACAGGGGAGGGAGGGGGAGAAAATGCTGCATCTGCTGGCCTCCACCACTTGCTAATGTTACTGCATCTGTGGAAGCTCCGCCATAGCAACCACCAAACAACTGAGTTTTTTTTACACATCTCCCAGCATCTGGCCAATCCACCACCTTTCAGTGTTTATACCGTTACGGGGAAAAAAACAAAAAAAAAAACCCCATCGGGCATACCAGTCCAGCTATGTCTAGAGCTAAAAACACACCTGATAAACAACGACAAACAGTTTGACTACATTCTGAGTTCACATGAGAGTTTATTTGCTAAGTATCCAAGTCCACTTCAAGGAAAGCTTCACTAACGCTAGCTACCAGCAGCACTGAAAGACAGAAAAGTTCAGGATTTTCCTCACTTTAGTATCGCTGTCATCTGGCAAAAGTGAGCGTCACTGTTTCTTGGATTTGTATCGGGCTTCTTTCAGAAAGTTTTATAACTTCCTTCAGAGTAAATAGACGTGGACACCCAGCATATTGGCAGCTGAGGTAAACAGCAGCTTGAAAACCTATACTCACTAGAGATGAAGGGCGACCAGAGTTGTTTGTCTTACAGCGGCCACCTTAGCTAGGATTACACACTTGGGTAATAAAACATGATTCAGATTACTCCAATCAACTGACATCCAGTGGTGAAAGTTTTCCCACTGTATCTTTTAAATCTTATAAAGCTGCTTTTTCTGTGGACAATACACTTGATTGTAACACTTAAAGGAATAGCTACACTCATTACTGTTTTTCAGCTTCATTACTTTATTGAAGCTGAAAAACATGACAATTTTAACTCTCAATGGTGCCTCAGTGATTATGTGAAAAAATATTTGGATCTGGCTAATTATGTTGGACTTTGAAAAAAAAAAATCTCCTGTGCATTTTTTAAATAATTGTACATCCCCTTGGAATTAGGTGTCTAAAAATTAGATTTATTTTTAATTCAAAATATGACTTCAGTATATAGCACTTGCTGAAGCTTTTGAATTTCTAGCAAGGTGAAATGTGGATATTGAATTTAAAAAAATCTGCTCAGAAGAATGAGAGATTCCACATATAATTTCATAAAAGTGACAAGCCATACAAATCGAATGCAGAGAGAGAATTAATAATTCAAACCTGCAGAATCCTCCCTGAGACAGAAAGGAAGAAAACAGACGAATAAGAAATACGATCCCCTGTGTCTGCTCAGCTGCCTTTTCTTTACAGGATTTGTGAAATCTGGGGCATTATATGTTTAAAATTCCTGTATGTGTATCTAAGCTCCTACGTAAAGTAAGTAGGGATAAAACTTGAACGCCTTTCCAGTTCAGATTGGAGCGTGAGTCCGCGGAGCCATTATTGGTTACAAATGCTGCGTCAAGCACACAGAGTCCGGATCAAGGCGCTGCTCTTCGCTCGTCCGATGTGCTTTCAAGAAAAAACAAAAAAACGAGCCGCTGTTTGATTTTGCATCGCTGTGATGATCCCGTTGATGCCGTGCTAGTCACTACGCCCACAATCTCCCGTAACGCTCTCATCCTAAGTGATTCAGCAGAGTTGGAGTAACTATTTCCACCAGGAATATGACAGAGTTGACTTGTTCATTGTGTTTCTCCTTCTTCCTGTTTTCTCTCTTCGTGTTTGTGTTTGATTTGCTTGGCCTCTAATATGTTGTACAGAGATGCCCTTTCCATGTATCGCCCTGGGTGCTGGTGCTGGTGTGGGACTTCTGCGGTGCCTGCGTCCAGGGTCAGAAAACCCCGTGGCTGTTATTGTCCCCGAACTTGTGATGCCAAATCATCCAGAGGATTAGTTTGTATTTTCCTCTTCCCCTCCCGCTGTCTCCCTCTCTCTCTCTCGCTCTCATTTATTCACCACTCACTGTATATTGCTGGTATGCCAAAGCTCATGCGTACACGTTGTACCCATAAACCCTCAGGACTTGCTGTTGGGGAGGCCCATGTTCCACACTCAGACGCACGCACAAACACGCGCACGCACAACTGTTTTCCCGCCAAGTAGGATTTGTAGTATTTTCCCCCAAGAATCTGGTGGCACACGCCCGATAAGCCTCATCCTGCCAGTTTCTAGCTGCCTGGCACTAAAAATGTGCGTGTGAAGCCTCTGAGACCTCCTCTATCATTATTCATGAACATCATTATTTTTGCAACTGTCTGCGTTCTTTCAATGAATTTTCCCAGCACCAAACTGTAGCCGGCCGCTAGTATCAGCATGTAACATTCAGATTCATTTGGTCTTTGCTCCCAAAAAAAATTAAAAATTAATACACGTAAACCATCGTAAAACGTGCAGCCGTGACAAGCATTTGGCTAAATCTTTCTAACATTTAATCGCACCCTCCCCCTTTCCTCCCTCCCCACCCCTTTAATTGGTTTAATGTACAGTGAAATAAGGTTGGCTGTTTTCTTTTAAACTTAAACTGTGGACACGTCCTCCCGCTCTTGCCGAATGGCTGTCAGGTTCAGTTAGGAGCTTAGGTAGATTGAACGAAAAGGATCCCTTAAGCTGAAAATCCAATCTGAAGTGGGCCCGTTGTAAAGTATTCTTTAATAACTAAATGATGCATGAACTTCAACCATGGTATAAGACAATGGCAGAGGTTAAAGCAAGGACGATGTACTTCTCTTACAGAGTTAGTCTCACATATAATGTTTAATCTGCGCTGAGAGTACACCTCCTGCATACACTTGTTCTTCCTGAATTCTTTTCAAGCCAGACCGGGAAGGCATTTTTTCCAGCTTTCTAAGTCTTAAACTTATATTCTGGAAAAAAAAAACATGGAAAATGGTTTCTAAAATAAAGTTGTCCTTGCACATCAGTTAGAGAATCTCAGTAATGAATCACGGTCTGCGTCAAGGAAGTGGGCAGGCTGTGTGTCAGCATGAGGTATGTGAGTGACCTGTTATGCAGGATTGTTATATACAACATGCCAAGGCTTTGCCTGCTAGTACCACCAAGATTTTCCGAAAAGCATAAATCCACCGAGCGAGCATTCAACTTTTTAAGTGTTTGAACCTCTATTGTCAGACTTTAGACATTCTGTGCACCCTTGAGAAAAAATGTGTTAATTGTTTGACTTTTAATGTAACACAGTCAGTTTTCTTTTGTCTTAAGTGCTTATTGGTAGTTTGGTGATCCAGGCAATGTACATTAAACAGGAAGCCTAGATCAGTTCACCTTTGTTCTGGTTGATGTCATCTAGCAGTAAGGAGGATAGTGGAGCTCAAAAAGTAAAGTTGTAATCTGGGAACTGCATATACTGGAGAGGAGAATAGGAGCTAAAGACTGGCTTTCCCATTATAGTTTAAAAAAACAAAACTTTAAGCCCAATGTAAGGCTGCCCTCTGAAAGCAAAATCCTTTATTGGAATATTGGGTATGATGGAGCTTGTAAAAAGAACTGAATATATGAGAAATAGTGTATGATATCTCTTTCTACATCCTGTCTGTACTTACTGACTACCTTTGTATTTTAGATTAAATAGCTGAGAACAAACAAATACAGCAAGTCGGTTTCTTTTTGAGGAATAATCTCCACAAAATAAAAATGCATTTTTAAAAAATCATAACCGAATCCTTTTCAGCCTGAGCTATGTGTTATCGTTGGTGTCAGTTAAAAAAGGAAACTTGCCAGCATGCTGAAATTAAAAAACTAATTAAAAGAAATCTCTCTATAAATAGTGCCGTAAGAAATGTTTGTCCCCTTCCTTATTTTGGAATATCACACTTACACGTTAACCTGAGTAAATGCAAAATGCAGTTTTTAAATGATGATCATTTCTCAGGTTGGACGTTTTCTAACTTTACTTTTAAGCCTCTGTGCTGTTGGTGGCAAATAGCATTTAATATTTGCCAGATGTAAACCATGAGTGTGTGTTCATATTCACACTATACTTGTCTTTTGATGACTTACAGATGCGTATTTGTGTTGAATAAGTTTTACTTTCAGACTGTTGGAATTAAGCAGACTAGCCTGAGACTATATACTATGTTTATGTCTGTTACAAGTTCCAGCCATTCCTTCTAAGCTTTATTTTAGAACCATGTTCAAGCATGCATTTGATCAATTGTGACATAATAAGAAAAACACCAATTACTGTTAACCACTCAGGGCTCTGGGCTGATGGCTGTTGTTTTTCATCAGAGGATAATTTCCTGTCTTGGGGGCAAAGTGCAATCATACAGGATACTGAATTGTAAATAAGGCAGCGTCTAATTCTCCTGCAGTACACATTACGAGTGGTCCACTCCTCAGTCGTCGGTAAAGGCCGAGTCAGACTATAATTCCTTTCCAAAGACGTTCCCCAGGCTATGTTTTTCATCCACACAGCTGAGGGTCAGACTAATTCCTGCCCTGTCCCCTCTGATTGGTAGGGGAGCAAGAGGGACTGAGCGATGCGTTGCCCTACATAACCATAATGAGCCGTTCGCGTAGATAGTGAGTTAACGTGCCGAGACATGTGGCTAACTTAATAAGGAAGCCAGTGTAACCCTGCCGCAAACCTATATATGTGGGAGCGGCATGTGATGCCATATTGATGGGCATCTTCCTCATCTGCTTTGAGGGCTCTGACAGTGAGTGAATGGGGAGCGATTCGGTGCCCCTGAGGCACATTCAAGGGGTATAATGAGGCTCCACATGGCCTCGTGGTTATCTCCTGATTTTGTCTTCCTGTAAAGGTAAGAACATGTAGAAGACGGGAAATAGATGAGTTAAGAGTTAAGTAACCACATATGGATATTCTCATTCAAATGAAACCAAACACGATTTTCCGTTATATGTATATGCACAGTACATGTAACTTTACAACTGAGGGGCCACAATCTAAAGCTGAATTGAATGTGTGTACAGTCACAGAGAAGCAATAAGCAGTGCCAGTGTTAATCTGGGAAAATGCATGGACCATTAGCTGTTTTGCGGCAGTAATAAAATTCTTGTGCATAATTTATGGCTCTCTGCTCTCAGCGACTGTCTCGGTGTAAAGGTAGAGCAGCTTGAAGTTAACTGCGTATCAAATATAACATAAGTCATTAAAACAACCTTAAAAAAAACGACTGAACCTTTGAGCCTGTAGGTTAAAATCTTACAGCTAACTGAACGGCATCAACAAAACAAATGGGTTGCTAATGCTTGGTTCCTCTTAGGAAAGGGTTCCTTGAGTAATTAAATATAATTTTGGCTATCCAATTAACACCATTACACCGCTGAATGGGTTTCTTTTTTCATATTTTCACTCTAATTGTTTGGTTTTGAAGCCCATTGCGTGATTCCCCACCTCCCTTTCCTCCTCGCTCAATCTGTTCAGGTTTAAGGTTGTGCAATTTTATGTAAATTGTACAATGATGAAGACAGAATCTTTCCCTCTGAAATGACAGAAGTACCATGATTGCAGCCTTTTGTCTAAGGTTTGGCTTTATTCTCACAGATGCTGTGCAATCCTCTAAAGGTGGCGTAACACTGCGTGTTAACCAAATTGAACCTGACAACTGCCTCATTCACTTGCAGCCAGTGTTTGTTGCGGAAGTTAGAAATAACAGCTCTTCTTGTATTCTTGCATCTCTGGCAAGAACTGTAAATGCTTGCAAAAAAATAAAGTAACGTGTCTCCCTGAGGCTTCTCTCTCCCTCTCCCCGTCTGATGTACACCACAGACAACACCATACATAAAGAAGCCTTCTTATCTTATTTGAGCAGTTGCTTTAGGTATTTCTGCAAACTCCAGAGGCCTAGAATTATAAATCACCGTGAAGCAAGATGGCAATCAGCGAGTATTGTTGCAAAGAAGACTAATGAAACCACCCACCCTGGTAAATGACCTGGAGATCTGGTGTGATACTGACTCCCCACAGTCACCGAGATGTGATACACTGGATCTCTCTCACGCATAGTCTCCCATGACGTGCCGTGAGCTGGCCTTGGTCAGATAAGGCCACAAAGGCAAACCAGCGGGGCTCTTCATGTGTTTGTTCCATTATGTGAACACAAGCTTATTTCAGATTTTCAGAGTTTTGTTTAACTGCCACAGAGGACATTATAATTTTATCTGAGCGAGGGATGGAATTGTGCGTTAGTGAAAGGTGGTATTCCCTGTGGTAATTCACATTTAATTGTAAATACATGCTACAACCTTTTCTTTGGAATAAATTAGCATGTTTACTGCTGTTGCTCTGTACATCCAAAGACCTCGACATGATCAAAGGAGCGAGTTTGTTTGAAGAATGAAGCATTCAGCATATTTTAGGTTAACAAGAGCCGAGTTTCTCTCTACATCAGTTGGCTAGTGTCATCTCCCCAGCCATCTTCCCCTCATCACATTCGAGTGATTGTCTATTTTTGTCCTTTCCATTACTACGTTCGCTTACCATACATGGATATGAACGCAGTGCTTCCCAAATGACATCATTATTATATCTGACTGCCACGCTAAATCACCTCATTTATCTCTCATTGGCATGTCTGCTCTGTTGAAAACCCTGAAAACAAGAAGTAAACTTAAAGGAGTTTTAAAAAGGAAGATGCATTTCTGTAATTTGCAGAAGTGCGCTTGTAGCATCCCAGAATCCATGCTAACCAGGGGTTGTGCATCCCGTTTGCTGCACCCACTCTCCGTTTAGCAAACATATCCAGCAATTTGCGTTTTTTATCTTGTATGCGAATTTGAATAAGCTGTTTGACATAACATTTCTATTCATTTTATGTAGAACTGTATCAGTACAGTGAGTGAAAGAGAATAAAGCCAGATAAGTGGGTTTCAAGACTTTCACAAAAGGCTTTTGTTAGTGGAGGAGCTCGGTACTGGTTAGCCAGGTCCCTGGGAGGTGGACTATAGCAGAAGTGGGTAAAGAAAGGAAGTAAACCCTAACTATTCCAGGGGTACACTGTCTTTTCACTCATTTTAATCTAGTATTCATTATGGGTTGAGAAATTAAATAAGTCACTGCCTTGTATGTACTTTTAACTAATTTTAGAGTGATTACAGCATTTAGACTATTAACCCTGAAGGCAGTTTCTCCTTCACTATAATCATACCAAATAAGCAGACAGTGTTTTTGTTTTTCTGCTGTACTTTGTTTTTGTCTTGGAAAAAAAGAATTATCTCACACTTTCTTGTCTGTGTCTGGTCTATGCATACATTCAGTGTCTCTGTTATAGTTATTTCCTGTTTTTATTGAGCTACTTTCTTCTTTTATGTATTTTTATTGGTTTTTCCTTTCTGGCTTTTTTCCAGGCCCAGTGGTTTTACCTGTGTCTTGTTTCTGAAACAGCTCTCTGTGATTGTGGAGGCTGGCTTATTCTCTAGTTAGAAATGTGTAAAAGCCACTGTGGTGCAGCCAATTAACCTCCTAGGACCTGGTGTCCACATATGTATACATCACATTTTGGGTTGTCTAGACCAAAAAACTCAATTTTGCTCTACAAGGGCCAGATATCCACTAATGAGGACATTATACTGCCACTGTCCTATCGAAATTTAAAGCGAATGTCCTCATATGTGGCTTCTGTTTTCCTCAGAAACAAAAATCATGTAAAAAAAAAAAAAAGAAAGAAAGAAATCATGTAATTCTTTGTTTTTACAACCATCTGGTCCCAATCAGCCCAAATAGCAAAGAGAAATTAAAAATGCATGCATGGTCTTAGGAGGTTAAAATGTGCAAGAGGATGTGCACTCCAATGGTGACTTTATTGAAGAAGGTCGATGTGAACAAAAATATGGATGAAAAACTGACATAAACGATGTTTAGTATACACACTAACACAAACATACACAAACAGATACGTAATACTGGTTCTGAGGTCTCTTCCTGTTAAAAGGGAGTTCTTCCTTTCCACTGTCACCAAATGCTCCTATTGGAGATTGTTTGATTGATGGATTTTTCTTTCTATTGTTTACTATAAAAGTGCTTTGAGGTGACTGTTGGGATTTGGCGCTCTATTTACTGCATGCTTTTAGTAGTTCTCATGTGTTACATATTTGTTGTTAGGATAAAGGTTAATAAGGTTAATAAAACCTACATTTTGAAAGCAGAAGCATTACATTTTTTTCGAGGAGTGAGATCAGGAGGCGGATGATAAATACTATTGGCCCAGCAGTGAAAGAGTTTCAGCTCTATAAAACACTTTTTCATTTTTTTTCTCCTCATTTCTCTGTAACACAGAAGACACACATCGTGATAATTTCTGAATTTCAGTGGTGCTGAGAGGCATAGTTTTGAAAATTGGGCTAAGATGGCTAGTGGTTTATTCTTTTTTTCTTTTGGCATAAATCTTCTCCCATAGCTCTGAGCAAAAAACAAATAAAGTTGTTTCCAAAAATGTCTGAATGTTTAACAGAACTCAGCTACAGAACTAAAAGTTCACCTCTGTACCCAAACAGCGATAACTTTTCTCTGTTTTTGCTGAAAGCTTGTTTGAATCCAACTGTGACCACAGCTTGACTGTAACGTTTTTTACCTATCTGCCAAAATTCACCGCAGCACGGGCTCTCTGTCCTGGATACATAACAAGTAACTGGTAAAATACAATTGACAACGATAATTATTAGAATTTCTTACTGTATGCAAATACTATGCTCTGTGATTTCTCTCTGAGAAATTTATGTATCGCAAATGCAAAGCCAAAGCGTAGGTGTCTTAAACGTGCAACATCTTCATGACTACTAGAGGGGCTCCCAAAAAGACTTACAGTTTTACAGAAATCGATGTAAAACAGCCCTAAACTCTCATTGCTCTATAACCTTGGCTTGTTTGTTGACTTAGGACCACTATACTGATGCTTTTTGTGGGTGTATCAAATAGAACATATAGACCCTTTTGTAAATTAGGGTCATTCTATGAGAGAAAGAGGGACCATCCAAGTTAAACTCATTGCTTCTTGACTGTTAATGAATGTGCACTTTCATGTAGATTGCAACATCCAGTTTCAAAACACTTAGTAAAGCACACGGCTTTATAATAGAAATTCACAAACAAATGGATGACCTAACATGAACCGTGTTCATCTTTTACACTGTCTATTAGATGGGAAAGATAATGTTCACCTAACTATAATCATTAGTTAGGTCAACTAACGATTATAGGTTATATATTCCTACTTTTTCACTCTAAGTTACCTCACACTAACTGAATCTAGTTTGGGGTCTTTCTGCATGGAGTTTGTATGTTCTTCCCATGTCTGTGTGGGTTCTCTGTGAGTACTCTAGCTTCCCCCCACAGTCCAAGGACACCCATGTTAGTGAATCAAAATTGACTGTAGGCTGGAATATGAGTATGAATTGTTGCCTAGGTGTTACCACTGTGACAAAGTGGCAAGTCATCCAGGGTGTATCTTACCCGTCATCCTCCACCCTCCAGAAAATGTCTGGATGGAAATACATTTTTGACATAGAGTAAGGTGTTCAGGCAGGCGATAAAGTCAAACTTAGCCCATAGTGGTACATCATCTGATTAAAGCTGATCTCAATGCCAGCCCTCTGCAAGCTACTTTGGAACCCACCTCCACCCTAGCTCATTTTCATTCCATTTCTGACTTCATCAATGTCAATGTTGTTTCTGATGTCTGATCTGTTGTGTACTGGGGCTGTTGGTGCAGGTCTGCCTCCCTGTTAATAACTTCAGATGGAACAATAATCTCTTTTTGCCTGCAATGGCGCTGACTCAACTGTGTGCTGTCATGTGCAAACATATCTTCTTTGTTTGGAAGACACAGCTGAAAGAATGAATTTTTTTTTAACAGCATATTTTCAACAGTATATTTTGTGTCATTGTACTTTATGTCTTTATTACACCGTCGTGTAGTTAAACCACATACACATCTGTTAACCCTGGTTTGGTTTGCTGCCAGTCTGTGGTCCCATCTTGGTCCAAGAGAGAATTAACTGTCAAGGCTGGCTGTGTAGCAAGCAGGAGTAGTGTCCAAACACAGAACTCAGAAACATGAGAGAAACTAAAAAGTGGTCTTTTATTAAATTCAAACAAAGTACAAAATAACGGGAGTAACACAACCAGGAAAACCAAACCTTCAAAATAACAGGAAAACATACTGTGAAGGAGGGTACATCAATGAGAATAAAGGGATCGGACAATACATACACAACAGGTATTTAGATAGAAGGGAAACAACGAGCACAGAGGCACCAAAGGATACAAAATTCAAGACTAACTAATATACTTATTAGTTATATAAAATTTAATAACCAGAACTTCAGAATAAACACAAAATGCTGGGTTGACTACCTAGGACAATGGCTACAACAGGATCATTCTCATAGGAGATTTTTAAAACTATTTCCTGTGCCTATAATGAGCCTGTAAGTGCCCCTTTGAGTTGATGTTTCTAATGTGGCTGAGTGTGCACATATGTGTAGCCAAAACAATGTCTTAAGACAGAAACGGAGAGGTTGTGATATAAAAAAGGCGAGCCAGTGACTGGGAGAAGGAAAAGGAGAGGGAGAGAGTAACCGACAGACCTGGCGCCCTGCACTCAGCACTTTCACTGACTTAGCAAAAAAGAGTGTGGATGTCACTGACTCCTAAATCACTCCCAGCCTTCTTCAAGCTCCATTTACATTTCAGGGAACTCCTCATGCCTTGAGCCAGAGAGGTTGTTTTACTTAACTGTCTCAGGATACAAATATCAATTACTGTAATGCAGCTCCTGCTGAAGTGTGTGCGCCTGCTGAATGATAAAGGAGCTATACTGTCAGAACAGGCTGAAAAATACCCACATTTGTTTGAAATAGAAAGAAAAAATCAAGAAGTTGTTTGCTGTTGCCAGAGGACACACAAATGGTGTGCAATTGGGGTTCGGTCAACTTAAAATATGTATCCACTAATTAAAAGTGAAGGCAAAGTTAAAGTGAGAATGCACATGTCATTCAAGGTAATGGGGGGAACGCACACAAACACACACTCGGACTCAGAAACAGAGGAAATCCTCTTCATTTGTTTTACTTGAATTGTAAACTGATATTTTGAAATGCAAAAAAGGAAATAATGTAACAATATATCAGACATATAGACACAGCATGGACCCATCTATGGACAGAGTGAGTTACTTTGAGTGATTCAAGACGCATGCACTTTACAAATCACTAGGGATTATTAGATTGCTCGTTAGCATGATCACGGGGAGAGGATAGATGGTAGGTTAATTACTGATGAAGAGTTTAATAAGTGTGCCTCTTCAGTGCCTCTATAGTGTACTTGTAAATGTACTTAGAAGTGGTTAGGGAGTAGGCCAAAGACAGCTTGCAGTACAAATGTTTGCTCTCGGTACACTAAGTAGGCTTAAACGAAAGCAGTCCGCTCCTGAAGAAGACAAAGATGCATGACAGCTTTGCCCTCTGCTTGTCTCAAATAAAACTGTATGTAAACTTTTGGTGAAAGTTTGCTGCTTCTCAGTTTCTCTAAATCCTCTGAGTTAGACCCGAAACCATGGAGGGGAAAGCTGCATAGCCATGGATACAAGTTGCATACAGAGTGTGCCCCAATCCCTTAGTCGGTCCATTGCAACTGTTGGGCTCCTTCTTTTTTATTTTTGAAACTTACATAGCTGTGTCTCTTCATGTACACAGATATTCCCACTAGAAAATAAACATTTATATGTTTACCTATTTACTTATGAAGATCAGTGTGTCCAGCCTTTTAAATTATACTAATTACAGTACACAGGACAGTCTAAAAGTCTTCCATTAGAAAAGTGATTTTAATGATATACTTATATTTTCACCGTCCATCCACTTATCCAATTCAGGCTCACGAGTGGGCTCACGAGTGGGCTCACGAGTGGGTTGGAGCTGATCCCAGCTGTCAGTGGACGAGAGGAGGTACACGTCGAGCAGCTAATCTCCAGAGAGACAAGCAACCATTCACGCTCACATTTACACCTACAGTTTAAGTATTAAGAGTCACCAATTAGCCTAATATGCTGGTCTTTGAACTGTGGGGGGAAGCTAGAGTGAGACACAGGGGAGAACGTGCAAACTCTACACAGTAAGGCCCCGGCCAACCAAGGGATTTGAACCCAGGACCAACATGACTATAAGGTGAACGTCGCTTTGTACTGTGTCATTGTACACCGCCCCCCCTTTTTTCATTTTTGTTATTAGCTTATTTCAAGTTCCTCTTTAAGGCCATTGGTGGGAGTTTCGTATTTACTGTATGCTCTGCCACAAAACTAAAAACAAAATATATTTTCTACACATTTCATGATCTCTAAACCAAAATGCATGTAATGCATGAGTAAAAACATGTACACAATTTGTGTTGCATTCACCACTATTCCTTTGGCACTGGGAATTTATGTTTTCTATTATAATTGCAAGTCAGTTCTGGGGTCAAGAAGTATCTGGTGTTTATTTAAAACAAACACAAAAACCCCCATCGCAGTTCTAAGACACGCAATAGCATATTAAACGTATATATCTGATGCACTTTGTTCATTTAGACAACCCATTTAAGTTTCCACTCCACTTCCCAGCCTTTTTTTCTGATTTTCAGATTGCAGTAAATATATGTAAAACAGCTGCAAACACTTGCTGGTTTGTGTGCTTAGGCAATATCAGAAAACTATGAGGATGCTGAGGCGGCTGGCTGTGTTATTGCTCTGCATGTGGGCAACATCGTGACATTTTCTGGATGCTAATTTCTGCTGCTGTACAGCTTTCACCCTTCTTCGTGCAGTATTTGTATTGGTGCTAATTGTGAACTGTTGTTAATCAATGCTAAAATATTGCACAGGAACAATCTGCTCAAAGTCATGAATTTTTGAGTGTTATGTGCTTAAGTTAATAATTATGCGCTGTGGATGATAGAGGTTAGCCTGCTGTTGCATACTGCATGTACTGAGAGCTATTTATTTAACTGAAATGAACGTGTTTTGTTTGTTCTGAATGGCCACAGCTGACATTTTCCTGTGCAAACTGAATGCACGTCATAGGAAAAAGAAAACAATGCTACAATACTCAACTATGATCTCTTAATTCATACAGAAATTGTCTTTAGTGACTTTACTGTGTAAAAAAAAATCCTTAGCAGCCTGAGAAAAACTTCCTACATGTTCCTAAAATGCACTCTTCCTATTTACTTTGTGCAGTTTCCTTGCATGCATACTGATGTCCTGAGTAATGCATCCATGCACGACTCTTTCTTTGGCTCTCGGAGGAGGCGGACGCACTTTTTCTCCTCTCCCTTATCTTCCCTGAATATGTCCTTGTCTAGTCTCGTGGGGTTTTTTTTGTATTTTCCCTGGAATATTCTCTCACAGTCTGTTTTCTAAAACCTAAAAGAGGAATTATGGATTGGATCAACTGGTCCCTAAATGCAATTGACACACTTTTCTCAACGAGAAGTTTGGGCTTGGGTGAGCCTGAGTGCTGAAGATATCTACCTATTCGGAACCATGGTAACAGGGTTCTGGCTGATCGGAGCTGGCTTGGCCTTGACTTATCGAAGAATTAAGAAAGGGCTGTTCAAACCCCGACAAGGCTGCCCGCTGGGATTGGAACGATGGGAGAGGCGTGAGTTTCTCAAAATGGGGTCATTGAGTCAGCACGGATAAGATCTTGGAGAGGCTACGGCTGCTGTGAATACTCAGAATAAGATCTCTGACTGCAGACTGGATACATCTCGGAAGGGCTAGCTTGGAATAACATCTCTGGGCGCAAAATTGGATGACATCTCGGGGAGGCACACTGCCGTGAGTTCTCAGAAATTGGCTCCTTGAGCACAAGAAATGACAACATCACAGAACGCAAGTATGGCGAAGCTCGCGGCTCTCCAACAGGAGAGTGAGAGACCAGTGTTGGACTGTAGAACTGCTTTGAAATTAATATGAGCTGTTCGCACTAAAGTAAAAAATACCATCACTTCATGCGGATACCCTCTCTGCGCCAGCTGCAAGGCCGGAGCTGAACAAAACACCCTGATAACGACTGTGTTTAGTCTGTTCCTTCCCATTCCCTACAAGGCCACCAGGGTTGGCTGGAAGACTGTTTACTTAGCCTGGCAGGGTGAAGGACACTGTCTCAGCTGAACACACATACATATACTGATACTGATAAGCACTCACCGACGCATCACCCTCCCTACCCCGGATCCAACGCCACCTCCAATGCTTACCTCCCCTCTGATGTGGACATCGGGTCAGTTGGAGGCACAGTCGAAAGATTGCAGCGGTCCCAGATCAGATGTACACACTGTAACTCTTTCCCATGTTGCTGTCTGTTTTTATTGTGCTATGGTGTGTTGATATCTGTGCATTCCTGTATTATCCTTTTGTGTTACACATTTCAATGTTTTTTTCCTCGCTACCTAGCCTGACCTGTCTCCCCAATGTGATGTTTGTATTGTATGTACGGTCGGCAAGGTCTGTCATCTCGGTTGTGGGCAAAAGACCTGCAACTGACAAATAAAGGCTATCTCATCTCATCTCTCTCATCTTCTCCATTCCTTATTCTTTACATGCCTGCTTACCAAATTTCCAGCACAACTTTTCACTCACAGCTTGTCTTCTAGCACATTCTCAGCATAACCCACGGTTCAAATCCCTATATTTTTCATCTCCTGTTCATTTGAAACACAATGCCTAATTCCCCTGTTGATATCGTACATAAATAACCACTCTCCACCTCTCATCTCCCAGAGATGCATCGCCCCCATTAATGCGGTATGTGCTGCTAAATTATTTAACATGGAAGATGAGTGAAGTGTGTTGGGTTATGAATACAAGCAAAAGGAAGCCCAGATGGAACCTAGTAAGATAATGGCTACAAAGCCGCCTCTTCTCATCTGGGATCAGCGGCGCTGTAGAAAGCAATAGTCTATTACATCAGAAACTCCCCACAGAGACAGATTTTTTTTTCTAACTTAATGAAGTTATGTCTTTAAAAAAAAGTCTGTGTGGTATGCTCGATATATATGCGTGAGCCCGTCCTTGTCGTCTCACTCGAAAGTGAAACTATCAAATTGGAACATCTCAGTATGCTCCCGCGAACACAGAAAGGATGCATCAAAGTTTCTGATGTCTGTGAGCTTCTGAACTCTTGATAACCTTCAGGATTACTGCTGATAGCTTCTTTTTTTTTTCTGGGGGGGGGGGTATTCCAAATTCACGTGGCTTGCGAACAGTGATCTTCAACCCAGCTGTTTTTAACACTACCAGTGTCCTCTAGATGCCAATACTCAGGGGGCAATTTCAAAGATTGTTTAGAATTTTAAAATACCTGCATGAGTTTAATGAATGAGCTTTGTGTTTTGGTGGAGAACACCTTTGATAACCAAAGCAAAACCAAGGTGCCCTGGCTGGATTCATGTTAGAGCGCAGTGAAAGCTTTTGATAAAGTAGAGAAGGTTATTCCTGCTTTTTTTTATTATATATAACTCAGTTTTGGGTAGTTTTGATTTAACTTTACTTGAAGCATTGCATACCTTTAGTACGCTTTGTTAAAATTCATAAATCAAGTTGTGCTGAACTGTGAGATGGTGTATATTTCCAGCTGTACAACTGAACTCATTTTTTGCAAATAATCTGCAACTTGTAAGTAACATGTAGTAGGAAAAATATCAAAAATGCAGTTAAAAGCAGAATCCCATTAAATGTGCAAACGATGATTTTTAAAGTTTGATGCTTTTGTGTCATGGTCCTGGGCCATGTGGGCCCAGTATTCTTAGTTCTTTGTATTTTTGTATTTCGTTCCTTATTTAGGCCATGTCTTCTGAGTTGCCCT
The DNA here is from genome assembly GCF_057381915.1 of Diplotaxodon limnothrissa. Classification (NCBI taxonomy): domain Eukaryota; kingdom Metazoa; phylum Chordata; class Actinopteri; order Cichliformes; family Cichlidae; genus Diplotaxodon; species Diplotaxodon limnothrissa. The sequence goes on along the minus strand of NC_140598.1, from coordinate 51,675,094 downwards.
GTTGTGTTGTTCCCTAAGTGTTTTCCCTTCATGGCTCTCTCCCCCCTGTGTGCCCTCTATGTATTGATGAGCCCTCGTCTCCCTTTGTGGTTGTTTCATGTTTCCCCAGCCCGTTATGTCTGTGTTTTCCCCGTGCTCTCTCTCCTCCTGTCGGAACCTCTGTGCCTCTACATGTCATGTTCAGTTCACCCCGCCCTGTCTCGTTATGATTATCAGTGTCACCTGTGTTCCCCGTGTGTGCCCACTTTCCTCGTTTACCCTCTGTGTATTTCTGTCTGAGTCTCCCTCTGTTCGGCGTCGTGTTCTCCCTCATGCTGTGTGTGATTCCCCCGTGTTTCCTGGTGAGCTTTACGTTAGTTTTTCCCAGTTTAGTTTTGTATCTCCCATTATCTTTTGTCAGCAATAAAGCTGCTTTTTGAGTTCATCCCCGTGTGTGTGAGTTTTGCATTTTGGGTCCTCCTCCTGCCTGCCACACAGCCGAGCCATGACACTTTTGTTTATTTTTTTTCTGAAACTATGCTAATAGTGGATGGATATCTTGTCCTGAGAGACATACAGCACTTGCATTAGGAGGAGTGGGCTCCACATATGGTGACATACTGCTGCATTCATCGGCAGTCAACACTGTATTTCTATGCTAGTTATACGAAATGTTGCTTGAAGCTAAAAGTGTAGCCTATAGCATTCATCATAGTTATCTGGCTATCATTTGCTAATTAGGTGCAATTACAAAGAGCAATTGAGGCTGATTTGAATGCCATTAATGTTGCAGGTAACTCATCATAAGTCAAAGTATTGGACAAATGAAAATTCTGGCATGGTGACTGGATCACAAACATTCATGAGAGAGACATGACTATCAGTTTCTTCATTAGAAATGTCAACTTAATAGTTTTGCAGAGGAATGATTAAGGGGGTCAAAGTGAGTAGAATTCATTCTCCTGGGACCATAAATGACCATACAAACTGTAGCATGAATCTTTTAAATCAATCACTAGATAACTTTTTTCAGTCTACTCTAATGTGGCTGACAAACTGGAAGATGTTCTGCACCTCTATGTGCCCGTAAGTAGTTCATGAAAATGAATGTTAGCCACCGTTAAGACCGTCAATAACCCCGTGGCAACCTCCAGTCAAAATATGTATTCCCCAACTGGTTGTTGAATGGTTGCTGGCTGTCACCAGGGGAAATTGATTACAAATAGGGGGTCACGCCCAAAACTGCCTTGTGATTGCTTTTGTCTCTAGCTGATTGGAATGGTCGTCTGTAGTTTGCATGAAAGATGCCAACTTATCTGCAAACACTTCACAACTGCTTGTCTAGTGAAACTCTAAAAAAGTGCCATGCAAACTGGAGACAGAGAACATTTGCCTAAATGTTGTTTACATTGAATACAAGTGTTCTCCATTTCATAGCCTGGTTTTGCCGGAGGTTTCTTCCTGTTAAAAGGGAGTTTTTCCTTCCCACTGTCGTCAAAGTGCTTGCTCATAGGGGGTCATATGATTGTTGGGTTTTCTCTGAATCTATTATTGTATGATCTACTGTACAATATATAGCGCCAAGTGATTTGGCGCTATATAAATAAAAGTGAATTGAATTGAATTGTAACGAGGTTTTGCAGCAAAAAGTAACTCTTTACACCTAAATTAATTTGCTTAGTCATGGTTGCCAGGAAGTCACTAAGCATTCTCTAGGGCTGCATGATTAAGCAACTTCCAGCAGCCACTTGTCAACCAGTCAGGAAATAAATATTTTTTCCTTTAACATTTAAACTTCCAACTACAGGTTGGAAGTTAATTCACATAATTCAGCCAGTCTCTAGACCTGTGTTACTTGGGTCTTCCCGGCCTAGCTTAGACATAAAAGACCAAGAAAGGCTAAAACTTGCAGTAGACAGTAGTTTTACTTGACTAGCTGTTTTAGCCCATTCTGCTGTATGCATATATAGCAATGTAATGTACTTTGCATTAAAGTTTCAATTTGCTGAATATGGAATAAATTGGCCATTTGGCTTGGTCAAGCAAGACATTGTGCATGACACTGTGAGTGGCTTTGAAACTGATGAAATCACAACCGGTGGACACTGTTTAAGACCGCAGCACTTAAGAAAAGTTTTCATTAGGGAATCTCATTTTAAAGAATGTAATGACTCTTTGATATTGGTAATTTGTCTAAAACCTTGGTCAATTACCCAAGCTTGTAGGACAGCTGACAAGCAGCATTTTACATTGCCAACAACAGTGCTGTGCTGGTTTTATCACACTACCCATGAGCATGTGGTGACCTCACCTTCTCAAACGCAGCTCATCTTAATTGCCTGGAAAATTATCATCTGTGCTGGGAAATGCAAGGCTCAAAGTTTGTCTTAATTCCTTCTGTCCCAGCTATGTGATGACTCTGTACAAGGCATAAACTGCCAAGCAAGAGCAAATGTGTGGTAATTAGCGCCCTGAGCTGCAGGGTCCTTAGACTTGCCTGTGGCAGCATTTCCTGTCCTTTAGTTGCTGAAAACAGCTGTCACTATGATCTTTAACTGCACCATTTTTCAAACAAATCAGTTTTGAGTAATATCAGGTATAAATATAAAGGTGGTATGAAGGTTCTCACTGAAGTGACTGACACATAAACCAAACCGTCCCACTGGTTGCTTATTCAAAAACATTTTAAGGCAAATGTAATAAATCTCACTGATGTTTGATCAGTCAAATCACATACAGCAGCAGTATGTGCAGAATATTGTGCCACACATAATGCTGGGCAGCCGTAGAAAACACCAATCTATTGTTTCTATTGTTCCTTCTATGGTTATTAATATAATCATTTGGCAAGAACCAGTGAAGCACTATTATGTCCATGACAAATCGGCGTTGACTACATCAATAATATAATCACTCCTGTGACCAGATGTAAAATTATTCATAATATGGAGACATCAAATCATTGGTCACAGATCTCACATGGTTGTATTTTATTAGGAGGAGCTCCTGACATAGTGTATCTTTGTGATTTCAGTGGTTTGTATCACGTGTAATAGGCCTCTTGTCTTTTCAAGATTGTAGCAACTCCTATTAGGATCTTTATAAATTTGAAATTAAAAACCTCACGTTTCTTATACGTAGACTGGATGGGTACACGGTTCATGGTATTCACCAGTTCAGCTTTCCATCTTCTCAGGCTGACAAAAAAAAGTTAAGTAACTTTGAAAAAAATAAAAGTGGCAGAGTTACCAGTTTTCTTTTCCAGTTCACAGTTTTTCACTTGTAACTAGTTTGGTTTTATAGACATCATCTAACAGAGGCAGTAAAAAGTTATAAGCTTGTCTTTAACCTGTCAGCTCCTTAGTAGGAAGTCAGTATGTGAATGGATTGTGCAGTTGCGCGAATTTTGGAGGCGAATTTTCACCTCCTACACTACTTCCAACGGGGTCGATATGTGTGCAATGGCTCGTGTCGTCTTCTACGCTGTCGGAAATATCCCTGCCTGATTTTCCCAAAGTTGTCCTATGTGTGAAAATAAAAAATACAAATAAATAAATAAAAATAAATAAAAAACACAAAACTGAAGCATACTAACGTAAGTGCATGACCCAGGCAGCACAGCCAGCCTCCAAGCAGATGGTTATCCATAAAGATGACTGGGAAAGGAAAGGCAAAGGTTAGACTTATAAACTATACCGAACTAACCAGTGTTTTTAGCAGATTAGCAGACAGTCATACCATTTACAGCAGCGAACCGTGCAAAACGTCAATTTAAATGGCTGGAGCTCATGGCAGAGGAGATAAACACACTATTTAAATCAATTCAGTTTTCATACATTTGATTGTCTATTTTTTCTTTATTTTATTTTTTAAAAACCACATCCTACTTATTTAGCGAGGTCCCTCTTGTTAAATGCCCAATGTATATACAGTAGTACTGTGCAAAAGTCTTGAACCAACTGTTTTGCCAGCACACCACCTTTACTTTTCCCATGATTCCCTAATGTGTCCACATAATTTGTTTTGAGATTGAAAAAGCATTTCTGATAATGATTTTTCTTGAATATTTTTAATCCCCCTGTAGATATTGACAGTTAACCAGATCACACACTTCTCAAGCCATTTTGTGAGCTCATTAACAGCTGTAGGCTTAAAGAGATATGTGGTCCTCATAGGACAGCTAGTCCAAAGATATGACTTCATAGAATGGGATGCATTACTGGAGATTAAACAGAATATAAAGTATTTAAAATGAAATCAGCCTTAAACATCTTCAGCAGTAATGTCAATTCATATAGCACCAACGGGGAACATTCGTCTGCAGAATAATTACTTTTACTTTTGATAATTTCATCGTCTGTGCTTGCCTTTCTGTAAAAGTCCCTGCACAGCACTGGTTTGGTCAAGTCTAACAAACTTGAAAGTCAGTACTTGGTATGACCAATTTTATTCTTCAACACAGCCTGAAGTCTCTTTGGCAGCTTTCTTCTCAACAGGTCCTGTTTCAGGTTTTTGCTGGATTTTTTCTATTTCTCAATGACGTGACATTTGGATACTGTCGACAATTTTTTGGCGGGCCATTTCTTGTCCAGTTTCCTCAATTTTTTTAGGGGACAACATGTTGAGATATTCCAAGTTTTCTGCTAACTTCAAATAGTGTAATCTTTTTCTTAGACAACAAGAGAGCGGCTGCAGTAACAAAGTGCCTAAAGACACAATTTAAAATTGGTTCTGTGCTACGTTGTCTGTTATGTGTAGATACAACAGTAGTTCCTCCATGAAGTTAGGTGCATTTCTATGCTTGATTCATAGGTTTGTGTTAAGTGTCTTAAAAAACAGACAAACACAAAAAACACATTCTTCTGAAAATAGTCAGATAAAGTCAGTCAGTGTAAAAAGAAACACAGTGAAATCCCTTCAGAAATCCTGGAGAACTATTGTTCAAGACTAATTTGGCTGCTTGGAATAAAGATATAAAGAAATGAGGAGTGGCTGCACAGTACTGTATGACTTCAACATCTTCAAAAGCCCAAAGCGTGAGAGGCTGCTGTGTTGAGAGGATCAGCAAATGGTCAGTTGTCATCACTGTTTCCTATCTCTTTAAACTTGTGCTGCTTTTACTTTCATGTGCTGCAGCTCATCTGCGTTGGAGAAACTCTTGATCATTTATCAGTGCCTGGACAGAAGAATGAACAGTGTCATTGAATGATTGTGGTGCCTTGCCTGGGGCGAGCATTCATCTGCAACAAGGCTCGACTAATGAAGAGAGAGCTTAAATCTAAACAACCCCTGTTCAGCACGTCTTCACCCACATTCCTTTCAAACACAAATGTAAACGCACAGAGCAGTCATCCAACGTTCCACTAATCTCTAATTTGTTACTTGAATAGCTGTGTGGTGTAGCAGAGTACTTGCTGTAGAGACGTGTGGTTTACAGTCCACTTTTTCATATTTTGTTTGTTTTAATATCTAGTTTGGTGTGATATTAAAGCATGACTGGTCATGTTTGTTTGATGTCTACTGTACAGGGAAATAAACAATGAGTGAAGAGATATGTGTGTGCTGATAAAGGCCAAGGCAGCCAAAAGTAGAAGCCGGTGTATGTTGGGAATCTGACGCCAACCTGAGCAAGATTCACAGAATTCCCACTGGACTGAGATTTCATTTCGTCCTTGGGAACATGAGAAGAAGGAAGATCCAAGGCATTAGATGGGATAGGAACAATTTGTATTGTACAGTTGATACATTATCTCCTGAAAATATCACTTCACATAATATACAGGGTAACTATGTGTATAACGTGAATGATTTATTGATGCAGCAATATAGTACGTCAGATTAACAGCAACAAGAAGGTCTGGTCTTTCCATAATTTGTTTTAAGGTGCCAGCCAAGTTGTTTGTAAGATGAATTCTTGTGTCATATTTTGTGCTGCCTGATCTGTAATGTTTGTCTCCCATTGTTATGGTCAGGACACTTTGGAAAAAACCTAAATGCAGCCTTCATAGCTAAACAGTACTGTAGTAAATACAGGGAGTGCAGAATTATTAGGCAAATGAGTATTTTGTCCACATCATCCTCTTCATGCATGTTGTCTTACTCCAAGCTGTATAGGCTCGAAAGCCTACTACCAATTAAGCATATTAGGTGATGTGCATCTCTGTAATGAGAAGGGGTGTGGTCTAATGACATCAACACCCTATATCAGGTGTGCATAATTATTAGGCAACGTCCTTTCCTTTGGCAAAATGGGTCAAAAGAAGGACTTGACAGGCTCAGAAAAGTCAAAAATAGTGAGATATCTTGCAGAGGGATGCAGCAGTCTCAAAATTGCAAAGCTTCTGAAGCGTGATCATCGAACAATCAAGCGTTTCATTCAAAATAGTCAACAGGGTCGCAAGAAGCGTGTGGGAAAACCAAGGCGCAAAATAACTGCCCATGAACTGAGAAAAGTCAAGCGTGCAGCTGCCAAGATGCCACTTGCCACCAGTTTGGCCATATTTCAGAGCTGCAACATCACTGGAGTGCCCAAAAGCACAAGGTGTGCAATACTCAGAGACATGGCCAAGGTAAGAAAGGCTGAAAGACGACCACCACTGAACAAGACACACAAGCTGAAACGTCAAGACTGGGCCAAGAAATATCTCAAGACTGGTTTTTCTAAGGTTTTATGGACTGATGAAATGAGAGTGAGTCTTGATGGGCCAGATGGATGGGCCCGTGGCTGGATTGGTAAAGGGCAGAGAGCTCCAGTCCGACTCAGACGCCAGCAAGGTGGAGGTGGAGTACTGGTTTGGGCTGGTATCATCAAAGATGAGCTAGTGGGGCCTTTTCGGGTTGAGGATGGAGTCAAGCTCAACTCCCAGTCCTACTGCCAGTTTCTGGAAGACACCTTCTTCAAGCAGTGGTACAGGAAGAAGTCTGCATCCTTCAAGAAAAACATGATTTTCATGCAGGACAATGCTCCATCACACACGTCCAAGTACTCCACAGCGTGGCTGGCAAGAAAGGGTATAAAAGAAGAAAAACTAATGACATGGCCACCTTGTTCACCTGATCTGAACCCCATTGAGAACCTGTGGTCCATCATCAAATGTGAGATTTACAAGGAGGGAAAACAGTACACCTCTCTGAACAGTGTCTGGGAGGCTGTGGTTGCTGCTGCACGCAATGTTGATGGTGAACAGATCAAAACACTGACAGAATCCATGGATGGCAGGCTTTTGAGTGTCCTTGCAAAGAAAGGTGGCTATATTGGTCGCTGATTTGTTTTTGTTTTGTTTTTGAATGTCAGAAATGTATATTTGTGAATGTGGAGATGTTATATTGGTTTCACTGGTAAAAATAAATAATTGAAATGGGTATATATTTGTTTTTTGTTAAGTTGCCTAATAATTATGCACAGTAATAGTCACCTGCACACACAGATATCCCCCTAAAATAGCTAAAACTAAAAACAAACTAAAAACTACTTCCAAAAACATTCAGCTTTGATATTAATGAGTTTTTTGGGTTCATTGAGAACATGGTTGTTGTTCAATAATAAAATTATTCCTCAAAAATACAACTTGCCTAATAATTCTGCACTCCCTGTATATATTTAAAAAGAAGTCCCACGCTGATTTATCAATATCATCATTTTCAGTCAGGTACATTATGTTTTACATTTGAGTCCCAGTACAGTCTTTATGTCGGTGAGGCGTGATTGCGGATGCCGACCAGGTGCGTCTGTCTCCCTGGCAGCTGCGCCGCAGACCACACCCCGCCACGTACCCCCATTGCCCGACTGAGGCCTGGGAGCTATCTGGCCGAAACTAAACCCCAACCCCACCCCACCTGTGGGCGGGAGAGGGAATCAGCCCTGACGACTGGCGTCACCAGGCCTTGGCCCAGTAATAGGGAGATGTTAGTTCAGTGGGCCGCCCGTGTATTAAACGGCAGACGTGACGAGGTGGGTCTGGGGGCCATCTGCGCGTCCAGCGGCCGCCTCCTCGACCTCCATTTTCAGCTGGGCAGGACCCTCTGGTGCTCCAACCTCCATCTCTGGCTGGGCAGGTGAGTAAGCCGGTGGTGGCCCTCCTCCGGGGAGCTGGAACTGGTGCAAGCACCTGCCGGGCACCAGCCACTCCCAACCAAGGAGTGTGTACACAGCTGTGCCGCAGACCACGCCCCGCCACAAGGCCGTAGCAGATGCTTGCTCCTCCCTGAGCCTGGTTTTGCTGGAGGTTTCTTCCTGTTAAAAAAGTGTTTTTTTTCCTTCCCGCTGTCACCAGGTGCTCGCTCTAAAGAGGCCATTTGACTGTTGAGCTTTTTGTTCTAATACTGTAGTTTCTTTACTGTTCGAAGTAAAGCAGCTAACTATTGACACAACTCTTGATTTAGTGCTTTATAAATATAATATAACTTAATTTAAATAAACTGAAAAGAAGTCCAAAACACAGAGGACGGAGAAGGATGAACTGTAGTCATGAAACTGTTCAGTCTGTACTGTAATATAATGCATTGTGAACCATACCATATTCCCACCATATTATCTTGATTTCGCAAGTTTGACCAATTAAAGCCAAGCACCTGATAGGATGCCGGTAAATGCAAAGCAGGAGTCCCATTTAACTTGGGATAATCTGGCAGCTCTTCCCATTGTTTGTGTTGGTATCTAATTTGGAGATTAATAAATGTTGATTGTCTGCGTTTTATGCGTTTGTGTGTTATCACAATGGTCCCAACTTTAAACTCACTTCCATTTGCCTTTTGTGGAGCGCAATAAAGCTTGTAATTTCCCAACTGCCTACTGTCAGAGGTCCCCCTCCCCCATCCAGTCAATGACAATAACAATCCACCAGGGGAGTGATGTTGGGGGACTGATTGCAGGTCTGCTCAATAGGTCTGCCAGCAAATTGCTTTTTAATGTTTCGTACAACAGTCCAAAACAAAGCGGATTGTTGTCCATAAGCCATGTGAGGCCATTTAAGTGAGTGTGATACATGACTCACGAAGGACTCCAGGTGTCAGCGACACTGTGGGAAGAAAGCACAGACAGTTGGGGCAAGGGAAGGTGAGCATGAATTAAGTTTATAGGTTTTGGGATCTTCAGGTTGAATTGGCTTACTGTGGGATAAATGCTCAGGGAGCAGCTGCTCTGATAAAAATGTTCTCAGGCACAAGCTTTACTGAGACCTTTACAAAATGTTTAAAGTCAAATGAGACCTTAATCAGTCTCATCAGTGTAGCCGGTGCTACGTGTCTGAGCGTGTGATTTACTTTATCTGAGACGCAGGTCTTTCCCACAGGCGACACCATTTAAAAACAATAATGACGACATTTCCAAGGAAGATTCAGCCACACATTAACAGATTTTGAAAACAGAGCTAGAAAGAGCAGCTCCTCTTAACCAGTCATGGTGTGAAGTGGGCGTATATGCTGGATAGTCGGTTTCATCATTTTAGAAATAATGTATTGCATTACCTATCAGACTTACAAATAGCGAGAACGTTTTTAAAGCTTTCCGATATGCAGTTCGGATAGAAAAATAAATCCAGCTCAGCCTTGGTGCCTCCAGCAGGTACAAGATTTCACATGATCAAAGTCGAATACTTTGCAATGTCCAAACTGCTCAAAAAATGGGATATTTTAACAATGATTGAGTATTACTGATTTCGAGTGAGTATTAAACTAATTGTTGCTGTGTTTTGTATGGTCCTAGATGATAACTGTTAGTATTTGTGCCCTTTGACCTCACTCTCTCACAGGCAATCAAAACTATGATAAAATGACAATAAGTCTGCTATGAGTTTGTGATTGAATCAGTTCAGCAATTACATTACAAGGGGTCAGCGCAGCAGGTAACACCACATGTTTAATTAGGCATGTTTCACTTTTTAGCACAGGATACACTTCCTGTTAGGAATCTAAGGGGTCTAAGGGTCAGACCAAACTATCCCCTCCCAGGATTGAACACGGGATCGTTTGCATGTTGGAAAAATGTATAAGCCACGACACGTTGAGTCCACTATGACAAAAACTGGTGACAAATATACAAAAACTGCAAATGTGTTGTTTTATGTGTTATTGTATGGTCTACCTTATAATATTAAGCAGCTTGAGGAGACTGTTGTTGTGATTTGGTGCTGTATGAATAAAACTGAATTTAATTGTCAACTACAGACAGTTCACATTAAATAGAAGTTCTCACATTTAAAGTCCAGTCAGAACCTCACAGATTTGAACAGACATTCCTCTACAAGCAGTGACAAAGTTGCTGCAGGATGGGAAATTAACTGCGGAACTTCACAGCTGCACAGCGACCTTTCTTTTGTATAAGAATGTGACCAAAATGCAAGCAGTTTAACTAGGTGCAAGGAGGTTGCCTTTGTATTTTTACTCTGCAGAGAGCCATTAGCTTGAGAGTATGTACTTTAGTGAAATAAAGAGTTTATTAAAGCTTTACTTCACTTCTGGAAAGGAACTAGAGACCTAAAAAAAAATCAGATTTAGTGCATTGATTATTCTGTGACTTTTTCAGGTTGGAGGTTTCAGATTGCTTTTGATGTCCTTCAGCAAAGTAAGGACAGCATCAGTATGTTCTGTTAATGCCGTCCTCTGGGCTCTGTATCCACAGCGATGTCTCCACTCAGCTGCAGCTATTGCAGCCATGCAAAATGCAAAATGCATTACTGGTGTTAATTAAAGATGCTAAGTTTGCCACCCAAAAAAAGTTAGCTCGTTGCTAACTTGGTGCTGTGCATCTTTCTTAAAACGCCAGTGTTTTTTAAAAAATACATAAAAAGGTCTTTAATAAATGCAGCCCAGGTTTTTTGATTATATACACTGTGAATCCTGGGGGATTTTATTTTCTTTCCACTGAAGGTTACGATTCCAAACACGGACCCCTGTTGCACATGTCAACCGCTCGCCTAAAGCCCTGCATCTACTGCATCTGTACAGCGGAGAGGAAACGCGCTGCAGGACGCATCTAAACCGAGGACCTTGCCTGAATAATATTAATTAAACCTCCCTAACTAATTGTGTGTTACTTTTTGCTGTCAACCAATTATGTTTTACACTCTTGGGGAGAAGCTGGATCCCCCCGCTCACTGTGAAATTCCAGCTGTCATTGAATTTCAATAAGCACATATTTAATTAACATACTAGGCCACTGGAGCATATCAATATTTATTCCTCTTAGAGACAAGACAGCGTTTGTTCTGCCCACAGTCGGCTGAAGATGCCTGGTGAGTTGACACAACATGCAAGTGAAAACATTTGATTGAGGACCTGTAATAATGTTTGCCTTGTGGGTGCTGCTGTGAACAGTGTGCTTAATGTATTGGCTGGTTTTAAAGCATCTGACACTGTGACATTATAAACAAGCTGCCCCCTTATAAGTGGAAACGATGCCGTATACTGTAGGCGCCGATTCAATTAGCTTCAGTGCTATGAATTGGGTAAGAGCAGATATTGATGGGAGTTTTACTTTCCCTCTGCCATCCGTTTGTCTTGTGCGTCTGTCCTGTGTTGTTCTTTTATCAAGCACTGGCTTTGACGGTACAACAGAGATCATCCATCATCTAGATTTACCCTCACAACCCTAATATCTAGCAGACAGTCTAATGCTATAACTCCACAGGCGAGGAATGCATTTTAGAGGAAGGGTATGGCTCATATGTGTGTGTGGGGGGGTGTATATGTACAAATTTTCAAGTGTGAGGTTTTTTTTGGTAGCAAGAATCCCAGATTTGAGGGGAGGTAATAGTGACAGAGTGAGCTAAACTCAACTTTAGCTGCCATGCCACAGGCAACTGGCCGAATACGTTCCCCCCAATTGCGCTGGGTCAGCAGGAAAAAGTGCACAAAGCAGCATCAATTGATTCATCCACGATATCAGGAGAAGGAGACGGCCTATCTCCGTACAGCAAGCCTCCTCCCTCCCTTCCTTTCATTCCTGCCTCCACCTGCTTTTTCAGAGCTCTGTCACACATAATGAGGCCCAGGCTGGAGATGGAGTGAACCAAGAAACCAAGACAGTCACCGCAGCACAAACAACAGCCGCCTAAGCCCAGCGGACCATGATGGAAATGGTACATATTTTAGCATAATGCTCTGCCACTTCCCCCCTTGCCGTCCCCTGTGCTTCACTTAGAAATAGAGGCGGGTATTATTCAATGATGTGTCTCCCGATCCAGGGTTTCCACGCGGCTTGCGGGGTCACGCTTTCAAATGATGTCACCTGTGTCCCAACTAATGATTTCCCCCTGCAGAGAGAAGCTTTAAGAGTTGCTTGGGAATTCTTTTTCAGCACGGGCCACTGCAGGACTCAAAATTCAGTGAGTTCTTATTTGGAGTTAGGCATATAGCATATTCTCTGCAATGAGAATAAGTGTTATATTTCTAGAAATATCCTCCAGAGAAAGCGTTTCTCATACGTGGTAAGCACACATGCTTCTACTCGGAGGAGGAAAAAAAGGAAATAATTTCTTCTACGTTTTGATAACTCGCCTTAATTGGACTTAAAATGTTTTTTTTTGCATTACTGATCTTGTCTTTTTTCCCCCTCTTCATAAAACCCACTCTACCTGCAACTATGAAGACTCTCAGAAATATGCGGAAAAGGTCCTTGAATCAATTTTGCTGGATAAGATGGGATGAAAACGATTCCTTCTCCCGGCCCTGTGTCCAGGAACCGTGTTTAGCGTCAGCCAGCTGTTTAATAATTTCCCTCTTTAATTTCACATATAACCAGCTCAGTTGGTAGAAGTTCAGGAAGGCAGGCCGATCAACCAAAGCTACCTAAAAGGTGTGCAAACAGATAAGTACAGGCTTGCCAGTGTCAAGACTGTGTAAGTCCACGTAAATACACCAAAACCTCTCAATTTTACGCACTAAAGATGATAAAATGAGAAGACTTTTTTCACATTAGGTTGCCTCGGGGCTTAACGGTGGAGGATTGAAGCAGATATTTCTTTCCATTTTTACATTCCCTCCATTCCCGGCTTCAGCCAGTAATCTCCAAATACAAGAGGTTCATTTCGGTGACAAGTGTTAACGTGTCAACCTAAGATGAGAGGCGAGATTGTAAAAGCGAGGTAATTACCAGAATCACGTGATTACAATGTCATTTGGCTGACAAGGGCTAATTAGAGACGTCCCTTCTCGTCATCCTTGCTCCAGTGACAGTCCATAATGGCAGGGGACCAAAACCCTGTTGTGAACTATGCCTACATGGGAACGCGCAGATTAGATGGCCCTCTTACTAATTTGTGTCACTTCAGTCATATTAAGTTTTTAACAGACTTTATATTATGTTCCGTTCCCACGTCAGCTCGCCTTTCTTTCGACCTCTACTCCTTTTGTCAGATTTGCTTCAGCGAGCAATGAATCTGCAGCTGAGCAACGCCAGTGACAAAGTCACTTTACGTGTCTGCCAAAAAGTGCTTCAGCTTGTGTTCAAAGTTCAGACAAACCACACAATGCAGTCATGGGTTCTCAGTGCACTCCAAGAGAGAATAGCACATAATCATTGATGTAACGTGTAAAAAACAACAATCTTACATTTTCACCTCAGCTACAAAGTAACTAATATCAAGAGTTTCGAAACTGTTTAGTTCCCTTTGTGATGTTATTCAGCCTTAATAGATCTTTTTAACAAATTATACAGACTGCCTCTTATTTTTCATATATCCCTACTGAGCAAACTGAACACACCCAGAAGAAGTGTATAGTATAGCTTTTATTTCGAAAAGAGCCATTTCTCTCTTATAAACCCTCTTTTCCAAAGATGAGTGATTTCTCGATCAGATAGATTTATTTTTTAAATTGTTTTGTTGTTTCAGCAACATTACATTTAAAAACTGTACTTTTGAGTTAAAATATATATTTATAATTTTAATAAATGACAAATTAAAAAGGCATGAACATTTTTTGTATTGAAAAATATCGAACCGTGACACCAAAGTATCGAACCGAACCGTGAATTTTGAGTATCGTTGCACCCCTATATATGTATATATATATATATATATATATACATATATAGGTGTATTTTAACCTCTTTTTCTAAACCTAAACAGGTGAAGGACAGTGTACCATTTTGATTTGTGAATATTGTATGAAATCATGGCGGTATATTTTAGTATGTCTTAATTAGAAGCAGTTTAGTAACAACTGTAAAAAAAAAACAAAAACAACAACCTCTAAATTAAAAAAAATAATAATCTAAGATCGTATTTAATCCATCAAAATCAAAGTGAAGCCACAGACTGTGAATATCTTCTGTGAAAAATATTTAGAAACACTAAAACTGTGATGGGCTTTTTTATGCTCTATTTTGCAATTACCAGAATATTTTTCCCCTGTTGTCACTTTTACTTCCTGTCTCTATTAAGCTTAGCTCCGTTGTAATCATCAGCCCCGCCTTTATCGGTTTCACCTGGGGTGAATTCATTTTCAATTAGCCCGTCATCCTGCTGTGGGTTTATACAGTACACACTAACTGCGCAGCTCGTCCAGCTCCTCAGTTGGTTCTTACCAAGTCTGATGGGATCCACATTTTGATCTTCTAACCCATGGACACAACAACGTGAAGACTGCTTTGTCTTGTAAGGTTGCGACGTTGCCACTCAATGATATTTTCAAAATGCCTTTAATAGATTCCTGTTTAACCTCTTACTCAGAAACCTGGGTCGCTCATGCTTTTTTACTATTGTGGTCTCAATTGGTGAGTATAACCCTTTCAAAAACTGGGCTGGTGGTTGTTTAGAAGTTATTGCATGGTTGAAAAGATTTGGAGGCTGTCATTCGTTCTTTCTTTTTTCTCCAGACATGAACTTGCGGGGAGTCAAGTGACAAGAATTCGAGTTTAGAAATTAAACAGTCATTTATGTTTTTTTCTTCAGACATGTATTTTTACTATGTTTGTGAGGAATTAACTAAAAGTCATACAGATATTGTAAATTGACTGGTACTTGTATAGTGCTTCTCTGCAATACTTGAGTACTCAAACTGCTTTCAGTTTTATCACAAAAATTGCACCAAATGGCAAAAACTGTTGCCTCAAGGTGCTACATGACAGTTTGAATAGTTTGAGGAAAACAGTTTGCATTCTCTATATATTCTCTTTATATTTTAAAGTCAATACAACCCACTATAAGCAAGCAATTGGCAACAGAAAGGAAAAACTCCCTTTCAACAGGAGGTCACCTGCGGCAGAACCGGGCCAGCCATTTGGTCTGACTGGCTGGGAGTGATGGGAGGGAGGTGGGACAAAAGGCACACACTGGTGTATAAACACACAGTATTTTGCACTCCTTACTTGACAGTGTGAGATACATGTCTATTAGCAGGAGTATGAAAAACAACACAGTTGACCTGGGGTTTTATGTTTTCATGTACTTGAATATAATTGACTGTGTTGATTATTTCCTTTTATAAACATATTTAATTACCGTATTTCTCGGACTACAAAGCGCACCTGGATATTAGCCGCACAAGCTAAAATCAGGGGAAAATCCTGTTTTGTACATACATTAGCCGCACCTGACCAAAAGCCGCAGGTGTTTCAATGTTGACTTATCATATGTAAGAGAATATGCACAAAGCGAATTGTCAGGAAAGAGATGGCTGTTTGGAGACACATCACTTTTATTAATATTTTGAAAAACAAGTTATGGGTACATATTTGCATAGCTTTTTAGGTATATGTACAAGTAGTGGTAATTACAAGTACGAAACATGTACTGTGCTTCATAAATGAGTAACAAATGTAGTACATAACAATAACCTACAGCACACCAGAAAAATAGATTCGGACTACCTTTTAGGCTCAGGTGCAGTGACACGGCTTTAACAAGAAGAAAAGTCAGTCATTCACCATCTTCCTGCACACTAAAACCACCAAAGTCCTCTTCTCCAGTGTCGGATACGAACAGGCTCAGGATGGCTACGTCATCCACTCTCAGCTTCTTTCCTTCGTTGTCACTTTCAAAACCAAACAAATCCTCGTTGTCAGTGTTAGAGTCGAACACCCTCTGAAGGGCCGTGGCGGTGTCCTCCTCTCCATCATGCAGCAGTCCAGCCCTTCGAAATCCGTTGGTGATCGTGGATGTTTTCACACTTTTCTACGCTGTCAGATTCCACCGGTGGAGTTGAGCATAACTTGCTTTTCGCAAGTTTATCGCCGCTCGTCATCCACGACTCCCGCTGAACGCGTAGCGTTAATTGTGTGGATGCCTTAATAGGCATCCACACTATTGAGTTCCTGTTTCTCTTTAATCTTTATACTTTATTCTAGTTGCTTCTGTACACTTTTTGGCACTCAACTACTCCCACAGTTTTTGTGCTATTTTCACCGTTCAAATCTTAAAAAATTCTGCTCTTTCTGCTCTTTCCGGCTATGACTTTTGGTGCTCATAACTTCTATACTTTTTGAGATATTGATTTTTCTTTTCAATATTTTTTGCCATTTTTTGCGTATTATCAGTGGCCTCACTGATTTTCCTTGCCAGGTTGAGCTGTGTTTTAGCTCAGTGAGATGAGCATCCGTTCTCGGACTGGGAGCCCCGGGTTCAAATCCCGCTTATGGCAACATTTCTTTCAGTTAACACTTAAACTTTTTTAACTCTTTTCAACACAAATTTAAGCTTTTTCACCCCTTTTCAGCACATTTTTCAGTTTTTTCACCAGTTTTCAGCACAAATACCAGCTTTTTCAGCTGCTTTCAGCAAAAACCTCTTTTCAGCAGAATTCTGCTCATTCAACTCTTTTCAGCAGAAATTCTGCTCATTCAACTCTTTTCAGCAGAAATTCTGCTGATTAAACTCTTTTCAGCAGAAATTCTTCTGATTCACCTCTTATCAGCACAATTCTCAGCCTCTTCTGCTCATTTCAGCACAATTGTCAGTCTCTCCACCTATTCTTTGTCAGAAAGACGTTGCGAAGTGAGATGAGAACCTGCCTTGAGTACCAGAAGGGCCAGGTTCGAATCCTGCTCAGAGCAACATTTTTTGCTTTTTTTTTTTCAACTTTTTCAGCTTTTTTCAGCAGATATCTTCAGCCCTTAAGGCATCCACACAGCATTTTCGCAGGAAATGCAAATTTTTCTAGTTTGAAGTTTGTTTTTCGCGCTACTTGTACGGCACTATGTTGCCTGGCGGATGGACACGTGACCAACATACCACTCTTGAACCCCGATACTGTGTGTCTGATCACATGCCCTTCCGCCAGGCAACGTAGTGCCGTACAACAGCGGAACAAACAAAACAAATCGTCTTACGATATGACAAAAATCATGGACAATCCATAGAAAAGCCGCACCTGACTAAAAGCCGCAGGGTTCAAAAGCTTGTGCAAAAAGTAGCGGCTTATAGCCCGACAATTACGGTACAAAATTCTTTCAGGCGATCAAAGCATATCTCATTCTAAGGATGAAAGTATGCCACCCACACATGGATGCCCAAAACACAACAGGTAGCTGAAACTTTTTAAGTTTGCTGCTTTCAAAATACAAAACACATCACCCATAACCAAAGGACATGCAATGCACAGGAAAAGGACTTTGCTGGTAACAGTCCCATTGATTCTAGCACAGATGCAACAAGGACAGGAAGGCTTATGGGGCCTGCTATTGAGCATCCTTCAGCCGATTCCATTAAGAAAACGAATGGTTGTCGGGAATGTTTATCAGCAGGGGGAAATGTATTTCTCTGGCAAAGCAGTGCCAGTCTATAAACTGGCACTGCTTTACTAGGTTTAAGAGGAAGAGACTGGACTAAAGAGGGTTGCAGAGTATGAAGGGCAATGGACTAAGATTCATTATAGCTACAAATTGTGATGTGCTGCCTGCTCCCAGATACTGCAGTCAAGGTGAAGACTCTAACTGCTGACTTAAGCATAGCTTGAAACAAACAGCTTCCACTGCTTCAAATAACTCTCTGCATCTATGCTATGCGTTAGCATGTTGTGTATGCGTAATATTGTGTTAAAGAGGTGACAAATGATAAATGTAATTCAGTTACTCGTGAAAACTGTTTTGTAAAATATAAGACTGGAGAGCCAATACAAATGTGCTGTGGAAAATGGTAAATCTGGTCATAGCAAATATAAAGATAATACATGAACCATCAATATTAATGCCTTAAATATAAGGTTTTGATATTGATGCTTCCTGTTAATCACATGAGTAGCCCTTTCATGACCTGCTACATACCTCAAGCTATGCACATGTGGACATTCTTGGTTCTACTAGCAAAGGCAATGTGTGCTCACCAGATCAATATCTGCATAGCCCATAGGTAATGCAGAGTATAACAACACCTCTTCAGTATTTGACTCAACTGATATGAATCTCATATCGTCCAAACAATCAGTAAATATATAACAGTTCCTCATATAAACTGCACTGGTTTGGAGGATTGTGCGCACACGTTCTCAGAATTTGCAAGCTTCAATATTCACATGTTTAGTTTAAGTTTATAAACCAAGCTGACAATTACCCACGTGTCCTCAGTGTGTCATTGCTACTCAATCACTGCACAGTGATAAATATGCCTGTCAAATAGCCGGTGAGAGTCACAAACATTTTAGTTGACATGAAAATCTGAAAAGTAAATGCAATCGAGTTCAAGGCTGTGATGTTCGTGCACGGCATAAAGTGATGGAAAAAACGGGGAAGTGGGGAGGGTACAGATGGTGTGCTCTGAGCAACCACTAGTTCACTTTGACTAGTTTTGTGAGAAATAATATGCTGTTTTGAGAGTCACTCTTTTCATTACTTAAGATAGAGTAGGGACGTATGTGAGTATTTACTCATGTTCATATTATGTGAGGATATTAAAGTAAAAAAAGAACAGGTTTGAGAATAAAATTCATTTATTTAAAACCAGCTTTTAACACAATACTGTTTTGTAGCTCAAATATCTACCACTGGAGTGATGTTTGCCAAAAACTTGCAGGGTTAAAACATAATTTCCACCATCAGGTCAAAGGTAATCAGGGAAAATAGTAATTCACTAAGAAGCTTATTGTCAAAAAAAGAACGAAATATATTACAAGAAGCTTTCCGTTGATTAAATCCAGGGATTTGTTGTTTTGCAGTCATCATTGTGGACATGCTCGCTGACGGCAACATCTGTTACCAGTTTTCACCACATATCACGGAACAGTAACGAGCCTGAAGTCACACAAAGGAGTCAGTGAACTATTGTACTCCAACCTGCGGAACAATTAATTACTGCCAGTGTGGTATGATGTGTAAATGAAATAAATTTCCCATCAAATTATCTTGGGAGATATCAAGCAACTGAACTGCAGAGAAGAGTGCTGAGCATCAGCAGGCAAGGGGAAAGAGTTGATGCTTTGAATAATTGCAGCGATGTTGTCGGCGGTAACAAAGAAATATACATAAAAATGGGAGGAGTAACACCTTTTCCGTTAATCTGCTTTCCTATCCTCCTTAACAACATTAACAGCATCACAGCAGCTGTGAGCAGTATTTCAATATGATGAAATGAATATGTGTGGGCTCAAATAGAATTGCAGCCAAGTCTGCACTTTGGAGCTTTATAGCTTTCTAGGCATTGCTTTCATTTGAAGGTCCACTTTACTTTGGTAGTGGTGTGCGGATCGATACTGAAATATCGATTCTTCCGATACCAGCAATTTATGTTCTAGAATCGATTCTCATATTATAATATCGATATTTTAGTACTCTGGGGTAAATTTGTAGTTTTTCCATTAAAATGAACGCAGTGGAAAGAAACTATATCATTCAGATCGTCTAATTTGGAAGGAACTACTTTCTCTTATGCCTTTCATAGTCATATGCGAAATACGGCTGTATAAATGTGTTGCAGCCCATGGCGTGCACACTCACAACAATGGCTGAGCGCAAACAGAGTCATGTGTGGACGCGTTTTACCTCCACAAACAGCCCAGACGCAGTTTGTGATATATGTGGCAAGACAGTGAGGTGTTGTGGCAACACCACTGACCTCGTCAAACACCTCGGAGTAAATCACATCACAGAATATGATGAGCTTATGTTGAGGTGAACTGAAGAGGAGGAGAGGGACAGGTGCTGCTAGAGCGAGACAGACATCTCTCGCAGAGTCCTTTAGTGCTGCACGCAGGCAACATGCTCAAATAGCGCACAACGTCAGTTTTTTTTTATTTCTATATGATTATTCTGCATTATTAAGCAATAAAAACAAGTTGTCTGATGTCCTCTAATCATTATGAAGCAATATGGTTATGTTATTATTACAATTACATAATACAATTATATATTGTATTATGTAATGCAATGAAACATTAAGTTTTTGTACAGAGTATCGGTATCGGATCAGTATCACCGATACCACCCTGAATTTTACTTGGTATCGGATCGGAAAGGAAATCAGTGGTATCGCACATCACTATACTTTGGTTCACACTTGACTACTTTCACATTTATTGCTGTTTTCAGCCACAATGGGTAGAAATCACTTAAAAGAGCACTATTTGTTCAGTACCAAAAACTAGAGGGGAAAAAAATCTGAATATTTTGTAAAGGTAATCTCGCATTTAGCTGCTAAAACGTAACATACAAAAGTATTTCCCTCCTGTTTAGGTAGAAACCAAAAAGGGAGGGAATAATGCTAAAGTATCTTAAGGCCCAAACACATGTGTAGTTAGGCCTTAATCACACAAGCTTAGAGACTCAGTAAATGCTGGTTGGTTAAGAAAAATTTGCATTACCCAACAGGTTGATAATAGATTGCTTACCTGTCACTTGATGAAATCTGACCCAAGAGGGTGCTGCAACAAAAAACACAAAACCTCCTTGTAATTGCTTTGGTTGCTTTGAGTCTAACAAATTGTTTTAGTAAAACTAATACTTCTCAAATGACACACCTTTTGAAGATGAAGAGTCTCCATTGCACTTTTCACAGTTTCACTACTTATTTAGCAAGTATTAAAGGTTGATTCTGTTCATCTGGATGGAGTGTTGTCAATGGGAGAAACGCTTCGTCACTCATCCAAGTGACTTGTTCGGTCTGACTTTTTCAATCCAGTGACTGAAGAAGTCACTTGCATGAGTGATGAAGCGTTTCTCCTATTGAAAACTCTACGTCCAGATGAACAGAATCAACCTTTGGGATTTACTTACCTGGATGATTGAGCGTGCATCAAGACTACTTAGCAAGTAGTAACCAGACAAGTTGACGTCTTCCAGGTGAACAGTGACAAGCTATTAGCAACCAAATCAATCACAGGGAGTTTTTCACTCATTGTGACCGATTTACTCTTGTGACAGCAAGCAACATCCAGCAAGGGCTCCCCGACTAGTTGGGAAATATACATTTTTTCCCCAGACACTGATAGTTGCCAGGCAGTTGCTAAGTGGTCACTAAGCCTGGCTTTAGGTGGTAATGCTGCCACTGAGCAACAAAGCTTAATGTCACACAAAAGTTTGTACTGTTAATGTGTAGATCAGGAGCTTTTTAGATTAGCATGAAGATGAAAAATACATACACTCAGACAAACTTACTACCAAAAAAAGATACAATGTGATGATTTGAGCATTAACATACTATAATCGTGTTTGCAGGTGTAAGCACCATTCATCTACCAAGGTGCTGATGGTGTTTATTACATGGTACAAAGCATATACATTACCAAATTAACTCCAAAATTACTTATTTTTCTATTTTCTTTCCAGCAATGCCATAAACACTCATTTAACACTCCTTCCTAATTATTCTGCCTTCACATAGAATAGAATAGAATAGAATAATCCTTTAATTGTCCACCAAAACCTTTGTTTTACCAGCAGCAAAAAAACCAAAAACAAAACACATACAAACAGAACAGGACACAGAACAGAACAGAAACAAAATTTTTACACATTTACATCATGGACAATAGTTATCAAAGCAGAGTACAGTGCAGTTATTAAAATTAGAGTATATGCCGATACGTTTCATTTGTGGCTTCAATTCATTTTAGCTCGTTCCTGTTTTCATCTTGGTATTTTATAGTAGCCTCACAGGGCACACTTATCTGTTATCACGTTAGTGATCAGCTTCACTGGACCAGCCCAGCAGATGCTGGCAGATGACAGAAAAGGTGAAACTCCACGCACTTACAATTTGGACAACTGTTTAATAGAAAAAGCAGAGCATGACCATGTCAAGACAGTATTTGTTCTAATTTCACTATTTATGTTGAATTTAAATGTTTCTATGTCCACAGTTTCCCACTTGGTAGCAAAAGAAATATAGGATAGTCAGCCGAGATAGGAATTTACATGATTGTTATCTTTCAAAATAGGCTAAAAATGAGGTATCCTACAAGAACAGTACCTTGTTGATTCTCTTCCACAAGGCAAAAAGAAAAGTGGGTGTTTTCTTCTGCAGACAGGGCCCCTTAGCAGCTCATGTCCCAGAGGACCATTCTAAGTAGTGTTTTGAGACAAGATGCTCTAGGATTTATCCCCAGGGAGAAGGTAGCTGGCAGCCCAGTGGGCCAGCCATATAGCTCTCTCACTGCAGCTGTGGAAAAAAAAAATGGCTTCGCTTTGCAGGAGATATAAATTGATTTTACTTACAGTATATGTAGAGTATATTTACAACAAGCTGCTAAAAAAGAAAAGATAGCTTCTCATGTATGGTCATGGCACAACTGATGGGAGCTTACATGTTTGTAACTGATTTTTTGTGGGATATTCACAAATTCACTACACAGCTTGTTTGTTAGCATGTCGTGTTATTTAATTTTACTTTTCATCGGGAAAATGTACTCACTCATAGATTGACTGAAAACGGAAATAAGAAGCCAAATGTGTGTTTGCATCGTAATTTTGCTTTTTTTGTTAATACTTCCTTCATAACTTTCTGTTGCGTTTTTAACATACTGTATTTTAATGCATCCTTTTTTTGTGCCTTTGTTGGTTGTTTTCCTGCCAGTGTTTTGTTCAGTCATCCCAACAGCAATCTTAGTAGCCCACTTACCGATCAGCCAGATCAATGACAGCATTTCAGTGGTTTTTATTATGGCTGTTTATGGTTCACCCACAGCAGTTCACCTCCCATTTTCCACATTTTCTTTGTACTTCCTGCATTCAGGCTTTCCAGCCATTCCTAATTGTCTTTATCTCAATTTTCAGTTGTAGATTTGTTGTGTATCACCACTGTTTCCTCAGCCTTATTTTCTTTCCTTCTTCAGTACTTGGTAAAAGTTTGTATTTTCCATGTTTCTTTTTTTTTTTTTTTTGTCATATGTTATTTATTTGCCGCACTGAGCATGAGCCATGGTTATGTTGAAAATGGTTTAGATTCAGATCATGTACTCTATCAAAATCTTTAAAATGCATTATTGCATTGTATTAATTCAGAAAACTGTTTAATTCCAGAAAGCATTTGGCAGATCTGCTGAACAGTTTGGCTTCTTCACTTGCCAAAAATTTAAGGTCACTTTTCATTAGACATCTGAAAGACAAAAGCTAAAACTTATTTGGTGATTTTAAATGTGGCCCCCAGTGTTAATTTTTAAATCTAAAAATTTTAGCCTGCAACTCAGATTTATCATTCTTTTCAACTCAAAGTTTTAGCTTTTGGGCCTCAGGGTAAACACTAATTGAAAATAGTTTATTACCACATTAAAGAACAGGAATTACTTTTATGTTAAGCTTTTGTCATCTTTGACCTTATCAGCAGCAACAGAAAAGTAAAAACTCTGTGACGAGCTGCTTTTCATCTTTGAAACCACCTTTTTCTGTTGAGATCAAGGACACTAATATAGCTAAGTAAGCTAAGCAACAACTTCCCTGCAGTGTACTGTGATACAGGAGCATAAAACTCTTGATTAAATGTTAAAGTTCAGTCTAACTCATGCCCACATGTCAATACTCTTGACACCACTGTGTAGAATTTTTGAGTTGCCCCTCATTTATTTATATTTTGCCTCCAAGGATTCAGACTTTCATGTTTCTTTGTTGTCAAGTGGCTCTAGTGGTCTCGACCAATAGTTCTATCCGGTCGTTGAGTCTGACGTCACTAGCCGTGTCTGGGCCTAAACTCCGCTGCAGGTCCATATATCAAACGATCACTATGGCATTACTGAGAGTTGAAAAACTGTCTAAAGTCTTTCATCTTTAATAAAATGATCAGCGTTCTGCTCTACCAGGTGTAACAATTGAGTTTAACATCCAGACATCCATGAAAACGGAATTTGACATTTAACGGAGGTAGAAGTTAGCAGGAAGTTAGCTCGCTAGCTTCTATCTAAATACAATATAGCATGTCCTGACTGCGGGGTTTTGGAAACAAATTAAAACGTACAGCTCTGTTATCACTTCCAACATAAATGAAGACAGAAAACTAAACAGCAGTGACGTTTGTAAGGTTTGGCTAGCTGTAGCTAATGATGTGCTACGTGACCGCTAGTGACACAGCTATGTTAGCATAATATAAACAAGCTAACTTTTTTTCCACTCGATAAAAGTTAACATAAGTGTTCTCGTGGTCAGGAACAAATGTAATCGCATGGCAGGATGCTGTAAAAGGACCAAACTTCAGCCAGGAGAACAACTGAGATAATCCATCCACAATACGAGGTTAGTCATTCATATACTGCTGCATGGGCTGGGCTGTAGTTACATCCTAAGGTTTTAAAAACTGAGCTTAAATAAATGATTAGTGGTAATAAAAGCGAGGGAGGTCAACAGTGATCACTGACTGTTTTAGGAGCTTTTTGAGATCAAATAGAAGAAAATACAAAACATTAAACATGTTAACAACACAAAAGCCATATTAAACGCAGACTACTTTAGGCCCGGAAGTAGGATTCGTCACTTAACAACCGGATAGGTTTTCTGAAGGTCTTTAAAGTCTTTCTTTGGACATTTGCTATAACATCTTTGTTTTAATTAATGAACTAATTAATTTCTGTTATGCCATTTCACATTTCACATGTTGATGAATCATTCAAGCATAAAAAGCCATACAATTAAAGGCATGAACTAGGTCACAATGAAACCATTTTAAATAGTTTTTGAGGCATGACATAAAAGCAATTTTCATTTTCCTTTATTTAATCTATGAAAATGTTAAAAATTACACAGGTTGAGGTACATACAATAGCGTTTTTCCAGCAACAAGGTGATCCTAAAACAGTTACTTGCCAAAAACTCGTCTGTGCAATTTGTCCTTAAACAATTGAAGAAAACTAATTGAGTGGAGGACTGAAGAAGAAGGCACAGGACTAGGGAATTTGTGAAAATTGAAACATAGGATACCATCTGGAAGAGTTTGATTGTCAACTGCTTCTTTTTTTTTTTTTTTTTTTTTTTTACAAATGATCCCAAACACACTTCCAATGCAGTAAAAACATACCTGGATATAAAAACACACAATGGGAAACTATCAGTCATGGACTGGCCTCCCCAGAGCCGCAACATTGTTTAAACAGTGTGGGATCATACTGACAGAGAACAGAACAAAAGGCCGAAACATCTAAAGAAGAGCTTTGATTGTCCTTTAAGAAGCCTGGAGAACTATTCCTGAAGACTACTTGAAGAAATGACAAGAAAGCTGCCTGAGACAGTTCAGGTTGTGCTGATGAAAAAAGGTGGTCATAACAAACTTTGACCTTTAATCTCATTAGAATTGTCTTGACCTTAAACACTCAAGCTAAATATAAAGAAATAAAGAGCGACTTGAGACTTTTGCACAGCTCTGCATATTTCTCTATTCTTTCTTTATTTGAACTTTTCTCATCCACTTCATTTCGGTCCTCCGGCATACGTGTTTATTTACATTCAATGACAGCTACATGATTGTCAGTCCCTGTGAGTTTTCCTGGTTGGCATACAGATTTCCTGATTGTCCAAGGGAAGTGATGAGCTGCTTATTCTCTGAGCTCGACAGCACAACGCCCGGAGCTATTCAGTATGCAAACAAACAATTGACATGGCCGCTCAACAAGGTGCCACTGGGGATTCCCCTTCAGCTAGCGTAGCAGGAGCAGGTATAATGTCATGCCTTGCCTGGGCCTTTAAAAATACACTCAGATAGACACGTCCTGCTTCTAAAAAAAATGACTTCCCTGCAGGCCTGTCAGAGGGCAACAACGCTGAATGAAAAAAAAAAAAAAACAGGCCAAAAACACATGAAAAAGAAATCAGGCGACCTATTGTTTGTTTGTTTTGCACAGATATAGAGCGAAGGAGTACATAATACCAAATGATGCTTGCTTGACATACTGTTGTCTGTCTGTCATTGATAAAAGTTGGGAGCACAGATATTTAAATGTGACGCTGGGATGTTTTTCTCCTATCAGGATAACTGTCTGATCGGGATTTGCTGGTTGGAATCACATGAAAACAAATCTGCAGGCTTGGGTTGCTCACAAATTACAGCGGCACATTTCTGCTTTGCCTTTTCTGAGACGCTGCAGATCATACCCTAATCCCTCTGTGCTGTCTATGCAAATCACATGTCGCTGGGTTGATATCCATTATTCTGCTAGGCTCTGGCTGGACATGAAGCTCCCTTGTTGTTTACATCAACTCTGACTCAGAGGACTATCGGGTTTATGCAGCAACGTTGTGTGGGAGTGAAGGAGATACAGTAACAAAGCCATCTGAGTAAACTGGCCTGAATCAAATATACTGTATCTTTGTCCTCCATTGCTCATTGATACTGACATTTCTATTACCCCACACTCTTTGTGCTGAACTCCAGCCACAATCAAAGCCAGAGAAATTACTCAAGCAATCATCTGCTAAAGGCATAAATACAAACACTCAA
Organism: Diplotaxodon limnothrissa; assembly: GCF_057381915.1. Taxonomy (NCBI): domain Eukaryota; kingdom Metazoa; phylum Chordata; class Actinopteri; order Cichliformes; family Cichlidae; genus Diplotaxodon; species Diplotaxodon limnothrissa. The sequence goes on along the minus strand of NC_140598.1, from coordinate 51,648,335 downwards.
GTTACCTTGTTCTGCACGTGAAGGATCTTTATATTTGGAAATTCTCACCATGTTTTCAATTTAGATAACCCAGTCTAACAGCTCAAATGCGTATGTATATGTAAGCTGCGAAGGTTTAAGGGATGAAATGAAGGAAGTGATCGAGAAATCATATTTGACAGGTTTTGTTCTTTGGGCAGAGGGAAATGGAAAGGACCCATGAAGGGAAATGAAATGGATAAAACAGACATGTTCATTTTCTCCGAACTTTCTTCTTTCAAGTCAAACACAATTTACTTCAACTTTGATTTAATTCACTTGTCGCAGAAATTCAGCGTGTAAACCAACCGTCTGCCAATGTTATTGTATTACTCCAGCGTGTTCTTACTGAATATGAAATGTTGTGAAAGGGAATTCTGTGGCAGTAATATGTATATATCTACATTTTCCTCTTGTTTTGCATCCAAATGTCCTTTAGCATCTGCTGCCAGCGGTACATTTCCTCCCTTTTTCTACGAGAGGTCTTTCGCTTAGAGAGACAAACACGAATGCCGGCGCCGCAGCAGATGTTTGATCTACAGTTACTGTAAATACGACTCGCACTTTCTGGATGCAGTAATAAATATTATCAGCGTTATTTGCTTGCTGTAATATGACCTCTTGCAAATAGATAAACACAAATAGTTTGCCTCTTCCTCATCGCCGAGCGTCAGCTCTGTAATACCACTGTCACATACAGTCACTTTGAAAATAAATACCGGCTGATATTGGTTCGTCATAAAGATGTGGTGTTTGCAGAATTGCCGAGAGGGATCGGAGGACGTAAATGGGATTTAAAGGCTGCAGTTTGCACATTAATTTTTCAATTAAATTTTAATTACAGTTTCAAGGAAAAGTCTTTGGAATTACGAGGCTTTCGGAATTGATTGCTCATAAGATGTGATCTGATTGTCATCTAAGTCGCAAATCTAGACAAACTTAATTTGACTAAACTAATAATGCACAAACACTCATACTTTTTATGTCTTTACTGAAGACAGCAGCAACCTCTCTCAGAAGTTTCCCAAAGCTTCGTGGAGTCTTGCATGGGAAGGTGTTCTTTTGGACCACTCCTCCCACAAAACCCAAAAGTTTGTTCAGCAGTATGTGTGTGGGGTGTATCGATGGAACAATCCTATAACACAGCTTGAGTTAAGTTTGCTTATTTACTTGTATGCTCGGGCTTATTGTCTTCTAAGCTTCAGGTCATGGACTGCTGCCCTGACACTCCTGTTCTTTATACAATTGTGAATTGATTGCAAGGTGTCCATGCTCCCAGGCAGCAAAACATGTTCCCTCTGCTGTCACAGCTGAGTTGAGATTTTGGTGCATTGCAGTACTCTTTTCACAGTCCTTGGGCCCGTTCTTCGTACCTCGCTAAGTAAGTTAGCCGGATTTGACTGTTGACGATTTCGCGTGATCCTGGATCGTTCGGTTCTTCGAAGCCCATCCGGGACTTGCTGTCATAGCAACAGAGCCGTAAGCGTAAACCTGCTCGGGAGCAGGTTTACTTTATGTAAACAGGATTAGATCGCGGCCACTCAGGTATTTCCGCTTCATGTATACGAAAGCAACAGCGATATTTTACCACTGTTGTACCATAAATAAATAACATCAATGTAACTAAAGATAATGCAGCACTTGATCCTTTTATTGATGTCACACAGATACATACAGGTCATTTCCTAAAAAAGGGAAATGTACTATTAACATTCTATTACATGTATGTGATTATTACAGATGTAATTCAGATTTCAGAGTAGTAATTGCAATTTACTTCGTGTAATCAAGATGGGAGACCACGGCTATAAAAGCGAAGGTGGATTTGGGAAGCCTGTCGCAGCCATGTCCTGTCCGTATACGCGAGCCACCCATTGCGGAAGGTGCAAGATTGATAAGGAGAGTCCTCAGAATCCAGCGTATATTGCGGGACAGACAGGATCCTTTAGCTCAGCGCGACAGTGTGCTCATAGAGAGATATCGATTTTCCCGTGAGGGTATTATTTACTTAACCAACTTGTTGACGAGGGGGTGCAGGACCACCACCTGTCTTTTTTTGCGCTGCCCCTTTTCTTGGTTGCTGTTATAAACAAACAAACAGATTATTTCAGGGTCTCTGTCCAAGAGACGAAAAGCTATATAAGTGATTAATATTACCATTCTGTAGAATATTCTTATATTTCACTTTTACTTGTTCCCATGTTCTAGTGGGTCCTGTTGTGGCTCTAATGTGAAAGGGGATATAATATAACATAATGTAATATAATATAATGTAATATAATATTGGATAATATAGTGTGATATGATAAATCTACCCTACCACCTACTGGTGTTGGCCAGAGGGGCCGATGGCGCGATATGGCAGCCTGGCTTCTGTCAGTCTGCCCCAGGGCAGCTGTGACAGCTACCAGTGTGTGAATGTGAGAGTGACTGAATAGTGGCATTGTAAAACGCTTTGGGTGCCTTGAAGAGCGCTATATAGATCCACTCCATTATTATTGTTATTATTAAATTACTTACGAGTTTAATTTGTCAGCAACTTTCTGCCAGCCCTCTCTCCTTGCTTTTGCAGCCTTTGCAGTGTTCCCTTGCGTTTTAATTAGACTCTGAAACTCCTAAAATCCCTCACTCAAGAGTTCTTGCTCTGCTGCCGAAGAATACCGAGCGCGCTCCTTCGACATTTTCGCCGACCAATCAAAGGGTTGCCGATCAATGTTTCTACTATCGATGCGTAGCCCCTGTTGGGCCACCCAGTGATCTCACATTACTTCATCCAGCTATACTAATCGTCAACAACAGGTGTGTTCGGGGAACCGGAATAGCGAGCTCAGAGTTAGCGCGATGATTTGATCTTGGATGTGTCATTTGATCTTGGATGTAGTAAGCGACGTACGAAGAACGGGCCCCTTAACTGGTTTTTTGTTGTTGTTGTTGTTGTTTTTCCACAGGACATCTAAGTCCTGTTGACGAACATCCAGGTGTTTTTCTGCAAGTGTGCTGCAGTGTTTCAATGCTTCCTTCTTGGTGTCTGTCCAGTAACACCATTTTTTTATTAGTGCTTTTTTATAGTAAACATCAAATAAAGTTACAGATATTTCTCTAGTTGTTTTGTTGAAACACTTGGGTTCTTTTTAAACTCTTTGAGGACCTTGTGCTCATCTCTATAATGTCTGCGGGGAAAATTATTCCGATCAAGGTATGCTTCACGCCGAGCAGAGTCCATCAGTACAGATTTTGTACCTCGGTTTTTAAAAACAGAGGGTTGAGGGGCTCCCCTATAGCCTGCACTTCCAATCCAATCTCATTAATTTGTGGACCAGACTACAAGTAGATTTTGTTGTTGTTAGCACAAAGATTCACATAGTGAGTTTTTCCCCCCTTACACTGGCTCTGAATCATCAATGTGTTGGTAGCTTGGCCAGATTGTTTGGATGAAGATCAGACCGCATTTTGTGAATAATCAGTTCAGGAAACCTTGTAAATCCAAAAGGTTTGCAAACATTTTTTTCATGCACCTGTGTGCTTGAAGAATTTCTGCCTTTATTTATTTTTTATATCAATAAAACATATTTTTCATATCCAGTCTCAGAACATATTTTAATATGCATCATTTTGAAAACTAACTAGATTTTTTTTTTTTTAAGTAGCTCTTAAAATACCAAGTTGAAACAACAGCATCTTATTTTTCCCAGTCTGAGATGTGGCAGCTCCCTGCAGTGTTTTACAAGTGCTAATGCTTGTGGGTACACTGTGGCCTCACTGTTTCCCTTTACAAGGCCAAGGTATGTGATCGTGCCTTGTAGACATACTGCAGCAATCCAGTTGAAATGTTTACCTGAATAAAGTTATATTTCTTCAATTAATAGCAAACAGCAGTTTGTCCAAACAGCAACTAGAACTTTTCTTCCTTATTGTGCAAAAACTTTGATAGAGCAGCAGAGGTTAGCAGATGGCAAAACATTCCTTGCTACCTGTATGATTGCATAATCCTCTTTTACAGTGCAGTGTCAAGACTCTACCCAAGCATAAACAAAACTGTTGTTGTGTGAGAAAGGGTTTCTCAGAGCCACATTGCAACTGTTGATACTGGGCAGACACTGAGCTGCTTCACTGAGCACATTCCGATTCTCACATAGCTGCAAGAAAAAGCAACCCCGAAATCAGTCAGATCACCAGAGGGAGAAAGAGGGAGCAATAGGGAGGAATGTAACAGGAACACACAGAAAAAAGTAGGGACAACAACTTCAAAAGTTTTGACTTACATGTTGTGTGGTCACTTTAAATTTGAAAATGTATGAGGTAAGCTAAGGCTTCAGATAGCAGAAATCTCAAAAAAGCCAAGCAGTTTTCCAGTTCCTTCTTTAAACAAAATATGTACGTGATAAAATGTCAGGTGACCTCTCCTCCCCTAAACAATATCCATCCTTTATCTTAATAGAGAAACCCAGTTGGAGTATTTATAACTGGATGAGAATACTGCTGCCGCTCTCATTCTGGGGCAAATATTAATCCACAGTAAACACCTACCTCACCACGAGGACTGCAGACGACAGCTTGAAAACAAAACTGTCTTATTGTTTCCCTAAGTGCCTACTGCCAAGACATAATTTGGCACAAAGTATTTTGTGAACGTCAGGTGCTGCTTCCAGAGGATTTCATCATATTTTTAGACAACTAGTAAATAAGTGTGTTTGTTAAAATATTAAACTCACCTCTTTTAACAGAGAAACGCTTATTTTTTTGCTTCCTGCTAGTTACAGCTTTGAGTTTATTGTGTGAATACGAACATGTAGAACTTTCTTATTTTAGGTTAAATTCAGGATTTCATTATCTGTGTGAGAGTTGAATTGACGTCAGATTCTTTCACTCAGACAGTAAAAATTTAAAACATAATAAAATATTTTAACGATAACATCTTGGTAACACTTTCTAATACAGATAGTAATAAACAGTTAATTGACAGCTGATGAACCTTTTGCTATTTAAAATTCAATGCTAATAATCATTGTCTTACTGTAAAGTTTTAACTCTATTATAAAAACTGTGTATGCAGTTAATAAATAACTTGCAATGCTCCAGTAAAGTCTATTTTGCTATCATTTATAAAGCTTTAATTAAAAGACTAATATTAGTAATAATAATAATAATAATAATAATAATAATAATAATAATAGCTTTGCTCAGTTTAGGCACAAAACTACCTGGTTATGGTTCGGAAAAGATAACCGTTTTGATTGAAGAAAAAACCATGGAACTGCAACAATAAAATTATATTTTGCAAAAATGACGCTTGGACACCCACTTTATTAAAAAAGATCACACCTGAGCACCATTATGTTCAGTAGGAGTCTAAACTTTGCTTCTAAAGTTATGTTACAGCACTGAAATCTTGTCGATACTTCTAAAAAACAGCAGTATTTGACATCATGGGAATGACTGATCAGTAATAAAAAGGTTATTATGCACATTTGGCCAATATTCAAGTAATAAAATATATCAAATGCTACCTATGTTAATGTTGTTCAGACGTAATTGTCTCTCATCAACTATAAAACACCAAATAAGGCAATATGTAATTAATGAAACAAATCTTAGATAAACTGCATACATTATAAATATTATACTATCATAATCATTTAACATGAATAATAACCAATAATAATAATTCACTTAACTCACAATTTGCAAATGATAGGTACTGATTTATTTCATTATTAAATATTTAGCCAGTCATTAAATCTTGAGGCATAAAGCCTCTGATCCTGGGGAAATGTGGTCCAGGTATTTACACGTCAATGCACAAATATACAAAGATAGATTGAGAAATAGACACCTGCAGCAGATTTGCTTGAATATTAATAAACATTACAAACCCCAAGGGTCTTTTTTATTGTCACATTCTGAACCTGTCAAGTATACATCACTCATGTATCACCTACCTTATTCATCTTTAATGTGTCACATTATACAGGATTCATATGCTGCTTGTAAATCATTTACATAACAGGAGGAAAACGATGTATTTGTCACTTACAATTTATGATTGTGATCCACTTGAAAACATATGCTTATCTCATGCTCAGAAATAGTGATTTTTATGACTTGATTGCCTTGTGCAACGTCTGAGCTGTTAGGCAATTTGTAGGGAAAAAAGGGTCTTTTTTTTCCCCCTTCTGAAGTGAATCTCTGATTTGCTGTAAATGCAATTGATGTTTATTTCTTTAGAAATGAGTTATTGGCATATTCTCAAATCCGAGCTTTCCCAATCCCCCTTCTACAGCTCAGCTCAACAGCTAGGCGATCAATCACTGGCAGCTCTCCTCCTTCCTTCCCTGCTGTATCCCCTATGGTGTGTGAGTCAGCCTAGATTTTCAAGAATTAGAAACTCATATTATCTAGGCTGTGGATACAGAAATGTTTGCTTTGCTTTACTTTTTAAACACCTAGAAAAAAGTGGGCAAAAAAACAAGTTGAAGCGTTTCTAAGAAGCTGTGTTTGCAGTTTGAAATATGTGTCTTTAAAGTCACGAGGGTAGGTCTACATGCTGATAGATTAATTTACATTTTGACTGTTTATTATCTCATATGCTTGCCTAGGAAAAAAAATAGCAGCACATGCCTTCTGATAGCTCTAGAAGGTGATGAAAAATGGTGCAAGGGTTGAAATTATTTTCTTTGATTCTCCAGACCATTGGGGGATTTCTCTCAGCAGGCTGATGAAAAGTTAGACTAAAATCTATTAGGAAAGTCTCCAGTCTGATACCCGTATGGTATGAAGCTGCTGAAAATCATTTGTAAGACTATGTCTCTCTCACCCACTTCCAACTTTTATGACTTCAAAACGCTCAGCATTTTTCTTCAAGTGTGTCAAATTTGAATGAGGACATTATTCGGCTTTCTGAGCCCGTTCGTACTTTTCCAAAAGCAGCGGAATCAGCTTTAATGCCTTATTAGGCTTCGCGAGAATTTCCCAAAGGATAACTATCATATCAGCCAGCTGAAATAGGAGGACAGTGCAGATGAGATTTATATCTGCCCACATGGGTTCATTCACCAGCAATGGAGTCGATAATGAAACGTTGCCTTGTCATTAAGGAAGCCGCAATAAAGTTAGGGCTTTTTTTAGAAACGCTTGTTAAGATACATCGATGTACTCATAAAAACATCCATGTAATCTATTACTATGTATTTGCAAATATTTGTTGAACTATTATACCAGTTTTTTAAAAAAATAAAAACCATATAAACAAAGTAAATCAAATCAAATCCAACATGGTTTCATGAGCTAATGCTTACTGAAAGTTGAAGTAAATCCCATTCCTTACATTCTTCAATTCAATTCAGTTCAATTCAGCTTCATATTGTAAGGTAGACCCTACGATAATGCATGCAGAGAAAAAACCCAACAATCATATGACCCCTGTGAGCAAACACTTTGGAAACAGTGGGAAGAAAAAACTCCCTTTTAACAGGAAGAAACCTCCAGAAGAGAGACAGATTAATAACAAGTATGATTCAGTGCAGAGAGGTCTATTAACACATAGTGAGTGAGAAAGGTGACTGAAAAGGAAAAACTCAATGCATCATGGGAATCCCCCAGCAGTCTACACCTATTGCAGCATAACTAAGGGAGGATTCAGGGTCACCTGGTCCAGCCCTAACTATCTGCTTTAGCAAAAAGGAAAGTTTTAAGCCTAATCTTAAAAGCAGAGATAGTGTCTGTCTCCCGAATCTAAACTGGAAGCTGGTTCCACAGAAGAGGGGCCTTGCATTGTTGAGGATAAACAAATTAGATTTTCAGGTGAGGGGCAGTGTAGGCTTGGGAGAGAGTTTTTTTTAAGGGTAATCCTGAGTGAAGATCTGCCAGTAACAACTTTGAAGGGTATGGCAAGGACAGAGAGGCGGGTGCCAGCAGTCAGGACCATCCTCAAACAAACGCCTTTACCAGAGAGGGGATTAAGCCTTGGGCTTTGAGAGTAGGAGTTGGATTGAACTGTACAGGAATGCTGAAAATACAGCAGAAGTACCTTTCCCCCCCTGAATGTTACAGATGCCTTAGATTGAATGAGGTGTATGATAGGGGAGGAGAAAAAACAGCCCGGTTTTGCTGAATTTCCTGCATATATTCAAGTGCAAATGTTTCTATCAAGTAGATTACTCTGTAGAATCTCCCTGACCTTTCTCACGGCGTAGTAGGCCCAACCTGGAGATTTCCATCAATCTCACAATGGCTGCAGCTCAACAAATAAATCAAGAGTGTCATGCATGCAAAGCTGCAGAAATCATAGCTATGAGGGTAAAGAGAAAACATTCTATAGCTTTCGCCCAGATTGGATCACCTTGTTTGCAAGAAAAACCTCTCAACGCAGAGACTAGATTAACACAAGCTGTGCATCTGCACCATCTTATTTTTCACTTTTTGTTCACATCACACTGAAGGACCTTGCTACAGTGCAAAGCTGTGGGGAAAACTGAATGAACAACCTTCCCTGGGAGACTAATAATATCATGGATCCTGAGTGCTTGCTCTCTGTGATGAGCCCTAACAGAAGGCTTGACAGGAGAAAATGATGTGTTGTTCTCTGCTGGGATAACGGTCCAGGTCCCCCTCAGACGATTGCTGCTGAGATATGAAGTGTACATAAACTACAGGTTTTTTAGATCCTCGAGGGTCCACGAGGGAAGAGAAACTTGTAGAGCAGGGGAAATGAGTGACACCGAGGAGTAAATGGAGCTGCTGAGAGACCCTCAAGTACCGTGCGCGCATGTGTGCGCTCTGTCAGTCTCTCAACACATACAAACAGAGACAGCACACACACTTCAAAGCATCTACAAATTCAAGACACACTTGAAATGAAGTACAGCAAATGACTTGCCGAGTTGAATCCTTAACACTTCTGCAAATCTTTCATCACTGAGACAAACATCTCCTGCATAAAGCACAGGGGTGCACCGCTCAGAGGCCGTCCGAGGCTCTTACTTGTACTTTAAAGGTATCAGTGTTAATTTGAAGCCTTAATGAAAATGTGCAAATATGCAGTAACAAATAATTGATGCAAAATCAAATGACTAGAGTTAATGGTGTTCTTAAGTGTCATTTAACTTCAAAAAATAACATGAGAACATAATAAATTACATTTACTTCTTGGATTTATGGCATTTCTGACTTATTTAACACTTTCTACGAATAAGACAATTCATTGATTGATTGAGGAAATAATCAGAAGATTAATTGATACTGAAAATGATTCGTTTATTCAGCCATTTTTAGTGTAATTTCATTATTAACATTAACACCAGCTGGACACCAAATGTAGCATTTGGTGTATTGGTTAAACAAAATAGTATACACTTACCAGACACTTTATTAGGTACACCCCTTTAACTGCTCTTTAATAAACATATATAATCAGCCAATCACATGGCAGCAACTCAGACATGGTCAGGGTGACCTGCCAAAGTTCAAACTGAGCATCAGAATGAGGAAGAAAGGTGGTTTAAATGACTTTGAATGCTGGTTGTTGGTGCCAGATGGTCCTAGTAACAAGCTTATTAAAATTAACTATAACTAGAACTGGCTAAAACTAAATGTGAGGTAAAATAAAAGCTAAACTACTGAAAAGAAATGTGATTAACTTAAATAACTGAGTGAATTTTGAAAACTATCTCAAATAAAATGAAAGGTTTAATATTTGTTACTTTGGTTTAAAAATGTAAAAAAAAAACACCCAAATTATTACAAGTTGCCTGATAAGTCACTGAAAGACTGCTTTTAAAAACTTGTGTGTTTTTATTGAAATGCCTGTATCAAAACTGACATAGGCTGATCTGCTGGGGTGGCGTGTGCCACACTAACATCATCTCTCGCCACCCTAGTTGTTTATTAAAATAAAATAGCGTTAACACAAAATTAACATTGAATATTAAATCTGAAATTCTGATGTTATGCATAACGTCTCCCTACCCCCCTGAAGGTGGTTCAGCCCATATGTCCCCTTAAAACTGCTTTATTTCTTGTTGTCAGTAGCAACCAATGCCTACGATTGGTGCCAGAGCACATTTTTTAAATCAGCACCACGGGGATTTCAGATCTCAGCACAGCTTGACGATTGTGACACTCTGGAAATGGCATAAAGGTGCTATTAGTCCCAGAAATCATGAAAAATATATGATTTTGTGACTACAGATTTCTGCCTTTTTGCGTAAATTTAAGCATGTAACACATTTTTAAATATATTTATAACAAACATATATGGCACATAAGAGAATGATAACTTCTGCAAATAAGTAAAGAAACGCCTTCGATTTTGCCATAAATGCCCACATAACTGGTTCCTTGACTACAACAGTGAGTACACTGTACTCAAATAGCACATTTGTGCTGGACCAGGAGATCCACATCACCGATCTGCAGCAACCATGTGATGCTAGCATTGAAATATGGATCAACATCTCTGAGGGACGTTGAACCTATGTTGCAAAGATTGAAGCAAACTCTGAAAGCAAAAGAGTGCAACTTGTTTCCAGCAAGGTTTATCTAATAAAAGTACCAGTGAGTTTAAAATCTTTTACGAGGCACATAAGAACAGAGGACTCAGTATTACCTTTTCGCTGCAGTTATTATCATTCTCATTACCATTCTCCTCTACCTCTCGTATTCTACCTGTGCACACTTTAATAACTGTGCAACATGATCAGCTTTGACAGTGCACAGGTGAAGATGAGTGGCACCATCCCTATATGACTGACCTATTTTTTTTCCCTCTCTAGATACAAAGGAGAGCTCCCTTTCCAAATCCGCCCGAATTACACAGAGAAAGCCTCCCGAGAGGTCTGTTTGAATCCACTCCACCTAGATTCACAAGTAAAAATAAAAAAATGTGAGTTCTGGATATGCAGATGTACAGTTTGTAACTGTGTAGCAGTAATAATAACAATTTCTATATTTATATAGCACCTTAAAAAAAGAAAACAGGTTACAGAAAGTATCACGGTTACATAAACAGATGAACCTAATGATTTTCCCTTCAGCCAGCACTTGGCAACAGTCGGGTGGAAGAAATATTTTAACGGTGAGAAACCTCAGACGGAACCGGGCTCGTTGTGGGCGACCGTCTGGCTCAACCGGATGGATGGATGTACAATAGAGGAGATGAGAGAGAAAAGATGTAGGTGGTTGTAGTTTCAAATTTTACTGTAAATACTGCGAATCTATCATTATATAAGACAATAATGCATCACAGATCAGCGATCCGCAAACAAAACCATATGTTTATTTGCTGCTAATGATGTTTCAAAGCTCTATTTGCTGTTGACGTTCTATTAGGGCACATTTCAGGATGAGCAAGGGCAAGAAAATCTAAAGTTTGAGCTCTGAGTTATTGGCGTATACAAATCTCCCAACTTGTAAATTGGGCGACATGGGAAAACCCTTGGCAATACATTAGAAGGATGTTCAAAGCCAAAGCATCCCATCGATTTGACCTGTGTGGGCCTCGCAAGCATGAGCTATTAGTATATTCTCAGATGCTGTTTTCAGATTTGTTTGTGTAAACGAGGTCCCACGACATTTCTGTGGTAAACAGCTCCAGCTATCAATCTGCTAGATAGCAGGGACACAATAACCTGTCCTTGGGCATTCACTCTAGTCTTTTTTTTATCCTGCGTGCTACTGTAATAGCCCTCATTTTCCTGTTTCTGTTTTTTTCCCTTCCGAGTGAAATGTTCCAAACATTCACTGGGCTTGTCTTCTACAATTAAATTCTGAACAGACTTGTGGTGAGTGTTTCAAAGGGCCTTTTGTTACAGACATAAGAGCTGCTTTACTAACAACAACCATTACGGTGGAGGAGAGCTACATATTTACTTTACAATAGGCCAGTGATGAGTGGAAGGAGGGCAGTTTTTCTTCGAGGATCCATGTGAGGTTTGATGTGTGGATTTATTGGTTAAAAATATCGGCTTTTATATCAATCTCGAGGAGAAAATAAACATTCCTGGGGGTCTCATTAATAGATTGCTTGATGACTTTCTATTTGCTGTACTGATGTTCACTCCAAGAACATCGCTGCTTACCAATAAATAACGAAGACCGATTCTACGCAGATTTTTTTTTTGGCCTTACTTTCTTTTGATTGATAATATTGCTGAGCAACACAGCTGTGTGTGCAAATCACTTCAATTGCATCAGGACTTTTAGTGCATCTCTAAAAGTGAATTAAAGAGCAAAAATAAGCCTCACTGGAATCTAATATCCCTGTCCACGGGATATCAGTGTTCCAGGCTTTCAGAAGTGGAACAGCACAGGTTGTAGTTGTACATAGGTTGAATATTTCCATTTCATGCTATGTTATGTGTCAGAGTGAAATATTGCATCATTGCTATACATAAATTTGACAATGACAGAGTTAGAAACACTGAAAATGACCAGTTGTTACCAGTTACAGTGGAAAAATGTTGCTTCCTCAACTAATACATTACACGTAGGTGTAGTTACTTTCAGCTGCTCCCCTATTTCCCAAGAGGTCACCACTGCAGATGGATCCACGTTTGATTTGGCACGCTTTCTAACACAACCCTCCCATTTCATTTGTGCTTGGGACCAGCACAAAAAGAACACTAGCTTGTGGCTGCCCCCAACGCTGGTTTTGGCTTTCCATAGTGTCTCAAACTGGGGATCTCTTAAGTGTAATGCAAATGTGCCCCCCCCCCATTGACTCACTATATAATCTTGCATAAAAAAAACACTGATTAGCACTTCTTGTTTATCAGTTATGAGTTGTATGACTTCCAATATGTAAGGAGAGTTTGCATAAATATATTTCTACCTTTCATACTCCTACCACATATGCCGTTATTGTTCTACATGCAAGCATGTTATCCTGAGCGACACAGGTGTGATGATTTGAAAGCACCGTTGCAAAAAACATATGGCAGAAATGCAAACAAACAAGCAATGGGTAAGAAAACGGGTAACGCCAATAATAGAATATAACAATTAGCACAATAATGTAATTACACATATCAGTCATGGGCACTTCATTAGCAAATTCAGACATGTTTTTAATTAACTCAGTGAAGCCAGTTTTCCCTATTTTTTAAAAGCTTTTTGTGTCATTTTGAATGTATTCAGATCCATGAACAGGATTTTTCTTCAATAGCTTTGGAACAAACTTCACTGTAGAATTTCTTTCCTTCGTATCCGTCCAACACATGGCCAAAAAAAACAAACTACCTTTAAGGCTATTTTGACACTCAACAGTCAAAGCACCCTCTGTTCCTCACCTGAGTACTGGGTCCAAATTGCACACAAAGAGTACTGCAGTAACTCGAGGCTTTCAGAATGAGGTTTAGACAGACTAATTTCAATTTGTTTCTACTGTGTTTGCTGTGTAGGAAAAAAAGGGGCTGTGTGATCACACTGTTGACAAAGACAGCGACATCAAGCGAGCTACATTAAGCTACATCAAGCAAGCAAGACAGATGGAGTTTACACAGTAAAACAAAAGATTTTGGTCAGAGACCAAGAGACACGGTGGATAACACAAACTGGAAATAAGACCCATGTGCCTGTTCTGATCTTTTGTTATCTTTATCTCATGAATACAGCTCAAAAACACAGCGATGTGCAGAACTACCCAAGCTGATTAGTAACTGCCGGAGTATTTATGAGAAAACTTTAGATTTGATTATACATCTTCTTTTAAATTAGGGTTGCTGAATACAGAAGAACCCTGATAGGTATTGGCTGAAAAAGCAGAGTTATTGGACTTCATATAGGAAATTTGCTGGCTGAGTTTGCACATCTCTCCACACTCTGCTAGGTTCTGAATCTGAATGCTGGATAACAAGCAGAAATAGTACAAAGTGGATAGCCGCCATGCAACAACAAACCTATGTGAATAGAAGTCGAGGGATTCAATTTTAATGTCTATTTGGTTCTCATTATACTTAGATGGCGCATCGCGAAAATACAAACAGACCTGTTACAGAGACGGCTTCAGATGTTTGTCTTAGCCATTTCCAAGCCAATTTCCAAAGCAGTTGGCATTCATCAACATTCTAACAATGTGCCTTGGCACCCAAAAGCCATTTGCAATATTTCAGAGCGGGACAAAAAAAAAACAAAAAAACACAAGCGTCTGCTGTTTTTAGTTTCATTCTGTTCTCAGACTGAGCATCTGGAGTTTCTTTTTGAGGAGATTCAAAAACAAATAAGACTATGAGGGCTCCAGAGTTTCAGCAGGTCTTTGAGAGAGCCGCACCTCTCTTCCTCTATAACTCCCTTCCCACCATGCTGTGTGTGGAGATAACACTCCATACATCATACTTTACATTTTAGGAGATGCATTTATTATTTCTAAAATACCGTATATACGTATAGCGGTGAAATATTAATCATAATGCGTGTAATTTTTTCCTCACCCACCACAAAACTACTACGACAGCAGGCATCGTTCTCCCACCGCCTTCTTAACACTTTCGCTATTGAATCATTAAGATCTAGAAGGCTCGCACGCTCTCTTAAACCATCCCTTATTTGCAATGCTAATGTGACCCCAAGTCTGAGTGAAATGGGTTCGCTTGAATAATATACCTGTGCTTACATCCTCCCACCTAGTTCCACCAAATCTCCACAAAAAGAGCAGTTTTGCATAAATGTGCCCCCCCGTGGGAGTGGCTGCTAACACAGAGACAGCCCTCTGAAGCCTGCTCGTCTTGATCTTTCAGTAGGGTAATCAGGAAGGCGAGTGCCACAAAAACTGAGCAAACTTCAGAGCAGAGTTTTTAAAAAGTCGACGTTTCTGCCTGAAAAAAGTTCAACATTGTAAATATATATTTTTTCCTTTTCTTTTTTTTCGCTGTGTTTAAGAAAAGTAAATTCCAGCTCCTAGAAGACAAAGACAGCATCTGATTGCTTTGCCACACCTTGCCACCTCGCAGTAAGGCTCACGTAACTTTTTAAAATCGACTTCGACTTCCCATTTTACTCCCCCGGTGAGATAACAAAAAAGCAGTTTTCGCCTTCTAATTCTCAACATTACAATTGCTTGTTTTTTCATTCTGACTCCCCGCTTATCACCTAAAACCAATCACAGGGTGGCCTGATAAAAGGGATATAATTAGAAAGTGGAAAAATAACACTTCTGCTCAGAGTGTAAAATGACTGCTGAGGGGACGCTTTGAGACGAGGGCAGCGTGCAGTCTGTTATTGTTCCTGTTGCCAAAGTGGGCCACAAAAACACACCTTGGAGCAATAGCGGTGCTGTGTGGAACCAGATGCACCCTTTTCCCTTTGGTGCCACTTTTACTTGAAATATGTGCGCTGTCCTACTCAGTGCTTTAAATAGGAAGTCTTCTAATTTCATTTGTGTGCATTATTGTTATGCATGAAGCCATTTGTGTGTGGGTGTATTTTGTACATGCCCATGGATAAAAGGTGGTAACATCTGTGGTTACATGTGGTGTCTAATACCACTAGATCCAGGGTTTTAGGGCAGCAAAACTACCACAAAATTGTAACTGGTGTTCCTGTTTACCAGTGAAACTCAGTCGGCAACTGAATGCAGGGCAGGAACTGCAGACACTAACAGTAATTACAAAAAGATTTTAGTTAAGGTTGTTTGTGAATCTTAGAATTTATAACCTTTTATGTACTTCTTAGCATTTGTATGTTTTTCATTTCATTTCATTTTGGAGAAAAATAATATTCACAGTTTATATAATACTTTCTCTGTACATTATATGTTTTACTCCACATCTCCACATCTAAGGTAGGGGATCGATCTAAATATCGGTAGTATCGACCCAGCACATTTAAACAACAGACATTTAGACTTCATGTCTCAAAAAAACCCAGCATCAAAATACATGAAAAGCTGAAAAGTGTGTTTTAATGTATGAACTAATTATTGTGGCTTTCTTTGTAGGTTAAAAGCTCCAAAATTCGGAGCACAGAGCTCCAAATTCACACAGCACTACTCCACACATGCCATGAAGTTGAACTTACATTTATATCGGTATATTTATGTAATTTGAATTTTTATTCTGCGTGTGAAAAGGTATTGCCTTAATGTTATTATGCATGCCTATTAAAAATAATATATTAATAAAAAGTCCTTGAATATTTGAATCTGGGACATAACAGAGCTGCTACCTGGAGCTGCCTGCTGTAGATCCATTTCTTCCTGTTTTCTTAACCTTTCTCCTTGCTTGGCAATGTGCTGCGACTGGCTGTTAATATGCATTACTGATGTACAATATTTATGGTAAAGGAAAAAAAAGTGCATTTGTACTGTCTCTGTGAATGCTAGTAATATTTCAGTGAGCCAGTGCCAAAATCGTCCAAACTAGATGGGACATCACGCGCAAACTGACTCCATCATCTCTCTGCAGCAGCTCAGACTCACACACACACACACACTCACACACACACGACATGCTGCCTGTCATGGCTCACGGACTCGTGCAGAAACTTTGACGTATCCTTTCATTTCGCTTGTACTGGTGAACAATCCACTCAGATAGAAGGCTTTTCCTCACATCTTGCAGGAGGTCTCCTCTCTTCAGGAACTCACTCTGCAGGAGGGGGAGATATAGGACAGGTGGAGGAAGATCTCAGCGTCTATTGTCTTGTGTAGTCTGGAAGATGAGTGGATGACGGGGTGGGTGCAGTTTCCTCTGTGGTGGGGTCGGGTGGGCTGTCCCGGGCTCTGTAAGGCCAGGCGGCGCTGCCGAACTGGGCCCCGGTCCGGATGGGCCTGGGCCCCCTTTCCCTGGCGGGTTGCAGAGTATTGGGGTGCCTACTGGGGTCAGCGGGGGAGCTGGCCCCAGGGAGGGGTCGCATGCCCCTCCCTTCCTTCCCTCCCCATCTCCAGCTGCCTCCCTCTTCCCGTCACAATCACCCACACACGCAGGGCCTTGGGGTAAAGGTGTGTCACCAGAGTGCAGGTGAGGCTACCCCCCCCTCTGTCCCCTTCTGGCTGCCTGTGCCTCAATTTTATCTCACAACTTAGACGTTCACATTACTCACACTCTCATAACACATACATATAGGATCTTGGGGGTGGGCACGCTACACGGAATCCAAAAGACCATCAGGGTGTACACCTCACCCCCGGCATCGTTGCCTACCTCTCAATTTTAAATACATGTAGACATTGAGGGCTATCAGGAGGGGCTATGCGCTTACCTGCTGCTCTCTGGCAGGTAGCTCCATGCCCTCCTGGGTTTTAAATGCACCTTAGTACACACATGCATCAAAACTACAATGAGCGGGTGGAGGGAGGTTTGGAGTCTTCTCTCACCCCCGTTCTCTGCGACCTGCTGGAGCGGGGGGGGGGGGGGGGGGGGCTAGGAGGAGGAGTTGGCCATCGAATTGGGGTCTGGAACGTGGGGCCTCCCTGCTGCTGCCGATTCGGGGCAGTCTGCTTCTCTCCACCCCAGGGAAAAGGGTAACACCACCTGGGTCTGGGTGCAGTTTCCCCCTCCAGGGACAAGGGGACGTAGACCTAGGGTATAGAGTACGCTTGGGGAGTGTGATTGTGTGTACAGTGTCTCGGCTGCTAAGTGACCCCTCATCTGGGGCTCTCCTCAGCTCTTTCTGGGACAGTGGCGCGGCTGCCCCTCTGTTGGTCTTCCTTGGTCTCTCGTGTTCTGGGGGCCTCTGGATGTCTGGAGTCTTGATCTCCTCCATACCTGCTTCATGCCCTGGAGGACGGGGCTGTGGCCCCCCCACACCCTCTAGCAGATCATTACATGAAGGAACCTTTTAAAAACAAGCGCGCTCATGCTCACAGGTGTACACACGGGTGATCACACCCACAAACTACACCCTTTTTGGCTCCTACCTCAAAGCACACTGTGTGCTGTCGATCCTACGTGCTGCACAATAATGTTTAATATTTAGTATTTACTGTTATATTCACATAGATCATCGTGATGTTGGTTATTATGTTGCTCTTTTTTTTCTTCTGCTTGTTCTTTTTTCTTTCTCAACAGGTGATCCAGGTGATTGATATATGTAATTTTTTGTCTGCTTATTTAGTTGGTTTTTGTTTTTTGCCCTTTATTCCCGTCCCTCTTCCCCGCTGTTTTTCTATCCCTCTTTCTTTCTCCCCTTTCTTTTCCCCAGTCAAATCTGTCCCGTATCTAGCAAGTGAAAAGGAAATAAAATAAAATAAACAATAAAAAAAAAAAGGTGAATCAAATAGACCATTACGGCAAGGCTGGGATGGTCCATTTGGAAAAGTAAATCCGTTGGGCATCTTTCTTCACCTCTAGACAATAATTCTGATGGCAAAAGAACCAAACGGGACAGGCAAGAAAAAAAAGAAGGTTTTTCCTCACCGAGCGCCCACAGTGGCAGACACCTGGTCCACTTTTTGGACACAGCAGGACTGCGTGTGTGTACTTTGTTTTCATCTGACATCTGTGTGAGTTCATAAGAGTCTAAATGATATAAAAATGATTTTTGACTAAACCCATAAGCAATAAAAAAATATTTAAAATTGAATGAGTTTTATGGCAATTTTGTACAATATAGATTATACAAAGAGTGATGATCATTTACTTATTTTTGTAGTGAAAAGAAGGGCCTAAAGTTCACATGTACATTATAGGTAGCTATTTATAACCTGATAATGAGCGATTTCGCTTATGTTTGGTTGGCTGTAATAGCACAGTAGTACATCGTTTATCGCAGGAGTAACGTTCTAAAAATAACTGGTGATAGTTGAAATCTGCGAAGGAGCCAGCTTTATTTTTTTTAATAATAATAATATTAGAGATGTTTTAAGGCTGTAAAATCCCTCACTACACACTTTAGACACTTTTCTCAGCCAGACATGAACATTTTCACACTTTTCTCTCTTCAAAGTTCAAACCTTAGTAGAAAAATAAGTGCAGTATTATAGAATGAAACCAAAGATCAAACCCTGATTTCAGGTCCAGAACACGGGAATAGAGCAGCTGCCAGAGAATTCAACATTAAGGAATCAACGGTACGGAAGTGGAGGAAGCAAGAAGAATGAGTTGAGTAATGTTTGACTTGTTCCGCTTAATGCGCCTTATAGTCCGAAAAATACAGTATCTTCCTTTAGCATGTCCAGAAGTCCAACTTTTTGTGCGATAGTTAGCATCTTCCTCTGCCTTTTGGGTGCTACAGCAGGTGCCTTTCCTGGGGAGAAAACTTACAAACATACAGTAGTCAGAATCACACTGCTAGCGATCAAAGATTTGACAAGCTGAACACATTCTGTACAGTACAGGAAACACGGCACGGACGAGATTGATTGACAATGGTCTACAGCCAATCAGGATGCAGAACACAATGGGCTGTAAAAAAAAAAATTATAATAATTGCTTGCGAAATTGCAAAAAAAACAAAAAAAAGTGAACCAGCGAGGTCGCTGAACCGTGTTATAGCGAGGCACAACTGTATTTTGATTTCACAACAGTGTCACACATTGGCGAGGAAGGTGAACTGTTTTTCAGAGGAGCACTTATTCAGTAAGAGGTCAAAAGGGCAGACGCTCGAGTCCCACGGGAGGGTTACCTGGAACATGACATTATGTATACTATTTAGATGTAGAGCAGTGTAACTGATCACGGTATAATTAGTCATAGGGCTATTTTAAGAATTTTGTATTGGCTCTTTAAAGGGCCTGAGTATTTTTTCAATCAATGTAGATGTCCTTGCATGCCAGTATGGATGCAAGATAGATTGTCCCACTGCCAAGTTAACATCCCTTTGAGCTGCTAGCCATTTTTCCTAATACATCAACCTTATGAATAAGTCACATCCATAGATTTGAGTATGGAAATAGGTGAACAGAGGGTGACGGTGGCTCACCGCCAAGTGAAATAGGCTATACAGTGCTTAAGCATGATGGATTGGTGGCACTAGCCTGGCATAATAGCCCTGTAGTGGACCAGACCCTTGTGTAAAGAACAAGCTTATATATTATGATACTGCAGGCACCCAGCTAATAACCTCCACACCCCAACCCTTCATGCTACAAAGCTACTGGTTTCTAACTCCACAAACTTGATGGATTAAGACAAACAGGGTATTTACGGACCGAGCAAAGCTTTAGGAGCTTGGTTTTGCCTTGCCCACACATCTGTTTGCTGAAGGGGAAAGAGACTGGACAGTGAGCACCTCTGAATCTAACATTACACAGAAAGCGGCTGGCATGAAACAAATCCAAATCAAACGGCAAACTGGAGTTATGTAAAGTTGCTATGGAACAAAAGATCTGCTCTTTTTTTAAACTAAAAAGATCTTTTTCTTTAGAGAGAGTGTGTGGGCTAGATGAGAGCAGTTATAGGTGAGCTTGTTTAGACTTGAAAAGCTGAAGGGGAAAGTTATATTTTACTTTCCCCTTACTTTGCCTTTGCAACACATACAGAACAGAATTAATACTGTGCATGACAGGGAGCTAGCCACTGTTTTTAGGTCTGTTCAAGTTTCTTCAACGAAGATTATAAAGGAGTACTGACACTAGATGATATGATTGCAAAGCTACCTGTAATTTGTGTGGTCTTGCTAATTCTCCAGGCTTCTTCAAGGTAATTTGAATATAATTTTAACACATTGCTCATTTTAGCAACTGTTTGTTTTCTTAAAACCTTCATCAGAACCAATTTTACATTTTGCCACTTTGTCAACACCAATTTGTCCAAAAAATGCTCATAATTTTTCCAGTTCATTTGGTAAAACCTATGAAATACTAACAGTAACACAGTATGGGAGAGGATTTCCAAAATGCTGTTGCCCATTAGCTGGGCGCATCTTTGCATGGTGTGCAGTGTTAAAAAAATGGAGGAAACTTCTATTGTCAGCTTGATAATGATTCCAACAACGCTCCCAATGTCAAAGCAAACCTGGATAGGAAAACACAAAATGCCTTCCCAAGAGCCCGCACCTCAACATTATTGAAGCAGTGTGGGATCATCTTGACAGAGAACGGAACAAAGAAGAAATTTGAATGTCCTTGAAGAAGCCCGGAGGACTATTCCTGAAGACTACGTAAAAAAACAACAAGAAAGTTTGACTAAGAGACTTCAGGCTGTGTTGAAGAATGAAGGAGTTCATACCCAATACTCACTCTTAAGTGTTCCATGCATGTTTGCACATGTTTTAGTAAATCATTGCACATTTATAGCAAAATTTAAAGAAATAATAGGTGGCTTGAGACGTTAGCACAGTGCTGTAATTACAGTATCTTAATCACATAAGCCCTCTGGCATATTTTGTTGATTAGAAAATATAATGATGCATGAATCAAAGGCCAAGATGAATTATCTGAGCACTGTGGATAAGACCTACTTATCCTCATCACCGGGTCAGAATGAGGTGTGAAAAAACAGAGATTTATATTTCTGCTTTATCAAAACTGTAAATCAGCCTTAACGCAATGTGTCATGCTATTGAATTGGTGCTAAAAATGAGCCATTTTTAACACAAGAAGGTGAAGAACAACAAATACTGCCTCCCATTTACTGATAGTGTATACATCTTCTTCTCTGACCTGTATTACTGCAGGATTGCTTCCTTCACAAACAGCAACCTATATCTTCTTGCATGCTAGAGCTATAGCTTCATCCTGTTTTGATATGAAATCCCCCCTTTGCACTTGTGCTGGCCAAAAATAAAAAACCTCAATAAACTCTGGATGGATTGCCATGAAATTTGGTGCAGACATTCGCAGCCCCCCAGTGGATAAAGCCTACAGATGTTTGTGATCCTCTGCTTATTTTTCCAGTATTGCCTTGAGGTTGACATTATAGGTTCTTAATGAAATGGCTCAACAACTATTTGGATAGATTGCCAGGACATTTGGTCCGGTGATTTATGGTGCCCAGAAGTTGAATCCTAATGGTCGTGGACTTTTCATCTAACAGCAGTAGGCCTAAAATGTTCACGAATACACTCATATATATACACGTGTAGTAGTTTAGGTAGTTTAAAATATAACAAATCTAAACATCAGCTTGTCAACATTATCAGGATGACCATACAGTTTGCTCAAAGCACAGCTGTACAATATGGATGCTTAGCTATGCACCAGCTAACCATGCTATGTTGGACCCATCCAAGTCAGTCAGCCAACTGGATCATAAATAACAGAAAATGAGGGCATAATTTGGGACTTCCACCCTTTTTGCTACTGCTGTTAATAGTGGTTGTCAGAAATGTTAATTTTAATAAGGGCATTTTCTATGGCCTGCTACAACAAAATAAGGTTAAATAAAAGAGCCATTCTGACAATAAATGTGGAAAAAAAATGCAACATACTGTTGAAGCTGTTTATTTTCTAAAGGCTACTCAAGCTTTACATTATGTGACTTATAACTGGACAACTCAATATATTAAAAATGTCCACAGTCTACTCTCATTTTTTTACACTAAAAGAAATATAATTTTATACTTTTTATTTTAATGTCGTAGCTGATATCACGATATGTTTACTAATCTGGCCCACTTGGGTTTAGATTGGACAGAATGTGTCCCACAAACTAAAATGAGGTTAACACTCCTGCAGTGTTGTTTTCAGATTTAAAATTGAAATTAAAATTAGTTTTTACTCAAAGGAGTTCCTGGTTTTATTGTTTGTTTGTTTTTCTTTTTCAGAAACCGTGCACTTATTCACATGTTCCCCTGCCAACGTTGTGCACATATCTATTAATTATTTGTAACTCTTGTTACATGTGAACACATGGCTACAGAAAGACATGTTGTTACCAAGCACAGGTACATCTCTGACTGATTGGTTAAGTAAATGGGAGAATATTAATATGTCAGAGGAAGCCTGATTAAAATTAAAATTGATGGGCGAGTCCGTATTCCTCTGTGCCGCGGCTGTGTATTCACAGGGTGTAATCTTTGATCATAGATCATGCATTATTGGTGTCATATTTAGAGCGCATTAACTTCTAATGCTTCACTTTGAAATTGGGGTTGCTTCACTAAGCATCCTAAACACTTTACGATTATATCCTCATTATTGATTGTTTTTGACAAATTATCCGAGGTTCAAAATCGCATATAACCGTAACACTGGAGCGTTGAGCTTATGGGGGAAGACTTAACCTGGAAATTTTTCGGAGGTGTGTTCCTTTTCCCCGAGTCTCACATTTGATTAAAGTGAGACTGCATTACTAATTTGCGGCACACACATTTCAATGGCATTACGTTTGAAGTGAGGAGGAAAATCTTCAGTTCAGTTTAAATCTCCTGGCTTGGTAACCCTTTTGTTTTCTAATAATTTCCACACCAGAGAAGGTGGGTTGAATACTCTAATCTCATAAGCGGCTTAATTCAGATACTGTGACTTCATTACATTCTCTGCTGTTTGTAAACTATTCTCCTGAAAACTGCAAGTTGCTAGGGTTGACTGGAAGACAGGGTATATAAAACTTGAGAGAAAGCCTTTGTTTCTTAGACAATGCAAGGTGTGTGGGAACACCATACTCTAGAGGCCCAAGGTATATTAAAAGTTTGACCAGGGCTGGTAATAAAAAACCTTTGGCTCCCAATGTGCAATTAAGCAGTGGCTGAAACTATTGATTTGATCTTTTGCTTTGTCCATCCACCCACCTGTTACATTACTCACATGGGAATCATCACCAACCACAAACACAGATGCCCAGAGAGAGAGGAAGAAAAAAATATGGTTGTGCACTACACACACACACACACACACACACACACACACACACAAAAATCACCCTTTATCCAACATGGCCTATAATTCAAACTTGTGTACATATGTAACTTTCTATCCTTTCAATACCACATTATCTTGGGGATAAACTAAATATAAGAGACACCGCAGAAGAAATATAGCAGAGTAATCCAACAGCATCACAGCACAGCCTGGCTATAGGGTACATTCTGACATAAACGGTAGTATCCAGACCGAAAAGCAGCGCACATTTTGGTGCTTTTTTTTCCTGAGATGTCATACACTTTGGATTCCAGCCATATATTTTACCTTTGCAAGCGTAGTAGGCGGGTCCAGGTACGTACGTTCTTTTAGAGCAGAGCTACAGATTAAAAATGCCCAAGGCTAAGCGGTCAAAGTCTGGCTGTACTTCACAGCAAAAGATGCAAACTCAGCAGCCTGCAACAAGTGCTTTAAGGTGATACTGTGATACTGTGCAAAGGAGGCAACACCTCGAATCTGATGAAACACCTGGCGATGCATAGCGTTTTTTTAAAAGCCAAGAAATGCACTGTATTTGATAGCTTGCTGCGAGGCCTCACACCGAGCAGCACATCTACTGCGGGTGTGGTGCCTGTTATCGGACCCGGAGTTAGCAACATCCCCCAAAAACCCGAAGAGGAGAGTCCTGGCCCCTAGCCCTGCCAGTGTAGCAGAAATGATGACGGATGATGATGGCAGCAGCAGCTGTTCTTCTCTGCGTGAGTAGCTTAATGTTGTTCGTGTGTAATTTACGTTGAGTAGGCTAACCACATCATTAAATTAATGCATGTAAGGTGAACTAGCAAACACCGTCGTAGTTACATGCGTCTGTCCTCTTGTTTGATGGCAGATACTCCCTTCACCCTGGCCAAAAAGGCTAAAATGACCAAAGAAAAAGTGGAAAACAGTTAAACATGAGAGGTTTTTGGACAAAGTTTGTGTTTTTTCCATTGATTAAGCACTGCTTCCAGCCAAGAGTGATACCATAAATCCCCTATAGCTGCAGAAAAGGCTAACATTGTTATCTTTTTTACAAAAAACAGCTAAACATGAGAGGTTTTTGGACAAAGTTTGTGTTTTTTACATTGTTTAAGCACTGCTTCCAGCCAAGAGTGATGCCATAAATCCCCTACAGCTGTAGAAAAGGCTAACATTGTTATCTTTTTACAAAAAAACAGCTGAACATGAGAGGTTTGTGGACCAATTTTGTGTTCTCCATTCTTTAAGCACCGGTTCGAGCACCGTTTAAGCACCGGCACCGTTTCAAAAGTACCGGTTTGGTACTGGTATCGGATAAAACCTAAACGATACCCATCCCTAACTATGACCACTCAGTTCAACCAACATCTTTAAAACATCGCCAACAAAAACTGAACATTAGAAATGTGATGTTTTAATGGAATGCACGAGTTACTGATATAATGGGTTTATGAAATGCCATGGTACGGAAAGTGATGTTTATTTTGTAAAACACAAGTAAAAACAAAGAAAATGCAGTAAAGAATTTCACCTCCTTTCTTCTGCTGCTATCCATTACATTTATTAGCTGGGTTTCAAATTTAAATAGCAATTAAATTTTATTCTCTTGAAACAAAATTTTTTTTTCCAGTATCTATAATTTTAACCTGTTTAATCTGTTCTGTACTTATGACCTACTTATAAACATAGGAGCTGCCTGTGACAGGGTTAGGGTCCTACCTTAGTAGGACATTAGGGGCTCGGAGCCAGTTAGGGGCATCACCTCCCTAAGCTTGCTCCACCTGACTCCACTCACTCCTGCTTGAAGTGGCATGGATGATTCGGATTAAGGAAACCAAATAAAAACAATAAAAGCCACTCTTTTACTTGTTGTTTTGTAGGACTGTTGCGTGATTGTTGGACGTAAGTTAGTTTATAACACAACGGTGACAAACGCTGTTTGAAGGGTCTCCCTGAAAGACTCACAAATCAACAAAACCGCACATAATTTACTGACATCAGCAGTTGTTATGCTTTTCAAAACAATGGATCCTTTTCAGGTTAGTTTTTTCCCCCATAGACCCATTTACCTAATTACATGACCACACACCTATGCCAGCAGAGCTGCTATGTAAGGTACTGGCCTGCTAACATCAGGAACTCACAGTTGAGTGTCGTGCCCAAAGAGGATCAAAGCATCAACCCTGGGATTAGTGGGCAACCCACTCTAGCATTGCCCAGAGCAGCTGACAAAGCCCTACTCATGTGTGCATTTACTATGGGATTTTATGACAGCGTCTGCGTGTGATTTATTACCATTGATTCTGTAGGTACAGAAATATATACTGATCATGGCAGTAAAGCATTTAGCCACCAATACCACAAATATTACAATTAGAGATATTCACAAATAAAAGAATTGCTAATGTAATACTGTTTTGTAATAACAAGAGCAATAATTAAAAACTTCCACTGGTGCTGCCATACCCCTTCATGAATCGATACCTTATGATGGAGGGGTTGGTGCATCCCAGGGGCTATAGGGTCTCCATGGCAAATTGACCCTGGGTGAGAGACCAGACAAAGCAAGATTCAAAAACCACTATGAGTGTGAAACCCAGGAAATAGGGTTCCTGTAGCCAGGCCTGTGGAGGGTGTCAGAGGGCGAGTGCCTGGTGGCGGGACCTTAGTCCATCGGGCCAGGCTAGTGACAGCCCAAAGAGATGACATGGGCCCACCTTCCTGAGGTGACCCCATACAGTGCACTGTAGGGGTCAGGTGCAGTGTGTGCTGGGCAGAGGCAGAGACAATCCTGAGTTTATTGAGACTAGCGAGTCTACCGAGACATTGAACGTTACCTCTCTGGTGGGGAAGGAGCCTGAGCTACTGCATGAGGCTAGATATAGTCGGGCTCACTTCAGCACACGGCTTGGGCTCTGGAACCAGTTTTCTGGAGAGGGGCTGGACTCTATCTCAGTCTGGAATTGCCCTTAGTGAGAGGCAGCAAGCTGGGGTGGATATCTTTGGAGTTCTTCCCTGTCGACGTAAGGGTTTGTTCCCTGCGCCTTCAGGTCAGGGAACTGGTCCTGACTGTCATCTGCGCTTATGCACCAAACAACAGCTTAGAGTACCCAGCCTTCTTGGAGTCACCTAAGGGTGTCCATATGTGCACGTGGCACCAGGAGACCCTAGGCCACAGGTTGATGATCAATTTTGAAATTGTATCATTAGATGTGTGACTGTATGTTCTGGACACTCAGGTGAATAGAGGTGCTGACCTGTCAACTGATCACCACCTGGTGGTGAGTTGGAACAGGTGGTGAGGGAGGATGCTGGACAGAGATGGCACACCTAAACATATAGTGGGAATGCCTGGCAGGGGCCCTGGTCTGCAAGATCTTCAACTCCCACCTCTAGCAGAACCACTAGAGCTACTCCTCCACATCGAAAGGAGCCAGTTGAGGTGTTTTAGGAATCTGACAAGGATGCCTCCTGGGTGTCTCCTGGTTGAGGTGTTCTAGGCATGTCCCACCAGGAGGACATGCTCCTTACCCTCATGACATACAACTTATACTTATAATCTACTATTGTAACGGTTTGGCCAGAAAGTACATGACATTTCATCTCAGCAGATTTTAACATCACATATGAAAGAACCAGGATCTAAGTCTGAGAACGTAAAAAACAATATTTTGTACTACACATGTTTGTTTTCTTTGATGTTTAAATTGAGAATATCGTTTGGCAGTATTGAATAAGAGTTTGAAATCCTAGTGTTTACAAGGAGAACAATAATCTTAACTTTCACCTGCTGAGATGAGAATGTTTTGTTTCTCAAAGCCCAACAGTACAGCACCCAAGGCTTTTTATCTGCCAAGAATTATATCAGTTAAAGAGACTGCTGTATAACAAATTGCGTACTCCAGTATAAAATATGAAAGTGGCACAAGTGTCTGCAAAAGCAACCAAACAATCACAAGGCAGTCTCAGAGCAGCTGTGCCTGATGAGGACAGATGCCTGCAGCAGGTTGTAAAAGGCTTCTTTAGTGTTTACAGCATGAGCCTGCTGCCTCCTCGCCTGCCCCTGTCATGCATTTTGATTAACTCTGAATGTGAATTGAGTCCTGCCAGGATTACTGCAACAACCCTAGCAAAGACCCCATGAAAAGAATAAACTGACAGTACTCCACCAATCACTCCACTTTAATTTGTCTCAATGGCAGAGGTCCTCACTTAGACAAAAATACAGTAGCTCATGCTACTGTGGCTTTTCTCCGGCTGTGTCTCCCACACAGTTTGGCCCCACTGAGCTAGCAAAGCTACTAAAACATGATATAAGGAAATTCCAAGATTCATAATTGAACAGTTTGCACCCAGCTTGATAGCTCGAAATCTGCTTCATTAATCAACTCCCACGGAGTTATGAAGCCATGAGGAGGAAAGCTTTATGCTGGCACAGAATAAACATAATGGCACTGGATTGCTTTATGTCCACAGACTGCACCCAAACCAGAGTGGCAGAAGCCCCATTATGACGAAGGTCAAAGGTGATATCTGTGTTAAACACAGCCTGTGTACGTATACCTATGCATTATGCACAAGACGACATTTTTTCCATCTCTTACATCGTGTCTAAGAATGTGATGTTTTCATTTTTAGCATCAACCTGAACTGTTCCAAAATATTCTCGACACTTTGTAATTGCTCTGCCGTTTGGCATTCGAATACACGTTTCAATATGGAGTGATTCCTGTGGTTGTCCTGTTATTAAATATGTTTCCAGCTCCCTTGGATCAAAAATTAAATACTAAAATCACTCATGTTTAAGTGTGTAGAAAAAAAAGAAAGAAAAAAAAGAGGGGAAAAAAAATCTGTGCTCTGTCCAACGAAGCCAATTAAGCTAGGTCATCTGTTACACTGCTGCTGTTCTGCCAGGAAAGGAGTTTTACAGGAAAGAAAGTATTGCATGCACTCATGCTCTGTGAGGATTTTTGATACCACTACTACAACCTGTTTTGCTTCTTGGCACTTGTTTACTGATGTGAAGTCAGGGAAGGATGTGACCTGGCTGCTGAAGCAAGAGCATATATTTCATCTAGCTACTTGCAGTCAGTGACTATCTGAACGAGGCATTATGAAAAGTGAAGGTGTTCTTGTTGCCAAATGTTAATAGAGGTCAGGAAGGAAACAAACAAGCGTAAACAGATTTAAATTTGAGGAGTGACAGTATGAAGGAAAAATAAAACAGCTGGGATTCCTAGCCAAAGCTGAACTGCATCAGCAATTCGCTATAAGAGGGTTTGACAAACAAACATGATCTAAAGTGCTTTATCTCCATTCTTAAAAGTTTCTGATACTAAGATATTCCGATAACGTTTGCTTTGCATTTTTTACTTGGAGGAAATTGGAACTGACATATATGTGTGCATGTCTTGATTTGCAGTCAGCTTCAAATGCTGCTGACAGAAAGCAGTTTCTGCAGGACCCATGAGGTTGTAAGGGGCACACTAACTCAAAGCATAGTTTAAGAGTTTTGGGCTGCTTTATCGTAAAAACTGAAGTCTTTGGTGGTGAATGCTGAGCCAGAGATGGGTTGGAGAGCCTGTGAGCTGGTAAGGCTGTTTGAGCAGGTGGATAACAGCAGGGAGAGAGCAACACAGAAGCTGAGCAGGTGGGGTGAAAACCTCCGAGTGGCAGTGGAGAGTGAGCTGGCAGGCGGAGGTTTGGTAAAGATGGTGGATGGTGAGGGGAGTGGTGAGGATTTGGGGTGAAAGCATAGCTGGAGATGGGTTTGGCACAGAGAATTATGCTTTAAGAACAGTGAAAACACAAAGAGTGAAATCAACCACAATATTAGCCTTGGTGTGTAGCTACCCCTGAGGGCGACAGATAGCTCTGACGAAGAGTTGAGCACTAGAAGGTGCGGTTGATATATTGAGGGCATGACTAACAGGTGTGCAAGCTGCAGGTTGTGGAAGTGGCCATTCCCAATCAGCTAGACCTATTTTCTTAACAAAATGTGAAACAAATACAAGACTTCAGTTCAGGAAAAGTTCATGACTAACAGGATAAGTTTGTAAAGGGCATTTGCGGTAAAGAGTGAGTTGACCTGGAAGGCAAAACTTTCACTTGCTAGGCAATCAAACCCTAACTCCAAATTTGATGACTAGCCCTTATGCTTTTCAATGATCACAGGACGATTGTGGTGATAGCTGCTATACCTGAGTTTTTTCTGATTTGGACCAAACGTAGCAGGCACATGCATCCTGCTTCCTGCTTCCTGGATAGACATGTACACTATGGATCAGTAAGCAACTTTCATACAACTGACAGAGCCGCCTACTTCACAGCAGTATCAAGTTACATAACGAAAAGTGTGGCTGGAGACAGTTAAAATTATTTCAACCACATACAATGAACTTGCGGTCTCGTTGCCTTTGAAATGACTGCTTCAAAGACGGGGACCTGGTCTGCAAATGAGTCGCAATCTGGACACATCAAACCAACTTTGGGACACCAGTGTGGTGATGACACGGAAAAAGACAAATCAATTCAATTCAATCTATGACTGAATAGACTACTCAAGTTTCAAACTCCTCCATAATAGTGACATAGTTGTTCCAAGGGGGCAATTAAACAGCAAAATGACAGAAGCTCATACAACCAGAATACAACCAGCTGGCAACCAGTTGAGTCAAGTCCCATATTGCAAAGAAACACCTTGCAGGTGGGTTGTGGGCACTGGCACATACTGACCCAGACTGATTGTAACACAATCTGCCTACATTTAGAAATTAGATGGCAGTTCTTGCAAGTCTATGCCAAACTGTCTGAGAGTGAAGTTTGAGTTACACCGCAACTGTTTGGATACAGGTTGACTCCCATTACCTGAGCAATCACCTTGTGATCAAAAGTGGACACTCTCCTTTGAATCAGAGTTTTTTCCAAATCACAAGGAGGTTGCTATTCTAGTGCAATTGATCCATAATATGTCATCTGTAATCTGTGCTGACATTAACAAGATATCACTATATGCTTTATGCAGGACATGAGTCCACACTGCCACCTGCTATCTTCAGCTTTTTAAATGCATGCACTCAAAATACATACTCAACACATGATGCTCCTTTCAAATGCTGTGTGTTAGTGTGTTATAGTGTGGCAGCTCGCACTTGATGGTCAACAATGCTGCAATAGACTCAATACTTGAAATGTGCAATTCACTTGTATTTTTATTTTTTATTCCTATTTATTCTATTTATCCCCTTTGTATATTTTATTTATATTTGTTTCTGTATATATATATATATATATATATATATATATATATATATATATATATATATATATATATATATATATATATATATATATATATATGTGTGTGTGTGTGTGTGTGTGTGTGTGTGTGTGTGTGTGTGTGTGTGTGTGTGTGTATATATATATATATATATATATAACAATTCTGTAACTGTAACTTCGGTCGTTGCTGTGCTTTTTTTGGAAATCGAATTTCCCAGAGGAACCCACCCGAGGGATTAATAAAGTTCTATCTTATCTTATCTTAAAAATACAGGTGAAAGCAAGTAATAGAAAAAAAGGAAGTGTCTTTTGCAGTAGAAAAAAAATGTCATGCGGTGAGCAAAGCATAAGTGTGGAGATCATGTGGCTGTAGCAATGCGTTTCCTTGTCAGGTGCAGCGTTGAGGTTAACAAGGCCAGACTTTGGTGCATGTGAATCTATGCCTGTTGCCATTAGGGTTGCCAACCGTCCCTTAAAAAACGGAATCGTCCCGTATTTCGAAACAAAAGTACACGTCCCGTATTGAGCTAATAAGGGACGCACTTTGTCCCGTAATACAGTGAGAATCAAAAGTAGTCTATAAATGTTTATGGAATTAACGCTTTGTTTGAAAACATAATTCCCAGCCCCTCTCCTGCTTTGTGACCAATGAGCTGACAGCACACTTATGACAATTCAGATTACCGCTCATCTCATTGGTCGAGGAAAGGTCGCTTGCGGAGAAAATACCGGAAGACAACAGATGACCACAACAAGAAGCATGGCCAACAGGGAAACAAACGCAGACACTGCGGTGCAAGTCTCGGACGACAGTACACCTAAAGCTGGGCAGACACTGTGCGATTTTTTCAGTCACGTTATTCAGCTCCTGCTCAAACTGCACGATTGACTCGCAGGGGTTAGAAGTTGGTAGGTCACGATGCAGGGTCTCACACTATACCGCCCGATGCTCTGATGCGACCCGAGTGCTCACACTGTGCCTCCATAACATGAAGGTTATAACAGAAAATCTGTCGCTCTCTCTGTCTTTCACTCACACAGACACAAAAACCACCACCATCAACTTTGCTAAATTGCTAATGAAAAACATTGATCAGGCAGCTGTGAATGAGCAGCAGTGTAAATCCAACTATTTTAACGGTTGTTGTGGTCGTGATAATTTTGTGATGCCACATGGAAAAGGCTCGGATGAGCTTTCCAAAGTTCTACAAGTTGTGCCTCCATCGCTTGTGTCCAGATCACACGCTGCACAGCCGAGCTGCTCCGTCTTTTTCACCGACGTTTACGTGTTTGCGCGTGAGCAGTGTGAGCGGCTCACGAGCGATTGATGATCGGGAGCTGCTCGAGGTGTTAATCGCTTCTCGTTACCCCACGTATACTACACGACGCACGATGAAGGCCAAAATCGGGCCGATCACCAAATCAGTCGCACGACTCAAAAATCGTCTCAAAATGGACCAAAGATCGCACAGTGTGAGCCCAGCATTAGAGCAGCAATGTTTGTTCGCTCAGAGAAAGGAAAAAAGGCTGCAAAAGCACAGGGAGGAATGGGAAAAGGAAACCACTGGGCTGGGAACATGCACGATAACACCTATAAAGCGCACTGCACTGTGTGCCGGCGCACTTTTTCCATAGGCATGCTTCTATTGGTGGGCACATGAAGAACATGAGGGGCATGAAAGCTCGGGGAACCCTTAACCAATTTCTTGTCCACCAGGCCACGGCAGAAGCAGATATGGTATGTAAACACTGGTTTGTTTTTTAAACCCTCTGGTTAAGGTTAAAATGGGCATGTGCAGTGAATATCAGCGCTATGTGGCCAGAAGTGTGATAATATAATTTATTTTGTGTAATAAACAACTCCAAGGATAGATGATTACAACAAATAGATGACTAATACATAAAAGTAATACATAGATGAATAATGATGATGAGTTAAGATGCGTAATCATGGGAACAAGTGGGTTTACAAACAGGAGCAGCTGATTAGCTTTAGAAAAGCTGAAATAATACCTCAACTGAAGCCAATTGTACTAAATGCACTAAATGTGCACTGTTACAAGAATATTTTTCGTTCTATTGCTTTCTATTAATTTATATAATTTTAAGTTAAGCAGGACAGAGTTCTTTTAAAGAAAGATTTACTTATATTCTCTAAAGTTAAGCATGACAGGCTTCTGTTTAAGAAAGAGACCTGTTTTACTGTGTTAATGTTGTCATTTTGAGCTAAAAATAAATGGCTAAATGATCATTTGTTTCACATATGGTCATATCACAAAGAATATGCATCTGCTTAAATCAAATTCAAGTCAAATGGTTAAAAAATAATTTCACACACACAAAAAAGAGCTACCACAATGGGAAGGGTGAAGACAACTAGGTTGCCCGGCCCTGGCCACGAGGTGTCCCTTATTTATTTTTCAGGGAGTTGGCAACCCTACATGGAAGCCAATGTATGCCTGTTGTGAAATGTTCCCCAGAAATGCTACCATTAGGAGCATCCAATAATAGGTAAAGTTGGTGTGGTTTCAGAGTTTGTGAAAGAACTATCCATTTTTCATGAGTAAAGAAACCTTCTCATTTTGGAAGTGGGTCACTATTCACCAGGAAGAGTACTGTTTTAAAGATGGGGAAACATCATGAGTAGTACCAGAATAATATTTTTGGTTCTAAAGACATTTTGATGATATCAGATTGTTGTTTATTGGCTAGAAACCGCAGGATGTATAGGAGGGTTCACAATATCTTTAAGAAGGTTGTCACGGCAGGAGAGGCAGGCCGTGTGAAGGTGAAGTGAGGACCCAAGTGCAAGCAGAGGTTGGTATGAGGAGTAAGTTTATTTAAGGTGGAGATGGCGAGGACAGGGACTAAAAAATAACTAAACTGGGAAAACTTAAATGTATGAAACTGAAACCAAAACTCACAGAGTAACATGCAAATGAACACAGGAAGGGCCACAGGAAGGGCCACAGGAAGGGCCACAGGAAGGGCCACAGGAAGGGCCACAGGAAGGGCCACAGGAAGGGCCACAGGAAGGGCCACAGGAAGGGAGACTCAGGGTAGACATCACAGACATACCAGCAACAGGCAGGAGAACACACAGGGCTTAAATACTCACAGGAGTAATCACAGGATGGGAGACAGGAGGGGAACACACCTGGGAGAAATCAGGGCTGACGGGACACAGACGTAAAGCTGAGAACACTCACATGAGACAGAAACCTGCAGAATAAAAACAGGAAGCACAACAAGTATGCACAGACACGAGCTTAACACAAGACATGGCAACAGGGAGGCAACACAAAGATGTGGGACCAGGGCAGGCACAGAGACACAGAACAAAAGGAGCTTGAAATACAAAACAGAAACAAAACCTGAGAACAAGAAATTCCCAACAAGAATGAACCTAAAATATAAGACAATAATCAAAACCAAAACCACTGAGTCCACAGACTCAGGACTATGATAAAAGTGGTAACCTGTACATCCTGTGTTGTCCCTTGAAGCATCTGTATCTTTGCAACTTTGCAAAGATAAACACACACACCAAAAAAAAAAAAAAAAAAATACAATTTAGCACATTTTTCACAGTTGCCATGGCAATAAAGGTGAGACATAACTAATTAACTGCATTTCTGCATACTACATGTGTGTGAAACTGTATGCTATGTTGATATTTAGAGTCAGCTTGTTTCTAGAACCACATTCAGTTCATTACTTTACATAAAAGCTGTTTTCCTGTGGGAACTTTTATCTTCCACCCTCCAGTTGAGATTTATAATTTGGATCACAGAACAGGAGATGTCGAGAAGTGAAGAAAGAAATAGAGGAAGGAGTGTGGGTGTTTAAAGACAGATAATCCATTTCAAGGCTTCCCCATAGGGAGGTTGTGTTGTGTTGTGCTGCTTATTTGTTTTTGAGAAAGAAGTTGCACTGCACCTCTTGTGGTTCCAGCTATAGGCTTGTAGTGAAAATGACACTAACACAGTCGGCTTTTGATTTGGGAGAGGATGGAGGATATAAATTCTGCGGGAGAACTGAGGGGCTTTTCTAAGTGAATGTCCCTGTCTTCAAACGTGCTTGCTTGCTCCACAAAGCAGGCCATCTATCATTTGGGACACTCGTTGACAGCTGTTCTTGTTGGCTCCTAGCAAGGTGAAAATGACCACTGCATCTCACACTGTTACAAACACACATGCAATAGTGAAGGCGTATGTGCTGCTGTTTATAAGTGCACTTGATTAGTTGAAAATAACGTTCAAGAATGTACAATAGATTTGAGCATGAGTAATTAAATCCCACACGAGTGTGCTTTAATTGCTATGATATTATGTTTCAGAGTGATTTATTTCTGCACAAAACACCCCAATCCTGGATTATACCATCCTCTGCTCTTCTACAACTCTTAAATGGTCTTGCTTTTAACCCATAACATTAAAGCAATAATTACGAGAGAGAAGGAGGAATTTTTATTCATGAGATCAATCAAGCCCTGTGGGGTCTCTTCATGCTAGTTTCTTGACCACCCAAATTATATTAAAGATCATATTATAGATACAAATGTATCTATTATTAAGTCAAATTCTACCTCTGAAATATGCTCTTTCATCTGCTGCAGTGAAGTGTTATGGTTTTAGAGGGATCATTAAGGAAAAAAATAACTGGACTGAAAGACTAATACAGATTTTCAGTACATCATCCCAATTTTAATATTGTATTGTACAAATTGCTGTACTGTAGTGAATATTTACATATATTAGTTATGTTTCTGTATAGCCATTTGCTGCTAGTGGGATGACACAAGAGTTAAGAAATGATGACTACATTATATTCTTTTACATATGCTCGTATTTATTGACATGAACCATCTAAATAAAACCACCTGTGCTGGACCTCAATCTTATTATTATCTCTAGACTAATAAAATGACTGGATCGCAGAAAAAATAAATGCTACTTTTGTTTGCTCCTTTGTCAGATTGCTCAGCATGTTTGATTTGGCAGAGCGGTGTCACTGTCTAGAATCAAACCAGTGACATTTTGCATGTTAAGCAAGTGTTCAAACCACTGCAGTATGAACTGGCTGCAACAATTTGATAATTTTCCTTCTCATCTATTGGACATATGTGGCTAGATTACACTTACATGTCACATCCGTGATCTGTCTGAAGCTTTTGACACGATGGATCATACATAGATAGATATGAGCTTTGCTTGCCCATAGAGCAAAGATTTGCTCATAAACGGTTGTCTAAAAAAAACCAGTTGATTGGCTTGGCTAGTTGGTGGGTTGATTATCTTGGAGTCATATCTAATCCATCTCTAATGTATGGGAGGTTAGTTTCTTCATTTTCAGGCTGCAAATCCACTAAATCATAATGAACTGGTCACACTAAATAAATTTAGGGTAATCTGTGGCATTCAAACTCTTAAATTAAGGTAATTATTAATTTTAGTAACTTAAAACCTGTATCTACTACAACCAAATCACATAAATCTCTCATTACGCTAAAACCGAGGACCAATAGCTCTGCGGCCTTAACAACATGACAAACAGCAACAACACTATTACCAACACTGCAATACACAAGTAATTCCCCCAGGCTATTCGGAGCCTGAACCAGGTGTAGGACTGGACTCTCCCAAACACGTCACTATAAGACTGGACTCTCACACACGTCACCACACGCACCACCACACATTTCCTATAATCCTATAATTCCTATAATTTATAATCCTTATCTTTATAATCTCTTCTGCTATTTGCACATTCTTTACTGTAAATTCCTAAGTTAATTTGTAAATTTTTGTAGTAAACTGTAAATTGTAAATATTGTAAAACTTTTCTTCTGTCATTTAATGGTCGGGCATTGTACAGCTACAAGCATTTCACCCCCATGTGAATGGTTGTGTGTGTGTGACAAATAAAATTTGAATTTGAATTTGTAATTAGGGTTGATGATCTTCTCCGTGCTCTGATCCTCCCATCATCCCCCACTGAGACTGTCAATGACCAATAACTTCAAAGCCGTAATTTGGTAGAGGGCAGAGGTTTTTATCTGCAGAAGATGCCAACGTGTAACTAAGATTAAATTTAATACAAAACGAACAACAATGATAGGATTGATTTGATGGATCAGCTGGAAAACAAACTAAACAGATTGCAACAAAATTATCGTCCATTGGTGCAACCCTACATTATGCAAACAAGTAGATGAGGCCAGTCGGTTCTGTGTGAGTGCATGTAGTTGTGTGATTGTATATAATATTTATTGCAAAGAACATTATCACTTATTAGAAAAATCTGAAAATGCTTCCACCAGCGGTTGTACAGTTAGACTTGTGCAAATGCCTGTAAATCATCCTTCAGCTAATGATGATGATTTCATCATCAGCGTGTGAAAAAACTTATTTTTTATCATTGTTTATTTCTTTATGTTTTCCCAATATCAGGGGAGATTCTGAAAGTCCAGTTAAAGACAATCAATAATCATTGAAAGTCAATGAGGCAGTCAGTTTATATCAGTTATCAGTCACTTTATAGAAGCAATTACACAACCCCATAGTATTCGAGTTTTTCACGATTTTCCCATTTCATGTACCACTGGAGCCCTCCGAATTGCTGCATACGAGTCAAGAGCAGATTGATTACATAGCTGTCACTTTATTTGGATTTGTAAATTGTCTCCTCACACCTGTCATTTCAGGTTCAGTTGCTTGTTAAAAACCCAATCAACAGTTTCGCTATACCGTAATTTGTCAACAATAAGGACACAGGCCAGGGTTGACACCAGAAGCCATTCTTATAGTTGAGTTTAGCCAAAACCTGCAATTTTCTAAACAAAAACTTACATAGTGTGTGCTCCTCGGGGCGATGTTTTTCTTGTGTGAATGGTTTTTGTTGTGCATGTCGCCTGCGTTTTCATGAAAATATGCCATGCTTTGAAACAACACGAATAAAGAACTAATGACCAGAAAGGCTCCTCTATTCAATAGCTTTTCCAGTTGTGCTGGTTTGCATATGTTGAATGAGAAGAATTTGGTGAACCTTCAGCTTGCTAAACTGACAATACCCTGAGAAAGTTTGAACAGCTCTTGAGACAAACCTATGTTTTAAGCGCTAACAAAAGTTGTTTCAGCAGTTTAACAGCCTTTACAGCCAGTCGTTTTGTTTTCAAGTGTTCACTTTTCTCACCTTTAATGTTTCGGTTCAGTCTCCACCAAACCAGGAGAATTTTCTCTTCAAGTTGTTATCTGCCAACATGTTTCCCAAATTTGAGAGGCTGTGATAGATTTTTTGTTTTTTTAAGATGTGAGAAAAAGCAAAAACAGTGCCTTTAAATCAGTGGTTTGCCATTATTTTCATCACGAGGACTACATCTACACGTTTAGCGAGGCAGGCTGGTAGTCATTGTAAAGGCAAGTGAAGCCACTTTAGAACAAAAACTACTTAAAATAAGACGAATATCCTCTTAAGATTTCTCCGGTGACATTGTTCAAACTGAAAAGTGGTTGAAAACTTTTCTCCATCCCTTATCTTCCCAGGAGAGATTTGCACTCAGACACGGGGAAAGGCTGCTGTGGCCCTCCAGGCACACACTACCTGGTAACTAATGAAAATGAAACATTTGTTCTTCAGGGCACTTTACAGGCACACAGCCCAGCCTGCTGTTAGACTCACACTGAAGACTGCACACCCTTTGATAGATTGGCGGGAGGGGGGCGAGAGCTAACTTTAGCCCTTAATGGTTTGAAATATGCTTGCGCTACAGTTTTTTCGCTGTGAGGCCAAATGATATCCCCTCTCTTGATGATTTATTAAGCTCATTCAGAGGCTTCTTGTCAAGGATAAATTGGCTCCTGCCTCATGTAATACTCTTGATGGATAATTGTCTCATTTTTCTTGATTATTCTATCTATATGGCTGTTGCTTAAAATCAAAATGAATATCACAAACATAATGCCATGGCCATTCTTGCCTCATACATCTTAAATTATTGGATGGAGTTAATAATAGTCAGTGATTATGATGCTTCAGATTCCAAACTAAGTGACAGCTTACAGTGGCTGTGTTTGCAGCTTCACCTTTGACAGCACAAGCTCCGCTCTGATCAATTTCAGCTTTGAGGTATAGGCCTGCCCTAAAGTCCACGAATGTAATCAATAATCACACTTTATTCTTTTCCTGCTCAGTTCTGAATTGAGCTGCACTATCACTGTAATTCAGTGACATGTCTTGCTGGCCGACTGGCCAAGCGTCCCCGCAAAGCCGTGAGGTTTGCCGGAGAGGGACCCACGGCAAAATAGCTTCTTTTCTCTTTTTTTTAAAGTTTATCCATCAGATTCTGTTCGATAAACAATGTTTTTCAGACATAGTTTTGAGAGATATTGCAGACGGTGAAGTTAAAATAACAAACACTGAAAATATTGGAAAGTCTGATTATGCTTAATTGTGTCATTACTTGGCTGTTTTTGTGGACATCCATGGTTTTCAGTCTGCTTCTTGAGCCAG
The DNA here is from genome assembly GCF_057381915.1 of Diplotaxodon limnothrissa. Lineage (NCBI taxonomy): Eukaryota > Metazoa > Chordata > Actinopteri > Cichliformes > Cichlidae > Diplotaxodon > Diplotaxodon limnothrissa. The sequence goes on along the minus strand of NC_140598.1, from coordinate 51,608,836 downwards.
TTTTTCCTGTGCTGTGTCACAAATTTAATAAGTGATGTTAATATTGTTCCTTATCCATATATACCAAGCACCAACATTACATTATTTTATCAGTTTTTGTCATTTTAAAATACAGAAAATTACACAAGACAATATCAGTTAAATTGCTGCTAATTCGTAAATTTGTTATTCTTTACAACTTATTCCACAATTATGTTGTATTTCTAATTTTAGTGAAAAAAGGATTTTGTGGAATTCAGAACCGTGCTTCACTGTAATTGTCACTAAGATGAGTCTGGAGCTTAACATAAATCCAAACTGAATTAACTGGACATAGTTTAGAAAGCCTGTGCGTCTGTACAGAGTCCCACAAATCACACTGACTGTCAGGACCAAAACTGTGATACAAAGTTTAAGGAACTCTATGGAAACTGGTACAATAAAATTGTGGCATGGCATAGATCAGAGCAACGGTAATAATCGAAAGCTTTGAGTGTTCCCAGGAGCACAATGGCCTCAATAATTGGGAAAAGGAAGAGATTTAAAATGACTAGAATTTTCCATAAAGGCGACCATAATGAGGGTCAAAGCAGCCAGAATATTGTTCAGGAAGGGATCTAATGTTCATGCTAGCAGAGCTTTAGATGAGCATTATAAATCCATTAAACCTGAGCCCTTGAGTAAAAAGCACATTGCAGCCTTATCGTTGTTTGTAAAATACGGAGCCCCGCAAGGGAGAAAAGAAATCCCGAGTTTCTTTTGCAAGATTTTGCGAAACTTTTGTGAGATCCCGAGTTACTTTTGTGAGATCTTGTAAAATAGACTGCATCCTTCGCAGGTCGCATTTGAAGGCCGAGTCGGTGTATCCTTCGTGACCCAACCTATCCCAGAATTCATAGCGCGGAGCAGCCAATTGATTTCTAATAATGGCGGCAGCTACTTGGTTTTAATATTACTCTTTCTGGGTCACTAAATAAACTTTTAAGATATTTTCAGGAATGAATGTAGCTGTGTAAACAAGACATCCCATATTTGCCAAAGTGCTCCGACGTTTTTATCTCAAAGGTAACGGGAGGTCGAGGCCCACTACAGCCGGGGAGAACACCGCACTCCCAACACATCATGCCTCGACCTCTTGGTCGGCTTTGAGCTGGCGGCCTCCAAAGGATGCGGCCAAAACATTTGCGAGATCTCGCAAAAGTTCATCTTAATTTTTTTTCTCCCATGTCCCTTGCGGGGCTCCGAAGTAAAGCATCATTTAAAGGAAAGAGAATTTCTTGCTTAAAGGGACAGCCTTCAGCCTAATACCGGCTCATATCATCCTTACAGGGAATCGTATTAGTGGCAGCATCATCCTATGAGGAATTCTTAAGGCGGCTCAGAGTTGTGGGAATGATAAAGGCAGTCAAATACAGAAATGTCCTTGCAGGAAACTTGTTCCTGCTCTAGGCTACATAAAAGAGGGGCAAGGGTTCACTTTTCCGCATGTCAATGACCCAAAGCTCAAAGCAGTACTGGTGTGGCTTTGAGACATGTGTCTGATTGTCCTTGAGTTACCCAAGGTCCACACTCAACATCTGTAGAGACTTTCTATTCAGTCTGTCGGTGTTTGAAAGGATCTGAAGACTTGAAGCTGTAATCAAAGGGGCATCTCTAAAGTGCTAATTTAAACATTTTCTAAATACATGTTTTAACTTCATCATTATGTGTTACTGAGTGCAGTTTGGTGGGCAAAAATTACTTTTTTTCTCCTTAAAATAAAAATCTACAACACAGAGGCCAAATCGTCAGAGTGTTTTCCTACTGAAGACCCTACAATCAGACGATCCCCTGTCAGAAAGTGTTTGGTGATAGGAACAGGAAACGTGCTTTGGAAGAAAATGACACAATGAGTCTTAACTCTTTGAAACCAAGGAAACCGGCATTATTTTTGGTTCTTGAAGATGTTTCACTTCTCATTCAAGAGGCTTCTTCAGTTCTACAAACTGATGGAGTGTCCCAGGTATTCAACTCCAAGAGGGGTTACTCCCCTGAAGATGGTTCAGAGACCCTATGACCCACCACATAATCATGTCATTAAGGGTCACATGAGCCCAGAAGGGAATCACAGTGTGTCATCACCTACAGACATTGCCCCACTATCATGTGAGCTGTTAAGGTCACACAGGTCAAGTGTGACTCACATGGGAAGGGAACTCAAGACTGCGTATGGTAGGTAACTGACAGCTAGTGTCATAGGTCAACACCTCTGATAGTCGAACATTGCCTCCTTTGCTCCTACATCAAACTATCTGTCTTCTTGGTACAAAATGTCAACATTCGCATCCTCGAAAGAGTGTCATGTTTTCTTGTTGAGGTGACTCTCCTGTCCATGTGTTTGTGGAGTGATTGCTTGGTCTCTCCTACATAAAAGTCTGAGCATTCGTCACTGCACTGCACAGCGTACACTATGTTGTTTGGGTGCTTTGTCTTTTTGATGAACCAGGTATTGTCTTACTGGTGTTAGTGGGTCTGAACTTAGCTGTGATGTAATGCTTGGAGAACATTCTTCTGAGTTTCTCTAACAAACATGTAGACCTAAAGGATGACAATAAGAAACAATGTTGACAATGTTGTCATTATGTTTCTTCCTGGTTAACGTTTGAGGTGCTTTCCTATGCGGTTTCGCTGATTTAATGAAGGACTCATTGAGCTGCATGTTTTCAGTCACATGATTTAGTGATTATAGAGTGGGTCGACTCTCAGGATCAGGGTATAATCCTAGTAGGGGTTAAATACCTAAGATTCTACATCAGTTTTTAGATGAATTTTTAGCTTGGATGAGAGGTGAAATATCTTCACAACCCAAAAAAATCCAGTTCCTTTCATTTAGAGCACTTAATGCTCTCAATTACCATGACCCGGATGACTGAGAACCTACACAGGCCGGCTCAGTGAGGGGCAGCCACCTGCCGTGACTGGTTGGGGGTGAAGAGAATGAGAAGAGAAAAAGGAGAGCACTCGTAGATCACAATCAGCAAATAAGGCAAAGCTGGAAGACAAAAATTATAGGATGCACTTGTGGTACAGATAAAAAATACTTTTTTTTTTCATGATAAAGGCCTCGAACGTTTTTCGAGATTTTGCGGGACATGCATAATAATAAACACGGTGATCTTGTGACTGGAAAATATTGCTAATATCCTTTCTGTGGAAACTAATGCTCAATAATGCCTACCTTGCTTTTTGAAAAGGCCATCTTCCCATTGACCTCTATCAAAACATCGCAGTGAACTCACTGAATGAAGAACATCATTACGCTGCTCGGTGGGAGGCATGCAGGATGAGAATATCAAAATAATAACATTTATATTGAAAAACTGATGAAAGTGACATGAGTTTACTTTATTTTCAAAGTCATAACGCAGTGTCTTTCAATTTAGAACACATTAATATCTTATTTCATGCTTTCTCTACCTGTTCCAGTGCCGCTTTGTCCTTTCATATATTTGTGTTTTTGTCCCAGGAATATCCTTATTCAAAATAGGCAATTTTATTTTGACAGCTATTTGTATGTAAAGTGTGGAGGGGGGGGGGGCTTGTCGTTGCTCATGTACTTTGCTATTTGCTGAAGCAGCTTTTTTTTCTCCCAGAATAGTCCAAGACATCCTCTCAGTGGATTAGATGCTTTTTTTTCACAATACATTCTCAGCAAGGTAGAGACAGGAAATACAAAATAAGAGTGGAGAGCACTTTGTGGCAGCTGACTCGATTTCAGATAACTTTTTCCTCTCTTGCATTATGTCATGTGAACTTTTCTTTATTCTGTGCATGCACCTGTAAACACAAACCAACTCACTATTAGCTCACTCTTTTAGGATCATCGCTTTCATCTTTTACAATAGTGTAAAACTGAAGACAACCTCACTAGTGCTTAGCATGCATTGCATTCAATAGCCGTGTGCTTTTATTCTGAATAAACCAGTTCTGGGAATAATTTAGTGCTGTGCTTCCATTACATGTCTATTAGCAGGTCAGAGTCAATCAACCATTTAATGAAAGGAATTTTATTAGTAAGCTGTCGGCGGATATTAAGATGGAAAACAAGGAATGGGGTAGAGGAGCGGGGATAACTTGTTCTCACCTGCATGTTCAAGGACAAGGGGGTTAGATGCTTTTCAGTGTTATTTTTCAGTAAGTATAAGTATGTGGCTTAGGCATGAGATTGATAGGCAGTGTGTCCGAGATATCTGGAGTGGTTCCAGCCCACACAACCATGAACAGAACCAGCAGTTTAGAAAATAGATGGGATCATAATGGATTGCACTGTTTTGCTGGAGTATTTGTTGTGGTTCTTTTAGGTACTGTGTTTACATTTAAACTTTGCATATTTTTCCATTTCATCTCGTGCCTGCATTACTTGATTTTGAACCAGCCACACCAGAAACACAACACTGGCACACTGTATCACCACAGTGTTGAAGTGAAGTTCTTTAGCATTCACATGGAGTCAGGATTCTGTCCCCCAGTGGGGATAAATCCAATTTTTACCAAAACAGTAAGCTAAAAGATGATAAAATATTCCAAACTGCAAGTTTGGGTGCTAATTAGATGTGGCTTCAACAACTGTTACCTTTCACATTACTCGCGGTGGATTGTTTCATAGTGAAATGAATAAGCAAAACTTTTAAATGCCAACTTACTTAGTTGTGAGATGATAAGATTCCAACACTGAGCAGTGCTATAATCAACAGTTTCACTGATAAGTAACAAATAACTGTCAGAAATGTACCAAACAATGTGAAAATATGCTTAAAATAGGTCTTAACACATTGTTGGCAAGAACAAAGTTCACTCTTTAAAGATGTAAGGTTTTACATATCTGGATTTAATAAGAGGAATTTAATCCTTAGCAAGTCTTAAAATTAGATAAATTCAACCTCGGACGAACTACAAAACACAACATGTCACTCTATGTCATTATTAATTTAAATGAAATGAAAAATTAAGCCAAATGCAGCAGCAGTGTGTGAAAAGTTAAGTACAGCCTAACTGCTTACTGAGAAATTAAGAGGTTAAGTAGCAGCCAGGTGCTGCTAATCAAAAACAGTTGATTAATTGATCACCAGTAAGTGTGAGCACCTCTATAAAAATCTAACGTTTTGCATTCAGGTGTGTGTTAGCATACAGAGGAAACACATCATCAAGGAGCTTAGAGAAGCAATTGTTGCTTCTCATCAATCTGGAAAGGCCATTTCCAAAAAACCTGAAGTCCATCATACTACAGTGAGAAAGGTTATGAGAGTAATGAAGTTTAAAATACTCCATGAGCAAATTCAACCCAAGGTCAGACCGTGCAATTAGAAAAATTAAAAACAATTAGAAAAATTACTTCTTTGGAAGTGATGCCTAGAGAAAGTGTCTTCCCTCTAGAAAAAAACATGGCAGCACAGTTTAGGTTTGCAGACTTCTGGACAGATGAGAACAAAGAGGAGACGTTTGGCACAGGAGTAGATTTAGAGGAAAAAATAACAGACTATGTCAGCATTCCAACTTTCAAGCACGGTGGAGGACGGGTTATTATTTGGGCTTGTAGTGGAGCCAGAGGACTCAGTCATTGAGTTAACCATGAACTCTTCTGTATACCAAAGAATTCTAGAGTCAAATGTGAGGCCATGTGTTACAAATATCAGTCCATCTTCATACAACGGGACAATGATCCCAAGAGCAGCAGCAAATCTCCAACAGAATGGCTGAAAAAGAAAAGAGATAAGGTTGGACCAGTCAAAGTCCAGACTTCACCCCAACTGAACCTGGAGAGCTGTACATAAACTAATGTCCTGTCTGAATCATTGGGTCTACTCAGTTTTTCAAACACTGTTTTTACATTTTAGCGTAATTTTTTATTACATAAAAACAATACAGTGTAATATGTCATGTGTTGCTCATCTTAGGTTGCATCTACCTAATTTTAAGACTTGGTAAGTACTAGATCATTTCTAATTATCTTCTAATCTGTAAGATCTCAGAACTGAGAGAGGGTGTGTTTTCTTTTTTACCATGGCTGGATTTTCTAATCATGTAATTCATCATTATAGCCTGTCAGCTATGCTGGTGATCAGGATATCCTAAGTGTTAACTGAACAGATGGCAGGCATCTTAAGGTGCAAACAACCTGCCACTGAGGACGGATGAATTCACAGAAGCAGCAGAAGAAGAAAAAGCAAGCGGTTCCCAATATTGAGGGATTATACAGTAAAAACTGCTTGTATTTTCTCACGGGTATACAGGTTTACTGATATTCTAGAAGTACAGTGATACTGTCAGAGCAGATTAAAGAAACCGAAATTCTGAAAGTGTACTTATATGATTTTGTTTGTTTTTTATTAGATTAATACTATGAGAGAGCTAATACTTATTGTTTGAGTCACTGGTAATCACAAGATTTGCAGAATCAGAATAAGAATCAGAATCAGAAAGGGTTTTATTGCCAGATGTTGAGCAGGTTTACAACATTAGGAAATTGCTGCGGTGCTTCAGTGCAAACATACTGTCATAAATTACGCTTAAATAGACATGAAAATAAAAATAAGAATAAGAATTAAAAGTGCTAAGTAGATAGATATATACATGAGTGCAGGTGGTGATCAGTGCCAAACATGGAATGATGCAGTGAACACAGCGTACCATAACAGTCATATGGTTATTGTTCATGTGTCCAACAGCAGAGGGGAAGAAACTGTTCTTATGGCGAGAGGTTCTGGTGCGAATGGACCGGAGCCTCCTGCCTGAGGGGAGCAGGTCAAACAGACTGTGTCCAGGGTGAGAAGGGTCAGCTGAGATCCGAGCTGCACGCCCCAGTGTCCTGGAGGTGTACAGGTCCTGCAGAGATGGGAGTCTGCAGCCAATCACCTTCTCAGCAGAGCGCACAATACGCTGCAGTCTCTGTTTGTCCCTGATAGTGGCTCCAGCGTACCACACGGTGATGGAGGAGGTGAGGATGGACTCGATGATTGCAGTGTAGAACTGCATCATCGTCCGTGTTGGCAGGTTGAATTTCTTCAGCTGCCTCAGGAAGTACATCCTCTGCTGGGCTTTCTTGATGACGGAGGTGATGGTGGGCTCCCACTTCAGGTCCTGGGTGATGGTGGTACCCAGGAAGCGGAATGAGTCCACAGAGGTGATGGGGGTGTCAGTCAGGATGATGGGGGGGAGTGGAGCTGTGTGCTTCCTGAAGTCCACAATAATCTCCACTGTCTTCTGGGCATTCAGCACCAGGTTGTTGTGGCTGCACCAGGACACCAGACGCTCAACCTCCCTCCTGTAGGCAGACTCATCCCCGTCCGAGATGAGTCCAATAACAGTGGTGTCATCTGCAAACTTGATTAGCTTGACAGAGTGGTGGGTGGAGGTGCAGCAGTTGGTGTACAGGGAGAAGAGCAGAGGAGAAAGAACACAGCCCTGAGGGGAGCCGGTGCTGATGGTCCGGGAGTCCGAGACATTCTTCCCCAGCCTCACGTGCTGCTTCCTGTCCGTCAGGAAGTCAGTGATCAACAGAGTAACAAAAACAAACAAAAACAGTAACAAAAACTGAATATCAACACATCTACAGCTTACTAATTAACATGTTATACATGTAATGAGATGCAAAAAAAACTAAGCCGTGGAGGCAGTCGTAAGGCAAACAGATAAGGCTAGAGGCTATCATACATTGCTACACATAAGTCTTCCACATAACCTGAGACAACACGTTCTTGTATTCTTGTTTTTCTTTTCCTAGCATATCAAGTTGAGTTTTTTAAGGTGTAGACTGATTTTACCTTTAAACATAGCCAAGTTAGCTGTGCCTCTACTTTCTAGTTTTTATGATAAGCTATGCTAACCCAGTTCTTAAAAGTAGCTAATATAGCCAAACATGTGCTTTTGATGACCCAACAGAGAGTCATCAATTGGCTTTATGGTGATTCAGAGTGAGCTTCTACTTACTGTTTAGCCACCCAGCCCTCAACTCAAATGTAGCCACAGCTGGCCACTTGCTTTCACCAAAAAACAAGAAGAAAACCTACCTGTTTAACGTCTTGATGCATGCTCAATCATCCAGGTAAGTAAATCTCCAAAAGTTGATACTGTTGATCTGGACGTAGCGTTTTCAGTGGGAGAAACGTTCCTGAGACTGAAGAAGTCACTTGGATGAGTGACGAAACGTTTCTCCCACTGAAAACGTTACATCCAGATCAACAGAATCAACTTTTGGAGACTTCCTGTTTAACATTAAATAGCATGTGGAGACAGTTGGAAATGACTCAAATAGGTATCAGACGCCACCTCTCTGGGGACACCTCAGGCCCTCCAAGGTTTGGAGGCCTATCTCCACCCACCACCACTTCCCCTGCCGGTGGCGGACTCCCTCAGGTGTCGGTGTGTTGGTGGTTCTTTGTGTCTGGGGGTGGGCGTCCGGGTACACACCGGCTCACTCCTTGGCGGCCGCTTGTCGGGGCCTGGGGCCTGGGGCTCGCTCGGGCCCCTTTGGAGGTGGGGTGCCCCCGGCCTCTCGGCCTAGGGCTCGGTCACTCAGGCGCAGCTGGGGGCCGGCGGAGCTCACGGGCGCGTCACTGCAACCCCCCCTGGCTTCTGCTCCGCGGCTGCTGAGTGAGCCCTCATCTGGGACTCTCCTCAGCTCTTACTGGAACAGTGGCGCGGCTGCCCCTCTGTTGGTCTTCCATGGTCTCTTGTGTTCTGGGGGCCTCTGGATGTCTGGAGTTTTGATCTCCTCCATACCCGCTTCACACCCTGGAGGACGGGGCTGTGGCCCCCCCACACTCCCTAGCAGATCATTACATGGAGAAACCTTTGGAATGCAAGCATGCTGATCCACACAGGTATGCACACATGGGTATTCACAGACGCGGACTAAAGCTTTCTTGGCTGCTGCCTCAAAGCACACTGTGCGCTGTCTATCTTGCGTGCTGCACAATATCGTTTATTATTTAGTAAATACTGATATCTATGACTAGCTAGTTTATTGTGATGGTGCTTTGTTTTCTCTATTATTATGTTGCTCTTTGTTGTTTGCTGTCTCCTCTGTTTGTTTGTTTGTTTGTTTGTTTTTTCTCCATACAGGTGACCCAGGAGTTTGTTTTTTTTTTTTTTTTTTGTCTCTCTTCCCCCCCCTTCTCACCGTCTCTTCTCCCCTTGGGTTTTCTTTCTTTCTCTCCCCCTCTCTCTCTCATTCATTCCCCCTGTCCTATTTATTAAAAAAAAAAAAAAAAAAATGACAAAGGATGAACTGAAGCTCTGCCATCACGTAATGTCGCATACTGCTGTTTCTGATGTCATTTAGAAAAAAAAAAAAAAAAAAAAAAAAGGAAATGACTCAAATGAATAACAATGTTGTTTGATGAACCAACAACTGTTTCCAACATGTGTGCAGTATTAACTTTAAAACATGTTAGTGTTGGGTTCACACAGCTTGTTGCTGTAGCTTCCAAGCTGCCAAAGAGTGTTTTTTAATAGATTTAAATGAAACATGAACCACAATGCAGTGGAAAAGTTTGACTATCTTTGTGTGTGATAGATAAGCTCAGCTTTCATACGTGTCAGTTCTGGCAATTTACAAATAATTTGTTCGGCTGACAGTTCAGATAGTGTCAGTGTAATATGGAAAGTAGGGTTGCCAACCGTCCCTTAAAATACGGAATCGTCCCGTATTTCGAAACAAAAGTACACGTCCCGTATTGAGCTAATAAGGGACGCACTTTGTCCCATAATACAGTGAGAATCAAAGGTAGTCTATAACTTTTAATGGAATTAACGCTTTGTTTGAAAACATAATTCCCAGCCCCTCTCCTGCTTTGTGACCAATGAGCTGACAGCACACTTATGACAATTCGAGTATGACAATTCAGATTACCACTCATCTCATTGGTCGAGGAAAGGTCGCTTACGGAGAAAATACCGGAAGACAACAAATGACCACAACAAGAAGCATGGCCAACAGGGAAACAAACGCCGACACTGCGGTGCAAGTCTCGGACGACAGTAAACCTAAAGCTGGGCAGACACTGTGCAATTTTTTTCAGTCACGTTATTCAGCTCCTGCTCAAACTGCACGATTGACTCGCAGTTGGTAGGTCACGATGCAGGTCTCACACTATACCGCCCGATGCTCTGATGCGACCTGAGTGCTCACACTGTGCCTCCATAAAATGAAGGTTATAACAGAAAATCTGTCGCGCTCTCTCTCTCCGTCTTACACTCACACAGGCACACCACCACCATCAACTTTGCTAAATTGCTAATGAAAAACATTGATCGGGCAGCTGTGACTGAGCAGCAGTGTAAATCCAACTATTTTCACGGTTGTTGTGGTCGTGATAATTTTGTGATGCCACATCGAAAAGGCTCGGATGAGCTTTCCAAAGTTCTACAAGTTGTGCCTCCATCGCTTGTGTCCAGATCACACGCTGCACAGCCGTGCTGCTCCATCTTTTACACCAACGTTTACGTGTTTGCGCGCGAGCAGTGTGAGCGCCTGTGGTGACACCCTCACGAGCGATTGATGATCGGGAGCTGGTCGTGAGGTGTTAATCACTTCTCGTTACCCCACGTATACTACACGATGCACGATGAAGGCCAAAATCGGTCCGATCACTCAAAAATCGGCTCAAAATGGGCCTAAAACTGCACAGTGTGAGCCCAGCATTAGAGCAGCAATGTTTGTTCCCCTCAGAGAAAGGGAAGAATGGGAAAAGGAAAACACCTGGCTGGAAAAAGTTAATATGGGCATGTGCAGTGAATATCAGCGCTATGTGGCCAGAAGTGTGATAATATAATTTATTTTGTGTAATAAACAACTGCAAGAATAGATGATTACAAATAGATGACTAATACATAAAAGTAATACATAGATGAATAATGATGATGAGTTAAGATGCGTAATCATGGGAACAAGCGGGTTTACAAACAGGAGCAGCTGATTAGCTTTAGAAAAGCTGAAATAATACCTCAACTGAAGCCAATTGTACTAAATGCACTAAATGTGCACTGTTACAAGAATGTTTTTCTTTCTATTGTTTTCTATTATTTTAAGTTAAGCAGGACAGAGTTCTTTTAAAGAAAGATTTACTTATATTCTCAAAAGTTAAGCATGACAGGCTTCTGTTTAAGAAGGAGACCTGTTTTATCGTGTTAATGTTGTCATTTTGAGCTAAAAATAAATGGCTAAATGATCATTTGTTTCACATGTGTTCATATCACAAAGAATAGAATATGCATCTACTTAAATCAAATTCAAGTCAAATGGTTAAAAAAATAATTTCACACACAAAAAAAGAGCTAGAAAATTCACCACACTGGGAAGGGTGAAGACAATTGGGTCGCCCGGCCCTGGCCACGAGGTGTCCCTTATTTATTTTTCAGGGAGTTGGCAACCCTAATGGAAAGTAAGAAGCACAGAAAAGCAACTCTGACTTTGAAACGCATGCATTTTTATTGGAATGCTGTCTGAAAGTTTGTGATATAAGCATCTGTAAAAGGTCTCTGAAATACAACCTTTGTGATAGTCGTCTTCCCCATGTCGGCTATTTCACATTGACCTGTCTGAATTATATTTCTGTTCGGATTTCACCAGACAGTTGACTTTTTGCTCTCTGTCTTACATCTGTAGTTCATCACCATTACAGAATTTGAGTCTCGGGCAAATTTCTGCAGCAGAAAACCCTTCAGTCAGTCAGTCTCAGCCCACATGCCACGAAGCAGTCCTCGGCCGAAGCAAAAGATAGAAACTTTTTGTGTAACTTTGCAACAGCCATTAGACCAGGAGCAGCTGAATAACATCCACCCCTTAATTTTGGATGGCACTTTTCTGTTCCTCTATTTTGTTCATATTCTTGTTTATTTCTGTGGCAGGAAAAAAAAGGTGCGCAGATAAAGAATTTTTTTTAAATTATTTTATTCTTGTTGGTCATGCTGTTCACTGTTTGGCTTGAATTATGCATGTGGTTCTTATCTATGAATGTATGATGTTTGACTGTGCAGAAAGCACTCAGCAAGCACTTGTATGAAAAAAAAGAAAGCTTTGGAGTCTGAGAGCATGCTACTGCAAGACTCATGTGCTGCACAGTCATGTGTATACAATAGGGACCAGCAGTAGCACTTCAGGATTCCACTTAACCTTTTTGGTAATCGACTCATGTCACCTGAGTTTTTATTAATACTTGCAGATGCACATCTGTGATTTGTGCCCTGCATCAGAAGCGGTACCGTGTTTAATTGCCAGCTGACAGGCCCCCTTCTGGTTGAGGAGCACTATTGGTAATGAGTGGAGTCCACGAATATGGCACAAGAGACCAAACAGATGCTGTAGTGATGGAAGGATTTAACGTCTTTGAGACAGAAGAAGGCATGTGTATCATGAGTGTGACCAGCAGCTTGTTCATATCTTTGACATTCACAGGGTTGTGCACTATCCTTACCTTGGCTCAGACAGATAGAAATCATATCAAGAGAGCAGGTTCTTACACAAGCTTTTGGCCATGCTGCTCCATTGTGCCCTGTAAATGGTGAAGGTATCTGTAACAAAAAGGGCTTCCAAGGAGGATTCCAAGTGATGCTGTTGTGTGTTAATGCACACAGCGACTACTTTGCAGTCAGTTGAGCTGCAGCTTTTGCTTTTTGTAGGCACAGTTACTGACCTTTTTGATTGGTGTTTTGCATCAAGTAGCCTGCTGAGTAAAGGGACCTATGTACAGCTGCGCCAACATGTTGTTGTTATGTAGTGTCACCAGAGGGCAGTGTCTAAAACATGAGCAACAGCTGGTCCGTGGGCTATTCCTATTCCTGTTGTAGTTTGCCCTTCTATAGCCTGCCGCAGAGACGACCAAAATCATAATATACAAAGACTTTAGTAGTCTTTGTATGTTGTAGTTACACGAAAGCATTAAAACGTGCTGTTCACTGTAGCCACTGTCTGTGCTTCCCTTTACTCTAAGCTTTGCTATCATTTCCTTTCCTGTACAGGCAAACTTTTCAACCAATCAAAATTCACTGGTAGTGTCTTCATTGGGCTATAAACTGGACATCTGCACAGACAAATACAAACTGACCAAAATGTGGCACCTCTAGTTTAGCCTCTAGTTAAAAGGGGAAATACTTCATGGTTTTCCTTTCTGTGATGAGACTCTCTGTTGTGTGTGCTGATCATTGTGGAAATAAAAATTTAAAAAGCTACCATCATTAGATCAAAACCATTGTTTTCCAGATTGCACATCAAAGAACGTTATCCCTCGCTTGCTCTCCACACGAACTGTTTACCTGCATACAACCAAAGCATACTGCTTGGTCAGTAGATCATGGATTAACAAAAAGCTTGTTTCTTCCTTTCATATGAAGACATCTGCTCACAGCAAACTTTAGGAATAGTGATGTTTTTGTGCCTGAGTTAGGAAGTAGCACAGTATCTCCTGTTTGTTCCCCCACCCCTACCAGCTAGTGCAGATGGCAGCCCTCGCTGAGCCTGGATATGGTTTCTTCCTGTTAGATAGGAGGTTTTTTTTCCACACCACTGTCATCTGCTGCTTACTTTAGTTGAATGATTGGTGTTCTCTTCAGTATTCCAAACTCAGAGATAAGCATTGTTGTGAATTGAAGCTGCATAAGTTAAACTGAATTGTGTTATTCATAAGTTTTTTTTTTTCAGTGCACCCCAGACATTTATTGATATTACTCAGAGGAAAAGAAAAAATAAGTTTGAAGGAATTTAGACATTAAAGTGAGGCAATAATACAACTGAATTGTCCATGTTTTCTGTGCCTGTGTTTTTCCTGCGCGTAGCCATCTGTACCATGCACGTGAACACCGACTACGGCACTCTGTGATAAGATCACAAGCGAGCGTTCCAGAAAAAGCATGGATATTTTTGGCATGAATATGGGGGTACGTGAATGTGGAACGGTAAAGCGCTAGCGAGTGCAGACGTGTGAAAAGCACTGAGTGTTTGTGGTGTCAGGTTGAGACACAGTGTCCACAGTGTATTCAGGGAAAGTCTGATGCAGGCAGGGAGGCAGACCCCGTTCTCCTGAAGCACTTCTATGTTTTATTTATCAGGGGTGGCAAAGCAAGCGGTGTGTTTAACTCAACAACAACAACCGCACCAGCAGCAGAAATCTCAGGATACTCCCTTTTTTTCAACCTTCAGCGATTGGTGAACTTTAGTTTTACAAAGTAACGTGCTAGGAAACGTCTGTCCTGTGATTTATTTCCCTCAATGAGCAGTTTAGCGGCAGCTCCGGCGTAACTTCTGCCACAGCACCCACAAAGAAAAAGGGACGAATGGCAAATGTCCTGTTTTCTTAAAGAAATAACACAAGAAATCAGAGTCATATATGATGAATTTGGGTTTTATAGTTTAGGTTTTATAGTTGTATAGTATAGCATGAAGATTGCAGAAGATGTGACACGAAACGCAATCGTGCGCTCATGGACTAATTCCATTTCTATATGTTTACTAAGATCTAATGACAATTACACCACCGGCTGGGATTATTAACCCTACCATCCGGGTTATTAACTTGTTCTTTGATAGCCACCGAAACAGATATCCCAACTAGCGTGGAAAAAAGAAGTCATTTACTTTATAATTAAAGGCAATTAGTGAATCAATTAAAGCTCCATCAAACCTGATGGAAGAGAAAACAAAATGGCACGAGCTGGGATGGGCAGTATTTGCAGATAGGCATCATTATTGTCCCATCAACCTCAATAATTGAACCCAGGGTTAAAGTAAAAAAAAATCAATTTCCTATCATGGCTTGTCATATCCCACCCCCTCATATGCCCATGCCAGCATAGCACCTATTTTTCCAAAAATAAAATCCCTGCTGAGGAGCACATCATGCTGTCTTAGAATAAACTTGTCGATATTTGTCACTTTCAGTCCTTCAAATGTCAGAGACAATGCAGCCAGGAGAGATGTATAGCATGCAATAGATATGAGCCAGTTTCTTCAAGATCCGTGATAAATAATTCCAGTCGCTGGAAAAAAAAATAGTTCTTGAGTTTTTGGTTTGCTAATATAGTTTATCCCTCATCCCATTCTACTCGGATCCCAGTTTCATCCTTTTAAAACATGCTGGTTAATAACCCTAATTTATTAGCATCTTTTAAAAAAAATCGCTTTTGATATTAGTGAGATTAAAGCTATAGCTGAAATGCAGTCAGTCCAGTTTTCCCTGATGGCAGCAACTTTAAAACTGTCCTTATCTGTTAAATCTGATACACTGCAGTGATGTGACAAGGAAAATGGAATAAAGGAAAAATGCACTTTTTTGATAACCCAAACTCTACAGTGAAGGCAAGTAATAGTGCCTGTTGGTCTTTGTGTTGTTTCGTGGGTTTTCTGTTCAAATCAGCCCTCGCACAGCCTCGGGCATTGACGCCGTTTGCTGAAAAAAGAGTATAAAGCTTGAGCTTCTTCTGCCACGTCAAACTTTAACTCTGAAAAATGGGGAAAAAAATACAAGGTTTCATAACAGAAGAGTGAACATCTATCTTTCACAGCTGTGGAAATATTTACATTTTTACACTTGGAGTTAGGTAAAGGGTGGCAAAAAAATGTATATAAAATGCCTGTGCTGATGAAAATTGCCTCTATTTTTATATATAGTGTTATATATAGTCTATGATAGTTTACGTTGATGCAGTTGTTAGAGATGTGGCGTCACAGGAAGAAAGCTTATTGGCTGGGGCCTTTCTGTTTCCTCTCGGTGCTCCAGCTTCCTCACGCAGTCGGTAAAAAACACAAAAACAGTAAAGACACGCTTGTTTTGTTAGCAGGTGATGCTTAATTTGGCCATAGGTGTGAATGTGAGTGTTAGCACTGTGATGGACCGGTGACTTCTCCAGGGTGTACCCCACCCCTTACCCCTATGATACAAACCCCTCTGATTGCTCAGAATCATCTGTTTCTTTATTATAAACATCAATAAATGGTAATAAAATTATCACTAAATACAATCTGTGTGTCAACGCTTAACTAAGGCATCATTTTTCTGTGTCTAACACGATGTGTTATCAATCTATGGGGCTATAGGGTTATTCCAGGAAACAAGAGGAAATAAGGGTGTGCTCCTGTTTTCATTTCATATTCACCTCTAAGGACCTCAAGCTTATTTACACAAAATAATACATGGTTCCCACTACAGATGAAAAGGGAACTTCTTTAAAAAATGAAAAGCCATATTTTTCATTGTAATGCACTCGCTATTTAGAGCATGTCACGGCGTGTATTGACACATTTTAATAATGTCGGTTACCCCGTGATATCTGAGTCACTTTGCCGGCGTTGTGACTCCTGTCTGCCGGCGATACTATTAGACTAAAGGTTGGGAGTTAATCTTTAGTAAAGCATTGTTTTATATGTTTTTGTTGTGCAAAATAAAAGATTTGAGGTAGATGATCGAATGCTTACACATAAATGTGTTTCCTTTATTGCAGTGGGTGGGTATTCCTCTGTCTCTGTTTCATGAATAGCATATACCAATTTAATCACTGAGTGCTCAGGACATGGGATTTCATTCATTGTTAGATTTAAAAAAAAAGACTGAATGTAATTTTTCATGCTTGAGCAAAGATGCTTTATTATTTGCTGTTTATGTGCTGTTGCAGCCCTAACTGCGTTGTGCTGATATGGTTTCTTAACTTAGAGTACGGAAACTGAGCTATCAAGTGCTGCAAGCGATAAAGTGATAAAATAATATGTTTTTGAAGGTGCTTGTGAAGTGCATAGGCTTACATCATCAACAGACGGTCTCATGCTAGGCAACAAGCTGCTCAAAGTTGCCTGGGTGGGAGTTAATGATTATTTGCTTTTCCAACAGCTTTTGCTGACATGCCAAAAGCTCTTCATAGAGTTTCAAGTAACAAATACAAGAGAACATGAACAGTGTGGCTACTGGCCACCATATGCTGCCGTACTGAATGTGACTGTTCAGTTCACCTGCCATTTTTGCTCTTGTTCTTTGTGCTTTTCTCTCAGAGTTATGATGGCTCATGTTGCTAAAGAGACACATGCAAAAGTCTTAGATGCTTTCTTCAAGTTTTTTCCCCTCGCTTCAAATCTGCGCTTTGCAGCAGAGGGTCAGGCTGTGCAGGTTCATACTTTCCACTTAATGCTCGTCTTTTCCGGCAGGAGCAACATACTGGATGAATTGGATTGAGGTAATACTGACATTGAGGTCAGAAAGGAGCTAAAGACCTCTTCTTTGGGTTTGCTCATTATTATTTTTTTCACCTTGTTAGCCTTAACACATGGCCAAAGCTCTGTTAGCAAGACCACGCTACTCTGATCAGTCCCTGCGGATAGTCTAAGAAGAAGCCATGCGTGGCAGCCAAACAAGGAGCAGGAGGAGTGAAGCACCAACTTTTTTCGGGTGGGAAGTTAGCGCTTTCAGGCATTTTACCCATCACAGCAATGTGAAATAATTGGCGCGGGGTACGACGATTGTTACACTGTTTCAGCTCCTCATCACTCGGCCTTGTTAGATCCCTCACACCAGTGGCGGGTGCACAAAAATGTAAGAATTCTTCAACACCGAGCTAGAGAAATGTAATAAGGGCTCTCATTCACTCTCAGCGTTGGGTGTTTAGAGTCACTTGGTGTGACACAAGTGAATTTTACATTTGGACCAGACAGAAAAATGTGGATTGAGACTGGTTATGAATGGAAACAGACAAGATTTATATAAAAAACATCAAAGTCTGTTGCTGGTGTTCTTGATGATGAATAGAGGCCTCTTCGAACAATGCTTTACATGTAGGCAGGGAACTGCACTGTAGTTCATTGATATAAATGGGGGATATTTACATAGCATCGCAGTCTCTGATGTACTGTGATGTAATTCAATGTGCTGATACATGCTTTTTTGCATCGCTACTATTACAACATTACTAACAATATTCGTTTTCGGGCATTCAAGTTTCATGTCAGACGTTAACGTGGCATTAAAAGAGAAAGGTCATATTTCCACTGCACTACCTACACATGTAATGTTTGCATAATCCATGTTTGCATGATATTTTGTGTGAAAGCCACTCGAACATTAAAACACGAGCTTTAATCAAATGCATGTTTGGCTAAGAGTATAGCAAGAAAGCACAGGGGGAAATAATCAATAAAACAAGATGATCTCTGTGTAAAATCATTCATAAAGATTGTGTGTTTACTGAATTATTGATTGCCTGAGTGATTCTATACTTGTCTTGCTTGGGTTATTTTGAATTTGGGCGTTATCTCTGATGTGTGGGATGTTTGAGTCACGTAACATTACACAGTAGAATGTGTGGATTAAATCTAGTCATGTTCATACATGGAGATGTGTGAGGTTGAGTAACTTTTGTTGCCACTAATAGCCCATCCATCCGTTTTCTTCCACTTCTCCAATTCAGGATCACAGAGGAAGCTCTGGAGGCCATCCCAGCTGCCATAGGGTGAGAGGTGGGGTACATCTCAGAAAAGTTGCCTGTCACAGCGTCAACACACAGAGACGGATGCTCACATTTGCAGCTACGGGGAGTTTAGAGTCACCATTTAAGCTAACCCCATCTTTAGACTGTGTACAAAACACTGCACCGCCGTGCGTCCAAAACTAACTGTGGCAAATTAATTTTAAAAAGACAGTTAAGACATGACATGAGAATCGATGAGGGCTTCCTGGGGATTCATCCTGGGGTGGCGATGGCGTCATCTGTTGACCGATTTGGGCAATAGGTGAACTGCAGTGGCCCCAGTGTCAGTGGCAGCCGGGTCTTAATGTGCCCCATGACGAACCTCTCGAAGCACTTCTTAATGATGGGTGTGAGTACAACAGGACAGTAGTGGTTGAGGACACTGAGGACTTCTTTGTGGGGGCCTTGAGGCACATTGGGACAGTGGTTAGAGAGAGGTTGAAGATGTCAGTGATGATGTCTCAGTATCAGAATTAATAATCATAGTATCAATATATGGACTCACAAATGTCAGCAAATCCTGGAGAGAGATTGCTGAAAGTATTAGAATGGACAAGTGGGGATGTGAACTACAAAGAAAAATATGATTGCCCCCAAAAAACCTGACCATAAAAAAGAGCCCCAGCATTTTATTTTTTCTATTATAACTGCCATTGCATATTAAACAGTGGATAGTTCTGTAATTAAAACATAGCAATCCAAGCAAAGCAAAAATACTGGCAACGGCCCGTACATAGGTTTCATTGTAGACTCTACAGGATTCCCTGCAGAAGTCTGAATCAGGCCTTAGTGTAACCTGAAAATATAGTGAGAATGACTCGCTTTTTTCATTTTATTCAGCCTGACATTTTTCTTTTATGACATATCAATTCCCAGAAACATACATACTCTCAACTACAATGCATTCTGTGTAAAAGAAGTGCTGATAGAGCAGTCGAGAGGAAAGAGAATGTAGAAAAGCAACTGCAACTATCAGCTTTCTGATAGAAATGTTACCAAGAGCTCCGGCTAGATATCAGGTGCAGCAGACCAACTGATCTAAATAACATCCCACAATACTTAAGGCTCAGCTGCACCGTATCTGCAAGCCAATTTGCAACCCACCTCCACCCCAGGTCTTCCTTTTATCCTGTCGAACTTGATCAGCATCACATCTGTTGTTATTAAGGTCTGTTCTGGGCAGTAGTCTTGCTGCACACCAATCTGTAAGGACTCTGAAAAAAGCAATGCATAGTACATAGAGAGTTAAATGCAAGCAAAGCAGATAATCTCACATTTAATTTGAAAAACAGAGACAAATCTAGAAAATAATGAGGTCTGTACGATGGTTTAAGAGAAAAGCGCCTACCTGCTGTCAGGATTTTCAGTTATGTGAGGTTTTGACTGCATGCATAACTGTGTTACTTTTCTGTAATGGTTCCCGACTGAGCGGCTGGTAAAACACATCAGATCCACCCAGCACATCGTCTCCCTGGGTGCTCGTCTAAAAAAAAAAAAGAAAAGAAAATGCAATAAATCTGTGGGGTAAAGGCCATGATTCATCAGATGCCTCCCCCACATGCTTTATATCTCCTCCAAGTTTGTGTCCCTCCTCTAGTTACACCTCATTAAAGTAACAAGTTTACCCCTGGTGATCACGCGCACCGTCACACACCTAACCTTTAAGTTTAAACAAAAAAAATCATCTCGCAACTTGTTTTGGCTGTGGACCCTCCTTAATTAACTGCAATCATATGAATGTGGCATTTCAATGTGACTTAGATCATGTCTGCCTCTATTTTTCCCCCATTGTGAATCAGGGCCTGAGGTATGGAGGGAGCAATGATAATTATGATAAGTGATTTGGGCCCACTCATGCAACTCCTCGAGGTAAGCCTCTTTGATGTCCTTTGCTTAGCTGCCTCACTTATTTTCCTCTGCTAAGCTTGCATTCTCATAAAGACACCACTTACTGCTCTAATAGTGCTACTTTTAATCTCAGGGGATTGGCCCTTTTTCTTTTCTTTCTTTTTAACCTGATTGGTGTTTTACTGTGAATTGGATTGTTTTAGGGGAAAAGCTACTTGTTCCAAACTCTGCAATTGAACTTCAGTGTTTCAGTTTGTTTGACTGAAATATGTGGAGGGTTTTTGGGGGGGACAATGAGAGTAGCAGCAGCATCAGCCACCAGGTGTCCATTCTAATGGCTACACTCTGCCACCCAGCCCTTCACTTCTCCTGCTCAGTGTTAAAAAGAGGCTGGCGGGCATGCATTTGATATGTTAAAGGTAGATGGCTGAAGAGTGCTGACTTTGCATAGTACTCTAAAGATAGAGGAGGATATATGGAGGTAGAGGGAAAGGGAGGGGGAGGTGGTAAAGAGATGCTGAACTCTCCCTCTCGTCTCCTGGAAGCAGGCCAAGTGTGGGCCTTCAGAAGGCTTGTTAATGATGCAGTGTTGCCAAGTGGCAGATTTTTAAAAGCTGCTTGCCATAAATCTTGCTCTCCATCTGAGCGTACATGTCAGCACAGGCACTGACAGGTGCCATGTGGCGACAAGTGCCATCGTCAACACCCATCTCCCTCATATAGCCCCCCCCCATCATCCCCTCCTCCCGGAGCATCACACAGTCCGGTAGCAAAGTATAAATAACACCTTGAGATACTGTGAGAGGGCTGGAACAGTGCAGAATTTGTGTCCAGGTCTTCTAATAATGAAAAGTTTTCGAAGTGTCCCTCAAATTTGGCAGCAATTTCCTTCTCTGCTCAGGTGTCAGCGATGAGGTCTGTGCTGGGATGTAGTGAGCATGTTTGTCCGTACGAGCGCATGAATAATCCATCCGTGTTGCGTGCATGTGTATCCGAAAAAGAGCCCGAGGTACAACCAGTTCCTGCCCTCCTGGGAAAAACGATCAGGTTTGGGAGAGCCATCAAGTTGTGCAGTACACTGAGCAGCTCAGTCAATATTTCCACTGTTAGCGGGAGTGACTCACACAGGTTTACTTTCTGGAGCATTATATTTTAAGCTGGCAGGAAAGCTGATGTACCATCTCGCCACAATACGCTTATTGTCTTGCCATTGTAATTTTGCAAGCACTATAACAACTGCTCATTTTATGTGAAAGAAAGTGAGCGTGTGATTCTCTCTACCACGTTTTCATTTTCATCTCATTGCTGTGGATGTTTGGTCAATCTTCAATAATAGATGTATTTAAGGCAAAAACTGTCTTTAAATTTTCATGAATATAGAATGTTTTCAGATGAAATCACAATCGATAAGGAATCAGATACATGGGAATTCAAATCAGTGGAGTGATGTTCTGATGCTTGTAAGGCCTAATGTTAGCGAGTGGTGTTGTTGTGTCACCAATGCTGCTAATCCCACTTCTTCACAGAAGCAACTTTGTGCCTCCTGTTATACAAATGCTGTACTTACAAAGCAATCATTGTTTTACTTCTGCTTACCATTTAGTCAAGTCAATTTAATCTATATATCACATTTAAAACAACTGCATATGCTACCGCAGCGTTTTAGCTAGGTAAAAGGAGTGCTAATATTAGCTCTGACTAGCTCAAAATAGCTCACTTACCCATGATGTCTTAAAATACAGCCCTCAGGATGGTTTATAACCGTCAAATGGTTTGTGTGGAACAATTAATTCTCACCTGTTCAAGAACTGAGACCAAGAGGACACCTGGTGTAACTCAGTGCCAGCGCTAGCTAGCTAATATCAACAAATGCTTGACAGTCATGGTATATGTTACTGTTTTCCTGGTATCCTTGATTTGACAACAGATGCTGTGAATCCAGATATTTAGAAGTTTAGTGTACCTTATGAAAGCTATTAGCAGCAACAGTTCAGCAATAATTATAGCCTCCCTCCTGCTCAATTTAGCTAAACTGTGGAGGAAAAATAAAGAATGAATGACCTCATTTTTATCGAAGTATCTGGCTCTCTGTGAATTTCTTTCCTTTTTTTTAAACAAAACTTGTTTCCAAAGACAGTCAGAGGAATACTTCCTGAATAACTGTTGTATTTTTTGCAGTACCAGATTTCCGTTGCATATGGCACCCTCTGGGATCTGACCGTCTGTCTGCCATTATTGCCAAAATGCACTCAAAAATGGAATCTGGTCACTGGTCAAGAAGTAAATGTAGAGCAGGTCTGTCTGTAAAATCACACTTTAATAGTTTTATATTTATATTCTGTGTGGATAAAACAAATCGAATATGCAGAGGCACCTTTAAATCTGCCTCTGCTCTGAGCTAAACCAGCTGTGTTCTGCTACTCACAGGCTTATGCTAAGCTAAAGTTACTGCCTACTAGTTTCCCAAACATGAGAGTGCATACAGTTGTACTTTCAGGAAAGAATATAAGAAAATTTGCCAAAATTTCACATAATGCAGTTTTGCTAGGAGTTAAGCTGTATTATTGACTACAGGCAACTAAAGCTTCATTGCTAAGACGTATTTGCTGTAATATTATATGCTCTGGCTCTATTTCTAATAGCAGGGTTTATACATGAAGTTCTTCCAGACTGCATGCACTCTACACATTTAGTCTGGGGCATTAAAAGTATGTTAAAAGGGCATTTAACCATGCAACCAACCGCTTCCTCTGTAAATGAGAATGTAAACCCGTGATAAGTGTTGGACAGTGTGGAGTTTTTGATAGAAAGGCAGCTGAGAAATGGCTTCTTTACCTCTTCCTCTCTCTCTCTCACTTTTGCTCTGACTCTCTCTTCAATCTCTGTAATGCAGAGAAGAGCCCTGAGATCTTTTTTTTGTGCAGACACAAGCAAAAAGCTGCATTAAGAGGACAGAGGACATGGGAGAAGTAAGCTGATGAGGAAAATCAGGGAAGAAAAATGGGGAAGGATGTCTCCGCTTCACCTTTAGAAAGAGAGTTCTGTAACTGCAGGCATAGGCTGCTCCCCTAATATAACACAGTCTTAAACAGGCTTTTAGAAACAGTAGTGAAATGCACTTCCCTACTCATTTTTTTTAAGATTATAAATCCAGCCAGTTTGATTCCCAGGGAATCAAATAATGCTGCTTTGTCATTTCCCAGATATGTGCATCATTAGATGTCTTGGATTGGGAGCCTGGATGCTCTTTACGTCAAAGTTGGAACTCCTAAAGTCTAATTTGAAAAACCAGCATCGACTGCATATGAAATTTGGATCCAAAGACCATTAGTCAGAAAGCAATGGCATTGTTCTTGATTGGGACTCATGTGTAGCAGTTAGTTTGTGCTTTTTTTTTTTCAATTTAGGTGCCAAAATTACATGGTTAGGTTGAAGAGTCCATCTTGTTTTGGATTAAAAATATTAGTAATATTAACCTTGCACATAGCAAAATTATGCTTATGGCTACACAGTGACAGAGACTTGTACAGCATCATTAATGTGGGTGCATTAAGGCATCAGCACAAAAGTAAGTATTTGCCGACCTGAGAAGAAGGACGGCCTCCTCTTTTGATTTTTTCCCATATCTGGAGGCTAGAAACTCTGGCATAAGAAAGCAATGCATATGGTAATAACACTATAAGGATGGTGGGTGTTTGTCTGTCAGTGTGTGTGCATGAGTGTGGGTGCACATACTGTATGTACAAGTAGGCATATAGGTGAATCAGTATTTCTGAGTCACCCGCCCTGCCTTGTATTGTTGGGGGACGCGTGGGAGTGATTCACCATTGTGCCTCCGTATCTCTGTTGCCAGCTTGGCTGTCCCTTCACTGCTGATCTGTGAGATTTAGAATTGCTCCCAGAGTGCTTTTCTAATCTTTTCTCGTTCTCTTTTCAGGAGAAATGTAACCTGCAGTGAGAGTATTTCCCTTTGGTGGCTTCATACATGTTTACTGGCTGTTTTTATTTTTTTATTTTCTTTTTAAGTTCAAGGGTAATGGATTGAGATGTTCGTCCGGAGTATAAAAAGCGTTACATTGTTTCTCTTTTTATTTCTATTAAGCTCGCCACGAACTTCCTCCTATTCCTTCCGAACTTGATTTAAGAAACGCAGTGAGGTGCTGTGTCAGATGTCAGTGCAGCAGATTTTTTTAATAAGCTTGTTAATTTCATTAAAACAGAGCTTGAGGGATTTCTGGGAAGAGGTGCTTGACATCTCACAAGCATCACAACCCTGGGCTTCAGTCTGCTCTGTAAGTGGTCTGCCAGCTCATAAAAAATACATTGGACAGTGGGCAGTCTGCTGATGAGAGGCACTTTCTTCTGTCTCTGTCTGCCTGACGTCCAATTAGCTTTGAGAAACAAGCTAACCCATAGCTGCCATTTAGCCCAAACCACCAACAGCGCCTCCAAGATATCGAGACATGACATAATGAATGCAATCAACAATAATTAGGGGGAATGATGGCCTCTCACTTTGAAGCGTCATTAAGAAGGAAAGGCCGGTGCTGCACTGCCAGTGACCTCTACCTCCTTAAACACTCCCCGCCATCAGGAAAACGGACCTCCCGCTGTGTCATAATCTTTCATGTAAGACATTTCACAAAACTAGGAGATTCTTAAAGGGACTTAACACCACAATAAAAATACTACTAATAAAGCTGTTCTGCTAAAGTTGTTTGGATTAATTTCTTAAGCTTAACTGGAATTATTTAAGAAGCTTATAAGTCTACTAGAGCTTAGATAAGGTACAAAACCCCGAAACACTGAAACATACAGTATAAATGACAACATCTTATGAATTCCCTGTTATTGTATTAGACTGGAATGATTTATTTCAAAGCTGCCTGAATGCATAGTAAGCTTGATTTTGGGGGACACATGTGGACTAAAAGTGGGTTTAAAGATGCTCGTTGTGAAAGTTTATTCTTCACAATACACTCAGTGGCCACTATGTTAGTTACACTTTTTCCAGTTTTAAAAGAAATATTTTATCAGCCAATCAAAGTCCAGCAACTCAATTTACTAATGTTATCATGGTCAAGATGACTTAAACCAAGCATCAGAGTGACTTGGATGTGACATGGTTGTTGGTAGTGGTGGGCGGATTGATCCAAATATCAATCCGATACCAAGTGGGCATCAGTATCGGATTGATAATAGCTTGGTGAGATCCATTCTTTACTTTAAGTTCCGCTCTTGTTTGCATTGCTGTGGTTTCAGCAAAGACGAAACAGCCAGGTCGCCGGGCTCGCCGCTCCTGTGTCAGCGCAGAGCAGGCACACTCTGCTCCCCCTCCCCCCTCTTGTGTTTATATGTAGCACCCCATCACATGACATGACTTACACGCTTTGGGGGGATTTACTGGTTTGTGTGCATTTTTATTTAAGATTTTCTAAAATAAAAAATTATAATATAAATTTTCTATAAGCATTTTCTATTTAATTATAAACTTTGTCCTAATTATGTCCTGGGTTTTAAGTATTTAATAATAAAACAGGACACATAATAAAAAAAAGACACTTAATTATTTACAATTATAGACAATTAATTGAGATTTAGCAATTCAATGACCCATCCACCTTATTTATTGAAAAGTATCGGAAAAAGCAATACCGGCCCATATTTACTTGGTATCGGATCGATACCAAAATATGCAGCATTGCACACCACTAGCTGTTGGTGCGAGATGGGCTGGTCAACTATTTGAGAGACTGCTGGAATTTTCCCCATGCAACCATTTCTCGGTTTTTAGAGAATGGTCGAAAAGCTAAAATATCCATTGATCGTCAGTTATCTTATAGTAAATGTCTTGTTGATGCCCAAGTCAGATGTCAGAGGAGAACGGGAAAATTGCTTTGAGCTAATAGAAAAGAGCCATAACTGAAAAAGCCACTCAATGCAACCAAGGTATGCAGAAGAGCATCTATACAGCAGCAGAAGACCACACTGGTCGCCACTCCTGTTCGCTAAGAATAGGAAAATGAGGCTACGATTCACAGATGCTTACCAAAACAATAAGAGACTGGAATAACTGGTCTGGACTGTGAGACGCTAACATGGGCCGAAATGTGTAGAGGAATATTTCCGGCACCTCGTTTAATCTATGCCACAAAGAATCAGATCAACTGGTTTCCAAATCACTACTAGCAAGTGTGCACTCATACAGTTATTGGAGTGAAAGAAGAAAGTTTCATTTAAGTTAGTTTTTACTTATGATATTTGATCTCATGGCTCTTGTGGTGAAAGAATCCTTCAAACACTCCTTTATATTGTCAAGATGGTTATCTATTAGAAAACATTCTGAGATGGTTAAAATCCATATTAGGTAACAAATAGAAAAAAAAAATTTTTTTAAGTTGAATCGCTGTTTCACAGGCTGAATGTGAATCACGCAGACTGTCCACTTCTCTGGACTGACCTTAACTGAGACTGTTAGTTTAGAAAAGCAGAACAAGGGGGTAGCCAGGTGAGGAAGGCCAGGACACAACCACACTCCACCAGAATACCAAACAGACGGTGTAACCTGTGGGTGAAAAGGAGAGAGCATGTCCGTGAAAGGTGGTGCTTGATGCTCCGCTACAAAGGGTTTCAGGTTGATGGAGATCAATAAAAAGAGGTGCAAAGAGACACCACAGACATGAACCATCTCAGATGTGTCTTGAGACTTTCAGTATACTAGATTATTGTTATTTATATTTTTAGAGCATTCATAAGGATCTGATTTAAATTTCACAGATAATCTTTTAGATGGAAAACGTAATTGATCTTTAACCAACCTCAACCTGTATTGAGACGAGTGACATTTGGAAAAACACACGTATGAGTGAAAGATGTGAAGAACGAGCTCTGATTAGAAGGCCGTGGGTGTATTCTCATGAGCCCTGAATATGAAAGATGTGAGACCGCAACTGTTGTGAAAGAGGGAAAAGTTATTACTTGCTGTCTGAAGCAATTTGTATTAAAAGCAGTTTGCATCTGAATATCTGGCTATGTGAATGCAATTAATGTGAGCAGTTGTGCCATGAAATATGAACCGGGTGGCAGAAAACATTTCCACTGAGATTCACTTCCCACAGTTTCTGTCTTATTTATGCTGAGTTTTTAAAGTCAGGGGTTTGGTGACACACGCACGGATTAGTAAATGTTAAGCAACGAATTTACTGTGGAATACCATCAGTCTGTTCATACTAATGAGATTAAATCACATAATAACTGAAGATTTATGCTGAAACTTCACTTTTCTTATTTAATAACATGAAAAATACATTTTCATGTATTTAGTTGGGGGCTTTGACTTGGCGTGTCAAACGGTACATGTTTAGGTGGTGACAGGGCATCCTGTTTTTTAAATGATTTTTAACCCCTGTTTCTCTATAACAAAAAATAAGACATGATTTATTCATATGTAAAAATAAGGAGTTGAAGTTTTAGGCACATGCAACATAATGCAATTTTTCAAAAAGCACTTCTTCCACGCACCTGCTGAAACTCAGATTAAAAAAATTACTACAAGCATAAAGGCATAGCCTTTTCTTTGCATTCAAGCGCATATGTTTAATTCAATTTTGACTGTATTTAATATTAACATATTGCTGGGAGAGGTTCTTTTCTGCTGCTGCAGACAGCCTTTTAATCAGTTTAATTTTCTCTCCTTCACTAAGTATTTTCCATTCACAGCACAGCTTTTGAAACATGTGGCTCATGCAGCAGAATTAGAGGTTATTTAATTTAATCTGTGCTACATGCCCTCTCCCTCCCCTTCCTGCTTAAATTACCCAAAATGCAACACAAACACCAAAAGTTGGTCTGATTTTTTTCATTATCCTATTACCAGCTAAGCAGCAACCTCCATAGCTAAATAAATAAATAATGCATAAGAAAAATGCCAAGGAGGAAGTACCAAAAGCTGCAGTTCTTGAAGTGACCAATTGAGGTGTTGCAATCGCATGACCATTAATAATAATAATAATGGATTGGATTTATATAGCACTTTTCAAGGCACCCAAAGCGCTTTACAATGCCACTATTCATTCACTCTCACATTCACACACTGGTGGAGGCAGCTACAGTTGTAGCACAGCTGCCCTGGGGCAGACTGACAGAAGCGAGGCTGCCATATCGCACCATCAGCCCCTCTGGCAAACACCAGTAGGCGGTAGGTGAAGTGTCTGTAGGGTAAACAGAGGGTTAATCACGTGACGTTAATTTGTCCACCATTTTGGACGTGTGACAATTATGGTGAAAATGTAGGAACAAGTAAATAAGGTCCCAAGCACAGAGGCTGGGAGATAAGTCCGTGACCATCTGGCAACTGTCTATTACCCAAAAATGTCTGCAGTTGTTTTCATTCCTAGCAGATTGCAGCAGTTAACAGTAGTTTGCATGGAACATGCTGACTTGAGTATGGAAACCCAAAAATTGACATAGTTTACTTTCAAAGAGGAAGTTGCCCTTTTTGAAATGCTTTAGCGAAAGAACTGAGGCATTCGTTTTACTTTAAAGGTGAGTGTGACGTGTTTCTTTTTTCAGTCGTAGTGTTTCAGGTTGTACCACTGCTCAGGACTACTTGCAAGTGTTTGCAAACAAGTAGCCTTCTTCTGCGCAAACTGCAGGCAACCATTACAATCTGCTAGTGATCAAAGCAATCATGACGAGGTTTTTGATGTGACGCCGTCCTTTCTTTCGCCTCGTGACAGCAGGCAATCAACAAAAGCCAAGAACCAGTTGAAGAATATACATGTTTTCCTCATGATCATTGCCGTCATTGTTATATCATGGCAGACAACTCACTCAAGTGCACATGATTTTACATGAGTCAAAGTTACCATACAAATAAGCAAATAAAGGAACAGTTTACTCTACAGATAATTTTACCCTTCACTACAATATTGCTAGGTGATCTCCTTATAGGTCACCAGATTAAACCTCCTTAAGGAAATACTGGTAATTTATTCAGTAGTTAGCACTTAGTAATTATTTCTTTGTCATAGAAAGTATCAGAGATGGACAGATGTATCGTGATATTGTCTGTGAAATCTCACTGTGAAGTCTCAAGATGAGAATTTCTCTGTCACCATCTCAATCGCAAAAAGCTGTATGTGATAAGGTTGTTAGAAAAATAGTATGCGATTCCATACCACAGCTAACCTTTAGTTTGTAAACATAGTATGATCAAGAGTTAAAATATAGATCTATTTTTTTATTCAGTTTGTCCCAAGTAGGACCAACTGAGCCCATTATCTCAGTATCAGAGTGTTTAATAAGGTCAAGAAATGAAGACTTTTTCCCAAAGATTTCCATAGGACCAAAAATCCTTTTGCATCCAAAGCTATCTGATGGCCTTCAGATGCGTTTCAGGATTAAGGCACTTCTTAATTAGCCTCATTTTTCCAGCATGGAAGCAACATCCATGTTAATACGTCCGCATTCACTGCTCCCTCAGAAGGACACTAAAAATGTTCTACATTTTTTAACTGATTTACTAGCACTCTTCCACACCTGCAAGCACATTTTTACATGTGAAATCAGCAGTGTTACCCTTTAAATAAAGGTTAGTTTAATTGGGTTTCTTTCTTTCTTTTTTTTAAAAAGAAACTTCAGCTGACTAACACAACTCCTTTCATATATGCTGCACAGATTCTCATTCAAGCTGAAATCCATTTTTCCCTTTTTTATTAGTCCAAAACCATATGTCTCTCCTGCCAT
Source organism: Diplotaxodon limnothrissa (assembly GCF_057381915.1). Taxonomy (NCBI): domain Eukaryota; kingdom Metazoa; phylum Chordata; class Actinopteri; order Cichliformes; family Cichlidae; genus Diplotaxodon; species Diplotaxodon limnothrissa. The sequence goes on along the minus strand of NC_140598.1, from coordinate 51,578,782 downwards.
CTGTGTGATGGTGTAAAGCAAGGATGGAGCATATTATTGAACGCTAAAGACATCAAATAAAATGATGAATCTCAAAGAAAAAAAAAAACTTCAAGGAGATTAATTAGGCAGTGCAATGCTGTTGATTGGTCTATAAAAAAAATTGAATGGTATTTAAGGGAATGTGCAGACTCTCAAGCAATCAAAACATGTCCTGCCATTTATGTGCTCAAGTTTTAAAGGATAATCAAAGAAGCCAGCACTGCCAGGGTGCAGAGTGTGCCAAGAAATCACTGTAATGTACTGGGTTTAACATTCAATCATATTTTGCACGAATTGGGTCTTGATCAGTGAGTAGCTCTGTTTTTTGAAAACTGAGTTAAAGAGCCAAGACTGAAATCAATCAATATGCTTTCGAATTATGCAGAAAATCATATAAAACAATGGACAACTGTGTACAACTAACCTTAATGTATGTTTCCAAGTCTAAATAAGGCTTAGGGTTAGACAATCAAGTTACAAGAGAATTTTGCTAAATATACCTCGTGTTTCTTCGCAAAACTTTGTTGCTGTTCTACATAGTTTTGTTAGCACACGTCAGTCTAGCTGGATTGTGAAACCTTTGTCTAGGAAGAATGATGCAAAGGTGAGAAAAGAATTAGAAGAACCGTCACAGCCATCCTGTCAGTGCGCTGATAATCAAACTGAATTGCTAATGATTTCACATTTGTCATTTACTCAGACATCACTTTCAGCTCATATGAAAGCCATATTAGGAGTGGTTGAAGTGGCACCTCTTTTGAAAAACAAAAACTATTACAACGTATGTATCTACTGGTGAACATAGCTCACGTAACTCAATAATCAGAGCTTGGTTACATATAAAGGACACTGTAGCACCTTGTTCAGCCTCTCATGGCTTATTGTCACTGACTTTGGTGGTTGCAGGTATGTGGATCAGTATGCATGCACAGACTAATTGCTCACAAGTTCATTGTTTAGTGGCTTCTTTCTTACTCAAGCTTGATCCCGATGTTTGTGGGCCAAGTACGCCTCATCCCTTGGTGACCTTCTGTTTTGCTGCGTAGTGGTCGACTGGGGTGGGAAGGGGTGCAGCAATTCAGTTTGGCATTTTGGACTGTGGTAGAGTGGGCCCCAGATAACATTTTCAGAATCAGAATCAGAATCAGAATGGGTTTATTGCCAGATGTTGAGGTTTACAACATTAGGAAATTGCTGCGGTGCTTCAGTGCAGACAATAAGAATTAAAGTGCTATGTAGAAAGAAAGATATGTGCATGAGATATACATGAGATATATACATGAGAATAAGAATTATGAGTGCTACGTAGAAAGATATATACATGAGTGCAGGTGGTGATCAGTGCCAGACATGAAATGATGCAGTGACACAGCGTAGGGTCATGTGTTAGTGGCGGGGACAGTCATGTGGTTATTGTTCATGTGTCCAACAGCAGAGGGGAAGAAACTGTTCTTGTGGCGAGAGGTTCTGGTGCGAATGGACCGGAGCCTCCTGCCTGAGGGGAGCAGGTCAAACAGACTGTGTCCAGGGTGAGAAGGGTCAGCTGAGATCCGGGCTGCACGCCGCAGTGTCCTGGAGGTGTACAGGTCCTGCAGAGATGGGAGTCTGCAGCCAATCACCTTCTCAGCAGAGCGCACAACACGCTGCAGTCTCTGTTTGTCCTTGATAGTGGCTCCAGCGTACCACACGGTGATGGAGGAGGTGAGGATGGACTCGATGATTGCAGTGTAGAATTGCATCATCGTCCGTGTTGGCAGGTTGAATTTCTTCAGCTGCCTCAGGAAGTACATCCTCTGCTGGGCTTTCTTGATGACGGAGGTGATGGTGGGCTCCCACTTCAGGTCCTGGGTGATGGTGGTACCCAGGAAGCGGAATGAGTCCACAGAGGTGATGGGGGTGTCAGTCAGGATGATGGGGGGGAGTGGGGCTGTGTGCTTCCTGAAGTCCACAATAATCTCCACTGTCTTCTGGGCATTCAGCACCAGGTTGTTGTGGCTGCACCAAGACACCAGACGTTCAACCTCCCTCCTGTAGGCAGACTCATCCCCGTCAGAGATGAGCCCAATGACGGTGGTGTCATCTGCGAACTTGATTAGCTTGACAGACTGGTGGGTGGAGGTGCAGCAGTTGGTGTACAGGTAGAAGAGCAGAGGAGAAAGAACACAGCCCTGAGGGGAGCCGGTGCTGATGGTCCGGGAGTCCGAGACATTCTTCCCCAGCCTCACGTGCTGCTTCCTGTCCGTCAGGAAGTCAGTGATCCACCGGCAGATGGGATCAGGCACATTCATCTGGGAAAGCTTGTCTCGGAGATGGTCTGGAAGGATGGTGTTGAAGGCAGAGCTGAAGTCCACAAACAGGATCCTGGCGTAGGTTCCTGGGGAGTCCAGATGCTGCAGGATGAAGTGTAGGGCCATGTTGATGGCGTCGTCTACAGACCTGTTGGCTCTATATGCAAACTGCAGGGGGTCCAGGAGGGGGGCCGTGAGGGTCTTGAGATGGGAGAGAACTAGGCGCTCAAATGACTTCATGACCACAGATGTCAGAGCCACGGGTCTGTAGTCATTTAGTCCAGTGATCCTAGGTTTCTTGGGGACAGGGATTATGGTAGAGGACTTGAAGCAGGCAGGCACATGACATGCCTGCAGTGAGGAGTTGAAGATGCCAGAAAACACTGGGGCCAGCTCGTTTGCACAGTGTCTGAGGGTGGCAGGAGACACACCGTCTGGGCCGGGAGCTTTCCGAGCATTCAGACTGCTAAACTGCTTCCTCACATCTGCTTCATGAATATGAAGAGTTGTGGTCGGAGGAGGTGGTGTGAAATCCTCTTTTGTGTGGGGTGAGGGGGCGGGTGTTGCAGGTGAACAGTTTGAAGGTGGTGATGGCTCTATGGAGGGGGGAGAGGTGGGGGAATGAGTGTCCAAAGTGCCTCTATTGTTGGGGTCGTTGGAGGTGTGAAGGCTGCCTGATGGCTCGTCAAAACGGCAGTAGAAGTCGTTAAGGGTGTTGGCTAAGAGCAAGTCATCAGTGGAGTGGGGGGTTTTAGGCTTGTAGTTTGTAATATTCCTAAAACCTTTCCACACAGAGGCTGAGTCATTCTCTGAGATCTGCTGCTGCATCTTCTCAGAGTGCTGATGTTTGGCAATGTCCACTTCCTTAGTGAACCTGTGCTTGGCCTCTCTGTAGCAGTCCCTGTCTCCGCTTCTGAACGCCTTACTCTTTTCCAGCCACAGCTTTTTGAGTTTAGGAGTAAACCAGGGTTTGTCATTGTTATAACTCACCCTGGTGCGTGATGGCACAATGCTGTCCTCACAGAAGTGGATATAGGAGGTGACAGTGTCCGTAAACTCGTCCAAGCTGTTAGAAGCAGCCTTCATTGTGTCCCAGTCTGTGGTCTCCAAACACGTGCGAAGCTCCTCCACAGCCTCGTTGCTCCACAGTTTTTTGGTCCTCACGACAGGTTTGGAGAGCTTCAGCCTCTGTCTGTACGCGGGGATTAGGTGGATCATGACGTGATCAGAAAGTCCGAGTGAAGCGCGCGGCACCGCGCGATAGGCCCCGCTGATCGTGCTGTAGCAGTGGTCCAATGTCCTCTCCTCTCTGGTCGGGCATTTAATATACTGCTTATATTTCGGAAGCTCATGGCTCAGATTGGCTTTGTTAAAGTCCCCAAGAGCAATGATGAGAGAGTCCGGGTATGTCCGCTCCGTGTGGAGAATCTGCTCTGCGAGTGCGCACTGAGCTGCTTGCGCATCCGCGTCTGGCGGGATGTAAACAGCGGCCAGGATGAATGAAGCAAACTCCCGCGGAGAATAAAACGGTTTGCAGTGAATAAAAAGATATTCCAGAGAGGGAGAGCAGTGCTGAGCAATCACTGTTACATCTGTGCACCAGCCACTATTGATGTAGAAGCAGACACCTCCACCTTTGGTTTTACCGGAGAGAGCGGCCTGCCGGTCCGCGCGCAGCAGATGAAATTTGTTTTTCTTTATAGATTTCCCCGCTGTTTGGCCTTAGGCCTGTTATTGTATTTTTATTTTGTCTTTTATCTGCTGTATTGTTAGCAGTACAAGTATCTTGCATTTTATTGCAGTGTTTTGCTTTGCTGTACCTCTGTTGAAAAATTAATCATGTTTGTCCGAGTTATAACTCTCAGTTTTTTATTTAGTTTCTCTCCTTGGTGAGGTGGTGTGCTGACTTGCTGGGGGGGCTAGGTAGCTCTGGTGAGGTCCCCTCCCCATACTTATGCATATGAGCGAAGGCACTGGGACACAAGTATAAAAGGTATTGTTTGCACTGAAGTGGAGCGCACACGGTGAATTGTTGGCAGTACCCGTGAGCACCCCACGGCATAGACTGCCTCCCGAAGTGGAATCTGCCTAGTTGCATTAATTTTTAAGTCAGGTTGCTTTTTGTAATGATTTTAGATTTTTGCGTGCGTGTGTTCTAATAAAGTCACACTATCTGAATTTTTTTTAACCAGTTTACTTTTTCTTAGTAGCTCTTGCCTTGTCCTTGGCTTATCACTTCGTGTTAAATAAACCTTTATAACACACAATATGTGGATGTGTTTTCTTTGACTTCTTAGTACCTCTTAGTTCCTTTAAGGTTCTTATAGCAGACAGCATGATGCCATGTTGCCTAGCAATGAGCTACAGTGACTTTTTTTTGTATTAATGCACCAATATCACTTATTTTTTATGTTTTTTGTGGCCAACAGCACAAACAGACCAAGCAGTACTGTAGCATCAACACGTAGTAGTTTGAATTAACTTGTCAAGTCTCTCCTTCACCACTGTGTGAGAGAGTGTGTGCGTACATGTTTTGCTAACAATTTAAAATCTACATGGTTTGTTAAACTAATATTTCCTGGGGTTCCGTTTCCGCAGGTGGCATTATTTGTCTCTTCTCCATATTGTTCATATTGCTCTCACCACACACTCTAAATCCTGTTACATACAATCGGTTTCACAGTTTTGATTAAATTGTTCCCACATTTTGATTGATCCTGTCTTCATGTTTTCATGTATTCATAGTGAAAAATATGAGCCTAAAGAGTGCTGTGCCTGGTACTTTACTGGAAAAATTTCAGAGTTGAGAAATTGTTTTCTCTATCTAACCAGAGTCAGAAAAGCTCCAACATTTATCAATGTGAGTTGACTGTACAGTGATCAGATCTACTCTTTTAAACGGGACTGCATAGCATTTTAATCCCTCGGCCAAAAGGCTGATAGGGTATTGTCGTCACTCTGGCGAGCGGTAAACGTGGACACCGAAGTTTGTGAATGGGATAACTCAAGAAGGAAGTCACTTAGGACTTGAAAATTGATACCATAGGTGCATCTACTAAAAATGTGGGTGGCCTCAACCTCAGGGCCAAATTTTCTGAAAATCTTGTGAAGATGATAACAGAATGAAGCAGCATAGGATTTTCATATTAATACCATAAAATGGTAGGCCCATTTGTGAAAACTACATCAAAGAAAAAGAAGTGCAAGAGAAATTATGACATGAAATGACAGTGTTTGAGCCATAATTGGCTACAAATTACTGAAATTGTCTGATATGGCTCACAAAAGTTTTCTTATCTCTGAATGTATCATTATTCAAACTAAAATTTGATTACCAGTTTGACTACTAAAAAAATGGTATAAAAACATTTAATAACTTTTATTTTTGTAAGAAATTTGGAACTATTTCCGTCTTAAGCAGCCCCTGTGGCTGTTTTTGGAAGCTTAAATAACCTAGCAAGTGCAGGAAATGTAAATTTCCTAACTTGTTTAAAAGGTAGTGTTCAAACTATTTTACCTAAACCTAGCTAGATAGTTTGTGTGTGGGTGTGTTTGTGTACTCAGAGTGTGAGCAATTGATTTTTTTACATCACTCAGTCACTTAACAGTCCACAATAAGGGATTGCTAACATTAGCTTATAACAAACGGTACCTAGCTAAGATAGCATTAGCAAGGTTGTCTTTTCTAATCTAAATCAAACATTTTTATATACTGTTATGATATTTTGATACCACGGTAAGCATTTACAGGATATTGTTTTATACAGGAAAACTGTTACTCAATATGGCCCATCTACTAGTTGTTTTTCTCTTTCTCTGTGACCCAAGAATTAATGTGTAGGACTCACAAGCTGGTACCCCAAGGTCGAAAACACCACAGAGATGAGACCACTTCCTTACTCCCATCCTCCCTTTTTCTTTATCTCCTGGAAAAGGCTCGTTAAAGGCTAGGTGGTTCGTTTCAGAATTCACTAATGAAAGAACTCTGTATTTTATGTCTAGGAGTGTATTTTGCTGGGATGATCATAAATTATAGCTGAACTGATAAACTACACACAGGATACTTCTTTGCTCACAAGGCAGGAAGACGTTTCCTTATTTAGTCTGTACCGGTTTGAACTGGGAAAGCTGACACACGAACCTTTTTTTCATCTATATAAACTGCTGTGTATCAAATAAACCTTTGAGTTGATTTGGGAAGGCAACCTGAAGCAGTCTGTGTTTCCTTGTTCTCCCAAGCTGCTCCCGGCGCTGTAACTAACCCAGCTGAATGGCATACCTGAGTGTTACTTTAAATAATTAGGAATCTTAGAAGGAAAGGACAAAACTCTGCTTATCGCTCACGCCACGGAGGAAACCCGGGACGGCAATTTCCTTCAATTACATAGCTGTACTTGCCATAAAATCACACAAAAAACACATTATTTGGTTGGGGGTGCTTCTTCATGTTTGGCTTTTAAATTTGAACTTTCTGCCCAGTTATCGATAAATATGATTTAGTTAATAAAATTTACACTCCTTCAGCCACACCTCTCTCCTGCCCACTTCACTTGAACTAAGAAATGAACAGTTGGCATCAGGAACAAATCCATTTCACTCAATTTACCCAAAATATATATTTGTGTCATTAAAATGTTCATGACTCAGACAACTCTTGAAGCTGCAAATGTATCCTTTCCTGCCCATTTTTAGGTGAGTGACACCATAATTCACGTTACATCAACCATGACAATTCTGATTAGATCCTTCATTTATAAATTACTTCTAGGTCTCATGTCTGGGGATTTGATTTTCTAACATTTATGCTGAGCCTAATCTTGAATTACATCTTTATTCCATGAGGAAGGGTAGAAATGTCAGCCTAGCTATTTTTGCGTACTTTGATCAGCAGTGTGAACACCTATTAGTTTCTTATGTCTGTCTTGGCCTTCTGATCTACATTCATTTTATACTGAATGCCAAAGACATATCTCAACCTTCTTATTTGTGTGTTCGGTGGTTAGTAGACTTTACCTGGATGAGCCCGCAACCCTTTCCCACAGAAATCAATTAAGTCTGCCAATACCTGATTGATCTGCAAGCCAAGGATCGACCCAGTCGTTGGAAGATTAGAGGCGTCGAGGGGAAGGTTACTGTCTTAGCTTTAGCATCTTCATGAACCTTGACATAAATGCATACCATCTCCTCCCAGCTTCCTGGAATAGGGTCTTGTTGGCCTTTGCAGTCTCCAGGAAGCCAGCTGTGCTGTAATTAAATAACAGTAAGGCAGCTACATGAGTGGGGCCCAGGAGATGTGTTCCCTCCCCTGTCAATCCACTTAGATGATAAATGGTTCTCACAAAAGGTTTTTAGAGGGTAAAGCTGAAAGGTTTTGCTCAGTGTGACCAGTGAGAACAAACACTCAGCTTGTAAGATGAGGATTAGCGTGAAATGACAACTGATAAAACAATATGAAAAAGTATATATATATTATCTATCCTTGTGAGGAAGTTTTTTATGATTGCATATTACTTTTGTATAAAACATATAAAATACAAGTAATTAAAAAACAGCTTATACACTCAAAAAAATGAATGAGGTGGATTGTTCAGTGTATATTAATTATTTATTTTCATTTTACTTAAAATATATGTTTTTGTTAAGTTAACATATGTTTTTCTAATCAAGTCTACGTAATTGTGTCTATTATTCAACGTACATAATACTAATGTGTTACTTGATCGCATAACATTTAAGTTAAGTCAATTAGGATCGATATACCTTGTATATCCACAAGGTGGCAGTAATGCAAAAACAGTTGTAATGAAACCGCGCAGAACAAGAAGGTTTCACGGCTTGTGCCTGCTCATGCGCAAGACTTCAAATTTAACTGAAAAAGGCTGTTTTGGCGCCAAGCTGCTGTTTCTTTGAGAGGTAAGACCACTTTTTTCTTTGACTATGTTGTGTAGTATCTATATGTCCAGCATGGTTATATTTTGCGTTTGTCTTACAAGACATGTTATATCGTTTGCGTGTGCTTGTTTTACATTAGTTTTACTGGGTCCTGGACATGCTTATTTTGTGGACTGTGTAAGAAACATTTTTATTGTTTTTTGTTTTATTAAGGGATTAGCTACAGGGGTTCATGGGGTTATTCTTTCAAGGGGTTATTTTTCCATTTGCTTTCTTGGGATTCCTTTTCTGTAATCCGAGAGTCGGAAATATCGAATAGGATAGCAAGGATAGCATAAAGTGACATTTAAAATCCAAAAAGTCAAGGGCGAAAGCCACTGTGACACCATTGTTCTGCTCTATCAGTAATCTGTATTATGTAAAAATGGTCTGTAAATACAGCATGTTTCCTAGCGGAGTTATACATATCAATGTAGTTATAAATTACAGTTTGTGAAAGTACACACTTACTTTTTTTAATAAAATTATTCAAGACATATGAGTGGACAGACAATGGAGGACGACAGACCTGGTGATAATTGCTTCTATAGAAAGTTAGCACATGGCAGTGTCAATCTCTTGCTTTTCTTCTGAGTAGTATTTTATTTAGTTGTAATTCAAACAATAATTTGCTTCTTGAAATTAAGGAATTAATTTTTTTTTTCTTTATAAATCTCAGATCCTGCCTTTACCTGCTCCCTCCTATACTGATGTGGTGTATGTGGTACTGCTGAGCTTGTATGTGGTATGTGAACTGTTATACTTTTAAAAACAAAACTGTTTTATAAGTTAAGTTTTCTTTTGTGACCCATCCCATGCCCCTGTTATTTCTTCTCCACATCTGAACCATGGTAAAGGTTGCAGTTCAAGGGCCTGAGGCATGAAATTCTTTTCAGATCAGCTGTGATCAATATTTTTTGGAACTTGATAAATAACAATAAAAGCTGTAATGGCTCCATTAGCATTTTGTGTAAATGTTTGTGTTAAAATTATAGCTTTAATGAGGTCTTACTACATTAGTTTTAGTTTGTATATGTGTACATATAGTATGTATATTTACAGTACAGTATGTTGTGTTTGTTGACATATTTTCAGGTGGAAGCAGAATATGTGAGGATTACTACTGCTGCACATGTTCCAAGGCTTTTTACACAACTTGACCAATACACTGACCAGCTCATAAAAGTCTTCAAGAAAAAAGGAGGCGTTGCAGGGAAGAAAATTAGACAAACTTTGGCCCCAGCCACACAGGTGCGTTATTCTGTTGGTAGCAAAATATTATGGCTAATAAGATCATTTTCAAATTTAAACAGCTAGTGTATGGTAGCTGCACAGTGCACTTACATTTATATTAAGCAAGACAAAGTTTGGTACTCAAAACGTTGAAAATTTAAATTACCTAAACATATGTAAAATCTGATCCCTTGATTTAGGTTAAACCAGAAGTGAATGTTTTTATGTTATGTTTTGAATGCAAAAAAGATGATGTATTAGTTTGTCTTTACCTCCATTATGGACATATATAATGTGGTGGAAACCCTGCCCAACAGGTTAACTATTCATGTCCATGTGATGATTAGTTGGTCTTGTGTACATGTCTATCTGTGCAGTGGATATGTCATTCATTTTGCGTATAATGTGAGTTTCTGTCATCCTAAAGTATATCTGTTTTCTCTTCCTGTATCTCTGCCACTCTCTACAGAAGGAAACCATTGAAAAGGGGAGGGAGTGTGTCCTCAGGGCACTACCTTTTTACCTGAATGAAGACCCAAGCATCCTCTTCAAAGAATAATTGGTTGGTAATTTTAGTTTAGTTTTTTATCTGTATTAAACCAAATTTTGAATAACTAATGTTGTTGCATGTTGTAATGTTGTTGTTGTTGTTGTAATTTGCATGGAACCTGTTTAAATGTTTTGGGAAATCTTCTTGTATACCCAAACTATTTATATTTATCGTTGAATCTGTAGTCTAAAATAGTGGCGCACTGGGGTGCATGTTCCTAATATTGTGTTTACGTCATTAAAGGGTAGCTTTGGCCCTTTTTCTTTCTTTTTTTAAAACTGGATGCCATTTTTCTATGTTTTTGTGTCTAAGCTACAGCTGTTCAGAGGGAGCTGGAACAAATTACCCTTGCTATCTTTACCATCGAAAGAGCTGATGCCAGCACTCCTCCAGCCGATGTGGGTGTAAGCGCCAGACGTCTGCTTTATATTTTTATTTACGATTGAGTTCATGTTTGTTTTATAATTCATAGATTCATTACATAAGTCATCTTTTCAGGATTAATAAATGTGAAAATATATGTGTTTACATAAAGTAATTTTAAGTCACTGTTTTGGGATTGGAACCTAAAAGGGGGTACCTCTCACTTTAATTATGTAAGTGCAATAGTAGCATGAAACCCTGTGTGAGAGGGAAGGGGAGGAGCATGGACAGAGAGGTTAGGAGTCTCACGGTTTTCTGACCGTGTGCACAGCTAGTTCTGGATAACTGCTATTTTTTGGAACTTTCATGCTTTTTAGGAAGGAGTTCATTGTTACATCTTCCGTTTGTAATAAATAAACAGTCTTCAAATCATAATGCAACTGGAAGCATTTCTTTTGGAAACCAGGAACACGCGTCAGCCATAGACTCTTCTTTTTTGAACTTGGTTTATTGGAAATTACCCTACAGTGGGTATAACCATCTAGTGTGTCCTGCATGACCTGGAAGACCTGGCCTCTGCATGTGCACTCTTAATGGGTGGGATATATGCACTGAATCTCAGTTAACCTCAAGACTGAAAGCTAAGAGACAATCAAAAGTATTGAGATTTAAAGGATTTAATTGAGAGATGATACTGCACCAGAAATGTTGAAGGGTGGTGTGTATATTAGCGTTCAAGGCATATTGTTATGAGGTGGAAATATGTTCATATTCAGTTTGTGTTACATTGTGTGCATTGTAAAGGTAATTGCAATACATACTAAAATTAAGGGTAAGTTAGGAGGTTGATCTGATATCCTCGTGTTGGTGTTGTTCCCAGATCATCATACTAAATGTTGTTCCAGGATCAACATTGCAAGTGACCAATCAGAATGTTGTGACGTCATACTTTTGCGACTTCGGGAAAAACCGGCGTAAAACAAAAAACTGTACTTAAGCTGCGTGAAACCGCCTCTGTCCGCCGATCAACTGACCCTAACCCTAACCGTAACCCTTTAATAAACAGTAAGCAGAATTGATATTGTCCTTGCAACATTGGAATTTCATAAATGCACGAATGGCTTGGAATAGAATAACGTCACAACAATGTGATTGGTCACTTGCAATGTTGAACCTGGAACAACATTTTCATGATGGTCTGGGAACAACACCAACACGAGGATATCAGATCATCCAAGTTGGGAATGCAGGATGAATGTATATTTTGTGGACTTTTAAAGACGAACAATTGTTTCCATGTTAAAATGTTTACATCTGAAGTTTTTTGCCCAAACACTGGTAAAATAAATGTTGACAGTGGCGAGTGTTAAATGGTTACTGCTGTGCTGTTGCAAAAAAACTGAACGCTGACAAGCTGTTTTATTGTTAGACCATAATGTTGGCATGTTTTGTTGAAGTTTTATTTGGGATGGTGATGTAATTTTCTTTGATTGCTAATATCAGTGGACTATTTATTATTATTATTGTTGTTGTTGTTGTTGTTGTTGTTGTTGTTGTTGTTGTTACATTTTTTTTTTTTTTTAAATTGTGGCTGTTGAGGTGGACACTTCACTTTGCATTGTTAAAGGAAAGCACTTCATTGGCATTGTGTTACTGGACTGACCCTAAGCAATCATTGCAAATAGCAACTTTGCTATCCATTTTAGACACTAAAAGAAAAAAACACTCACAGACCTTACTAGCATCACATGTGCATAACTCAAGTGTCATCTTATCAATGTGTTATGTGATCTTCAATGCGTTTTTTTTTCTTCTATTTCTGGTAGATACAGACATTTAATTTAAAGTCTTGATGTTGCATCTGTCTACATACTGTTAATTACTAACCCTAATGAGCTGTTGTGTTTTATTTTGGACTGGGTTTACACAAATGCTCACTGAATGTGTTGGCAATAAAATAAATTTAAAAAAATAAGTTGGATGTACTTAATTCATTTGTGTGGAACCTGTTGACAAAATAGATTTATGTAAAACTAATTAATAAAGCACAAGGTGGCTGAAAATATAATATTTGAATTAATCTAACTAATCTAAACTATCTAACCTGAAAATATATCATCTATGTTCATACAACATAACTTGATTTAGTTAGTCTTAAATATGTCTTGTTAATCTTAAGTAGTTTTTTTAAATTAGATGAACTAAAGATTTTTGCTTTAAACTAACATAATTCAATTTCGTGGAACCTGTTGACAAAATAATTTTAATTAAAGTCAACGTTTCATTTTTTTGAGTGTACAGTTGGTAGAAAAGTAAAAGTAAGTGGCTGACTGACTAATATTTCATATCTATGACAGGATGTATGTAAGTAAGTATTTAAGCTGCTGCTTTCAGTATATAGAGTGACACCGATATGCAACAGAAACTCCATCTAAATGTATGTAGTAACTATCAATCAGGGCAACATATCAACTTGGAGAAATTTTTGTTCATTCTTTAACTCAGCGATGTTGGTGGGTTTCTTCACATCAGCTGCTGTTATGGAAGATGGTAGATGTTTCTATGACTTTTATTCAGCTGTGTGAAAACTATAACTTTAATCTCAGCCAAACCGATTTATTCACGAACAAATAAAACACTAAAAAAAAGCCAAACAATAAAATGTTTAAGTTATCTAAGTGACTTATTTATATCATGTTTAACCCGAAAGACCGCGGGGGGGGGGGGGGATTGAAAACGATGCACCTGGAGTTCGCTGTTCTCGCCCCTGCTAGCTATTGAGCTGGTGAGTAACAGACGTCCACGAAAACGTTGGAGCAGATAGTTGAAGTTTACACAGCTACATTCTCGCCTGTAAATATCTTAAAAGTTTATTTTATGACCCAGAAAAAGTAATAAGAGTAATATTAAAACTTCGTAGCGGCCGGCATTGTTGGAAACTGGAATTGGCTGGGCCGGGCTATGAATTCTGAGATACGGTGGGCCACGAAGGACACACCTGACCCATCCTTTAAATCTGGGGGAAAGGAGGACGCATTTGTCGGCTGCATTTGGAGGAGTCTACGAATTTGGACAGCCTTCATTGCGTTGCTGTGATGTAATTGGCCTTCAAATGCGGCCTCAGGAGGATGCAGCCCATGAATTTGGACACCCCCAATGTGTAGTTTTAGTTCATTTCTAAGGGGTTGAAATTTTTTTTTACATACATAAAGGCTAAAAACACCTCATTTTAGCCCAAAGCCTTCTGGTTGCCAGGCACCACAATGATGTTACTCTCATCAAAAAGAAGTCTCAGTACTTTAGTAAGATGTTATAGGCGGCTAAATGCTAAAAAAAATTCATTTTAGCCTAGTGCTAGGTGGTTGTGAGGCAATATAGTGAGATCATATTAAGTGATTTAGGAAATAACTTTTCAGTGTCTAAGATATGCCTGTGGACCAAGTCTGGTTCTCAGTATCTGATGGTCTAGGAAGAACATAGAGAAAACCACAGAAACTGACATTTTTTGTATTGCGATTCCCCTTAACATCATGTTCTTCTGCTAAAAGCCATTTTACTATATCATGTACTTTCTTAAGAGTCATTTCACAGACAGGTCATGACAATATCTTTAATAATTTGCTATTGTCATTCAGATTTCATTGTACCATAAAAAAAAGAAACTATCTGTCCCAGATGCATCAAGACAGCTCAAACCATCATACTCCCACCACTATTTTTTCACAGATGGGATAAAGTTTCGATATTGATGTGGTGTATTCCTTGCTCCAAACAGCACAGTTGTCCTTTAAACCAAACAGTTCTATTTTGCTCTCATTCATCACAAGCCTTGTGGCTTGTCTATGTGATTGTTAGCAAACTGTAGACTTGGAGTGGTATGATTTAAGGAAAAAAGTATCTTTCTCTTTGCAAACCACGCACAGTAGTGTTGTTCAGTGTTCAGACGCTGAACTCGTAAACTTTAATATTACCCAATGGGACGGCACTCTAGTAGAAGTTACACTGGGTTTTTCTGTGACGTGCTCTGGTTTTGACTTTCCTTATTTTGCAAACAGTCAGATTCTTAAGAGTTGAGCATCAACAGCTATTTGAATGAAGTGCTCATAAATATGTGTTTCTATGGTGGTGCTCTTACATACACGTGCTCTGCACATAGTGCCAACTCCAATGTCATTCCTCTTATTGTTAACATCAGTTTTTACACAAATTCCATAGGTTTACATACTTTTGCTACTCAATGATATGCAATACTGGACCACAGATTAATAAATAAATGGCATTTAGTCAGTGATGCCAGTAACGCGTTACTAAGTAACTACTAAGTAACTAAGTAACTCTGAATATGACCACTTTTTCAGTAACGACTAATCTAACGCGTTACTATTTCCATAACAGTAGTCAGATTTAAGTTACTTGTCCAAACCACTGTGCGTTACTATTTTTTTTTTAAACAAGAAGATTTGGTTTCTTCTTTTCGTCTCGGTGGATGACAAACGCATACGTGTCGTGAAACGTCACATAAGCGACAGGTCACGTTTCCCGCTCACAAGCAGCCAGTGACGTAAAAAAGTGTAAAGAACAATGGAGGGAGAGAGATGTTCGTTCTTTAGCTGGAAATATAGTCACTATTTTGAGTTTCTGTCAACTAAAGATTTCAATATTAAGGTTCGTTGTACACTCTGTGTTGGCGAAAAAGTGTTATCTACCATCAAAAACACTACGTCAAACTTAAAGAAACATTTGGAGTCGCAGCACGGCACAGTCAAACTCATAGAGTCCCACCAAGTGGTCCGAAGCAGAGAGCCGTGACTTCCGCAGAAGGTCCTACACCACCCAAACAACAAAAGTTGGACTTTGGTGCAAAACCAGTAAGTGATGAAGAATTGAAGAAGTTGGTCGCGCAGTATATTGTAGAAGAAATGCTACCTATAAACACTGTTGATTCGCCCTCGTTTCGTGCCATAATAAAAAAGATCCCTACTTCTGTTAATTCCGAGCTGCCTCACTGAACGACTTTTACTTCTTACCTGGAGAAGGAGTTTACAGAAATGGAGAGAAATCTGAAGGCCTCACTGAATGAGATTGACTTTGTTTCAACTACTGCGGATATTTGAAGTGCTAACAACAGAAGCTATATGGGAGTAACGCTCCACTGGATCAGTAGAACCACATTAGAGCGCCACAAGTTTGCATTAGCATGTAGGCGAATTCGTGGTAGACACACGTAAGATGTCATTGGTACAGAAATCGAAAACATTCACTCCTCTTATGGATTACTCAACAAAGTAGTTGCAACAGTTACTGATAATGGATCCAACTTTGTTAAGGCGTTTCAAGTTTATCATCCTGTCACGGAGTCCGATGATGAGACGGAGGAGGAAGAGTCCACCCCCAAAGACGATGATGTCACTTTTTAGATCTGTCAGAAATCCTCTCGGCTGAGAATGAAAGTGATGGTCAGCTGTCTCTTCCCCCGCACCGCAGGTGCAGAGAGCAGAGCTGTGTATAGGAGCAGCACAGCAAAATGCACAGCTCTTTGGACCAAATCGAGTAGACCTGCACTTGCATCAGAAACAGTGGAAGAAATGGCAAAAGAATGCTCCTCATACCAACATCCACAAGGTGGAATTCCTTTTTTGATGCTGTAAAGAGAATTGCAGAAATCCCCATGGGTGAGCTGAATACTGTGTGCACAAAGCTAGGACTGAAGTGCTTCAAAAATCAAGAATACCAGTCCCTGCATGAGTACTGCATGGCCATGAAACCTCTGACTGCAGCACTGGACATTTTACAAGGCGACTGTCCATATTGAACTTTACTACCAACACTTGAAGTTCTGATGTAGAAGACCCTGGCTGTGAAAGATGACCTCTCCAGGATGACTGCAGGCCTTCCAGATGCCTTTGTACAGGTACGCTCCATTAGTCAAATTTTTTTGCTTCATACAATTCACAAACATGGAACAGAATATTAATTATCATTGCAAAATAATATTAAAACAATTAAAATGTTTAACCTAAAACAAAATTAAATCCATACTACTGATCTCATATTAGGCATGGTTTGCAAGTAATTCAATAACATAATAAATTGTAGGCATAAAAACATTGATTATCGTTTCGCCGGTGTGCTGGACGACAAAGATGCCCTTCTCGCAGCTGCCAGTTGTCCAAAATTCAAACTCTGATGGCTGAGAGATGCAGGAAGGAGGGAGCGAGTAAAACAGCTTCTGACAGCAGAGTGTTGCACCAATGCTCCTGTTGCAAAAAACCCTGCCAGTGTGCCCAGTGCTACTACATCTAGCAGCCAAGGTGAGATGGACTTTTTCACTTTTGAGGCAGAGCCAAAGGAGGAGACCCTTTCTGCAGAAAAAGAAGTTATGGACTACCTGATGTCAGGCTACGGCCTTCAGATTCTGCATGTTTTCAAGCATAAAGACAAGTTT
Organism: Diplotaxodon limnothrissa; assembly: GCF_057381915.1. Classification (NCBI taxonomy): domain Eukaryota; kingdom Metazoa; phylum Chordata; class Actinopteri; order Cichliformes; family Cichlidae; genus Diplotaxodon; species Diplotaxodon limnothrissa. The sequence continues at coordinate 51,561,951 of NC_140598.1, read as the reverse complement.
TATAAAGTATAACACTCCAACCCCATCAAGTGCTCCTGTGGAGCGACTTTTTAGTCTGGGAGGTTTGGTGCTCACGCCTAAAAGAAATCGACTTTCTGACAAAAGGTTTGAGAAGCTTCTGTTAATGAGGTACAACCACTGGTTTAGTCGCTCCACTCTACTGTTTCCCCCATAACATGCGATGACAACATATACTGAAAAAAAGAGAATAGGGAATCCAAATTAAATAACTATTTGCAAGTAAGTGAATTAAGTTTATCAACGTTACTTAATAAAGTTATTAAAGTTGCCAGGTTAATTAACTTAAATCAATTACTTGCAAGGAAGTAAAGCAATTTATTTAAGTTTGACCTGAAGTCTCTTTTTTTTTCATTAGATTAGTCCATAGTTACAAAAGTGGACAATAGTGCTTACATGTGGATGATATAAAAAGTATCTTAAGGGAAGTCAAGAAAGACTCTTTGGGGTTTTTTTTATAAAAAGTATTTAAGTCAAAAAGGACTTGTTTTTTATTTTTATAAAAAGCATTTATGTGAAATGAAGTCGACTTATTCTTTTTATATAAAAAGTATTTATGTTAAGTGAAGTAACAAGACTCTCTTTATTTTCATAAAAACAAGTATTTCTGTCAGGAAAAAGTTTTAAGTTCGACTTCAAATGTCAGGAGATATATTGTTGACATTACTGTTAAAATACACTTCCAATAAAGTGAGTATTGGCAAAACCGGTTGATGTTTTTATGTTGAGGCAGTGGGGAGTGTTATTGGCAGCTTCTGAAAGTAACTAATAAAGTAACTAGTAATCTAACTTAGTTACTTTAACAACAAAGTAATCAGTATATTAACTAAGTTTCTTTTCGAAGGAGTAATCAGTAGACAGTAATATATTACTTTTTCAAAGTAACTGTTACAACACTGCATTTAGTTGCATTAACGAAATTCGATTCATTTTAAAAATGTTTAGATTTTCAATTTTTTCTTTTCTGGTATTGATGCAAAAACACAGTGCTTAACAAATTTAATACAAATACATATGAGGTAAGTTATATGTAAGGTTTACTCCCTAAATTAACAGTATTTAAATTAACAGTAATTATTGGTAATTGCCAAATAAATTGTTTAATTTTCTGTAATGTTTGCCCACCGGTATCCATAAGATCTTTAATCAAAGTGCTGTTTTTAACACTAAACTATAATTACAGCTGTTGTTCATGAATGTTCAAATGTACAATTTCACAAAGAAGCAGAACATTTTTTTTTTTATTAAGATGCCAAATTACAGTTATTCATTTGAATTCCTGTAGAGAAAAATTAACGGTTGAATGGTACTCCTGATTAATTTCTGACTTCTTAGAGAAGTCCAGTAAAACATGAATTCAGTTTATTTGCATGATACATAAAAATATATCTATTTTTTAGCTTTAACAAGTCGCTGAATGATTTCTAGATTTTCTGTTGTTTTTATTACTTCACTGTGTGAAACGTATACGGCCTCACAAACTTTTTCCCGCACAGGAATATATCATGCGTGCATCACTGCACCACCCAGCCACAACAGAGTCCTTGTGCTAAGAGGAAATTTAGCTTTATGTGTAATTACAATGAACTAAACAACAATGAAAATATATCAATTCCTGTGGCGGGCCCTGTAATTGCAGGCGGTCAGTGCTTGTGACAAAGTAACACTATACCCAAATAAACGACCGTGCGCTCATGCGTGTCAAAGTATAATGCTTTTGGTTCACTGACTGATGAGATCCATTACTCTTAAAATTAAGTTTAATGTTCTTGTAGGCAGCAGGTGATTTTGTCCGTCAGGGTGTATGCACATGCCCGGCTCTGCAACGATAAGCATAATCAAGAAATGATAGACATGAGCACAGATGAACACGTGCATGAATGTACGCAACCATGTGTGTGTGAGCGGGCATAATGCAACCTGAGTGCTGCCATATCTTTATCAAAATAGGGTGTGAGTGTTGTTTATGAGGAAAAAATAATGCAGTAGTGATATTCGAGCAGTGTTTAACTGGAGCATTAATGGAGACAGAGACATTGAACCAAAATGTATTATTCAGCACTTAAAAGCACAGAGCATCTCATTGAAGCAGTTTAAAGGCCCTGTCCAATTACACTGCTGCTTAATATTTCACACACTGATGGGGGGGGGTGCATTACTTCAGGAGCTAATAGAAAGGAATCATATATTATTCACTCATTGGTGATCTTGACAGAGTCCTCATAGGTCAAGCAAGGTCAAGCTGGAGGGTAGTGTGGTGTCGGTGTGAAAGGCGGTTGTTGTGGCGTCGTCCAGTTTATTTAGCTATAAATGTTCCCTCAGCTCTGCATTAGTATTTTCTTTTCTCTTTGGCAAACACACAGGCACACAGGAGTGATCCACGTTCTTTTGTCTCTGTTCCCAATCTCCGACGTTCCTTTTATTCAAGCCGACCTACAGTATTTCTGTTGGATGACAGAGCAGCAACAGCAAACAGATTGCAGCGCCAGGATGTATCAGCTATCTCTAGGAATCTGACATTTATGGGTCTTGTTTTTCTCCCACATTTTTGCATAGACTCCTTTCAGCTTTCGCTGTCCTTGCATCACACCTGACAGCTGTCAGGAAAAAAAAGTTTGAAGTTTTGACAGAGCTGTTGCTAGATTTGAAGAAAAGCCGGTATCCTCATTCTATTATGTGGTGTTGACCAAATTTGTGCCCTCGGGGATACTACAGGAGAAATGTGCATTTGCACTTGCACTTGTACTTGACTGCACATCGCCTGAGGCAGACACCTATGTATACCTCCACTCTCAGCATCATCAGACCTGCAAACTGCCAAATAACAACCAAAAGTCTGTGTACAGCTCTTAAGTATTTTTGCTGGAACAAGAGGTTTGTGTTTTTGATTGATTCATTATCAGGTGAGACTGACAAAATGATGGCTGGTACGGGGTTGTTAAAAGTAACTGATTGAGTTATTACAGCTTGTTTACACACACAGGGCAGGACCACGCACCACTATCAATTGTTTAAATGCAAAGAGAAAAGATAAGCTTTAGAAATACCTGCTTTGCATTCTGCAGTAATGTCATGCAAGTAAAAAAATACATTTTGATATGAAAATAGGTTTATTTTTAAAACTTTTTGCACTTTTTGAGTACCATTAAGAGACCACTTCTGATTTTACGAAAACAATATGAACTAAAATAATCTTGAATCTTGTGTTAGTGTGTATTGTGTTATACCCAAGGTAGGTACATTAAATTACTTAAAAGATGCCTGCAAGCCCTTACCAGAGTGGAAATAATTGTGTCCGCTTACTCATGCAACAATTATGGTAATGTGCTGCTTTCCCATGGTTATGTTATTATCACCATGATTGAACTCTATGCGTGACTTTGCCTACATCAGCTTTGTAGAGAAAAATAACCTGCTTCTGGTGCTGAAAATGGTCTAAAAGGTGCAGGAGACTCAGCTGAATGGCAACTAATGTTAGCAAATGACTGAAAGATTCCCACTTTAGCTTGGCATAGTACTAAGTTCATAATGTCCTCCAAACATCGCACATGAAAACAACATTTTGCCTTAATTGTGTAGTAATGACTTTAAGGTAATTTATGGGTGATAGTGCACATTTACGTACATTTCCGAAACTATTTCCTACACTGTTTTCAGTAATGGTGATAATAACCATTACCTTTTTAAATGCTGTTCAAATGTTCTACTCTGAAACCCAAACTTATCCCCTCACGTTGTTTGGAGTGTTCTAACTTAAGTACAACCAATGATAATCACAATTGTTTTATGAAATACAAACACCCCAAGTCTTTCCCACTCAGTGTGCCAGGAGCATTAATAGGCCCACAGATATTGTTTGAGTCACATTTGACTTTTTCAGCAAAATTTAATTTTACATTAGGAGTGAAAGAAGGTTAGTATTACATCATTTGGTTCAGTCTTACCATCAAAATAACCAATTGCTGAACCTTAAATAAGGAGAAAAGAATGCAGTTGACTACAGCGTTCTTATACTGAGTTACCATTCTTTTTGTTATATTTCTTAAAATTTGTTATAATATTAAAGTGGTCTTGAGCAGTAATTCTCCAGGCTTTCTTCTTTGGAGTCTTTCTTTCAACACTGACTGACTTTATCTGACTGTTTATTAAGCTACTTAATACTTGTGTATGAATCATTCAAAATAAAATGTAAAAGCTCTTTAAAAACTATCTACAGCAGATGAATAGAAGCTGAAAGTCATGTCCTTAAGGAACAGGTAAAAATAACGCAAAGACCTGACACAGGACCTGAGAGTTGATCTGTCTGCTATTCACTGAAGCCTCATCCGAAGTAGTCTCAGTGGAAGGGTGGCTGTCAAGAAGTCATTCTAAAGGAAAGAAAGCAGGGAGAAAAGCTCGAGGAATGCCACAATACAGAAGAACTGGACTAAAACTCAGCAGCAAAAGGTCTTACAGGTTGATGAATCCAAATAAGAAAGCTTTGGTTAAATCATTCGTGTATGTGGAGGAGTTTAGGATTACAGTAGTTGGTTTCTCATCAAAATTGATGAAATTATTAAGACAGAAATTTGGCATTAAATTTTGATCCACCATGCAGTACCATCATCAGTATGTATGGTATGTACATTGGGTAGGGCTGGGCGATATGACCCAAAATTCATATCTCGATATTTTTTAGCTGGATGGCGATATAAGATATATATCTCGATATATTTTTTTTAAAGCCATAAAGTAAGAACAAAAAGAGAGTTCTTAGTCAAAGCTGTGTCCCAGATGTCACACAGGCACTTTTATTAACATAGAACAGATGTACATAAAATTTACTCAAAAATAAATTATGAGCATTTATTAAATAATAATGCTCCATAAATAAAAGAAAACAATGTTGTTTTTGTGCATAACAAAAAGCTCACAAATGTGCAGTCAAAATGTAAACTAAAAGACGCCGAGCACAATAACAAAGACAGATTTCACAGCTGCTCTGTTCCCAACTTGTACTGCGTGACTGACAGCCTGGAGTTTGTAATCTGCTTCGCAACCACGTCTCTTAACAGGTGCCATTTATGGTCCTTATACACAGTAGGGTAATATTACGTTGAAGCACAGTACGTATCACTCCGCGAGGCTCAGCCGTAATGCTCCGACAATCCATCAAGCGGTGCAGCTCCGTAGCTTACCAAAGTCATACTAAAACATTTTTTGACAGATTGCTGAGCGCCGTGTTCCACATAAAATCGGTTCGCGGCCATCAAGCACAACCAGAATTCATACATAAGGCGTGCTGTCAACTTTTGAGAAAATGAAAGGATTTTAGTCCGTGCAGCACCTCTGGGCTGCATGGCGTTAGCGTGGTTAGCTCGTTAGCGTGGTTAGCTAGCTAACACGTTGACGCCGTCCAGCCCCACGCACGGGGCGGTGTGCAGTAACTCGTTAACGGAGATTTGCCATGTCCATCTTGTCGCTTCCTGCAGGTGAAGCGATGGGGGAGGAGGGGGAGTTGTGTTCAGTGAAGGCGAGGCCGAGTAACATTGCGTAAAGACGAAAGTGGACGAAAGAGAGGCAAACTTGCGGCTCCACAAGTATAATTATAACGTAACATAGACTATATCGATATAAAGGATATTGTCACATCTTATATCTCGTATAAAAATATATCGATATTTTTTAAAAACTCGATATATCGCCCAGCTCTAACATTGGGTACATACCAAGGGGGTTGGGAAGCACATCTGTAACCGGCAGGTCACCGGTTCGATCCCCGGGCTCTCTGTCCTGGTCGTTGTGTCCTTGGGCAAGACACTTTACCGCCTACTGGTGTTGGCCAGAGGGGAACTCTATCAGTCATGGATTGGCCCCAGAACTCAAACCTCAACGTTATTGAAGCAGTGTGGGATCATTTTGGCGGAGAACACAACAAAATGCAGCACGGATCCGAAGAACAGCTTTGATTGTCCTTTAAGAACTACTTCTGATCGCTACCTACAAAAATACAGGTTGTACCCCTCAGCCTCCTAGCACCTGCACCTATGGTGTGAATTTCAAAATCCTACTTTGCCCTCGTGTCAAGTCACAAGATTTTTAGAAAACTTGACATGGGATCCTGACCCATGAGGTCACTGAGATTTAAACTTAGCTGAGATTTCTCAGTAGATACACACTGGTATCATATGACACTTGTAGGCGTCTTCCTTCTCGAGTTATCTTTGAATTGGACATCTGACCTTGACTTTGAAGTCGAGGTCACTGAGATTCAAAGTTGCATGTGATTTTCAGTAGGTACACCTATGGTATTCATTTGAAACTCCCCCATTGCTTTGTTGTCTCATTCACAAACTTGGGTTTCCATGTCGCCTGCCTGGCAGCATGATGACAGTACCCTCTGTGGCTAACAGAGTTCAGACTGTGTGACAATAAAGATGGTCAAACCAAATATTCACCTTCAAAACTGTTAGAATTCTATAAGCTTTTGTCTTTTGCCTTATGTACTGTGTTTCCATGCTTGTCTGTACACATTTCTATCTCCCATCTTCCTAGCAATATATAAAGAAATGAGAAATTCCTTAAGACTTTTGTTTATACATTTCTGAGCTCAAATTAGATTATAAATCCAATTTGCAACAACAATTTCCTGTTGAAGGCCACGATGTGTGGAAAACTTCATAGGAAAAAAGCAACACTAAAACACTGGCCTTCAAAAACACAGCAAACCATCCAGATTATTTCCTGATGTTCCTGAAAACTAGATTTAGACATACAGATCAGTAGCCTTCGCAGATATTAGTATTAATGCAGTGCAGACATTAGGGTTACAAAATGTCCTCATCAACAGTTTTTAGAGATTTCACCATACACTGTGATCAAATATTAAGAGCACCGTGAGGACTGAGAGCGTAATTTGAATTTTCACCTCTACCCTTAGAGCTCTTCGTCTACTCCATAGCTGGGAAATTCTTACATTAGAGATGGGACAAGGTCAATGTTTTGCAAGGCACAGGCCGTGTTTTTGGCACTGAAGTCCAGAGCTAGGTCCCAAGTCAAGTCCAGGTCCTTTACTTAAAGTTTTGAGTCTTAAATCAGTTATTATGCACCCTTCACCCAATGTAACGTCATTTTGCATTTCAGGTCAGCCCTAATCACAAGGCCAGGGCACACCACACAGTGGCACAGCAAAATTAATTCACTTATCTTAATGAAATATTTGGTTTAAAAGCTTATGGTCCTGTGAATTTTGCAGCGAGTTGGTACAACTTTTAGCTCAAATCTTTCCCCGTAGAACAACATTACAAAATCGACTTATACACACAAAGTTGTATTATTGTACATTTCCTTCAGTAGAACTATTACTTCGGTTAGTATTATATGAAGACTTTATATTCTGCTAAACATCATATTTTATAAAAACAGTGGAGTGGCTATCCTCTGAGTACCACATATCCTAAAATAAACAGCTGAGTTCAGAAACTAAGACTATAACAAAGAGGAACTGACATGGTTAACTGTCAGTTTCTACAGGGCCAGAAAACTTTTTCTATCAGCCAATTGTCAGTAAACTTGTTGGCTTTGTCACCTTTGGGACAATAAATCTATAGAATTTATTCAACAATGGGTTTTTATCACAATCACTTACTTGCAGCAGTTTAAAGTACAAATCTTTAAAAAGATTTAAACATTGTGTATGAAGCAGCACGGTTAAAATACATTAACTCTGGCTCTTCTCTCAAACATCAGCACTATCAGCTCCCTGTTAGTCTTCACACTTCCAAGTCTGAGACCGACCAAAGTTAACTTTTCTTAAACAGTGGCATTTTCATCTCATTTTGCCATCAGTTATAAGTCAAGATGGACAATCATTAAGTCAAGTCATCAAACAAAAATCTGACACAAGTCCTTCAAAGTCAAGAGGAAAGTATTTCTTTTAAGTTGTTGTCATTGTTGGCTGTCAGATGTTTCCGATTTGTGTCCTCTGCGAAAATTCCCTTCTACTCTCAGCTGGAACACCGTGCCAGTTGTCACCTTCACTGTGAGTTTCATTCCCTCTAATCAACCACACCTGGCGATACACCTGGCACTTTTGTCATTAGCTGAATTCCCTGATTGCACCGAGCTGCTGGCCTCCCTGCGTTTGATTCAGGTCTTTTGTTCAGCCGAGCACACACAGGATTAGATACAGTTAGAGATTAACTAAATGTTCGGCTTAAATCAAACCAAGGCGGTGTTGCAAATCCATTTTCTTCTTTATAAGAAGTCTTCAAATTGGTCAAACCTGCAATTTCCTCCCTCATTTTCTTAATTTTAATGTAAATTTAGAGATGTGTATTATGTGGGCGCAGTTAGGGGCAAATTAACTTCGGAGCTAACTCACTTACGGATCTCATTAAGGCAGAGCTGCCTGAGCAAGCTGGTGTGTACCGGCTTCTTCCCACCTTCTTTTGCTCTTTTTTTTCCCCCTCTCCTCCTCCGTATTTGCTTCAGTCCTCTCTAAAATGTGTCTTCTTTGTTGCCATTAGACCTAGGGAGTAAGGTGACTTTACTTGAGAAAAGCTCGGAAAGAAGTTAGCTGCAAAAGAGGCCTTGGGGAGGAGGAGGGAGGGAAAAACAATCATGAAATGCTGCTGTCTTAAGAGGGCTTCCCACTGAGAGAGAAGAGAATGAAAGGCACGCTCATTCTTCCTCACACTCCTTGACATCCAGGAGTGAAAGAAGGAGGAGAGTGAGTAGGAGGGGAAGGAGGGCAAAAGGAGACAGTGTTTTGGGAAGAAAATTGTGTGCCCTGTGCCCTCATCAACAGGCCTCCTTACCCACTGGGGTCCAACAGCTCCGTTGACACTATGAATAATTCCCAATGTCCTCTGGCCCTAGCAGTGACCTGAAAAGAAGATATAATTAATGCATAGGCCTCGCACTCAACAGTCACAGATGAGAAGGACTAGATCCAGATTTGGATTATTAGATAATATTGTAAGAAAAACTTACATTTGCAGCTGCTTCTTTGTCTCAGTTGTAATGCGTGCAGTACTTCCACAAAAAAGCCATTGTTTGGTATGCACACTGGTAAGTGCTTGCATAGGCACACTGCAGCGGTTAGTTTAACGTGCCCAATGTCATACAGATATACAGCAATGTCAAGATTTGTATTTCTCTGTGTTTCCAATTTCATGAGACAGTGATGCGTGACAGCGGTGACAAAAACTCCAAGGTGCTGCTGCACTGCCCAGGTATTCACTGAGCAGTGCTGACATAGCTGCTGAATTTTTTTTTTCTTCTTCCTGTTTTACTTTTTCGCAAAAGCTCTCACAAATTAGATTCAGCCTGTCATCTGAGTGCAAAGCAAAATTTTATACGGGTCATCTTATACCAGAGTGGAACTCCTCAAAGTTCGGGGTGAGAAGGGAGTGTCTTCTGTTTTCGTTAGTTCATTATTTATAATAATCTAATCTAATTAAATGCAAAACACATTGTGATTCCTGACCTACAAATGTCACGTACTGCTGCTATCAAATATTTATAGACATTAGTCAACATTCATTAGTGAAATAAAAAGATCTACTATGTCATTTGACCTGCACGACCTTTGACCCTCCTCAGTTTAACTACAGGGATAATTCTTTTCTTCTACGCTGTCTCAGCACTGATCACCCATCTTCTACAACCACCAGGTGAAAATGGTCCTTTTTTTTCCCTCGCTCCATTTCATTTGTTATTATGTTAATTAGATTTTCCTTCCAAAGTCAGCTTTGTATCGGGTATGTCTGTTGGTGATTAGCTTCCCTCCTATTCTGAGCTGTGAGTTGAATGCGATATCGGGCTGCAAAACAGTCAGTCTGAGAAATATGTGCAGTCCAGCCTCCTTCCGCCCTCAAAAGGTTTGCCCTTGCACGTATACTGAAATAAGAAAATTTCACTGATGTTTGAATTATAGCTGACCCATATCTGTGAAGAAAGATCGGGGTTATATTTTCCTTCAATATGTTTTTCTTTCAACCCTCATGCATGCAAATGACGGCCCAGTTGAAACATGCTGGGAAGAAAAAAAAATAAAAGAGGCACTCATTTATATGTTCATTTAACTGCTGAACTCTGACAGTGCAGCTGGTTTTCCCAAGAGAGTCTCGGAGTCTATTTGATGATGTTTTGAAATGTATTCACTCAAATTAAATGCTGTGCTAGTTTTAAAACTTTGGAGGTAGTAAAAGGATTTTTCAAAATAGGCATCTTTCCAATCAGTCCACGTAGCAGCTCTTAAAAATGTACCATCAAATGACAATTTATCCTATTAAAGGGCACTCCACCAATAAAGGTGAATAAAGGTCAGGTCACTTATCATGCTAAGTGCCACTCAGCCTGTGAAATGAGTCTTTTCAAAGTTTAAAAAGGAATAAAACAATGGTGTCATTAGGGTTATCTCAGCATTCGCTTGGAGACTTAGACTTTATGCAGGGTTTTTAAACAGGGGTGTTTACTATGCATGAAAGGAGCAATGTCTATAAAGAGATTGTTCATGAATGTGTTGAATAGGTTTGGGGCAAGCTGTTTGTTCATTTTTATAGTCCACTTCAGGGATGATTTTCTAGTTGTTTATAAAGAAATATTCGACTAGAAAACCTGAAGGAAACAATTAAAATTGAGCACATTTTAAATGAATGCCGTTCAGTGTTAGCTAAACAAATATTTAGCATGTTACTTTGGAAGCTATATGATAACGTTAATCATGCTCCTTCTTAATGAAATAATATTTTAAATGACACTGAAATGTTTTGCACTTTTTGCAGATGTAAAACGTTGCAAATACACATGATATCAGATCAAGTTTGTAGATTTTGGCTAACATTAACAGTGCTAGCAGCATTTGTCTTGGCTTCTCACATGCTAGCATCCTAGTGCAGATGGTAGCACCTGGGCTCAGCACTCTAGTTAGCCGGTTAGCAGCTGTCGTGGCTGTGGGCCGCATTGTAATATCTTTGTAACTGCCATTGTGCATTATATTAAAATAAGAATGATGTGTTGAAATGTTTCACTAGTTGACTGGTTCCAGTGCCAGTTAACAAACGTTTAAAGTGTAGTCGACTAGACACTCGCATGCCAAGTCCCATTGTAGTTCAAATTATACCAGCCCATGATATTTCAGCAGTTTTGAACTACATGTAAACATTACATGTTTTTTTTTAATTGGTCTTCAATGATCAGAAAAAGAAGAAGAAGAAATAAAGAATATATCTATCTGCAGGCTGCATATTAAACCTGGCTGTTGCCTAAAAAAGTTAAGTAATGTAGTAACTTTTGCAACTACCTTAAACAAAAAGGGACATCCAGGGATGAACTGTTAACCTTAATTTGTCCTCTTTGTGCAGAAAAGACAGGCAGCTGTGTGCCTATAGACGTTATTGCTCCGCCACTTGCAGGCAATCCAGATGCTAGAAAGCTGTCGAAACTGGCTTGATCCAGGTTTGGGGTTAATTAAACTTGCAAACCCTGCGGCTTCCAAGGCCAGAACTGAAGAGGACACAAGCTCGAGGTCAGCAGGACCTTGTTAGGTGGAGCACGGGCTTGACATAACAGCGATGGGAAATGGTTTGCAAGGTTCAGAGAAGGGGCAGAATGAGTAGGCCAGAGCTACACTCTGGGAAGGTGAAAAACAAAAGTGTTTTAGCGGAGCTGACGACTAGGTCGCATCGCAAGACAGATGATTGCCAGCGACCCCCTCCTTTCAAGCCGAATGTCGGTGAGAGAAGCATGTTGGATGAGCAGCTGTACGGGAGCTTTCTACTTCCTGCCAGCTTGTTCAGCAAGGTGACCTTAAACTAGTTTGGCGGTGGTCCCAAGGCTCAAGCTGTGAATCTCACAGGAGGGTTTAGTGGCAACAGAAATCACTCTGCCACTCTTGCCAACAATTATGAGGGCCATGTCTGTGAACTCACCACAGTTTTTACTGTCCGCAGCCTCTCAGCAAAAATGAAAGAATACAACCGAGTGACAGCGAGAAATTATACCTTTGGTTTAATCTTCGTGTTGGCTGGTGGAAGATTTCACCAGCATCTACAGCATGTTTTATCACATCACGGGCCATTCCAAGCCTGAAATAAATCATTGTTAAACAAGGGACAGGTGCCTGCAAATTCAAGTGTCATGTGGAAATATATCAGCTAATTTTCACAATCATGTGCCTGTTAAAACTTTTAAAGTGACTTTGTTTGATATACAGTTTCTGTGCAATGGCTTAACATCTGCACCACTGTTGCAGCTGTGTGGTTTTCTCACCTGAAGATCAAGAGGTGTTTCTCTTCCGAGTTGTCTCATTATCACTCGGTACAGGAACATGGGTATGAAGTGACATACTGTGTAGTGGCAGACATTACCATTGGCTAATAGGTCTCTTTTGACATTTCTATGTAATTTCTGGCATGGGGCCATGACTACTGCGAGAATAACAACTAAAAAGTGAGCCTCTGGGACACAGAGCCGATCCGTGCATCACTATGTATCAAGGACCCCTGTCTCAAGGGTGCCCTATTTTTCTCTAGCAGAAAGGTCTTTGTGTTCCAAGTCTCACTTAACACACTGCAGCTCTTATATTTTCCCAGGAAGACTACAATAACTACAGCTAGTCACAGTTAGATATTCTAACATTTTATCATTATCACTTTGGGGTGAGTTGTGTGTCACTGTGCATTTGTCTGTGTGCATTTGTACACCTTATTTTAGTGATGCACTAATGAAAATCTAAAAGTCCTGGGAAGCTGAAGTAAGACTCCTGTTAGGCTCCTGTTCCATAGTGATCTCATAAAAGCACAATATCCTAAAAATGTTGTTTTTAGGATATTGGTTTATTTAGTCAAATAATTAATATGAAGGGAAAATATGATTGGTATGAACTGAATATATACCAAACAAGTAAATTTAAATTGATCAGATTTGCCTAAATTTAATATTTTACGCTGTACTTATGTAACAAAATTGCATTGAAAATTTACATGAAATCAAATTTGCTTGAAGTGAGCATTTTGGACACACACACAGATACATTTTTTTTTTTGTGTGTATACACGCATTGGTCACATAAACACAGTTCATGATACCTATACAATGTAATGTAATTCTACAAGAATAAATCACTGTCAGTGTCCCAGGTTCTGTGCCAGCCTGGGTGTTTGTAGGAGTTCAGGTCTGGTTCAGCAACATTGGGTCATCTATCAAAGTTTCTGCTGACAGCATCTTGGTTTGAGTGTATATTAAAGATCAGTAGTGTCTAAATATTCCACTGGACTTTAGATCTACTGCAAAAACAAGATGTAATTGTCAATAGTGATGCTAAAAATCAATTCTCAAACCTTGAGTTTTTTTGTATTTACTCTTTTATTTGCTGTAACTAAAACCCCTTGCGACAAACCCATATGGAAAAGAAATAGTAAAAACTTATATGATTTACTCATGAAAGTGGCCACTTTCTCATTACTTTCATACATTGTTTTAGTAAGTATCCAAAACATACAAGTTTCATTATATAATTTTTCAAGGGATCTTATATCTGTTTTCACTCTTATATGCTTTTCATACAAGTTTCACAAAAGACAGATACAAAATTTATAAGATTTATATATATCTTTTCCATATGAGAAGGATCAGCTAAAAGTAGTTTAGCATTAATAATTTTGTTTTAAATATCAGATTTTCCTGAAATTGTGCCATCAACACTCAGACAGTTGTCCCTTCTATTTCATTTTGGGCAACATGAGAAAATCACATATTCAGTTTTCATTCATGAAACATTCACTGTCACTGTGCTGAATCTGAGAATTTGTGTGTACAGAATATCAGCAGAAGTGTTTCTTTGGAAGATTAAAAAGGTTACCTCTAATCATAATATTAAATCAAACGGCTATTGCGTTCATATTGACTAAAATACAATAAACTGGTGCCTGGGAGGTGAAAAACACACATCATAATGTTTCCTACTGAATGAATGAATTTAAATGAATTTATTTCTAAACATTTACAGTTTTATTGCACGCATTAAATGTAATTAAAGAGTACAAACAATAAAAAATACATTGAAGGATAAAATGTGCATTAAGGAACACAATAAATAAAACCAATATACAGATACAGTTAATTAAGGACAAAACATCCAGCTATGAGAAGCAAATCAATATAAGCAGGTACAGACAGAAGCTATGTGGTCTGAACGCAGCAGCAGAAGATATCACAGTATTTAGAGTTTACTTAGCTAACAGTCAATAAATCAGTGGTTTTCAAAATCCAGGGGCCCTGACATTCGGGAGGAGCTTTCTTTATACCTAACCTTTCGTTGCTTCTGCTGCTGTGTGAGACAGACAGGCGAGCAGAGGCAGCATTGATTGCTCGCCATGCCAGAAGGCTGCGCGCTGTCCACACAAAAAGAAGGCTGCGGAGCTTGCATACTAAAGGATGTTGCTCAGCCCTGCCCACTCCCGGAGTTTCTTCACAACTACACACAAGTTGGAGATTGTTAGAAGATGTTTTACTCTTGTTTTTCCCTCGTTTTTACAGAAATATTCAGGGCATGTCGAACAGCATTCCCAGCCAGAGGCCCGGAAGTGTTGACGATGCTTGCGGTCTGACCTCTGTTTTGTGTTGCCTGTTTCTTCGTGTCACATCACATCACATCACATCGAACCACTGGATGTTTTAAGGCTCTGTTCCTGATTTCACTGAATGAAGCACCGACCCAATATCAGTCTCATTGCATTTGTTCCTCGTTGCTTTTTTTTTTGAACACTCTCTTTTCTTTCTGTTGTCTTGGTTCCTGACTGCTGTCCCAATTCCCGATTGCTCCTGTTACCTGCCTGTCTGCTTTGCTTATCAACCTGCCTGTGAGCCTTTGTTTTTCCCTAAAAAGAAAAAAAGAAGCTGGTAATTCCTCCTGTTCTTATCACAAAGTTTCCCATTTGAGCGTACTCACTGTTTAATATTAATGCTCTACTGTATATGGTGGTGGTATAGTGCTGAAGTAGTTTATATTAATATGTGAAATCATATAAATGTCTCGGATTCAGACTCCCGTGTTTGCAAATGTGACGAGGAAGACATTAATAATGCTGAAAACACAAACCATAGACAAACTCCAATGCTCCTACTATTAATAATAAAGTTTAAGTTATAAACTTCCAGTCAGTGTCGGTGAAAAGTGGCCATTGTTACCTTTGCTGGATTAAGTCTTGTGCATCCAAACTCAACCACGTTTTGTCAGGTTTGACGCTGTGGAGCAGGGAAATTATTTTACTGCTATTGTTAAATAATCATCATTATTACCATTGCATTAATAATATAATCTGCAGTATGATCATTGCTTTAACAATGTAACAGATAGCTTTAAGATGGCCTTAAGATGTTTATGATGATGTTAATTTTGTATTTCAGATGCAGTTATAACTATTGTGTACACAATGCATATCTGTGCTTATTTGAGTTGATGTTCAGGTTCTTTAAAGGTCTTAAGCTTCACTGACGTGACTGTTCAGGTGATACATGCTGAGGGAAAACTAGAACATAGAAGGAATTGCAATACATGCTTACAAAACACTTATATATCAGGTCATTTCATATTAAGGTTTTAGTAGAGGTTCTTGGTTAAAACATTTATTTAGTAGAAGACATACACATAGTCTCAGTGAGCCTCTGGTCTAGTGAAAGGTCAGAAGTGCAACAGGTGAAGAGGTGACACAGAGAGCATGTAACAAAAAATAATTTCCCCCAGGGATCAATAAAGTATTCTGATTCTGATTCTGATTCTGATGTGAGGTCGTGACACACACACATGAGTTAGATTTATTTAGAGGAGAGAGAGATTAGTCATGTCTGGATTGGAACTGCGAAAGTGTCTCGGTAAAAGAGGAACCGTCCTTGTCGTCTCGGCAAGAAAGAGGAACTGAAAGGTAGAAAGGAAGTGCCGGCCATGAAAATAGAAGATGATGTTCTGTCTTAAAAGTCATTGTGGTGTTGATTTGACGTATGTATATATCCTGTCTGGGACGTATGAAGGGGCGTCAGTAAATCAAACCCTGATGCTATAAAAATCTGTTTATGCTTTGATTAAGTTGAAGATCAATTGCTGTCTGCGTACAGAGTTGTCTTCCCACACGTGTGTGTTCATTAAAAAATCATTGTTGGACCAAGAGCTTCTGGACCAAGGGTGGTTTGTACTCTCCTTCCTCAATTTTGAACCTTAACAACGCGCACAAGTGTGCAGCTGTGTGCGTCGTGATTGCTCAGCATTGACGTGGATTTGTTTGTGAAGAGAGGAAGTTTGAACTGCTACACAGGAATTATCCTCTTCCACTCTGTTTGGCTTTCCATCCTAATGTGACCTTTAGGAGAATTCCCCATTAGCCAAAAGGAGGCACAGAGCACATTTTGTACAAAGGCCACTGTGAACGAAATGTAGCACCTACAGGGAGCCAAGGTGTCGCAGGAGCCTCACTACAGACACCTTAAACAGTCAGATTGCTGCTATTGATTTCCATAGAAAACATTCATGGCGCTTGCACCCCACCTTTATACTGAATGAGACTGACTTTGCAATATCCGCTCATTTATTTGCAACGACTTTACCGCAGGACGTGAAATTCTGCACTCATAACTATTGTATTATCTTCTTTCTACTATTTGTTTGCATAGTAGCCTATCCTCACATTAAAGAACGAGTGAAAACATTTGTGCTGATGTAAAAAAAAAAAAAAAATGTTTTGTTATGTTCTCTTAATTTCAATTTTTTTTTCATCCACAATCTCGTAGAGGCAATAAAGTGGAAGGTCATTTTGCTTTAACACATCTTCACCGCAGTGGAAAAGTCTTTGCTAGAAGTAGAGATAAGCAAAACAAGCCCGTTTTTATAATTCAAGGTAATAGCTTTTTCGCTTCATTTACATCAGAAAACAACAGTTAAGCAGGGAGTGTGTGTGCCAGTATTTTTCGGGGGGGGTGGGTGGGTGCGAGTCGTTTCAGAGTGCATGCATGTTTCTGAGAAAAATCCACTTAGAAAATAGAGGAGAGAGAAATAATTAAAACTTGAAGGAAAATTGCCATTATCATTGTTGTTTTTCTTCTTCGTGTTTTTTTTCTTGTTATGTTGTTTGGCAGTCAGACGCTGCCTTGCTAAGCGTAAAGCAGATGAATGGGGTCTCTTTTTTTATGTTTTTTTCAAAAACAAGCAAAGTGTTAACAGCAGCAGATAGATGGGGAGAGAGTGCACTGGTGTTTTGGGAAAATGAATGCCACTGTAAGTAGTAACTGATGAGGTGTCTACTTTTAGTAAAAAAGTGTGAAGTCTGTTTGATGTGTCCAAGAAATAATAAATCCAATTATACAGCACCTGCAAAGTTCTGTCATGATGTGAAACATGAAAAGCACAACACTGTGCTTCCATGATATACAGAGTATATTTTAAGCTCTACACTACATTGGTAAAAGTATTCGATGGTCTGCCTTCATACGTTTATGAACCACAGCATCTAATATGATGTTGGCCCACCCTTCGGAGCTATTAAACTTCAGCTCTTCTGGGAAGGCTTTCCACAAGGTTTTGGAGTGTTTATGGGAATTTTTTGATCGTTCTTCCAGGGCACATTTGTGAGGTCAGACACTGATGTTGGAGGAGAAGGCCTGGCTCACGGTCTCCGCACTAATTCACCCCAAAGGTGTTCTCTGGTACTGTGTATTATTTCACACAGTCTGGGGTTACTTCAATACAACAGAGATGATCTACTACAACTAAGCCGTGGAGATCTTCAACTAACATCCGAGTATCTCATCCCCCCGGAGATCGTTAAGCAACCCCCGGGGCTACCCGCAACAGCAAGCCGCAGGAGGAGACGTTGCAAGCGGAGGCAGAAGAGAGGCAAGCGGGGAGGCCTGTGGGCACGGCTAAAGACTAGTCCGTTTAAACCACCACTCCCGATCATATTCCTCTCCAACGCCCGTTCAATCCGTTACAAACTGGATGAAATACGACTGCAGATCGCCACTCGACGGACTTTTAATAACTGTTCGTGCATGATTTTCACTGAAACCTGGCTGGACAGCGCCATTCCCGATGCGGCTATCGATCTAGCAGGCCGCATCGCCTATCGAGCCGACAGGTCTGCGGACTCGGGTAAGAAGACTGGCGGGGGTAAGAAGACTGGCGGGGGGCTGTGCATCTATATTAACAACCTTTGGTGCACGAACGTCACGGTAACGGAAAAACTGTGCAGTACAGAGGTAGAACTGTTGGTGTTAAAGTGCCGTCCATTCTATCTCCCTCGGGAATTTTCTGCCGTTTACATCTGCGCTGTTTACATTCCACCAGATGCTAATGCTAAGCTAGCGTTAGCACAATTGAGCAGCAGCATCAATAACAGCCTGGTAGCACACCCGGACAGTGTCTTTATTGCGGCTGGGGATTTTAACCACGCGGACCTGAAATCTGTACTTCACAATTTCCACCGTAATGTGAAGTGTGCTACCAGAGGAGATAGAACGTTGGACCAGGTGTACACCAACATGGCGAATGCGTACAGAGCCCAGGCTTATCCCCACCTGGGTCTGTCAGACCATCTCTCCCTTCTGCTACACCCAATATACACACAAAAGATCAAGAGCACTGGGATTACAACCAAAACCGTGAGAACATGGCCGCAGGATGCTATTCCGATGCTTCAGGACTGTTTCCACTGCACAGACTGGGATGTATTCAAGGTGCAGGACACTGACAATCGTGTCGCATTGGACAGTTACACCTCCACTGTCTTGGACTACATCTGTTTCTGTGTGGACAATGTAACAACTTGGAAACGATTCCGTGTGTTCCCTAATAATCCACCCTGGATGACACACGGAGTTCAACAACTTATTCGAACAAGGAACAACGCTTTCAAATCCGGGGACCAGGAGGCATACAGTGCTGCCAGGGCCAACCTGAGAAGAGGCATCAAGACTGCCAAGCAGCAGCACAGGAGGCGTATCGAGGCCAGGTTTGAGAACAACACAAACCCAAGGCAGGTCTGGGAGGGCATCAGGGCTATCACGGACTACAAAAGAAGAACACCATCACCCTCAGCCGACAGTTCTACTCTGGCTGAGGATCTAAATCTCTTTTATGCCCGTTTTGACAGGGAGAACACCGACCCTGTCCTGTCCCCTCTCCCCTCAACCGACCCTGCTCCGGTCCTGAGCACTCATGAGCTGAGGCGTGTGTTCCGGAGCATTAACACCAGGAAGGCGGCCGGGCCGGATGGAGTGCTGGGCCGGGTGCTAAAAGACTGTGCTGCGGACCTGGCGGACGTCTTCACCTCTATATATAACACCTCGTTGTCCTGTTCACTGGTACCATCCTGTTTCAAAGCAGCAACCATCGTTCCCATCCCAAAACAGTCAAATGTCACATGTCTGAACGATTTCAGACCTGTGGCACTCACCCCCATTCCCGCCAAATGCCTGGAGAGACTGGTCATTAAACACATCAGAGCTGCTTTTCCACCATCCCTGGACTCGCACCAGTTTGCATACAGGGAGAACCGGTCAACCGAGGATGCGATCGCCACAGTGCTGCACACATTACTGAAGCACTTGGAACACAGGAACACCTATGCACGGCTCCTCTTTGTAGACTACAGCTCGGCTTTTAATACCATCCGGCCATACAAACTCCGTCCCAAACTCCACCAACTGGGACTTAACTCCTCTCTGTGCAACTGGATTGTGGACTTCCTCACTAACCGTAGACAGAGTGTCAGAGTGGGTAAGAACACCTCTTCCACCCTTGTGGTCAACACCGGTGCCCCTCAGGGGTGTGTTCTGAGCCCTCTGCTATACACTCTCTTCACCCATGACTGTATTTCCTCCTGCGCGTCCAATCTCATTGTTAAGTTTGCAGATGACACTACAGTGCTCGGACTTATATCCAACAATGATGAGACAAACTATAGGACAGAGGTGCAACAACTAGAGTCATGGTGCCACGACAATAACTTGGTCTTAAACACCAAAAAGACCAAGGAGATCATTGTAGATTTCCGGAAGAGGGGTCATAACAACCATCTGCCTCTCTTCATTGGCAGTGAGGCGGTGGAGAGGGTGAGCAGTTTTAAATTCTTGGGGGTAACTGTGACCGAGGACCTGTCCTGGGGCAACCATATCACCTCAGTTGTACGGAAGGCCCAACAGCGCCTCTACTACCTGAGGAGACTGCGGAGCGCACACATTCCCAGATCTCTGATGTTGAACTTCTACAACTGTGCCATCAGCAGCGTTCTGACGTATGGATTTCTAGTGTGGTTCCCCAGCTGCACCAAGGCCGATCAGCAAGCACTCCAGCGGGTGGTGAAAGAAGCTGGCAGAATTATTGGAACAAGTCTGCCAGAGATCAGTAATATCTTCCCCACTCGCTGTCTGAGGAGGGTGCACAGTATCCTGCGGGACCAACATCACCCTGCGCGCCACCTTTTCCATCTGCTGCCCTCAGGGAGAAGGTACAGGTCTATACAGGCCAGAACATCCAGACTGGCCAACAGCCTGTATCCACAGGCTGTGAGGCTCCTGAACTCTCTGCCCCCCTCTCACGGACAATAACCATATCCAACTTCTTAATAGCAATGAACTGGTCTGCATTGGTGCATCATATCTTTATTCTCTTCCCCCTCCTGCCCCCCCCCCCCCCCCCCCCTCTTTCTTAAATAGATAACTATCATATCTGATATCATATCTCACAGTACAATAATATTGAATGGGTTGCATTGTTGTATTTTGTCATGTTTCTCAGGTCTTTGTCTGAATTTCTACGAACATTATTGCTAAGGATTGTCTTATTGCATTGGAGTCACACTGGGTTAAATATGTACACTTGGGTTTTAAGGGGTATTTATTATTTTCTTCTTTTTTTTGGGTTGTATGGAAGCCCCAAACACAATTTCATTGTTCTTGACAATGACAATAAATAAATAAATACTAAATACTAAATACTCTCGGATTGAGGTCAGGACTCTGTGCAGGCCAGTCAAGTACTTCCACACCAAACTCACTCGTCCATGTCTTGCTTGTGCACTGATGACCTTGCTTGTGCACTGATGTGCAGTCATGTTGGAACAGTAAGGGGCCATCCCCAAAAATTCTCGGTATGCTGAAGCGTTAAGTTCCTTTCTCTGGAACTAAGGGGCAGAGCCCAACTGCTGAAAAGCAACCAGACTCCATGAGCCACCCTCAACCACACTTAACACTTGGCACAATGCAAGTATCATCTCCTAGCGACCACCAAACCCAGACTCGTCCTGGTTACATCGTCCAGACTCGTTAAGTTTGATGAACAGAATACCTTCTGCATCCTCTACTGCATTGGCTTTAATATTTTGCATTGTGGCCTCACAGATTACTCAACCTAACAAGACTGTATACTCATTATCCAGTTTATACTTGTTTGTTTCTTTGGATGAAAACTTTCTAATGTCATAAAACTTGCTAACATATCTCTTTTTTCTTTTTTACAGGAGTGTGTATACGTATAGTCGAAATTTAGGGTCGTGGTAGGTTCATAACCCCCTATATATATCATTGTAGGTTTTATTAATCTTTCATTTTTAAATTCTACAGTACTCAACAAACTTATTAGACCACCATGAACAAGTCATAATCAAGAAATCACATATATTTTAGATTTCTGTCAAACACTTGTTTAAGACAGCCTAAAAAAAGCCTAATATTATTAGTTAGTTAGTCAAAACTAATTTCACATTATTATACCAAAATTTGAGCCAGCACACTGGACTTCTCTAAAAAGTCAGAAATTAATCAAGCATAACATTCAACCACCGAAACTTTATTTTCTTTTTATTCAGGAATGCAACTAAAAAGCTGTCATTTGGCATTTTATTCAAAAATAATAACATACTATTTTGTAAAACGGAAAATTTGAAATTCATGGATAACGACAATAATTATATTTTAGCAATTTAAAAAAATCTATTTAATTAAAGCACTTGTGAAGACTGTTGATTAAACATTTCAGGAATTTAAAAATGATTTAGGACAGCTGTGGCATAAAGCTTAGATTGTATGTTGGCCTTATACATTTGCGCACGCTGTACATTATAATGTTTTGTTGTGACCTTTACCTAACGGACCCACAGATGTGAAATCTACTGCTGCAGAAATCTTGAGCCAGATACTCAAAGTCAAAGGTGATTATGAAACCAGCTCAACTGATGGATGTAAGATGAGTTTACTCAAGTTTAGAGTTCTTTAGCAAGATTAGGAGTGTAATGAGGGACCCCACTCTGGTATTTAAGTCACTAAACTAACTTGGTTGCTTTAAGGTTGATATATTTTTTATATGGTAGGGTGATGCATGAGCAGTAGTCGTATTATGAATGCACACGTATCTGCATGAACTGGATGTGCTACATTTTCCTGCTTTTGTCAGCTTAAACTTCAGTCTCCCTTTGTACTTGAATCACCTTAATCAAAGACTATTGTCAAATGCACAATGGCAGTCACAGACATTCACACATAAACACGTCCTAACACCTGCTCATTATCATGTAGACTTCATCTAAAATGGAACCACTTTAGCTACATCAGAACACAGTGTTAAGCAGTGGTGTGAATGTGCATGCCTCTGTACTTTTAAGAGGTACTCGCATGGAGCTGTGACTGGAATAGGTGTGTGTTTGGATAACCTGTTCCAGCCAGACAGGGGGAGGGAGAGATAGAAAAGAGAAAAAGGGGGGGAAAGTATGCTGGATGGAGAAAGAGGAAAAAGTTAAAGAAGTGAAAAGTAGATCTGATGTTTCAAGGCCATGTTTGACCATGCTGAGCACATGATATGTGCATCCAATTTTTACATATATAATTTATTTGCATAAGATCTGTAGAGGTTTGTAGGGCCTTTACCTTACAATATAAAGTGCCTTGAGACCACTGATGTTGTGATATAAGTTGATATACAGTGAATCTATAAACTTTCCATAATAATGCATAACTATGTATAACACGACTTTTTTGGAGCTGTATTAGCAACATGCTTTTTTTTTGTTATTGTTATCAATTTTAGTTTTTCATAGGCTATGCTAAAATTAGCAGTAGTGTAAACACATAGCTTTTCTTTCTCCTTGCGATTTGCATGGATGATGCCGAAAGACACAGAATAGCATCTAATTTTTATTTTCTCAGTGCTTAATCTGTATATCTGTAAGTCCCAGAATGCAAAAAGATGCAATCCCATGGAGATTTCCTGAAGATTTCCACATTTATTGCTTTTTTTTTTTTTTTTTACCAAGACCATTTATAAATATAAAGCAAAAGTGAGCAGCACTCCTTGTTTTTAACATTAAGAATATATACAATATAAGAGACCTGATCAAAAATGTAGAACACAGATATTTACAGTGCAGTTGATAAATGGTGATATTTTTATGACGACAACACGCGTCTGTCACGGTGTGAAGCGTGCACAGTCTCACATGCTCATTTGTTTTCTATGTTAGGACTCAACGATGCCTGGTTGGTTTCTTTGCATTTATAAATTGTAGATCATTCCAGGATTTAAACTGTAATGCACATTGATAGGTTTAAGAATTTACCTCAGAGTTTATGCAATACTGGACATAGGCTTTGATAATAAATGTTTATATTGACCTCAAATTCTTCTAGCTCTCCATTTTATTCTTGACTTATTTCTTGTTTGCACACCGAGGGTCGGAGGATGAGGATTTTTTAGTCCTGTGCACAATATAAGCACAGTCTGGATTCTTGATCTTTCAAAGAGGAAGAAAGAGGAGATCAGTAACTTGTGGTGTTTTAACATATACCTCTATTTCAGAAGAATAAGTAAAAGAAATCGAATACAAGATTCAGTTACAGTCCTGATAAAATATAAATTAATTTTAAGGATGTGCACTATAGTCATAGTCTGTGTTTACAATTGCATTACAGTGTATTTCATATGAGTAATGCAATGTTTTTTCCTTATCTGATAAAACTAGCTCTTTCATTTACCGTACATGTTGATTTATTTGTTTCATTTGATTTATTTTGCTCACCTACATACTCTCTCGCTGGGTCATATTTGCATCAGCTTCAGATGCTATGTCGTACATCCGAGGTGCAATAGAAGCCTTTAACTGTGCTGCTATCTGGAGCAAGATTACATACAGTGAGTGAAGGTGTGAGACATGCCCTTAATCTATGTTAATATTAAAAGCCTGATAAATGTGAGAAGGGTCTCAAATGGGAATTGGGATGATTAATACTGTTTTATTTATGGCAGTCATATTCTGTGGTGTCTGAAATATTGTCCCGAGTAGATCACGCCAGCGAAAGATGAAAAGCAGGGCTGCTGATCCAGTTACTTCAGTAGCTGTGCTTTAGTATTTTTCGTTTTGTTTTTTTCTAGTAGTCGTCCATGGGTATTTATCCTTTTTACGTGGACTATTTTGGCTGAAGAAAAGAGGCTATCAACAATGTTTGTGCACCGCAGGCTGACCTCCTTGTGTCTGTGGCGATCACTGGAGCTCTCCCTGAGTGCTGAGCACGTTTCATCATCGGCGCAATGCTTCTGTGAAAACATCTGGGCGAGAAATGATCCATCTCAGCGTTGTCATCCATCTTTCTTCCTTCTGCTGCCCTGTCTCTTTCCATCTTTTCTACTTCATATACTGTTGTCACCGCTGCTTAATTAGGGGTATCAGAGGTGGCATCTCTGATATGCCAGGTTCTGCCTCCCTGTAGTGCCTCAGAAGTCCAAGTTGTGTAGTTTGAATATGTAGCTATGCACTAACAATGAAATGTCTTTTCCAACAGTTTTGCCCTCTGTTGCTTTTTAAAAACAGTTTTTCTGGAGAGTCCCTGGAGTCTTGCGTTATTGTATGAATAGATTTTTTTCTTTTTCCTTTCTTTTTTTTTTTAGATTGGTGACGTTGGCTGGCAACACAACAATTGACTCAGCTGGCAAACCCTCTTTTTTGTTTTCAAACAAAGAGAAGGGGAACATTGCCAAACTTATTAGCATTATCCACACTTGCACTGAGAAATGGTGTGTAGGCAAAGTTATGTGCTGATAGCTCTGACAATCAAGACTTGTTTAAAACTTGGATGAGATAACTCAGAAGACATACAATCACAGTTGTGGGAGTTAAGCTGCAAAATGATTGCAGCATTCTCACCTGAGGCATATTTGTATTGTTGCATGTTGAATTGTTGTTACAGCCCACCTACCTATCACCCACTTTTATTTTTTAATCGCACAACTACCGCAGGCTTTCCAGTGATATCCCATAATGCTTTGTATACTATTCTGTAGTCCTGCTTTATCTATATGATCCATTTTGGCAGAAGGGTTTTGTCCCAAGCTCAAGACTGGCTCTTCAGCGTAAACAAAGTACACCAGTTCGCATGTAGCTGTCAACCAACAGCTGTGTTCTGTCATTACTTAAGACTCTTCACTCCCTCTGCAATTAACGTGACAAGAAAAGTACACTTGCTAATCATGTCATTTACATATTGTCATGATTGCCATTATTTCGCTAAGATAACATCATGCGATGCTTTGCTTGCACTTGTATTTCTTTCTGCACTCACTCCTTGCACTATTAATCTGCTCTTAACATGGTAACTTTTAGGATCAAGAAAACCTCCACAACTTCAAACTGAGCATCAGAATGGGGAAGAAAGTTGATTTAAGTTACTTTTAAAGTGGCGTGGTTGTTGGTGCCAGTTTTTCAGAAACTGCTGGCGTGCTGGGAATTTCCCACATGACCGTCTACCATCATTTACAGAGAATGGTCTGAAAAAGATCCAGTTAGCAGTAGCTCACTGGTACCAACGGAGCATTGTCTAAACACCACAGAGTATTGTTGGTGACCATGTCCATCACTTTATGACCACAGTGTGCCCATCTTCCGATGGCTGTTTCCAGCAGGATAAAGCATCAAGTCACAAAGTTCAAATCATATCAAACTGGTTTCTTGAACATTTGAGTTTACGGTACTCGAATGACCTCCGCAGTCACCAATAGAGCACCTCTGGCATGCGGTGGAACAAAAAATTTACATCATGGATGTGCAACCCACAAATCTGAAGCAACTGTATGATGCTGTCATGTCAGTACATACAAAGATTTCTGAGCAATGTTTCCAGTAACTTG
Source organism: Diplotaxodon limnothrissa (assembly GCF_057381915.1). NCBI lineage: Eukaryota > Metazoa > Chordata > Actinopteri > Cichliformes > Cichlidae > Diplotaxodon > Diplotaxodon limnothrissa. The sequence continues at coordinate 51,535,790 of NC_140598.1, read as the reverse complement.
TTGAATGTTGATCCAACCTAGTCCTAGCAAAGTGTACTTAAGATAGGATCTAGTGACTCTATACTGAATCTGTCCTATAGGCTAATCAAATAGTTTCTTCGTTTGTTGGTGGGTTTTGTTTTTTTGTCTATGCAGTCCCTGCTGTAAGCGTGTTTTTGCAGCCAGTAAAGAAAAAAACAGACATAGCCTAACCAGTTTATTTTCCCTTCTGTCTAAATATTCAGATTTATTGACTATTTAGTTCCGCTCAAGCTGAGACAATCACAGGAGATCATTCGTTGAACAAAATCTATGGAGAAAGCAAAAGACTAGGGCTGTCAGCATTAATCTCGTTAAAATGACATTAACGCCATAACCCGCATTAACGCGCCAAATCTCTGTTAGCGAGTTAACGCGGCTCGCCCCATGCGTGGGGCTGCACGGCGTCAACGCGTTAGCACAGTTAACTTGTTAACAGCTAACCGAGCTAACTGTATCACCCCACACACGGGGCGATCGCTAACGGAGATTTGCTGCGTTATTTGGGTTATGGCGTTAACGTCATTTTAACGAGATTAATGCTGACAGCACTACAAAAGACATGAGAAGTAAAACAGGTAGTTTCTATAGGTGAACCTGCAGATGCTCAGCAGGTTGGACATGCCTAGAACATTTCATCTGCCTTGGAGGCTTCCTTTTCAAATGTCCGAACCACCTCAACTGGGTGGATTTGAAACAGAGGAGCAGTGGTTATACTCTGAACCCCAACAGAATGACGAAAATGTTAAACCTATCACATTTCCACCACCTGTATCTCGCTTCTTTTGGTCACTATCCAGAGTTCGTGGCCAAAGATGAGGGGAGAAGCTTAAGTGTACCAGCAGAACATCAGCTTTGCTTTTGGATTTTCCTTCATGGTGTGTATTTCAATCACTGCAACATCATCTGCAATACTGAGGACTGTCCCCTCATTCGTACTTGAACTCCTCTTGAACCAGCAACTGATCTCTTTACCTAGAGTGGGGACTCCACAGTTTTCCAGGTAAGATCTATGAAGAAGGAGAACATCCACTAAAAGCAGAAACTAAATACTGACACCAGCAAACTCAGTAATGGCTCTCTTTCACAGCATGTCTGTTGTCCTGTCTTCCTTCTCTCACCCCAACTGGTCGCAGCAGATGGCCGCCCCTCCCTGAGCCTAGTCCTGCAGGAGGTTTCTTCCTGTTAAAAGGGAGTTTTCCTTCCCACTGTTGCCAAAGTGCTTGCTCATAGGGTCTACCTTACAATATAAAGTGCCTTGAGACAACTGTTGTTGTGATTTGGCGCCAGGGTTTTAATAGTTTTGCAATTTTCATTAGTTTTTATTTTTATTTAGTTTTGACTTCAGATTTTCAATTTTATATCAGTTTTAATTAGTTTTTACCAATTGTTTGCTAGTTTAGTTTTTATTTTTTTGAAAATCCTTAGTTTCGGTTTAGTTTTGATTAGTTTCAGTTATAGTTTTAGTTGTGTTTGCAATAATTAAGTGCAACAAAATCCCAGTTTCATCACATCAGTCATTCTCTTCTGCTTATCCTTGGGTATGTTGCTATTCCAGCTACCATACCCTGCACCCTGGACAGGTCGCCTGTCTGTCGCAGGGCTAACACGCAGAGACAGACAACTCACATTCCCACCTATGGGTTCTTTAAATAAATAAATAAATTAGGGCAGATGAACAACCATTGATACCAGGCAACTATAAAATTTATATCTTGGCCCCATTGAGACTATTAACTCTTGCAGCACCAGGTGTTCGTAATTTTGCTTCAAGTGAATTGATAAACTTTTTGAAGGCAATTGACTCACACAGTTATGTAGATATCCCCCGTCCTGTTGTCTCGGGATGCATCACGCTGCCTTGCCTGGGGTTAGCTTCTGTTTTCTGGGGATGAGGGTTGAGTGTGCTCCCTTACCTTCTCAAGGTAAGCTAGCTTAGCCTTCTTGTGTGAGCTTTTCAAGTGCACTTTAAGGTTTGTGGGATTTTTTTCCCCTTTAGAAATGTCCCTCATAATTTGTCTCTTTCCACTACAAGACACTTGCTTTATCCAAAACACAGTCATATTCAAAGTAATCCCAAATTGGACTCCGGCGCTTTCTCCCGACTTTTCCTGACATGATTCTGCGCGTGGACGGAGCAGCAACACAGACGACTCGACTAACATACTGCCACCTGCTGGCATAATGAGACACAGCAAGAAAAAAATCTGGAAACTAAACTTCATTTTCACCCTTGACTATTGTATGACACACACACACACATCTACGAAAACTAAACACATTTTTGCTATAAATTCAGTTAATTTTAGTTAGCTTTGTGAACACTCATTACAGTTTTAGTTAGTTTTCCTTTTTTTGTTTTCATTTTTATCTCCGTTAACGAAAATGTTTTTTCACTTCTAGTTTTCGTTATTTCGTTAGTTTTCGTTAACGATAATAACCTTGTTTGGCGCTATATAAATAAAACTGGATTGAACTGAATAAGTTGGGGGAAAAAGGTCTTTTTTGCCTCATTGCAACATAGTCATACACAGTTTTGAAACTGCTGCTTCCAAATGACTAATAAAGTTGCTCTGTTTAAAAGTCGAAGCTTTCATTAAATTTTTTATTTTGATTTGACCTCTCATGATGTGCTGCTGTGTCTGGGATGAAACAGGTAATATGGGGTTTTTTGATCACTCATTTGGTGCTTTAATGAAACTTTATCACACTCTTATTACAAACTTCTGAACTATCCATCTTCTTATCTGAAGAAAAAAACATTTTCTGTTGTTTTTTTTTCTTCCATGCAGTGTCTGTCTCTCTCTCTGAGTTTACTGACTTTCATTTCTTCCTGTCTATTTGAGCAAGGTTTATATTTAGAAAAAGCATAAAGTCTACACTGTTCCAAAAAATAGTAATGTCAAAGTATCTTACTGTATATATTACAGTTTTGTACTGTCTTTCCAGAATATCATTAAATTTACATAAGTAGACTGTGATTTTACATGTCAAAGGTAAAATAACGTAACTTCACTGTAAATATAATAAAACACAATTTTTTTGTTTTTTAAATATATTTTTTGTACATATGCCTATTTAGATTGTAAAAATACATTCAGAAATTATCATAATTTCACAAATGTTTGACTGTTATGTGAGAGAATGATCTGTTAAATTCAAATGTAATACTATGGAAAAATATATAAAATGATCGAAATGAGAATGAGAATAATCAATAATTAAAGGAGTATTTGAATTATAATTTTGCTGAAAATTTCATGTCATCTAGGTCTGATTCAATAATTCAGAGGTAACAAGTGAAAATATAATTAATAGGAATAAAAACTAAAAAAAAACATATACATCATTGCACGACCACGCTGTGCTAATTATATATTTTTAAAAAATAAATGTAGAGGTAGGAATTGCAATTAATATAAATCTCAAAGTGTTCACAACATTACCATTTTTTAAGATGTTTTTTTAACAGTCTAGTTTGTTAAGCTGCAGGCTTCACCTGACATGAACCTTATGCTATTTCTTAACTTATTAGCAATTCCCATTCTGTTTCTCACATTTGTCAAGTTGAAAAGGGAATTGCAATATTTTAAAGTTTTCTATTTATACAGCTGCATCTTCACATCACTTGCACGTGATATATTAAAAAACGAACTAGAGTGCATGCACTTCTTACTTCAAATATGAATTATTAACCTCCTAGGACCTGGTGTCCACATATGTGGACATCACATTTTAGGTTATTTAGACCAAAATACTAAATTTTGCTCTACATGGGCCTGATATCCACTTACGAGGACATTATACTGCTACTGTTCTATCAAAATTTTAAACAAATATCCTCATATGTGGCTCTTATTTTTATTAAAAACAAAAATAAGGAAAAAAAATTCTTTGTTTTTACATTCATCGGGTCCCAATCAGCCCAAATATCAAAGCGAAATTAAAAATGCATGTTGTGGAAGAGTTCGGGTCTTAGGAGGTTAAATCAACCCTTTTCTCACACTAATTAACTCACACTTTTATTGCAGCAACAACTTCTAGATAATTGTGCCGGTGTCCGTGATCACATGCTAAATTTAATATGCAAATCAGATCAAAACTGTTTTCCTTTATGATGTGTATTTGAATTAAATGATTTTATACCCATAATTACTGTATTGTCATTAATTATAACCTGTTTGCATTATTCTTCTTTCACTCCAATTAGAGGCAGATTGTAATGTTTTATTTATCCTGCTTTGAGTAACACTGGCCAAAGGTATGAAAATACAAATTTAATTACAAATGAAATTCTAAAAATCAGGCATACCATGAATCATCTGGAATGTTTTGACACAACAATGTTGTGGTCCCATGATAGTTGATTTTTATGGAAATAGTTCTGGTTTTTGATTGTGGTATTTAAGAGGAAAATAGACCCCAAAAAGCTGCATTTGTGCATTCTATAAAATTATGATATAAAAACCTCGTAACCACACAGAATGTGTTCTGATAAAAAAAAAAGACTGTCTTGTGATACACGAATAATTAGTGTTTCATTGGATGTAATATAAAAAAGGAAAAACACAACTGTAAAAAAAAAAAAGATTATATAATATTGTCTAAAATGCTGTCATACAATTGAATTGTGACAGGTATTGCATTACTTGTTTAGTCCCTCACTATAACCAGTTCAGCTTTCTAGGTCTTACTGTTTCGCAGATTTTTTTGTGTGCAATTTTCCACGTTTTTTTTGTTCTGTTTTGTTTTTTACAGCGCATGTATGTGTTCTGTGTCCTGATTGGCTTGGTCCTGATTCTGTAATACTGGACTTATTTTTCTATGAAGGTTTGAACTTTGAGAATGTTTAAACAAGAGAGAAAAGTGTGAATATGTTCATACCTGTCTGAGAAAAGTGTATAAAGTGTGTAGTGAGGGGTTTTACAGCCTTAAAATATCTATAATAATCGTAAAAAATAAAGTTGGCTACTTCACAGATTTCACCTGTCGCGGGTTATTTTTAGAACTTAACTCCTGCGATAAACGAGAGACCACTGTGCAGCTATTTTCATACTTAACCCTTCATTTTCAGAAGCACAAAAGTGTTTTGACAAACCAACACAGTCTTTAACTTAGAAACTGATTTTAATATGTCCTGTCAAATTCTTTGCAGCTTGGTTTCTTCAGTTTTTACACTTGTGCAGGCTCTTTTAGATTGATTGGCCTTTTAGTTCTTGAGTGATTTTGACCTCGTTGTAAACTGTATGACGGCGTCTCTTGGTTGTCTCTGATAGTGGTACATTTACGGGCTCGAGAGTGGTCATTGTTTCAGTTAGATGTTGTGAAGCTGGTTGTTTTTAACCATTGAAATTATTCTGCAATCATCCACTTTAGTTGGTTAGTTACAAGTGCGTTCATTCTTTTTAATGCTGCACGAGATTGTCTATTTGGTGACTCTTAACACTTTGCGTCTCTGTCATATTATGTTTTCTTTGGATCTCATGTTGAAATTGATACTTAAAAGCTACCAATTGCAAGTTTAACACTCGAAATCAACTCCAGATCTTTCATCTGCTGAATTTGCCACGGAATAACGAGGAAACAGACCTCAGGTTGGCTATGAAACTGCTTGTCCAGTCACTTCTGTGCTTCTGAAAATGGAGGACTGTGTATAAAAACGCCTCAAATTCCTAAACAGCTAACTCAATACTATTGTTTTAAACCCCTTGAATTAAAGCAGGGAGTCTGCACTTCTATCATATCTTGTTTTGTTTGTTTCAATGAAAATTTACTGTGGTGCTGTACGGAGGCAAAATTGCACATAACAGAGTGTCGCTGTCCAAAAATGAGCTGGGACTGGAATGTTTAACCTTTGAGTCCCATCCATCTTCAGTCACAGCAAGTTTTTCCACTTTGCATTGCCACAACACATCACTGCTTTTTGTAACACTAAGTCATTTAACGCTCTCAGTCTCAGAGAGGAATATTTATAGATTTATGGCAGCACCAGTCATCGTGTTGCGCCTTAATTACACACCTTACATTTCCTCCGCGTGATTAATTTCTTCCTTAATTTAAATGTTGCCAGTGTTCTTTAGCTACAATCAGAGCACTCTGCCTGTAGTAGCTACAACTTGTAATAAAATACTAATTATCTTATTGATTTCCATGTCATGTCATGTATTTACACTTTTCTTTGGCTGCTGGTGAAGCACACAAGAACATTAAAATGGGATTTGTAAAGGGGAGTTATTTACTTCAAAGTTGGGACCATTGTTCCCTATAGCCCGTGGGGCTTGTTATAGGAGGAATATGTTAAAAGTCTCCTCAAACTCTGGGATAAATTTGAATAAGTCCACGCTTTGAAGTGGCAGTTGTAGCAGGGATAAATCTCGGGCATTGGAAGCTGTCAAAGTCGACAGTGAATGCGATAATGAGGCGTTTTGGCAATGCACACCGCTTTCTCTCCACCAACAAGTGATCAGCATCAGCGTGTGTCACACATAACGCATGCATGAACACACAGTCGCAAAGGTAAAAAGGGCAACAAGGTTAACGCGGGAGGAAAAAAAACTGATTAAGAAGCACTGAAGACACAAATGGCATTACTGCCTCGCAACTTCTTTACTCTCAGCGGGACACTTCTTTTTTTTTTTGGGCTGGTGACTGGCCCTTCCTCTATCGCAATGTCTAAAACCACACCAAATATGGAGATATTCTCACCTCCTTGTTGATTATTTTAATCGAATCCTGACTCTCTGGGATTTCACAGAGGCTTATCAGGCGGCAGGCTGGCTGGGAATCCGTCTTGCTTGGTGAGGTGTAGAGTCCCAGGGACACAACACCTTTCTGAAGCGCCACACAAAAGCCCCCAAGCGCTGCTGAGAGTGGCAGATATCATTGCACCCTGCAGCTCCACAATCATAAATACATACATTTAGTAAAAAATACAAGGGACTTTGCTGTTGGGCAGATAATGCCAATCCTGTGAAAATGCATGACTAAAGGGGAGTAAAAATAACCAAGGTTATGGAAATGGAAAAAAAGAAAAAAGCTGTCAACAGAAAATATATAAATACGGGTTCTTTTTTCCTATAATCTTCAAGTTTTTCACTGTATTTTTAGTTCTGTGTAAGATGGCCGGTCAGTGAAGGAAGGCTCTTAATCTGAGCAGCAGCACTTATATAAACCAAAATATTGTTTTACTGGCTCATTCAGAGCTTCTTTGCAGACTAAAGCAGTCAGAAAGGAATAATGTACACAGACAAGCAGACACTATAGGCTGTCTGTAGACAGCTAAAAGGAGGAGGTGAATTTTGCTGAGATGTGGAAGCAGAGAATGGGACACAGTGAGTAATTGAAAACATCCCAGACAGGATGTGGTTACAAGGGAGATAGATTACATTGTGTTGAAAAGGATGTGAAGGAAACTAATGAGTCAGTATTTCAGTAATTGTCCTCAGCTAAGAATAAGCATCGACTTAGACAAGTCTGAGACAGTGTGCCTCTCTTTAGACGGCATTTAGATTCCTATGTCACCTTACCCTAATTGCAAGGTGATCGTTCTATTTGAGAAACCAGACAGTGACGCCAAACTTGGTGCAGCTTTTAATGAGCTGCGCTGCTGTAAACAAGCTTTCATGCTTTTCACTGGCAATTACAATAAAAGAAAGAACCTTAAGGCATATTTTAATCCTTCTCTTTTATTATTCTCTAACTGATGTTGTTTGTTGCTGCTGCTCCTGTGTGCAAGTTAATCAAAAGTAAGAATAGTTTAAGTACACTAGCTTTAGCTCAGTCGTAAATTAATGCTTTGAACGCAAATCTGTTAAATGAAGATATTAGAAGTGCAACACACACAGAATGTGTCACCTAGCATTGTGTTTCATGTGTCAGCTGACATGCAAAGATGGGATTAAATGTTTCAGTTAGACACAAGAATTAGTGAAGCCAGAGTTGCCTGGACTTTCAAACTTGGGGAGCAGAACTAGCATCTCTGTTCCCACATTAACACCAGACACAAATTTGTCATTGTCTGGCCTTGCATGGAATTAATGGCTGCAAGTTTTTTTGATGCATATGAAACGGCATTGAAGAGATGAAGTAATAGAGGATTGTCATCTATTATTTTAGCCTTATTTCCATCTAGCAGCTTTTCACTGAGCAAGCTGTGATCAACGACTCGCCCAGTAGCAAATTGCCGATAGTCACAGTTTTCAACTAGCTGGCCAACATAGTCAAGCATTCTTCAACTCTCTTAGGCAGCGTTCTTGCTATTTCTTAAAGATGTCTTCATGAATAGTTCTCCAGGCTTCTTGAAAGACAGTCAGAGCTCTTCTTTGAATGTTGGTGGCCTTTTGTTTAATTCTCTATCAAGATGATCCCAACTCCGAACTCTGGGGAGGCCTATCCATGACTCATAGTGTCCCATTGTGTGTTAGAATATCCAGCTATGGTTTTACTGCATTGGCAATGTTTTGGGGATCATTGGCTGAAACGCAACCACAAAACTTCACATTTTAATCTTCATTCATCTTTTCATGAAATCCATTGCCTCTGATTTTCAAACAAGTTCTTCTTTAATTTGGCGTACCGCAGCTTCCCCCCCCTTTCAGTGAGGCTAAATGGATTAGCTGAACGGTCAGATGCACCTCTCAAGTCCTGTGTCAGCCCTTTGCTGGATTTTTTTCCTACATGTCTTAAGAAAATGACTTTCTGATACTATTCACCTGCTGTAGATTGAAAATGAACAGTAGAAGTAGCAATGTCAAAAGAAAATACAAAGAAATGAGGGGGTGGCTCAAGACTTTTACACTGTACTATATGAAAATGCATTATTTTCCATTGATAACAATTGTCACACATAGTCAAACATACCACAATAATCTTCTCACCAGCAGCAGAAAGTCTTGTTTGTATAAGTTTAGCTTCTTCCAGCAATGAGTCCAAGAGAAATCATAAAAAGACATGGTTTTTTAAAAAAAAGAGGGAAAAAGCTCGGACTCTGCAGGCCAAATCAATTGATTTTTATGATACCAGAGAGACAGATGAAGGAATGTGTGCAGAGGATGTAGATACTGATGAATTGCACGGCCAAGTGGATTTCCACAACACCTGACAAGATCACGACTCGAGATTCACCACTTCCAATCCCCGGCAGGTGAAAGAAATTGGCGAGGCTAGAAAAATTGTCCAGTGGTCAAAACGAAGAGATAAATCCCAGTGTGAAACCATTCTAATAATGAGAACTGGTTAAATATTATTGGCCGTGAGCAGAAGCCATTAAACGTCTGATGTCCTAACATGACAAATGAAATACTGTGAAATACAGCTGCTACCTGCTGTCATAACCCTGTTAACACATCCTATCACAGGTTTCTCTTGCACAAACAACCATTTGGAGAAGCTGTAAAGTCTTCAAGAATTTTCCCTCTTTTTTTCTCTCAAACCACAAAGAGATTCTTGTTTAAGAAGAAGAATGACATGGTCCTTACTTCAAAAGGTCAAGGACAGCCTCAACGGCCAATCATCCCAGTCAGACGAACAAAATTGCAGCCCAGACATGGAATAGACATAAATGTAATGATTAGCTGACCATACTGTGTACTGTAATCTAACCCATCCAGGTCGGAAAGTTTTCTGCCACGTATACTTCCAGCATGAACTCCAGGAACTCTGAAAGGACCCAAAACCAATCAAAGTCACTGTATTAACTAAGGTGAAGTTTTCAGGCACCTTTTGAAACATTAGCAAATTAGCCATTCAAAGTGTATGCAAAGGTCAACACTGGTCAGGAAGAGGGCGGTCAGCATATAGCATGATTCATGACTATCATTTGTATTTGAAAAATTAATAGAGGCTGCCTAGATAAATCATCATCCGGACTATCCTTTGACAAAAATCACAAAACCGCCATAATCTCCTGTGCCCTTTGAATGGAGACACATGCTGACTGCAAGGTCAAGATGAATGAGGGAAACTTAAGCACTTCTCAGTGAAAAAAAGAGGGCACAGAGGTGGTGTGTCTATCGCTCAATAATGACATTTAATATCGACCACTTGTTGTGGTTCTGAATAGGCCTCTCCTGAACTGGGCCTTAAAGAAAAGTAGAAATGTGTACTCTTTTACTCACTTAACCCACGAGAATGAAAAAAAATCTCACAACATAATGTGGCTGCAAAAAAGTGACTCTACTGCTGAAACAGTATATTGGCTGTATAAACTATATATTAAAAATCCACTATTGTTAGTATATATTTTCTTTCCTGCACAGTTCTGATGGTTTAGGGTTTAGGACAGCTGTCCTGCACACTTGCTGAGAGAGCAAAACTACAGAAGCTGCAAAACACGGGTTTTTTAACCAGCACAGATGTGCTAGAGGCTTTTTATGCCCAATGCTGCAAATCACGGCGAGGGAAAGCTTCCATTGTAACAAAACGCACATAATGTTCCATGCAGTAGCAGCTAAAGAGCAATGTCCAGCTCAATAACTGCCGTGTAACGTGTGATTCCTCTGTTATCCAAAGTAAAAGAAAAAAAAAGCCTGAGTTCTCGGCCTTGACACCAGATTAAACTTCAGCGGTGTTGATGCTAAGATTGAATTCACTGCAGTCTTTTTAGTGCTGGATGATGTTTGATTGCGCTTTAAAATATTGGAACAGCTGGAGAATTGCTTGGATTATCTTGCCCACCACCTGCAAAGTTGGAAACGTTCCTGGCAAGATAAGATGAAGTGTCCTGTAAGTTTTTTTTCTTTGCTCTTTTTGTAACCACTTAAATGTGTTTTTACACCGTGGACTGCAGGACAAAACAAAGAACATGCCAGATAATCATTAATAAGTGCAAGCACACACATACTTGCTAATGTGCACCTGCAGCCTGTCTAAAACATGTGCACAAGTGCGCGTGCACACACACACGCGCGCGCATGAATATGTTCATATTTATCTCTGTCTCTTTCTCCCTCGCTCTTCCTGTGTTTCTAAAATAGGAATATCAGTGATGAGCAGTGCAGCTGGAGACAATAAACTGGTAGAAGAACCAATTACCAGCAGGTGACAAGCTGGTGGTTCAGGGCTTTCAGCATGTCATTATCTGCACATCGACATTTCCAAGAGTCCTGACAGGGCCATTTCTGAGGCTGCCATGACGAGCCACCTTGATAAACCCTGGAAAGAAAAGGAGGGTGGCGGGGGCGGGGGGCACCCATTGCAACGTTCCTAAGTTCACTTACTCACCTTCAGAATACAGTAATGCAAGCATAGCGTGGAGGGAAAAAATCTTTCCACTTATTTCTAAGCGTATGCAAAGATATAAACTTTGCTAAAGTCTTTAGTCATCTCTTATTTCTTTGTTTATTTTGCAGGGAAATAGTGACTAAGTGAGGTGATTTATTGCAAATTGCAAACATAGATGGAAATACAGGATATAAGGCAGAAACAGAGTTTATACTCGAATAACCTTGAAAGTTAATCTTTAGTATTACCATCTTTGTTTTTTACCACTGCCTGAACTTAGGCTTTATTGTCATTTCTTTAAGTAGTCTTCGTGAATAGCTCTCCAGGGTTCTTGAAGGACATTCAAAGCTCTTCTTCGGATGTTTGCTGCCTTTTTTTTCTGTTCTTTGTTAAGATGATCTCACACTGCTTCAATGATGTTGGGGTCTGGGCTCTGGGGAGGCCACTTCATGGCAGGGAGTAGCAGATTCTCCGTTTCACTTCCTTAAGATTCAGAAGATTCGAAATTCAGACCATTTCTGATGAGGCTTCAGTGAACAGAAAAGGATCAACTGAAGGCAAAGATGCATCTCTCAGGTTTTTTTCTTTATAAGGACACAACTTTAACCCTATAATGCCCTTTTCTCATATTTGATACATGAGTTTCTGAGACCTCCATCTCATCAACATGATCAATACTTGCCATAATTTCAAAATGTTATGGACAAAACTCTTTTTTTGTCTAAAATTAACATTGTTGTTAACAAAACGAGGCCAGAAACGCCCAATGTATGAAACGTGATACAAAAATATATAATAATTATATAATAAAATATATCATACATAACATGATATAGAAAAAAAATGTGGATTTTGTTATAAGGGTTAACAAACATCTCAGTTAAAAAAAAACAACAGGATTTTCTGGCTATTTTTTGATAGGTTGGGTCTTACAGGGTTTAGACATCGTTCAATTGCTGTAGATATTTCTTCAGGTTTTGTTCTCCATTTTTTCAGTTTCCTCAATTTTTTTTATGACACACTGCACACCATGCTAAGATATGCCAGCTTGTCCACTAATACCTCTGTGAATGACCTTATTACAGCAAAAATACTATTTCACTCCTGTCAGTCTATGTTATCTTTGGCAGTTTTCATAGATTCAACTAAAGACACTGAAATAAAAGATGTGTTTTTGCAACAGGCCGCTAGTAACAAAGTACCTAAAGATACTATTTAAAATTAGTTTATTGATAACTTGTTCATTACATCTGTAGACAGAACAATGGTTGATCCTGTAAGTTTGGTGCCTTTTTTTGCTTTCATACTTTTAAAAATTAAAAGACATTCTGGCTTCTAGGAAGCAAAATATAAGGAAATGAGGGGTGGCTCAACACTTTTGCACTATAATGTATATACATAAAAATAATGCTCACTTCCTTTCACCTCCCCTGAGCTGATGAGCGTTTCAAAGAGTATTCCTTTTATATGTGAAATGGTAATTGTATTCTCTAATCTAATCCCATTAGAACCCTGTACCACCTCTGCAAACCGCCCTGAGGCAATTACACAAAATGTCAATGAATTAAGTAATAGCTTGGTGCCAAGCCAGGGGTGCTCACTGTTGATCACTGCTGTCAGTAGAAAAACGCCCCTGTCAACAGTAGCTCGCACACAGACACGCACATACACACAGACATGCAAAGTGTACAGTCACTGGTGTTTTTCCGAGAACCATTTAACCTCTCTGTAGGACACACACTCACACATTGCTGGCACTCTACCACCCATTTAACTCATTTCCAGGTCACACAAGTGCGCGCGCACACACGCACACACACACACAAAGAAGAATAAAATGCAGCAGGTGAAGCTGAGTGTGTGTTGCTCTTGGCTTGAAATGTGTCTTCTCCCAGCTTTGTGCTGACTTCACCTGTGTTACAGATAAGACCATACAGAAGGCAAAATATTCTCTGGACTTGTTTGGAAGCATGCACGAAATACAAATGTGGGCGATCTCTGTTTGTAACCACTGTATACAATAAAGCCTGGCGGCTATTGAGGCTACTTTACACGAGCATTTCCTCATAGATCATGCTTTCCTAAGCACTCAGCTGGATAAAGGAGGCTTTGTGTAAATGATAGAAGCGATTGTGGGGAGATGAATAGAGTTTGATTTAAAGTGTGCGTGCCACAGAATGTGATGATTCATCTTGGACTGGTAAAATGATCAAACTGAATAAAAATTAAAAGATATCGTGTAAGAGTGTCAAGTGCAGAGGGCTTGATTTATGATATGCAAAGTTTCTGTGAAGTGATTTTTGACCACCAGGAGGCAGAAAGACTGATATTATGATAAGTTATGCTAATATGCTTGTCTGAGTATGTCTCTCAGGCTTGCAAAATGTTTCTTCACTGGCCATCAGAATAAATTCAATTACATCACCAATGCCCACCTGAGTGGGCACTGAAAACCCACACTATTACTCTTTCATGAATGACTGAGTTTCTGAGTTTTCACCTATTAATCAACATAACGAAGATCGGGGTTTGGTTACAAGACAGGATTGGGGTCAAAGTTAAGGGTCAAAGTTTAAAGAAACTTTGCCTTTCAGTTTCTTCTCCTTCAAGCTGTTCCATTTAGGGCTAGATCATCTCCCTCCATCTGATCCTATCAGTACCATTGCACCAACCCTTTGCATGTCCTCCTTCACTGCATCCATGAACCTCCTTGATGGACTTTTTCTTTTCTTGCTTGGCAGTTCCATGGGGCCAAAAACCAGTGTACTCCTAATACCAATACCAAGCCTGGATAAATGGCACAGGGAAGTCCAAACTCTTTGCTAAATCGAGCTTTATCGAAAGCAAACCTGTTTCTCCTTGTGATGGCCAAACCCATGGCCACACTCGAAAAGTCTAAGTAACTCTTGTATTGTATTCTTTATTTCTTCATTTAATATAACACACTTTAGTTTGCAGTAGTTTATTGATTGGTTTGGATACATTGGTTCTATTTGTAAGCGTGCACATTTAGTTTACTTATGTATTCATACCAGCTTGTGAGTAATCTTTGTTTCTCTTATGTTTCTTACCTACCATGATCCCTGGGAGAGCCAGACAAAAGGTGGTGGCCAGGGTTTAAAGCACTTACAGCGGTCTCTCGTTTATCGCGGGACTTACGTTCCAAAAATAAATAAATAAATAAATAGGTGAAATCCGCAAAGTAGCCATCTTTATTTTTATACACTTGTCTCAGACAGGCATGAACATTTTCACACTTTTCTCTTTTGTTTAAATACTCTCAAACATTTACTGTGGCCAGCAGAGGGCATTGTATCAATAAAACAGTAATATGGTTGCTTTTAAAGGAGGAGCGGGAACCCAAAATTTCCAGAACAAAACCTGAAAATCTTCAAACAATATGACTGGGCAATTATTCAAAACAGACAAAAATATCTCTTTTTTAGTATAACAATTCTAAACATGAAATCCTATCGTTAATCACGGGATAGTTTTCAACAGCTTTCACAACAACCAACAAAATTAGTCCACAGAATGAATTTGTCTTCTTTTAAAAAATATGCTAAAGAAATCTGTCTTGTTTTTGTCTTGTTGAGTTGATCAGTTGTATTGTGATGTATTTTAAGTGTAAATACAGTTTCATTTTGGGTGTTTCCAGCTACTGCAAATGCAAAATTCTGTTTTGTTTCGGCGTTTTTGTTTTTGTTTTCTTACAGCGCTATCAAAATTGTAGAAATACATCCAGAGACACGAGTTGCATTGCTGTAGTTCTCCTTTTAAGATTATTGTGATGTGCTTTTGCGAGGTTCATGTGCTTATCCTCCTCAGGTGCAGTGGCTGTGCATAAACATTTGAGTTTCTGCCAGTTTACGGGTATAAAATCGAGTTAGTGGCTCTGTAGTGCGGGCGGAAATAAATAAATAAATGCAACACCACTCTTAGAAAGCTGGAATACTTTAGCGGTGAAGCTGTCACTATTCATGAAGGAATGATTGGGGCTAAGAGAAACAGAGAGGAAAAGAAAATAGCAAGTGGCGCAGATTCGAGTGACAAACTTTAGGAATTACTTTTCCGTCTTAATGTGGGAGCAGAGTATCCGCTCACTCTGTGTTTATCTGTGAAATTGTCCCGCGAGCAAGTTTCCCCTTTTTTGTCACCTTTGTAATTCTGTGCTTAAAATCTGCATCTTGTTTTCATTGGGAGAACTACTCATTTATTTCTTTTTGATGAAGTGATGAAGGGTATATTTGAATTTTACGGTCTGCTATATGTGTCACATGTATGTCGTTTACTGTATGGCAGTTTATCAACTCGATTTGTTTTGAAACTAAAATAACTAACAAATATTACAATATCAGTCAAATTCCTTGCTTTTCTGAAATTGGCTGAGGTGTGAGCATCAAATGCAATTAGGTGACTATCACAGTGACACTGAGGAGCCTTCAGCTTTCAGGCCCCTCTTCTGTGGAACCAGTTTGTCACATTGTCCCACTTTTAAGATTGGGCTTAAAAGCTATGCCGCTGCAGTATAGCGCTCCTTACTAATGTGTACAGTGAGAATAAAAGGCTATTCTATTATATTTAATTCTAAACTTATAGTTGGAGCTGGATCAGGTGACCCTGAATCCTTCCTTAGTTACACTGCAATAGGACGAGGCTGCTGGGGGCTTCCCGTGATGCACTGAGCGCTTCTTCTTCACTCACCTCTCCATGCTTTCATACACCACTCTGCGTGTAATCATTCCCCAAAGATGGCCACCCCTCCC
The DNA here is from genome assembly GCF_057381915.1 of Diplotaxodon limnothrissa. Taxonomy (NCBI): domain Eukaryota; kingdom Metazoa; phylum Chordata; class Actinopteri; order Cichliformes; family Cichlidae; genus Diplotaxodon; species Diplotaxodon limnothrissa. The sequence goes on along the minus strand of NC_140598.1, from coordinate 51,519,786 downwards.
TGATCCTGGAAGTGTGTCTTTTCTTACCACTGTCACCGCGTCTTGTTCAAAGGGGGGTCTGATTGTTCGGGTTTTCACTTTAATATTTTAGGAATATAAACTTTGAGGCAACTGTTGTTGTGATTTGGCGCTGTAAAATCAAAACTGAACTGAATTCAATGAGTTGCAATGACTGCAAACCAGGAATGATGAGAAAAATGGTATGTTTGGGCAAAAAAAAAAAAGGTTTTGATTTTGCCTCTCCGCTGGATTGCTCGATCTAGGACGAGCATTTAATTTGCTTTCCTGGCTCATTTATTTCACTTCCTGGTAGTCAGCAAATTTTTTGGCCCTCGCAGCAGCAGAGGATTTGCTGTTTAGCGCCGTTGTTTACCATGCCTGCATATGCATCTTTGCCTCTTTTTTTTTTTAATCACAGCAAAAATGCAGTGGAGCACAGATGATACCATTTCCTGCCCAGTGGCACCATCTGGCTGTAGAGGATTCCCTTAATTCTCTTTCTTATCCTTCCTGCTCACCTCCTGCTCGCTTCTCTCACCGTTCTCGAAATGCTTCCTCCCTGGTCTCTCTAGCTTCACAAACATCATTAGACGGCACTCACAGTGTGCTTCTAAGTCCATCTTCTGCGTTCTCCCTCTCTCCCTCGCCGCATGCCTCTCCCTCAGTATTCCTCCCCCTGCCTCGCTTTTCTCTTTCTCACCTCGTCTCTCCGTTCGTCGCTGACAGCTCCGCTCCTGAGGAGCACTGAGGGGAGCAGAGAAAACAAAGATTTGGTTCAGTGGCTCTGATCTTGATTTTCTGCAGATTGGATGGAAGATTAGGAGGAGCTTTTATTCATACACCGCACAATCACTTCCCCTGCAACTGCAAACCATGACTGCAGACCACAGGGGTTGCAGCTATCAGCACAAATGTGCCATCTGTGACAAGGCGTCTCTACGTTTCCTACCTACAACCATGACTAGTCGGGGAACACACTGTACCGAACACAGATCCCAAGAAGCCGGTACGAAATGCGAGACAGGAAAAAGAGTGAAACAAAGGCACAACGCGACTCACACAAGCCTGAAGTAAAAACTCTCACATCACAAGAGGAAAGAAGAAATGAATCAATTTTCCTGTAACATCTCTGTTTTGCTGAGCTTAGGCACCTTAATAGCGACAACATTTCATCCTTTTTATGGATCCAGCTGTTCATTTTGGTGCAACTTCAGCATCTATCTGTCAACCCACAAAGGCAACGGAATGGTTAACACTCGGAGGGATTCATGAGCCCAGATCCTCCTGTTGAGAGCTTCTCACTGAGAAGATGAACTCGAGAAATAAAGAGAAGTCAGCAGTAATCTGGCGTTTTAAGGAGGTAAAGGCAGCGGAGGACACTGTCGTGACAAACCAGGATAGATGTGACCTGTGTTTCAGGTCATCAGCAGTTTTTTATTTCATAGTAAATACCCTAATGTGTAATTTTGCCCAAAAGTACAACCAGTGTTGGTATTTTGTGCTGATCTCATGTGACGAGCGAATGCTTGAGAGGGCACGGCAAGTGTAAAACAGTGACCCTAGCAGTTAGGAACCTCATTTCAGTTAAGCACCATCTTCCCAGTGCTTGATTGTGCCTCTGTACTAGCTGTGCTTTACTCTCTACAGTACATTTGCTGGAAAGACTGGAACGTTTTACTTTACATTTTCCCGAGCGGCAAGTGGCAATAAAATCATGACAATTTCCCTTTTCTACTCGAGCAGGAACTGTGAAAATAACAGGAAAGAAAAGACAAAGGAGAGAAACCTGGCGCAGTCATCAGACAGAGCTCTCTGCCTCTCCTCTTTCATCTCTGTGGCATTACTTCTGCTTTGATTTCAGATTTTTCGAGCACCCGAACACATTCTCAACAGCTGGAGATTCCATAGCCTTGGTGGGAAAGATTGCAGCAATAAAGTCTTGTCTTGTAGCACAAGCAGTGTAACCACTTGATTGGCTAAATAACAGAGAAAAAAAGGCGGCAAGGCTGAAGTCAAAAGAGCTGCGACAAGAGCAGTTGATTTATCACCCCAGTTTTTTTCCTTATCTATCCCTCCACCATAAAAGTGCATTAGCTCTAGGCATGTCAGTGCTTAACAACTATTTGATATTTTCACTATGAATTGTTAGACATAAATTCATGGCCCTCACAGGATTAACAGTACTGTATAAAACTGACTTTGATCTTCTCTAAATGTTTCTCTAGCACAATCAGCACTCAGCAGGTTGACTCCTTTTGGCTTTTGGCATATACTTCTAATTAGCAGATGTCAGCACGTTAACATGCTGAATGTGGATTATACTCACTAAACGTCTGCTAATTGTGAACATGTCAGGAATCCGTTCAAAATGGAGCAGAGCCTTAGGCAGCCTCACAGAGCAGCTAGAGGTTGTAGACCTTGAGGGCCAATTCGTGGTCAGCCAGTGGACAGTGGAACACTATACACAAAAGAACTGTTCCTTTAGCTGTCAGGGGGTTTGCCATCATGGTTTCTTGTGGGCCCGAGTGGAATCTGTCTGTCTATGCAGAGTCTGGGAACCCACTGGCTAGCCTGCTCACTTAGCCTCTGGGACAATGGTTAGTCGTTTCTTTGAGATTGTCTGTGTAGCCGGGATGTTCAGAAAATGCATGATGAAGATGTGGTGCAGGAGTTCTTGTTCAGGTAAATTTCCAAAAGCTAAAGGCTAATAAAAGGCTTGATAATTCCCCGACTATGGTAAAAAGTTTCACGACTGCATTACAGTAAATGTAGCCCCTGATTCTGTCTCCACAGTGACTGCTTGTTCGGATGGAAACAAAGCATGCTCATCCTTGATTATTCAGTCGAACTCAAAATAGCTTACCATCCAAAAATGTTGCTCAGTGCCTGCAGACTTCTGTTTGTTTAATAATCAGGTATCTGTTTATAGAGATAAGGTTGGTAAGCGACAGTAAAATTTACTACCTAAATTTTGTATAGATTTTTTGCAAACATGCATGACATTAACTTGTCCACCATTTTGGACATGTGACAATGTTGGATCAGTCACTCAGACCATCTGGTAACCACCGGTCATGAGGGGAAAGTGAGTATTCCCCAACTAGTGGCGAGAGCTTTCTTCAGGTAACTAGGGCTGTATCCCAATTCAGGGTCTGCAGCCTTAAAGTACGCATTTCAAGGCCGATTACGTCACAGCGGCGCACCGAAGGCTGTCCCAATTCAAACGCTGCTCGAAATGCGGCCCTGAAATGCGTCCTTCATTTCCCTGAATTTTAAGGCATATCCCAGAATGCACAGCGCGGCGATGGGTGTGGATAAATTTGCAGAAAAAAACGGCGGATGAGGGGCGCCCGAAGAGTAAACTTTAAGTACTGAATATTATGTCACTTATTTATGTGCAAATGTTTACTAGCGAAGAACATTAAACATTACTGTTGGCCACATGTCGGCAAAGTTATGTGACATTAGTGACGTTTGTACTAACTTGGTTTTAAAGCCTTTACTTTAAAATATACGCCGTTCAGTAGCTGAGCTTAATCTTACAGAGAATGATCAAAGCTCGTGTAGAAACAAACAAACTAATGAACAAAAGATTTTCTCCTTCATTTCTGTCAAACAAAGCTATGACACGTTTCCAGTGGTTAGTATTATGGTTGCTAGGCAACCTGGGCAGCGCAACGGAGGCTTTTTTTTGTTTTTTTTAACTTTATTGACAAACAACAGTATCAGCGCAACGGAGGCTAGACCGTCCCATTACACAAGCCTCGCACTTCTGGCCTTAGTGGTCTTTGAGTACGCGGCCCTTGAGGATCGTTGAGGCTGCGTACTTTAAGGCTGTAGACCCTGAATTGGGATACAGCCTAGGTGTAACTGGGAAAATGACTGAAGCCTACGGTGGCCCTGAGAGGCCAAACGGACTGCAACTTAAGAAAACAAGAAAAATGCTGCAAAAGAACACAAAACACAACAGAAATAGGAAAAACTACAACAGAAATTGGGGGGAGGGGACAGAATTAGGAAAAACAAAAACTGTAATAGGACAAAAGAACAGAAGTACAAGAGAAGTGTTTCTGGGGAGACAATAACCCGACGGACCAGCTGCAGGAACCAAAACATGCTAGGTAAGTGTGTTTTAATCTCATTATTCATATATAGTGATGAAGGATTTGTAGGCTAGAAGTTAGGCTAACACACTTACTTCACATCTTTTCTTTCCTCAAAAAAACTATAGATCCTCCACTTCTTTTAAGTGTCTCTCAGTTCAAAGTCTCCTAATTCTTAGCATAAATTTCGTTTCTGCAACTGGTCCGGCGGGTTATAGTCTCCCCAGAAACACTTCCCTTGTACTTTTGGAAATCTGTTTTTTCCTATTTCTTTTTTCTGTTTTCTTTTTTCCTATTTCCGTTGTGTTTAGTGTGCTTTTGCAGTGTTTTTCTTATTGCTGGCGTTTTCTTAAGTTGCAGTCCGTTTGGCCTCTCAGGGCCACCGTAGAAGTCCCAGTCACACAGGCCTACAGATGTGACAGTGATACCCTTCACTGCTTTGGTCGCTAGCATGCTCCTGTGATCGTTTGCAAACACTGGCCAGCTACCCTGTGAGCTGCAATGAAAATGTGAAATGTTGCATTCTTTGAAATATGTTGGTTGCAGTGCTAAGGCACAACAACTCTTACTCTGAAGGCAGTTTTTGAAGCACTTTATTAAATTACACTGCCACTCATTAGTAGTCACCAAGCATTTCCAGACGAACAAGAAAAACTTCCATCAACTGTGGCAATCTGCAACCAAAGGAACTACTTGAGAGTTTTTGATGCACCAGCTTCTTTCCAACCAATTTTATTTTAGCAACAGGTATCTCCACCATTACACACAAAGCTTTTATATACTTACTACAGATCGGACAGGTTTCTTTAAAAAAAAAAACCACCTAAAAACCTGGTGTAATAGTGACATGGGCAGTTTAACCCTTTAAGACCTACCATAGAACCAAGTTCGCCAGAGCTTATATTATATTTTTACATGCTGTGGAGCCATTTTTGCTGATGGATCGGCGAAGCGTGTTTCTGGAATATCATGTTTTTGTTGCTGCAAGTGATTTTTATGCAGTTTTTGCAAAGCTATATGTGGAAGGAAACTGTGACCTAGGACAAGCTGATGGCATAAGATGTAAGTACAACTCCTCCAGTTTCATATGCAAAAAAAATTATTGCGCTAGCTTACTTGGTTGCAGAGCTACCGGGATTTAAAAATAGTTACGCAAAACAGAGCGTGCCCGCTCCAATCGGCTGTAAAGGGTTAATATTGGCATAAGTAAGAAAGTGTATAAGGGCTGAACACTCCAGCTCTGTCAGGACTGCAGCTACCTACTGTGTTTTTTTTGGGAAGCAGCCAGCATCACACTTTCCTGAAAAGCCTAAATCAGTTCCTAAGGCACTTAAAATCTTAAACCTCTCAGATTGTGAGGCGAGGAGCACATGGCATGATAATCTCAGTGTTTAAACAGAGGAAATGGACAGGCAGTTTTTGATCCGGGCAGAAACGCTGGAGCCATTTATAGATAGATGAAAAATAAATGGAATGAAGTCAAAGAAACATTGTATGTAGCAAAAGGTACGACAACTGCCTCCTTAGCCCCATGAGATGAGAAGACGGGGAAAAAAATCATAATGCTCAAGTTTGAGTCTTATTTCTTTTCCTGGCCTTGATATAAGACATCCCCTGTACCTGCTGCTTTCATCGTTTCTAAATAACAGCTCAGGCTTCTCACTCTTGATATGATTTCTGGGTTTTGCTTACTTCACTGCAGCACTTGGGGTATGCACATAAGAAAAAACACACTCAACTTGTAATCTCCCTTGTGCCAAGAGCTGTGATGTGACCTTAACAGTACAATATATTTGAGTTTGCAAATCAAATTACATATGCCTTTCACATAAATATACATTCAAATCATGGGCAGTCTGGGAGAAAAGAAATGGGTAATTTACATTTACTGTATTGATTTCCCCAAAAGTGCCCTGGCAGCAAATCAACTTCTAAGCTCATATACTTTTCTTCGCCGTGTCGCCACTTACAGACAAAAAAAAGCAAACTGTTTTGCACTCTCGCTTTTATTTCATTTTGGATTCAGCATTTTTATCCAATTGGGGAAAAGATATTTCAATGGTGCAAAAAGTCATTCTGAAGGGTCAGTCATCTCTCAGTCCTCCCGCCTTCATCCCTGCTTTCTCTCTTGCTCTCTCTCCTCCCTGGCAGTAATTGTGTCCAGGGCTAATAGGTGCTTACATTAGCATGTTTATACATTATTCATACGTCTCTGTTGGAATGCACTGTACTGCTGATGTCTTATGAAATCAACATAACATATACTTCTAAACTCTACCTGAATTTGATTAACATATGGTTCGGGCCAGATAGGGCTAGAAATTTATGCTAGCTGGTGAAAAATAAACTTGAAAAAAAAAGAAAAAAACTAATGGAGAAAATAAATCAATTGGACTTTGGTAAGAGGCCGAAAGAATCCACCTGCCAAGCTCGCACTTGACGACATGAGTCCAAACCCCGTGTCCGTGTCCGAGTGTATTTACATTAGCACGTACATCTGTACACACGCGCTTGTGAAGCACCCCTGTCCCAGCCTGTTCGCTTGGTACGACACGTCTGACCTTGGTGTCCTCTGCGCTTGGCACTGAGACGAGAGCCCTGTCTAATCACACTGAGCCATGCCTCAGCTCCTGCAGGATTTGGCTCGCCACCACCCTGACAATTTTTGACTCCACATGGCCCTTCTGTGGCTCGACAGCTAAATACCAACACATGCTGCCATCAATAGCGTTAAATGCCAATTACATGCTCTCCCCCAGACTTTACTGGCAATTAATGGCATTGGAGCAAAGCTGTCCTGTTATAGCTTTAATTGATGTATGCTCCGTTCTGTTGTTGTTGTTGTTTGTAACCTTGCCACAGTCACGTTGACCTTATATTTAGAGGCTTGGACAGTACAGCTAGAGGCAGGATAATTAAAGATGAACTATTATACTCATTTCCACCTCCATATATATTTACTTGAGAGCTGTACCAGGGTAGCTTTGCATGATTCCGTGTTGAAAATAATCCCTATTAATTTGACGCCATGACTTGGTTCTGCCCCTCAATTCATCTACTGTCTGAAACAAGCCATTGTACTGTCCTTCCTTCCTACTATTTTAATAGTATATGCAGTATATGAGCAACCTATGGGACAGGCGTTCTAGGCATGTCCTACAAGGAAAAAATCCCAGGACACATCATCAGAAGAGAATACATCATTCAGCTGGCCCGAGAACGCCTCAGTGTTCCCCTGGAAGAGCTGAAGAAGGTGGTTGTGGAGTGAAGTTTGGGCTTCTCATTTCTAGGCAGTAGAAGATGGATGGATGGATGGATGGATGACATAAAATAAGGAAAAGGATTTGCCTTTTCATAGGCTCCAGTGCCCTAAAATTGGATAAGTGGAAGGTATTCTTATATGTGAAAGATATCAAGCTTGTGACCAGGTGGAGACACAAATCCCATCTGAGGGAGGGGTCATCAGCCAATCTACAACCAGTACGAATAAATACAAGGGTTGCATGAGTGTGAAGTCTGCTGTGGTGACCATTTGGGGAATAAGGGAGCAGCTGAGAGTCTCTTCTTTAATAAGTCTCCTTTAAACGTAATATATCCTGGATGATGGTGTAGTTCTTTTAAAACAAAACACTTTTACCTTTTAATTGACTTTTCAAATTCCCAACAAATCACACTGGAGGAATAACAGAACATGTTGCATGAGTAAAACGCTAAAATATGCAGAGCTGCTTTCACAAAAGAGCTTGAGCTCTCCTCCTCTTTAGGAAAAAGAAAAGCTGCGTACCATGCACCTTCCGGATAAATTTGCATTCGCTAAAAACTGTTTTTGTTTTCTTTAAGCATTTACACTGAAGACTTGTCCCATTTTCACTATTATGGCCATCAAATATAGGTTTTCCGAATGAAATTATATAAATGCATTTCTCTATTACAATGTGATTGTAGCCAGCCTCTTTAATGTGCCCTGAAAAAAGGATAAAATGAAAGAAGATCCTTTTGTTTCACTGTGAAACAATGCAGTCCTCCTGAGATTGATCTGATGCTAGAATAACTGCAGGCACGACAAATGGGTAACAGCTTATTTCCCCACTTCATCTCCCTCTCTTTATGGTCAGTAAAGATTGCACTGGACCAAGCGCGTCCGCACATGACGAAAGACACGTGTGTGTGTGTGTGTGTGTGTGTGTGTGTGTGTGTGTGTGTGTGTGTATTTGGCTGCCTCAATTGAATTCTACTGGAAATGTTTCCATTGGTTAAGATCAGATTAATGGGAGGCAGGAAAGGAGCAGTGGAGTAGAGCTGACAGAGCTCGAGCAGCTGAGCTAATACAGTAATTTGAAAAGTGCAGGGAAGACAACATTATGCCATGTTGGATGAAAAATCCAGTACGTGCGCTGATGCATTTACCTATGCTTCACTTGTCAATAGAGTAGTGCATGAAAGTAAATTGAAAAATGCTGAGAATGTACTGACCAACTCACCTGGAAATGTTTTCTCAGCACTCGCACTTTCATAAATTTATTACAAAATATCTTTCAACCATGCATTATTTAACAGCACATTGATTTATCTGCACCTTCTTTTCAACGATGCAATCTGGAAAACTAACCAAAGCTGAGGCGTGCCTCTGTGCAATCTATACAGTTTGTCATTCACTCAAAACTGGCTTGATCCAGGCATTCACATAACAATGCCAAACACGGTATGCTGGGTGGGGGTGGGGGTAGAGACAGCTAGGAGACAACCGATGAAAAATATGGGCAGTAATAAGGAACAATAACACATGCTGGAAGGTGGTGCAGACTACACTGGCAGCCAACCTCCACTATTTGCTCGGGGGCCTGGCCGGTCCACTTGCCAACTTATTTTTCTGTCTGTGTTTGGGAGAGAATATCACGTCAAACTTTCTGCCAGAATTTGATGATTTAACACGTCCTCTGTTAGCAGAAAATATGGTTACTTGTAAAACAATGAGTGCTGTTTGATTTTCTGAAACAGACAGAGATAAGAAAACAGAAAGTGCGGGTGATCATTTTTGTCATCCAACACTGATTCCAAGAAAAGATGGAAAGTGGGGAAAAAAAGACAGAATGAAATGATTTTGACTCTGTAATTAAATTAAATTAAAAAGAGTGTTCAGAAATGTTTTTGCTTTTTCAAAATACATTTAAATTTGGTGCCAGCGACATGTTTGAAAATGGCAGAGACAGCTGCATGTTGCATTACCTCTTCTTTAACAATATTTTCTAAGCATTTGGGTTTCAATAAATTGTCACACCCATTTTCGTTTCCCTAACACACTAAAGAAATGATAGGTAGCTGAAGTCTTTTGCACAGTGCTGCAGCACAAGTTGGCCAGTTTTAATTATAAGATACGAAAATTATAAGCTTGAGTTGTCAATGAATGTATATACTAGGGCTTTAAGCGGTAATTAGGGGTGCAACAATACTCATATCGATACTGAACCGTTCGATACAGTGCTTTCGGTTCGGTACGCATATGTATCGAACAATACAAAATTTTTAATTTATTTTATCAATTTTCCTTCTGACAATGCTGTCTGTGTTGAGCGTTCAGTGGATCTGCGTTCGACTACTCCGCCTAGGCTGCACTGTCAAGTGTCACGCTACCCGAAATTGAGCCTCCCCCACCCTCATTCAGATCTGGCGTTTGGAACTATCTTGGTTTTCATGTGAAGCACGACCCTGATGGTAAGCACGTCACTGTTAACACGGTTATCATGATTAACACGATTAACATTTTTAACTCACTCGACCCATCTTTAATGCAGAATTGACGAACTTTGGACAAACTGTCCGAAATGCGTTGACAGAGACATTTCAGGGATTTTGAGCCAGTCTGCGCGATGGGTTCATTGTAAATCGCGTTAGTTGTGATGACAGCATTAACGCGTTAATGCCGAGTAACCCCTTAAGTCGTTAATGCAGATTTGCCCATTTTAATGCGTTAATGCTGACAGCACTAGTTTAGACCAAATTTTACAGTAATGTGTATTTGACTGTAATCGAAAATTTAGTGTCTCTTATTGAGTGTCCACACAAATGTGATGCTATGACTGTGTTCTCTTGTGTATACAGTATGTAAATCAGATTGCATCAGCAGGTTTAGAGTAACATCACAAAGTTGGACTTTAATGTGTCTTTAACAGAGCTCTTGTAGACCTAGAAGTAACTTATTCTTTTAGTGACACAATCCTATTGTCTTTCAGAGAAAATGTTGCCAATAGCCGGAATGATGTAGAGCTCAGCATTTATAGAAAATACAGTGTATTGTGGCACAGAACTATCTGCAGGAGGTTGTTTGTGATTGTACAGAAGTGCTGCTCCATTTTTATCTCACAAGTTCCTCCAAAACAGCAGTGCCATCTGTCTTATTAGCACATGTGTGAGTTGGGGTGTGGATTCAGAGGAGAATCCACTCAGCAAGAAAATAATGGGGATCACTTTCTGCCTTCTTAGAGATGTTTAAACTCGGGGTAAAACTATGGAAATATCATACAATTACAGTGTGACATCCTAAAAACACAAAAGTACCAAAAAGACAAGACAAGCTGCAAGCTATTAGAGCAGCACCTGCAACTCTAATAGCTTTGACCTGCAGTGCAAATTAGCCAACTTCAAAACTAGCTATTTACAGCGCCAGGCTTGCTGACATAACTCATATTTGTTCTTAGGACGACAATGAGAAGAACAAGATAAGGAGAGGGAGTTAGGAAGTCGAATCCGGATTGTGCTTTTCCACTTGGTGAGGGTAAATTATGGAAAATCAGCTTACAGTAATCCCAGCACTCGTTGAAGGGGGGATCATCCCAAGCGACTTGACACCATTGTGCACTTTTGAAAATGATGTGCTTGTTAGTGAGGAGGCATGAAAAACAGTCAGTCTCGTGTTTGTACCTTCATAATCATTTGACCATATTTCTAATACTTTCTGCCTCACTGGTGTTTATTATGAGCGTTCCACTCATGGGCCACGTTGTTTTCCCCCTCCCTAAAGCTAAAGGTATTGAGCACACGCAGTGCATAAAAACAAGCGATTATTATCCACAGTGATTGTTTGTGTTAGTTGCCATCGAACCCAAATCAAGCAAACATCTGATTTCATTAGCTTTTGCAGCAATGAATGGACAACCTGTGTAAAGATGGCCTCCTGCGCTTCCCCACAGTGCGACCAATAATTCTCAGTCTCCCTAATACCTTCTACCAGATGTTGACGCTTGCTCACAATGAGGGGGGTGGATTGCTGTGTCACATTAGAAGCCCACCATATGTCTACAACTAGGGCACATTTTCACCTGGTGTGTTTAAAGCACTTTGCTAAAAAGCAGCAGCATTAAGAGGAATAATCACTGTTTTGGTTAGAAACATGACAACAGTGCAATTTAAACTTTTGGCTAAACAGTGTAAACACAACGCGGAGTATGAACTAACATGACTGTTGTCCTACGTTTTAATTTACGCTCTGATATATATTCATGTCAATGGCATTCAATCAGGGCAAGCAAGGCAGACACTGCTTGCCCAGTGAAACCTAAAAACAGACATCAATTAAACTGTACCCCAAAAAGCATTCTTGCTCATGTCATTTTAATTCAGCTGTGATATTTTTATTTTAGAAATATATTTAATATAGTTTTTTAATCAACATCTAGTCCTGTGTTTCTTAGCACATTAAAAGCTATTTATTTAGATAGAGCTATCATTTTATAGATTATTATTAAATTCAACAGAGTACAAAGTATTTCAAATGACCTCAACATTAAATATCTGTAGCAATAATAATCACATATGACTGTTAGGGAACATTTTTCTGCAAAATTATAAAAATAGTTGCACTTCTGATATTGTATGTACCATGAGTAGTGAGGTCTATTCGTAGTATTTAACGAATACTTTCACTGCTAAGGAATAATTCTAAAGAATTCCTCCACCACTCATCATTCTCAACTAATAGTAAATATTTTGATGACTTCTGTATCTTGAATATTTTGACTTGATTTTATTTCCTATTTTTCTTTTGTTTCTATCGATTTCCTCTTGCCTGATTGTGGCCACCTGCTCCCCATTGGCTAATATTGTATGTCTGCATCTGTGAGTTTTTATTTACTGTCAGATATCAACACTACATATACCATGAGCACAAAAACATAGTAGGCCTGCTGACCTTCCCTGGCTTCTGTTACTCCTAGCCTACTGACTGGCGCTGCCCTTGAGCTGACTAAACTGAGGTCTGCTACCTGTCTCCCTGCTCCATTTGCTCAGTTAAATAACCATCGGCCTACTAGCTACTTAATTACGCCAAAAAACCAACTTTGAGTCATTTCTTTCCTTCTTCACTAAGCAAACAGTTGAGCTTCTTCAGCACAAGGTCCTTGGTTTCCTTGCTTTGTAGTCCAAAGTTGTCCCTTGTTACCCTGTAGTCAGGCTGCTACCTAAACCTTTGTAGTGATTCCAGTTGCTTGGTTTTGTTCCCTGCATTTTTATTCATTTTTTAACTTTGTTTTGTTTTTTACAGCCAAGGCTGACTGCAAAAGAATAAAGAACAAATACAAATATAAATGATATGGCAGTAACATGATATTGATCCCTGCAGACCTTCTTATCGGTGTTCAGTTTCAGTGCTTTAAGGAGTGATTAGGTAAAAATACTTTGCTTTTGCGCTGTAACACTATACGAAAAAAGATCTAAAACTATAATCTGTCAGTAAATCAGCAGTTGTCCATCCTTTGTATGCTTGATTTCTACTGGCCTTGCCTATTGCATCTTCCTTCAAGCTCCAGTGTCATTTTCTTTATGTGATAAAAGCTACACACCATCAGCATTAACACACAGACAGCTTTTTCCCCTGAGCTGTTTAATCTACCTGCAAAGTGTAAAGATAACAGAAGTCATTTCAAACCACCACTTTCATACCAGGCAACGCTCTGAAGCAATTGCTCCTGTTGTTAATTTTGATTTCTAACTACATAGTGCACATAGTTTGAAGTAGTGTGCTCTCATTCACTCAGATGGTACTTTTTTATCAGTGGCACAATACACTTTAATTTCACAAGGAACAGAGATTAGCACTGATTTAGAATCAGAATCAGAATACTTTATTGATCCCTGGGGGAAATTATTTTTTGTTACAGTGCTCCATTTTAAACCAACATTAAGACAAGACAGACAATACGCTAACTAAGAATAGTACAATATATACATATATATACATACATACATACATACATACATACATACATACATACATAAGTCACTTATAAATAAATATTTGGAAAAGAAACATGTGTAGTTGTAGCAGCAAACAGTGTGTTAAGTGGATGCGTTGTACAGGGAGATGGCCACAGGCAGGAATGATTTCCTGTGTCGTTCAGTGGTGCTTTTCGGTAATCTCAGTCTCTCACTGAACGAGCTCCTGTGACTGACCAACATGTCATGGAGTGGGTGGGAGGTGTTATCCAACATTGTCTTTATCTTGGACAGCATCCGCCTCTCCGACACCACCTTGAGGGAGTCCAGCTCCATCCCCACAACATTGCTGGCCTTACGGATCAGTTTATTAAGTCTGTTGGCATCTGCGACCCTCAGCCTGCTCCCCCAGCATGCAACAGCATAGAGGATCGCACTGGCCAGGGGCCAGTGAGCTATTGAACGCTTCTTTTTTTGTGTGTTTCCAAAAAGTGAACTAAACTATTGCAAGTTTTCATTTTCTTGCTTTACCCTCTGAGAGGGAGTTTTAGTCAACGGTAATTATGCCAAAAAAAACAATTGAAACAAAACAAGGGGACTCTGAGAGCATTTAAAAAGCCACTCTGCTGAAAGGTACTAAGTGTCAAATGTCTAATTACAAGAGAAGAATGCTTCAGTAAAATCTCTTGACCATAGCCTTGAAGTAAGTGCTAAAGACAGAAGAAACCTGCAAAGTAAAGCATTTCAATCCAGCATGATGTTAATGAAAATGATGTATAAACAAAATGCATTTAATTACTATAGCTGGGAAAGCACCCAGCTGTAAATGGTATTAAATCCATTGATGCAAACTTTGGAGGTTTACAATTAGAAACGACTGTCAAATGTATATCAGTAGTTCTGTGTCTGTTGTCCAAGTTTGGGCATATTTATCATATCCACTGTACTGTTTGATCTGCTTTTTGTTTATTTCAGATTGAGTTACTGTCTTGTTCTTTTCTTCCCCAACTGCGCTGTTTACAATTGTTCACTGAAAATAATCCCAGATTAAAAAAAATAAAAAGCTAAGCTAATTAAAAAGAGAGCAGATTCCTGGAATGCTTTTTGGGGATAGGGGAGCAGTGAATGTGGGCCTTTGGAGGCTGGGAATAGGAAGAGGGATTTCCTGTGGGTGTGCAGGCTGTTCTTTTGAAACGCCAGGATGCACAGTTGACATTGAGGTTCTGACCTTCACCGGGATGTTATGGAGGCAGTGCAGGTGAATTAGCTATTGTTAAGAGTTGTGATGGCAACTGTTTATATGGCTTGTGTAAGATTTTTCTAAAAGATGTTTTCACTTTCAAAATTAAAGAGATATTTTTCAAGTCTCTTTCAAAATTGTGAATAAAAGCTATTTAAACCCATGCAAACAGGTGTTAAAATATGCAGATTTACTCATGCAAATCCAAAGAAGATCTTCATATGATCAAAATGTTTTAGAATATACATTTAAAAGTTAAAACATATTTTATCTCATGTTTGAAATGTAAGTGATTTAATCAAAAACTAAACAGGAAGAGAGCTGGTGATAAATACTTTCCCTCTTTTGCATGAGCAAAAGACAGAAGTTACGTATATATATAGTAATATAGAGGTCTTTTGTGTATAAACCATTGAAAACAATATACCAAAATACATTATATATAAAGCTGCACTTTTTTTAGTGATCAGGTATAGGAAACTATTCCGCGTGTTGATAAAACAGGTCCGCGGCTCCGAACCGTAGTAAAGGGACCTCTGGCTAATACGTCGGGTCCCGTGTCGGGCTCGTAGCTGAAAACTAGCTTTACTTTGTTGTCTGGGTCAACTTCGCTAGCAAGAGACAGATATATATATATATATATATATACATATGTATATGTATATATATGTATATGTGTGTATGTGTATATATATATAGATATATATATATATATATATATATATATATATATATATATATATATATATATATATAGATAGATAGATAGATAGATATATATATATATATATATATATATATATATATATATATATATATATATATATATATATATATATATATATATATATATATATATATATATATAGAGAGAGAGAGAGAGAGAGAGAGCAGGCAGAAATATTTGATAATTTAGCTAGCCGCTAATACCCAATGTAGCTAGCTGCATAAAATCGAGTAAATGCTAGCATGTTGGTGTTTGTGGTTTGATGTCACTCCTGGTTTTTTCTTCCTGTAAAACCACTACTCCTTTTTCCCATTAGCTAAATATAACAGTTTATCACATATTAATCTTTCAAAGGGTAGGCTTGCATTCTGAGGCGCATGCTAGCGCTGCTATGTTTGCTGACTCACAGTGTGCAGACAGCGATATCAATGACTGAATAATGAAAGATTGTGACTTCTTATCTTATTTTTGCAAACGATTCCCTTATCAATTCCAGTTTTCCCGAATGACGTCACCACGTTGCAGAGCGCCACTTACCTGGCAGGAAACATGGCGGCTCAAACGCTCAAAACTTTGGTTATACTTTAGGAGAACAGATGACAACAGGGCAACTTGCAATACTTGCAAAGTAGATATTTCATTTAAGGGAGGAAACACTACAAATATGCAAAAGCATTTGCTCACAAAACACGCGATAACCTTAAATGAATGTCGTGTTTTTAATTCCGCTCTGGACTCGTGAATCTCAACCCAGCAGCAGCGGTAACGTTTGTACGTCCTCTCCCGTTAATGCAGCAGGTAAATAATCAACTAACAGTGCATATTATGTTAGTGCTATCTGCCTTATTACAAAACCTGCCATTACTGTGCATTTAGGTGACCATGATGAGAGAGACAGACAGAGTCTGGCTGGCTCAGATGCTGGCAGTTCTCGCTGCAGTCTACTGGTAGCGTCTCCTTTCAGGCCAGGATAGACGAATGTCACCGAGCAGTGACTAAGTTTGTGGTCAAAGGCTGCCACAGCAGATGCCCCCGATTTTCGGTAAGTGAATGTGTTTAATTGTAGGCAGGGACATTACTGGATATTCTTGTGTAATTGCTACAGAATAATTTATGTTATACTTTGTTATTGCTACAGAAGAATATTTATTTTATTATTTTACATTTACAATTTTTTTTTCCTGGGGACCCTGTGACACCCCATTGAAGAGCCGTAGGCTGTGGATCTCTTAAGATCTTGTTCAAAGAGAAGATATAAAACAAAGTTCTAAGCTAATCGAGCTTATTGTTCTCCTTTTTAAAAAGAATCGATAAGAGAATCAATAAAGAATCGAATCGTTAAACAGAATCGAAAATGGAATCTGAATCGTGAAAATCTTACCCATCCCTACACATACAGCATTTGAACACAGTGTCATGTACTGTATTAAACCATAAGCACAGTGACAGCAGATTAAAATTTCATTTTTAACTTACTCGCACGGTCTGTAATTAATTATCGACTGACCCACACGGGAATAGTGTTTCAACTAGCATTTGTCTAACACTCACAAAGGCAAAAGAACATTTTACGTTTACAGCCCACTGCGTTGTGAAGCCTGCTGTTTCAAAGCCATTTTGTTGTTGTTTTTGCTCATGCTCGGATTATACAGTAGCTTAAAGGGACAAACAGCGAGCCAAACCCAATAGACTTATCAAAAGTGAAAAGCAGCTTTGATATATCTTCACCAAAATCAAATCTGATCAGCATTTGGCAGTAGGTAATGGTTTATGAAGCACACTTTGTTTCATCAAGCCCCAGACCCACTGTCCTTCCCAGTGATAATACTTTTCATCTTTCTTCAACAAACTCTCTCCTTGCTGATTTCTTTTCTCCTCTTCATCCAGCTCCCACATACTTTTCCTTCATCTCCAGTTTCAATTTCCAGATCTGTATGTGTCTGTGTGTATTGGTTCTACTGGTTAAAACAGAAAAACTCAAGGCCCATGTGCCGTTCATAGGGAGGTATGTTTTTGATTGATGGACAATTTTGCAGTGTTCAGCATTTCCACTAGGGGCTGGCATACCACGTTTGGGGATAATATATGGAGATGTATAATCCAGTCGCTCACTGACTCACTCAACATTTACTTGCGGAATCAAACAAAGGTTTTCTTTCCAAGTTATCACACAGTGGCTAGTGTGCAATTTCACAGCTCACTAACACATTACCTGAACGTGTAAAAGATTTCTGTGTTTACCAATACGCTTTACAGCATCTGTTCAGCACAATATCATAGCACCTTGCCTTCTGTTTTTGAAATAAACAAGCGTGGGAGAGTGAGCACAAGCAATCAAGTTGCGCGTGACAGAGAAAATTCTTATAATGCCCTCATTTCTCACATTGATAACCATTTTTTCCCCAAACACACACTCAGTGTCACTCAATATTCCAGTTCTGATGTCTGTTCATTTCCACAAGAAAGTCACATAAAGTCATCTGATCCACATGCTACGCTTCCTTAGATGAGCCCCTCAAACCTCATGAATTGCTGATGTATTGCAGGTTTAACAGAGCAGCTCCAGTTCTTCCAGTTATAATACCTTTCAAATGCTGATCCAGGATGCCCTTGCCACAACACAACCTGCAAAGCCGAGAAAGCCTCAGGACAGAGTGGGTTGCATAAGACACTAACAGAGAGCAGAGAAGAGAGCAAAGCTCTATTGGATAACTGCCTGGCTTTTTCCACACCACTTGACCCTGGCACATACAGACGACCCCCCACCCCTTTCCTCTTCTCCTCCACCTTTTTCCTCCTTCTTAGCACCGGCAAATGAAGTGTCCTAGCTCTCGGCTCTGATCCTGAGAACCTATGACAGCCAAAGCCTTCCTCCTCTCTGAAGTAAGCCTTCGCAGTGATAGGCTAGTTTACTATTCCCCACTCCAGCGCAAGCCGCAAGGCATGGACACAGCTGAGACAAAAGCCCTGTGACTGCAGTGAATAGAAAGAGTGAGCTAAATAATAGGAAAGAAAAAAGGGTGCTTGACCTTACCTGCCAGAATCTCCCTTTAAGTGTACTTTAGCTTAGAAACTCTGCACTCTCACGCAGGGATTTAATACGGGAAAGACAGAAAACAAAAGCCAGGACAATTAACTTAGCATGCTTTAAAAATGTATCTTTTTTTTTTTTACTAAATTCTGATAAGTCATGTTCCATAAAGTTGAGTTTTTTTTCCATGTTAATAAATCATGCATTAATGTATTCTATTTAAAACCACAGTAACCCTTTTATTATATTTTAAAAGATTACACCCATAAAAAATAGATTTTTATGGACTCATTAGTAAGTGTTAATTGAACATTGCTTATTTACTACAACGTGTACAAATAAAACAGTTAGAAATGTCAAATACTTAAATCAATAATGTTTAATGAATGGTCGTAACATTAGCATCTATTAATTCTTCATATTTCAGTAATGAGTGATAAGGATTCTCTCTGTAATTCACCTATATTGTATATAAGAAAGTAAGAAGCCTTTTATTATTAATGTCTTTAAGATTAATTAAGCCCTTAATCGAACATATATGTTAATGTTAACATCTGTTATGCAGTAAGCCCTTTATAATGTATGCTTTCATGGTAAGGTGGCACTAGAGCTTATTGTTAAACATATAGCACTCACCGATGATCCGCTTGTTTTGTTCCAGCCCACGACTCTGACCGACCACCTGATACAACCCGTGTAGCCTTTACAAGGCTCCTTACAAACAGATTGTCATCAATCCAAAGTGGTAAGGCAATCATGTCTCTCTAAGACAGATTGCTCTGTTAAGGTGCTTCATAATTTAACATCCTTCTCGTTCTTCATCTCCCTTCAAACCCCCTCCACACGCACCTCCTCTCCCCCCGTCAGCCTGGCAAACTCACGCCGAGTTCCTCAAAATGCATTAAATTATGATGTGTCATGAAAGTAATTCTCTCTGCAGGGCATGAATCACATGACAAATTCCTCTCCGACCTTACCTTTGACACACTGTGTGCACATCGCAGGTTAATAGATTAAAATTAGCTTCAAGTTCCTTAAATTATTGACCCTGGCCCTGTTTTTTTTCTTACTTTCTTTTTTTTTTGCTTCCTGCCAGCAATCAGTTTACAGGGAGTGGTTCGTGCTAATGCTAAATGGAAGTGTGGAGGGAGGAATGGTTGGGGTACTTTACTTCACCTCGCTGTCAAACTGGCCCGTTAGTCTTTCCTAAAGACTTTTTGTCGAGCCCGGAGGAAGTGAATGGATGGGTAGGTCGGACTTAAGTTTCAGCAGCGCAACACTACATCAATGAAATGGCTTGTTGGTGCACTCTTAATAATGTACCTTTAAAAATTCATGGATGGAATTTGAATTAATTCAATTTTTAATAACCAGCATTTATTATTAAGCCTTTCCAATGAATATTTCACATCCTAATCTTATTAACAGGATAGAGTCTTAAGACTTTCTTTGCCACACAACAGATTTTCCCTTAACTCGTGTTTACCCACGACAAACCCATTCCATTCCAGTCTCTGGTGAATTTATTCAGATACAATGAAAAGATTGGAACACACGGTGCTTGTATTAAAAGGACATTCCTGCCAGTGCCAATTGATGTGCTTTATTAGGTCTGAATATGCGCTGTATCTCTCTCTCTGGCTGAAAATTTCAAGTCATCTGCAATGTGCAGTGGTATGAAATTATGCTTGCCCTTCAATGTGGAATACATCTGAATGCCAGATGATATATTTTCAGCTTGAGAGTTCTTCGGCCTCTTTTAAGCTGAATCTTTTTGGATCTAAATGCCTCTTTAGCAAAACATATACTCGAGTCATTTTGGTTCTGTTAGCTGGAAGGTTTAATTGAACTTTTCTGTATCAATTCTGTGCAACCTGCAGCAGAAACAAACGCTGCATTTTCTCTTTAATATCCAACTTCTTGGCTGTCTCCATAGACCTTGAAGATACCACAGGCTGTTTTCATGGATGTCATACTGTTTTCGCTCAGTTTTTTTCCCCCCTCCTCTCAGGCGACAGAACATCTTTGTTTATGTGATGATATCCTCCTAGAGGGTCAGATCACCTGCGTTTGTATACACAGGTCAGATCAGTGGGGAGTTGTCACCAGCTCTCGGTGTCTCTAATGAACTCCAGCCGTTTGACTGACAGATGGGTTATAGGCCGGGAGTAAACTGCAGAGCGACGTGCCGAGCTGCTGCGTTTGTGTGTGACTGATTGGATACATTCTTAATGAAGACACACACACACACTGCACAGTGTCACAGATCTGTTTGAGGGTATGTTGGAATTGCAGCACTTCTGTGTGTCACGCGTAAATGTTTGTGTAGTGCTATTTACAAGCGCAGAAGAGAGAGAAACACACTGTATTTGCAAATGTGTTTAGTGTGATAGTGTTCTCAGCTAGCTCGTACCCCAGAGGGCCACCTCTCCAGCTGCTATGGAGTAAGTGTAAAAACTATGGATCATCTAACTAACAAAAATAAATGAAGACATTAAAACACCTGCTTATAGTATATATAGTAAGCAGGTGGTTTTTCTTTGTTTGTTTTTTTAAACTTAAGAAAAATGCAGAAGCAGTGCATCATCATCATTCAACAGTTTGTAGAACCACCTTTATCAGGAATAACTTGAATAAATGATTTTCTGTAACACTTTTTTCAGCCATTCTGGTGCAGATTTACTGCTGTCCTTGGGTTCATTGTCCTGCTCATGACCCATTTTAGCCCAAATATTAGCTGACAGACAGGTGGCTTCACATTTGACTCTAGAAAGCTTTAGTATACAGAGGTGTTCATGACTGTCAGTGACTGCAAGGTATCCAGGTTCTGTGGCTAAAAAGAAGCCCAAATCATCACCCCTGCACCAACAGAGTTTACCATTTAACATGCTAACTGAGATGTAGCTTTTGGGATTTGTGTACTTTCTCTGAGCCTTGCACAGTCTTACCTTGGAGGGAATTTGGTGGGTCACTCCTGTGAAGATTCTCAACGGTCTTTTCCTCTTGTAATGTTTCTCACTTTTGAATGATGGACTATGTTTTCTTCTTGGGGTTTTGTTAACACATACCTGAATGCTCTAGAACACAGCTTGGGCTTTTACAGAGACGCTCACGTTTGCAGATGATCAAGTGTATTTCATCACCAGTATCTGTTTCAAACAATATTTTATCATTTAACATTTTTACATGTATATTGTATAATGTATATATTATACAATATATACTCCTTAACTCCTTAACTGAAGTTAGAGCACTAAAATAAGAAATCCTACAGGAACATCTTTATTGATTCTTGATATTGTAGCGATTAGTTGTCATCAGGAGATTCAATTCAGTTTTATTTAATTCCCAAATCACAACAACAGTCGCTTTAAGGCGCTTTACATTGTAAGGTAGACCCTACAATGCTGTTTGGGGTGAGAGAAGGAAGACATGATAAAAAGACATGCTGTGGAAGAGAGCAAGTACGATTCAGTGCAGAGCGGTCAATTAACACATAGTGAGTAAGAAAGGTGAAAAAGAAATCCTCACTAAATCACGGGAATCCCCCAGCAGCATTCAATTTTGGATTTAACAGGGAGCCAATGAAGATCAGACATGCGATGCTCATATCTCCGAACAGCAGACAACAATGTAACATTATAAGCTAACATTATGCCAGCAAATTTTCTCTCTTTAAGTACTGTTCCTCTGATAAAAACTTTTATTATATTCTCATATCATATGAAAGTTTATTTGCTAAGTGCAAGTTTGTCCACATTAGATCTATCTTTAAAAAGGTTTAAGTAATAGCAGCGAACTGGAGCTAACAGTAGCTAACAGGGATAAAGACTGTAATGTTTGTCGACAGAAAAACATGGATACACTGTCATCAATCACACATGAGCTTGCTGCTTTTTCCACAATGTAAAGAATAATATACAGAGAAGTGTCAATATAATGCTGTAATAAAAATCAGGTAACTACCTTAGCAGTGACCAGTGACCTTGGTCCACTTATTCCAGTGACTGCGGTCTGTACCCATCTTGAAACAAACTACTAATAAAGATCCAAACTTTTGTAGGGCTTGAGATTTCGCCCGGTGTAATTTGAGGTGTTGTTGATAACATAATGATACAGTGTAACTCGTGTGGCATGCTGTCAGGGAGAGTGCCGGGGTTGCATTTAACATCAGTAAACACACTCGGAGGGACTAAGTAAACATCCATCTTCAGCCCCCCCACCTTCCCCAGTTTCTTCACATAACAAGCGAGATGCTTGCCATGCAAGTGTTTTACTACCTCTGAGAGAATATATGCACTTGTTTGTTTTCTCATATTTGCCATAGTTTATCGCATCTACATAAGGTTTAGTAGGTTTTTTAGACACTTGGATTGCTACGCATCCAATATGGTCGACAAGTAAATGTCACGTGATAAGTGATCATGTGCCTGCAAAATCTCAATAGAGTTCGGCACCACTCTGTCACAGTCTGGCGAGAGCAGACTGTATGTATTGTGAAGGGTGGACCCAAAATGCAGACACCAAGGAACTTGGATCAAAACTTGAGTATCAACAAAAAGCGAGCCGTTTAATGAGGCTGGCAGAAAAGGTACAAATAAAGGGCAAGGCAAACAGAAATAAAACTAACATTAACCTAAACTGGGAGAACTAAACAAACAACATGGAAAAACCTGGACATGAAACCTAGAAACATGGCATGGAGAACATGGCGTGAACAACAGACGACCTGACAATCACACACTGAAAACAGAGGACTTAAATACACAGGAGGTGATTAGGGGAAGTGGAGACACATGAGGAAACAGCTGGCACACATGAACATAATGACGTCACAGTGGGAGAGTAAAACTGAACATGATGAACACAGAACACCAGACCTCTTCACAATAAAACAGGAAACATAATGAGACATAGACATGACAACCCGAACTTGACAACGTAAGACACAGACATGAAACGCATGAAGAGCAGGGGAGATTTAACATGGTTGGAAACACGAGGGGAAAATAATAACTAGAAACACTTAGGCATAATAATACAAACTTGATAACAAATGACACGCAGCATGAAACACGAAGGTTGAGGGGAAACTTAAATACAGGGGAAGAAAACACAAGGAGTCTAATAACCAAATGAACTTAGATAACCTAATGAACAAAATAAACTCAAACTTAAAACGCTGGGTCAAAAGACCCAGGATCATGACACACTCGTGGTGAGTGAGGAAAGTTTGGCCACAATGAAACACGGAGGTTTCTATTTCTGCCTAATTACTTGCATATGAATATAGCTATTTATGGCTATTTATAGTTTAGTTGTTTATGGGTAGTGCAAGGAGAACACAGACTGACATTTTAATAACAATACATAAAATCAGTATTATTCTTACTTCTTTAATGGTATGTCTACATAGGCAATTTGAATAATTGGAAGGACCCTTGGTAACCTTGGCAACTGAAGTATAAACACCGATCTTCTGAATCAAAAGTACATATGAAAGTACATCTTCACTTCAATTTAGTCTTTTTGTGTACCACTTCACCACTTCAGGTACAACCACTATTTTTAGATTGCTTGTACACAGTAGTACGGAAACCTAGGCTCACCCCATAGAAACTTTGTGCAGTTTTGTTATATTTGAACAAGCAAATACTAGATAATCTTTGAAACTGTCTACAGATACAGATGATTCGCTAAAGAAAATGTCACACAACTGACATTTTGTAGTCATTTTGATTCGTAAATTTTTTAAAAGTGGACTAGTTACATGGAAAGAGTAAAAACACCCACCTTTCAGACCTTAAAAACATTATAAAATTGCAATGAGGGATCCAGATCACTAGATAAGAATCTCCTTTCAGAATAACAGGTGGAAAAGGTTTTGTTTAAACACCCAACATATAAGGTCTGTAGTTAACGTCGATATAAAAGTAAAGTATGTGTAGATATGGTATGCCAAGATCTAAAGAACTCTATAAGCAGTTAGAAAAAACTGTTTGT
Organism: Diplotaxodon limnothrissa; assembly: GCF_057381915.1. Lineage (NCBI taxonomy): Eukaryota > Metazoa > Chordata > Actinopteri > Cichliformes > Cichlidae > Diplotaxodon > Diplotaxodon limnothrissa. The sequence continues at coordinate 51,495,475 of NC_140598.1, read as the reverse complement.
GAATGCCTTTTGTCATGATGCCAGAACAACAGGGCTTAAAGCCTTTACACAACAGAACTAAGCTCGATTTACCGGATAGGAAGAAACAGAACAGACCAATCAGATTAATGCATTTGGCAACATTTAGCACAAAATGCACAAAATCTTAACAATGATCAACATATTCTCTATACTCTATTAATCGACTACATATCAAGCCTTCAAGCTAGCTGTAGTCAAACGAGTACTTATAAAGAGATCACTGGACCCAGCTATCTTAGATAATTATTCAACATGTGATAATTAGCCAACCTTCCTTTTATCTAAAAAATTCTTGAAAGAGTAGTTGTAAAACAGCTAACAGATCATCTGCAGAGGAAGAGTTTCAGTCAGGTTTCAGAGATCATCACAATACAGAAACCGCTTCAGTGAAGGTTACAAATGATCTTTTTATGGCCTTTGACAGTGGACAGTGGTTTGAATCATATCCATCTAACAGACTAAGGTTAATTATGGAGTTCCACAGGGTTCTGTGCTAGGACCAATTCTCTTTACATTATACATGCTTCCCATAGCCATATCAATACCATGCAGATGATACCCAACTTTATCTAACCATGAAGCCAGATAACACACACCAATTAGCTGAACTGCAGAAATGTCTTAAAAGTACAAAGACCAAGATGACCTCTAATTTCCTGCTTCAAACAACAGATAAAGCTGAGGTTATTGTACTGAGCCCTAAAAATCTTGGAAATGGTATCTAACCGGCTGCGTACTCTGGATGGCATTACCTTGGTCTCGATGAATGCTATGAGGAATCTTGGAATCATTTTTGAGCAGGATGTCTCTCAATGGGACTGCTTTCTTCCATAGTTCACTATTATGAAGCTGTACTAAAAACTCCCTGAAATCCTGAAATACCTTCAATTGATCCATAAAACAGCAGCAAGAGTACTGATAGGGACTAGCAAGAGGGAGCATACTTCTCCCATACTGGTTTCTCTTCATTTCAGTTCAAATCACATTGAATTGAACTGAACACAGTTTCAACTCCTGGAGCAAACCATGAAATTCTCCCTGCTGCTGCCTTCTACTGAGAAATGGACGAACCCAGAATCTCTGTTTCTACTTTTTTTTGTTTAGAAGCATCAGGACCAGTTCATTATCGCTTGATCTCAACTCCATTTGTGTTTTTAAGGGAAAAATATTCCATTGAAACGCTATATTTTAGGTGAAAAATACTGAATTTTATGTCTCATATAACTCAAGGAGGAGTTTCCTTTCGAGGAACAGGTCGTGTTTCACCAGCATATCAAGTCTGTTCTTGTGCCTTCACTGGAGGGGAAAGGCAGGCTATATCCAAAGGCCAACGAACGATGATGGAGAGTGGGTAAACAGGTGGGTTTAAGGTGTTTCAGTTGAGCGAAAGATTCCTTTAGTTTGCGGGAGGCGAACAACTTGGAATTACCAGATGAGTTTTCCTTTTATAGGTGAAAACAGCTTGAAAACTGCAATCAAAGAAATTAGTAGAAGTGAGGACAAGAGAACAAAGTCAAGACTCTGAAGGGAACAGATCACCCAGTTACTTAGCCTGATCAAAACCACACAGGTGATAGGTGGAAAACCTGAAAACCAGAGTGTAAAGTCTACTGTAAGGAAAGAAAACTGAACCAAAAATAAGTCTCCAAATGTCATTCAGTAGACGCACTATAATCACAAAGTGACTGCACAAATTTATCCTGCATGGGAGATGTGCCGGACTTCTGTCCAAAAAGAACATTAGAGCAAAAGTAGAGTTTTGGTAATAAATACAAAGCGGACTATTGTTCTCTGGACAGATGAATCAAAGATAAAGTTGTTTGGCCAGTAAACAGCAGAAGTGTTTGGCACGCATCCAGCACAGCTTTTCAGGAGGAGAATCTCATATCAATTGTGAAGTATGGTGGTTTCATGTGCTAGACTATGAATTCTAATGAAATGAAGATGAACCAAATGTAGACCTTTCACAGGACAGCAATCTTAAGCACATAGCAAACCCACGGAGGACTGCCTCAAAAAAAAGGTTTGGAGAGGCCAAATCAAAGCCCACATTTGAATCCCACTGAAAAGTTGTGGGAGGATTTAAATGGGACGTTACATTCAAGGAAATGTAACGCCCCCAAAAGCCCACTTGACCAGTTGATGTCAGAGACTGGAAGCTATTTCTAAGGTGCTAAGGTGGGGAAAGTAGAGCACGGTTTCTAAAGCCAACGGTAAATTAGATTTTTAAACAAATAAATAAATTATTGCCGCTGCTAATCGAATGCCCTTGACTATTATCCATATCTGTGGGAATTATTTTCAAGAGGATGAATGATTTGCTTTTTTTCAAATGTGCCACATAACCCAAAACACATTTCCCTAGAGACTTACATTTTTCACACTACTCCACAGTGTGTGTGTGTGTGTGTGTGTGTGTGTGTGTGTACTACAGTGAATGGTTTAAGTTCTTTGAAGTTTACAGTTCTTTTCAGTCATTCCTTATTAGTCATTCAGTACATTTAGATGGATCTGATTAGTGAAAAAAGCATGAAAACAAGCCAAAGTTATAGATATATATGCAACACACAGAACAAGGAGCAATGGCAGAAAGTAACTTTAAAATCAATGCGAGAAAGGTTGTGCTATGCAGCTGAAAATGACATGGTTAAGAAAACTGCATCTGGCCTTTTATAGTTTAAATGAAGGCTTTACCAACAGCCTGGAATTACTATTGTAAAAAAAAGAAAGAAATAAAAGTAAAACGACTAAATCAATTGGTTTTCATTTTGTATGTACGTAATAGACTTGCAACTACTGGCCTCCTGTTGTAGTATCAAATCCTTACAGTACTTGTTTTTCACAGCGTGAACTTTGTCCTCCCTCTTTAAATCTGCAATCTAGACGGCGCATTCGATGCACAGGACTGTCCTTGAAAAAGCATCACTCATATCTTTTATCAAAACAACTCTTTTGGCAGCTGACTCCGGGGAATCCAGGGCAATATAACAGAAAATAGTCAACATCTCATACTGTCGCTGTTCTGCTGCCACGCGTCCTTTTTCTTTTAACTCTTTCATTTTTTTTTCATTTTCCTCCTTTAATGACGAATACTCTAACCTCAGGTGTGTAGTACCTCAATCTGTGCGGCTTTGTTGTCTTGTCAGTGTCATGACTTTGAAGTCATATTTTATGTTGCACAATGCTCATTTCCTTTCTTTTCATATTTATTTATTTATTTATTTCCCGTGGCAGTCCAATATCATTATTTCCCCCCTCGAATGAAAGAGAATGAAATGATGACGATAAAAGAAGAAAAAGAAAGCAAAGAAACCGAGCCCGTGCCAACTTTTCTTCCGGTTCTCGACTCGTCTGAAAATTCAGTTACTCTTTCAATTATTCTAAACTAGAAAATATCTCTCCAAAGGGGTGACAACACTGACAAAGCTAGTGTAACATCTATCAGCATGGAAATAATTTGATGTCAGTCACTTTTTATTTGTTGCATATCGAGGATAGTGGTGCTGGAATTGATTCGCCGTGACATATTTTGGGAGGCGGCGAAGGGGACGAGACGCGAGGAAATGAGAAAAAGGTTGTGATGTACTATGCAGCGATCCCTTTATTCTGTCCCTCAGCTTAATTGGAGTAGCCTAGCAAGTGCTTTACATAGCCCGTCAAATTGTTAGCAGTGAAAACAGAGACTTTTCAATGTTGTCTTCTTAAGAATTCTAAAGGTGTTGCGTTGCCCCCTCAAGGCAATGACGCAGCTTTGACTGAATTCCACAAAATGGCAGCCGCCGTTCAAAGCAGCTCGTCTTTTGGGGTTTGACTGGCTGACTGGAGTCCAGACGATTCAACATCACAGTACATTGGTTTACAGCAAGCTCTCGATTTGATTTGATGTTGCTCCGGCCCGGTTCATTGCAAAGATCTGAAGCCGGAGCAGAGACTGAACTGGAGAGGTTATCTTCTTGTCTGTGTGCTGCAGGTGTAGCTGGCACTAGACTCTGACGTGTGATATTTAGAGTTTCACTCTGCGAAACAAGCTGTGGACATAAACGCACATTAGCACTAACATTGCAGGTGCAATCGTAAACGTGCTTGCTGTTTTTCTTAGTCATGAACGCACAGTACAGTGTGCTGTATTCCTCGCTGTAATGACTCTGTTTCATTCTTTGTCCGTGGCTGTCCGACTCTGACTGCTGTTAGCGCTGCAGCTGCTGTGTTAACGGCAGATAAATGGCACCGCTCGTAGTTTAGATTACATTATATCTCCAATCAAGAGGTAATGGCCGTTGTCATGGCAACTAAATCGAACAGGCAGAGGAGGGCAGGCGGCGTGAGCGAGGTTGAATATGCCAGGACTTGAAATACATTACATGTGCAAAAGTCTTCAGCCACCCCTCATTTCTTTAGATTTTGTTTCCAGCAGCCAGACTTTCAACATCTCCACTGGACAAGCGAATGAAAAAAGGGCTATCTAAAGCAGATGACCACTATCTGAAAGTAATTTCCTTAAGAAATAGGAAAGAAAATCCAGCAAAGACCTGACACGGGACCTGAGAGATGCGCCAGACCCCTCAGTCGATCCATCTACTGTTCGTTGAAGCCTCATCAGAAATGGTCTCAGTGGAAGGCTGGCTGTCAAGAAGCCACTCTTAAGAAAGTGTGGGGTATGTCAATTTACACAAGAACTGGACTGAAAATCAGTGAAACAGGTCTGATGGTGTGATGAATCCATCAGACCTGTTGTTCATATGTACGGAGGAGGGTAGGGAAGAGGTACAACAGTGAGTGTGTATCTGTAAAAATACAATGACATCTAGAAAGCGCCCGATTGGCAATGGTTTTTATGCAACAATGTTGCAGAAAATGTAGCACAAACTCACTGCCAATGCAGTAAAACCATACGTGGATAGAAAAAACACACAGTGGGACACTAACAGTCATGGATTAGCCTCCTAAGAGCCCTAACCCTAACCCTCAGTATTACTGAAGCAGTTTGGGATCATCTTTACAGAGAGTAGAACCAAAAGCAGCAAATATCCAAAGAAGAGCTTTGAATGTCCCTCAAAAGGAGAACTACTCGTGAAGACTACTTAAAGAAACAAAAAGAAAGCTGCCTCAGGCTGTGCTGACAAATACAGGTGGTTACGCCAAATGTTGATTTTCAAGCTTGTTAGAATTGTGTAAACTGTATTTTTGCCGTTATATACTGTAATTCCATATATATTTGCACGTTTCAATAAATTGTTGCGCCTATTTCCCATTTTCCTAGCAATCCCCTCTAACTTTAATAGAATAAGAAAACAAAATTCATGTTGTAATAAAAAATAAAAATGCATACTAACTGACTTATACAGGCCACACAAACATATACTGGTCCAAACAGATCCTTGTATCTGGGCCAAGCAGTTTAGGATGAATTATTGAATCTCATTCTTTTCATACTTCTTTTTTTATACATATCTGAAAAACTTCCACCCCTCCGGTTACTCTATACTGACAAACAAAACATGTCTGACTACCTCCTTTCAGGACTGTCTTTTATTCCTCCATTTGCGCTAACCCTCGCGGACTGACTTCAGGACAAAGATTCAGCACACACTGAACTGACAGCATGAAAGGCTTGATAATGTTTGCCCCCGCAAGATACCGATACATTTTATTGGACTGCTTTGTTTCACGTGACCTGATGTAATGTGACAGGAAAGTGTGGGATTGTGTTGAACCAAGAAATGTGTTTGTAATACAGATGAGCTGTCTGACTGTTCTTTCTGGAAGTCGAGTTCTCGTGGAATAAAGACTACGACCTGAGTCCACGGTGGATTCCTCTGTCGCTGTGCTCCTGTGTGCACATCATATTGCATTCATGACAGTGCCACGGCCATATTTAAGCCTGCAGACATTCAGAGATCCTGCTCTAGAAAGGCAGGAAAATAATATCTAAATTCTCTTAACCAGAGTTGGTCAAGGATCACTTACTGTAATTCAGTATAATTGCAGGGTTTATAACTGACGTGTGTTTGGACTGAACTCTTTCTGCATGACAGCTGTCTCACGGACGCCTCCAGCCCAGGCCCAACAACTTGGACGGAGGAACTGCATGGGTGCTAGTTACCTACTTGAATGAGTCCTGGGTTTGTGTTTTTTCCCACCATGACTGAGCAAAAACCAAAAATTCAGGTTTGTCAGTTTCACTGAATAAAATACAATAGCTCTGACTCTTGAGCTGTAGCGCTGTTCTCTTTTTCTCTGAGGCCATTTTACATGCTGTTTTCATGACATGGTAATAACTACTTTCCCCTTTCACGTGGTATTTAACTGAGTAATTTATTAACTACTTCTCAACATTTGAATCAGCCTCTCAGATCAAACGATGGTATGTCCCCTCGAGGGACTGCCACATCGTACGAGACAAAGGTCACGTGACAAATGCATACAGCAGAAATACGCCGTTACTTTTGCAGTCAGGAAGTGATTAATGCCAGTACAGTAGGTCACATAGTTTGCATGGTTCCTGAAATGCTTCTGTAATTTCTGTTTCTTATGAGCAGTTTAAGATCTAATTACATTTTATTGAATGTGGCATACATATGAATGTAAAAACATGCATTTTTACTTAAAGTCATTGTGGCTTTGCAACTTCAAATCCTAGAATCCACATCTGCTCGATGTCCCCTTTAGTGCTCAGTGTCTCGTCTTGCGACTTCCACCAATCATAAACCAAATAAAAGATGGGCGTAGCTATCGTGGCTCCACCCCTTAATCTTTGAAACCACGGTTGCCATCTTGGTTTCAGAAAAGAAAAAAAAAAACAGTGACAAGGAGGGGCGGGTCTAACTGTGAAACTGGATGCTTATCGGCCAATGATTTGTGATTAACACATCGTTAGCCAATGAGTGTACAGTTTCATAGCATAGATAATCGTTCATTTTATAGTAGCCAAAGAAAACTTTTCAATTCAGCACGACCCAAAACAAGTGAATGAGTCCATATACTTAGCAGGGAAGTATTTACAGAGGTCAAGACAGAAAGCTATTTATCCATAGACATTTACAGGACCGCAAAACTTTGTGTAACTACAACTATCGCCATCCGATGGCCAAACAGTAGAATGCAGGTTAAAGGCAGTTTTCTGACCAAGAAGCAACATCCATGGATTTTATTATGTTGAAATGCATGAAAGCATTGCTACGTAGTGTTCCTAATTGTTTAAACATTTTTTTAATATGTTAAAGAAATTATCTGGAATTTTAATTCAACATATTTTTGTTTTTTTAATTGGTGGAATGGCTCTACTAAAAAATACTGTTTCTCTTTTCTGAGTGTCTGCCTGGTAAATAAATGCTAATCACTGAAGCAGAGGTGGAAATACACATGCAGACAGTACAGTATATTATCTCTGACGAATTGGCCAGAGAGGTGTTGTTTCGTATTATAAATTCACGCATTAAAAGCCAGTCTCTTTACAAGCTGTTTTTCAATTATGGATATTTTTTTATGGTCAAAACAGCAGATGCCAGGACGTAAAAATAAAAAAATGCAGAGAGTGAAGGATAGTTTCACCGTATCTACATTTGTGTGATTTTAAAAGGTGTGTTTACTTATTCAAGCAATTTCTAAAACATCTTCATTTGCACAATGTCTTTAATAAACACCATTTTCAGACCTTGACATTTACTTTACTGTTTTCATCCAATCAATGACAATAACTCTTTCAAAACTAGGAATAACTGCTTATGTAAACATCGAGGACGAGATCCACGGTGCTGCTGACATCTGACTTGTCAGTCTAAATTCCACTGCAGCACAGATTCCCCCCCCCCTTTTTTCTTTTCTGCTGGCAAGCGACAACAATGCGCATTTATCTCCTGCTTTTCTTTTTAACCGCTCCCACACACTCCTCTCTCTCTCTCTCCCGTCGTCTTCCTCTATCGCACTTGCGAGAGATTACCTCAGGTCTCACCTTTCAAAATTTTGAGAAGAAGCTTGCAACCTTGACAGAAGCTCTAAACATTTTACCCCCGTGTAAATATTAGGCTTTGTGCGAGATTTAAATCTTGGAGGCAGCCGACACAGAGCCGGAGGGCAAACATGCAAATCTTGATTAACTTGTGTAGTGCCTATGTACAGATCTTTCTTTTTTCTTTTTCCTTCTCTCACTGCATAAATATGCTGCTTATCTATACACTGTATCTTGTATGTTTCATCTTGTTTTATTTCATAATTTAAAGAAATGCCACTTCAGAAGAAGGAGAGGAATGAGGCAGGGAACAATGGAAAAAGAGGAGTAGAAGAAGGCTGCTGAGAGTGACTATAGCATTACTGAGTATGAACATGATTGAAATTTTATCTTGCCCAATGTCATGAGGAAGTTTACAATGTTCCTAATATACTGTCAGATAGGTAATAGAATATGATTTCAAAGGGTTTCAAATGCACTCCTGTGTACCACGTCCATTCACAGTCACTCTGATAGAATGTTATTGGTGGGAATATACTATATCCAATATCTGTACTCAGGCAGCAGAGAGCATAAAATAAACCTTTAATCACCGAAGAGTGAATGCAATGTCCACAGAGCTGCTAAGCTGTCCAGATAAAGGGGCATTGTGTGTATGTGTGTGCCTCTGTCAGTGTGAGTTCATGTATTTTACATTATTTTGCCTGCTGCTGTCTATGTTTGTGTAGTACTGTGAATTCACAAGAGTCGTTTCTGTCTGTAACTTGAGCATGGATTAAATATTGTGGGCAAAGACTGCGGGAAAAATCACACAAAAATTTCACGCAGCAGTGAAAGGGTGGACAAGCTCATTTTGGTTGGGCAACTGGTGGTAGAGTGGGTCACTTAACAGTTAGAAGGTCCAAGGCATGTCAAGGTACCTTGGGTAAGATGCTGGACCCAAAAGCTTTGAGGTATAGATAAAAGCGCTGTATGAATGTGTATGTGACTGGTTCAGTGAGACCTAGAAAGTAGAAAGGTGTTATTTTCTAAAGGCGTAGGGTATTGTTACAGAAAATTCATTCACTTATCTTAGTTTAAGTGTAAAAATTCATCACCAAAAAACCTAAAAAATGAAGTCGACATCAGGCGATGATGAGCTGATCCTGATGTTTCGGAAAAAAGAAAAAGAAGAAGAGGAGATTCTGGGTTTGTCCAATTCTCCAGAGAAGGCAGCAGCAGGAAGAGTTTCACGGTTTGATCCAGGAGCTGAAGCTGTATGACGGCCCCTTTCGTACATATTTCAGGATGTCAGCAGGGCAGTTTGAGCTCCTGTTGGCAGAGTTGGGACCACATCTGAGGAGGCAGAGAAATCATTTCAGAGAGCTGATTGACCCGGAGCAGCGTCTAGCTGTGTGTCTGAAGTAAAATAGTGTTATTTTACTATTCATATATTGTTGTGTATTCAGTATCGGTGCACTTTTGAGCTGTGAGCACAATTGCTGCAAAATGCTGTGGTGTGATTGGCCGGAAAACTGGAAAAAAAATTGAAGAAAAGTTGGAAAAATTCATCTTAATTCGTTCAATGAAATTACACGATCAGTGCAAAAAGGCTGTTTAACAATAGGTGAGTCCAAGAAATACCTTTATGTCTGGTATTCAGGTCTTTTTCCTCCTGTTTTTAAGACTATTTGTGTGTGTGTGTGTGTGTGTGTGTGTGTGTGTGTGTGTGTGTGTGTGTACAGAGTATTTGTGCGATGGCATCCAGTGGAATCGCTTCATTCTGACAGTAACTAATGGACATTCCAGGTTCTGGCTGCCTAGGTAACCTAATGTATTTACAACCCTCTCTTATATCAATCAACAGCATCTCGCTCTGTCATTGGTAGTCGCTCCAATTGCTCAACTCAAAATTGGGGAAATAAAACTGGACCCATCCAGTTTGCGTCACCAGTGGTTACGTCGCCCACTGTCAGCTGAAGTTCCCGAATGTCTTTCTATGGACTGAATTTACTTCCTGTGCATATGATCCCTTGGGAAATACAGCATGATCTTTATCATGTAAGTTATTGCCCATTTGGAGATGTGGCGGAAAGTTTAGGGACTGGCTCCCTTGTGGTTTAGGGAGATGCAGTGGTTAGCAGTGGCGCCTCAGAAGACATCATAGATTCAAATCTACTGGCTGAGGATTGCAGGTGCTTCGTGTGCCTCTCCTTCCTACTACAGTTCAAAGAGATACTTTTGAGACTAATTGCCTGCTTTTTCTGTTGTTTTTCTAAAAAATAAACTGTGAACATGAATGGTTGCCTGTCTCTCCCTGTGTTAGCCTTATGACAGACTGGCAACCTGTTCAACAAAGGCATTATTCTTTTATGTCAATAATCAGTAAACTTCCTTAAAAGAAGCATCTGTAAATGTCATTTCTCTTCTATAGTTGCTTTCTTATTTACTTTTACGAGTACAATCAAAACTTATGATCCATACTGTGCATTATGCTGCTTGTATTAGCGCTGCAGTCTGTCACCTGCGATATAGAATTCAGCAAACAAAAATAACGCTTTGACAAACATAGACATCTTGTCTTACAACTGCCTTATCACCGTGTAACCTTTTCATGCAGGGACAGATGTTTCTAATTTGCAGTCAGATTACAAGTGATTTTCATATGCAGGCAGCGTTGCCAAACATAGACGCGTGTATGTTTTCTTTACAAATTCCAGTTGCACTGTAGTGTTTTCTGATTAAAGCCAAAGAGAAAGATTGTGACAGTAGGCATGTAATTTAAAGGGTGTGAATTAAACAGGCGTACGTTTTGACGCAGGCAGGCATCTACACCACCCGTCAACAAACTCACACATGGATGCATAGATGCGCTGACGTATGGCATTATGCACAGACAAAAACAGGTGCCATCTCCTTTGTTTTGGTTAAAACTTTCCAACCCCGCTAGGGCTCTTTCTTTAGCCAAAAAAGGCACAGTAGAAGACACTTGTTGGATGGAAAATAAGTGAGAGAAGTCAGCAAACGGGGGTAAATTGTACCGATTTCCCATCGAGCACTCATACACTGCAAGGAAATACACAGTATCACTAAAAAGCCACTTATTTACCTGCATATAGAGTCCATATTTTCACTTGTCACCGAGCTCATCACATGTGACATGAACAGAGAGTTCCTAATCAAAGGGTGTTTTCAGATACCTGCCCAACTACGCCTTTTGAAAGATGGTTTCATAATGAGAAAGTATAGTTCACAGTGGATGCCTGGCTTCTTTGTCCCCATGACAGGAATAATGCCTACCTTCATTAATTATGACTTAATGAAATACAAAATTGCCCCAGGTGCTGTTTGACTGACAGCTAGTCTTACAACAGAGAAACCCCCTTAAATGTATATAGGCTTCGCAGTACAATGTTACCCTCTAATTGGCAATTTACTGCCCGCTCAATAGCCAGGCTTGCTTTCTCGGTGTCAGTCGACGTATTAGCAATGGTGTTTTTCAACATCCAGATTAATTTCTTAAAAGCCTGCCTTTAAAAACTGTTGGGTTTGCAAATAAAGGGATATGATTTAAGGGGTAGAAAGTGCTCATGTTGGAAGTATTGTGAAAGGGCTCTGAGGAAGTGAGAGAGTGAGAGTGGTTGACAGAGCAAGACAGAGAGGAAGGCGACGGAGCAATGGAGAGAGAGAGAGAGGCCGGCAGCATTAAACTCTAGTGAAATAAATTTGCTTAGCAGGTACTTCTGTTGGAGTCACCTCCGCTCAAAGAGGAGATCAGTCTTGCTGGTTCTGCATTGCCATTTCATCTAATCCCTCTCCATTTTTCATGAGCTTGGGAATCTGTCATTCACAGGCCATTCATTTTAAACACACGTGCCATTAACAAAATACTATAAATACTCTAATTTGGCTTTCTATGGTCTTGAATTGCTAACAGATAAAGGGGAAAGACAGCTTCATTAATAAATCGCTGTTTCACTGATTATTTATGAAGTGATAACACTGAATGGATTTTAAATTATTTTCGTGATCGTTACCGTCCAAACATGAACATTGGGTTTCATATTCCATGACAATAAAAGTAACATGAATGAAAATAGGGCATCTGGATCATTTTCTATAAATCTCGTTTCATAACAAAACCCATGATACCCCTGTCCTCATGTCCTTGACTGTTTGTTTCCACCTGTGTCTCCTCACCCAATCAACCGCTGTGTGAATATACATGTCCACCTGTCCGTGTCATGTTATCTATTGTTTTTTTTTCCCCTTTTCACCCCTAGCTCTACTTATTTTGCTCTGTATTCTGCATTTGGGCTGCCTATAGATCCACATTAGACTTCTTTAATCTGATAGGAAGGTAACAATAACTGCAAATAACCACTTATAAAAAGGTATGCAGAAGACCATCTCTGGAAGCACATCATGTTGAATATTAAAGGAGCTACAGCAGCAGAAAACCACATTGGTTGCCACTCCTGTCATTTAACAACAGGAAACTCAAGCTACAATTCACATAACCCTTTCGCGCATAGTGGTCACTACAGTGTACAGTGAATGCCAGAATTTGGTGTGAATAACATAAAAGTATGGATCCATGCTGCCTTATATCAGTGGCTGAGGCTGCTGTGGTGTATTAGTGTGAGGGATGTTTTTGCTCCATTTTTGGGACCTTTAATACCAACTGATCATCTTTTAAACCCCACAGCCTACCTGAGTATTGTTGCTGACCATGTCCACCTCATTATGACCACAATACGTCATTTTCCATTCCAGAAATACTCAAATGAAGTGGTTTAATCATGTAAGTTTATACTTCTTCTTACTCCTTTTGAATTTGAGTTGCTTATGAACAGACAATAAACAGAACTAGTGAGTAATATATTGGGTATTTTGCTTTGTTGACTATCCATATATGTCATTTTTATTCTTTTAAATGTTCAAAATAAACTCAGATACCCAAAAACTCAATACGTCCACAGTTGCTAGATCTCAGTTTAATAGAGCACCGCTGGGATGTCGTGGAACAGGAGACTCTGCAGCATTTGTCTGATGCTGCCATGTCAACATGGACCAAAATGTCTGAGGAAAGTTTCTACGACCTTGTTTAATCTGTGCTATAAAGAATTAAGGCAGCTCTAAAGACAAAAACATGGGTCCAACCTGATACTAGCACAGTGTAACCAATGAAGTGTCCAATGAGTGTATATTAACTGTTACAAATACATTGTAACCACTGGTTTACAATATGTGCTTTTTAAATGTGTTTGACTTTTGCATTGTTTTTTTGTGTCTGTGTAATGGTTGATCTCTCCAAGTACTTAAAATGTAAATCAATAAGACGTAAACGATGGATGCCTTTCTTTTGTCTGTTTCGCAGAAACAACCACCGAAGCACAGCATGGCCTTCTAAAAATTCTGGTCTCCCGCAGCCACTCCCCATCCTTCGCTTGTTGTTTGTTGGCAGTGGCCGAAACTTTTTTCTTTTTAGTGCACAGTAATTAAAAGTAGTGTGAGGTGAGTCAGTTGCCTTAATTAGTTTAGTCTTTCTTCTACCTCTCTCGTGGAGTCATTAATGTCGACGTGAACATTTTTCTCTCATTTGAATGCGTAAATAATGAAAGCAGAGTGACAGTTGGGAGGTGAGCTAGTCACAACCTTTTAAAGCAGCAGGAAGGAGGCAATTAACAGGATGTGACAACCCACACGCAAATACACACATGGAGGCGCACAACAAACACTCAAATAGATTCCATACATACTAACATAAAGACCTGCAGCTGTGAACTTTAGACCAGTGTATTGTTTGAGAACTTGGAACAAAAAAAACACAAATTTGCCGTCTGTCACTCCTGATTCACCTCGTGTGTTTTAAATAACAGAAATCACACGTGTGCGACATATCCCAAGCTTGTCAGTTTGTCATTGAGATTTTAATCTTGACTTTATTTTCTGTCACATTGGGTCACCTCATATCGAGCAGCACCCATCCCAGCAGAGAGATAGATGGACGAAAGTTCAATTAACAAATCAAAGCTGTAATTGTTTGGATGCTTCTCTCCTCTATAAATTTAGCAGCGATAATTAATTATAGTGAGTAAAACCACTCATCAGGGAGATGACCCATTAGAGTGTTAGGTAAACAAACCATTATCTATTATGGGTGAGTGGCTAAGGAATGATGAGAAAAGTTTGATTTTCACACAAAAAAGCCTCGTAGCTTTATTTCAGCCTCAATACAGAGTCAAAATACCAGCAAGTCATCGTGATAAAGTTTTAATTGCATTAGTTATTTTATGTTTATCAGATGACAGAATGAATGTGTTTGCAGTGTTTGCTCATCGGTGAAAGTTTACCTGGCTGTCTTGGTGCTTTTGTTGTCTATATTAATTAAGCCGATTTTGTCCACTGTCTTGATCTTTCTTTCATAATAAGGCAAATGCACATTAAGGAGCGCTTAAGGTAACTTTTCTGACATTAATGGGAAATAACGTATCAATGTAGAACATATTGATGATCATTTGTTCTCTTTCATATCAGTTTTTACTCAAAGTTTCTTTAAGTAGAAACTGTTTTAAGTAAAAAGTTTTTTCAAACCAACTATTTGCTACTGCTTCTGGTATATCCAAGGATAGACCAAGGTATTGCCACCCAGCTTAGCACTGCATTTGGTAATGAAGAAGGTTATATTCTTCTTTGATTTTTAATTGATTTGATGCACACATAGAAGGAGCCACAGTGAAGAATGGGAGACTATTTTTTATCAACGTTTTGCAGTTTTCATTTTTCTTAAAGAGGTGTAAAGTTTTTCAACAGAAAAGCCATTTTTAGAAAAAAAATTACAATTTTCCTCACAATTAAATGTAAGTCACGCTTTTTATAAATTGATACAAAAGCGAAAATTAGCACAATTACATAATGGCTTGTTGTAATGAGTCCAAAATGCTCCAGTACTTTACAGAAATGACTGAATTAGTTTCCTTTCTGCATCTATCGCAAGTTTTATGGAGACGTTACTAAATCAGTTATCGCAGGTTTAGATATTTTGAACGTGTCGACAAATGTTACATTTACTGATTCTTAATATCTACCTGAAAAATGTATCTTACTGCCTAAAAAGCACTGCCTGGTTGTCTGGGTCGTTTCACATTCATTATTCACCGGGGACTTACCATAAATTAGCTAAGAATTAACACATGCAAATGTGAAACCCACTGTAGTAACATTCATTTTTTCTCCTCCACGATGAGCGGTTATCACATGTAATGTAATTAACACCTATTTTTTATTGTGTTTTATGCTTTAAACATAAGCAATAAAGGGTAGTAATGCTTAAGCTCTACTACGATGTGTCCCTAGAAGCTTATGTTAACAACAAAGTAATCCTTTTTCAGCAACATGAGTCATTACTCTTCCCTCTGAACATGTTACATTTTTTTGTCAAGATATTAAATTAGTTAATGCTCATTAGCCTCAACATTACATATGATGGTGAAAATTAAATATTCAGGTATCTCAAACCTCAGCAAAGTATGTCACCGAGAAAGAATGGGGACGAAAAGAAAGTTGAATGAGTGAGTGATGGCTGGCAGAGCCAGAGGGAGGCCAAAACAGAGGAGCGAGGGAGGAAAAATGGAAGAGAAGATGGAGACTGCTTGATTGGAAAATGGATCTGTGACAAAACGCCACAGCTTGGAGCTAAGATTAGGATTCCATCTGTCTTGAATGAAATATTCAAATATACGCTGACGAGAGGAGGCATATTACTAAAAGGATGGATGTGGAGAATATGTGAAACAATGACAGGCTCTTTACATCCAGAAGGGTCAGCGCTCACCCAGACTGTTATTTAGCTTGTGGTAGATGAGCTCATATGTTCCTTAGGCATATGTGCTGTTTCGTTTGTGAAGTGAGTAATAGGAACAAATTAAATGCGTTGAATGAAATGTTTCCATACACTGTTGCTGCAAACAGCTGATTATACTCAGTATGAGTATTTCATATATGGGAATTACTGCGCGTTCAGAAACAGAACATCCGTGTCAAAAAAATGACAGGAACATCTTGCTACAGAATCTGGTGAGATCATTAAATATGAGCCAGGAAAACATAATAAAGTATTACAATTACAATAATCAAAAATCAGCATGATAGCTCCATGATTTATAAGATGTTTTGGATGACAAATCAGTTATAAACTCAGAGGAAGGATTTTTCAAATTTAAAATGGGACCACCGTGATCGTTTGTGCTGCAGGCCAACAGTAGAAATATGGAGTTCATGAAGGTTCTTTGGCTGTGTTAAAATAAAAACTGTTACTTAGCTCTGCAGTCCTGTGAAAATGTATTTGCCTCTTTAAGATCATTAAACAAATTTTAATATTGATAAGTTGAGTAAATGTACACCCAGGCACGATTACAGTTAGATCTGATGAATCAGGAAATCATGTAAATAGAAGCTGTCTGGCAAAGTAAAGTAGCCTGAAAGATCTCAAAAAGCAACAAATCATGAAACTGTCACGGTTCGTTGTGTGGCAGGCAGGAGAAGGACCCAAGATGCAGACTCACAGACACGGGGATAAACTTAAAGAACACAGCTTTAATGCTGGCACGGTAGAATACAGGACATACAGAACTAACTGGGAAAAGTAAACTAACACTCGCAGGAAGACACAGGAAGATCCACACAACATGAGGGAGAACGTGACGCTGAACAGAGGGAGACTCAGACAGAAATACACAGAGGGTAAACGAGGAAAGTGGGCACACATGGGGAACACAGGTGATACTGATAATCCTAACGAGACAGGGCGGGGTGAACTGAACATG
Source organism: Diplotaxodon limnothrissa (assembly GCF_057381915.1). NCBI lineage: Eukaryota > Metazoa > Chordata > Actinopteri > Cichliformes > Cichlidae > Diplotaxodon > Diplotaxodon limnothrissa. The sequence continues at coordinate 51,478,699 of NC_140598.1, read as the reverse complement.
ACATGTACAGGCACAGAGGTTCAGACAGGAGGAGAGAGAGCACGGGGAAAACACAGACATAACGGGCTGGGGAACACATAGAATAAAGCACAAAGAGAGACGAGGGCTCATAAATACACAGAGGGGCACACAGGGGGTAAGAGTCACGAAGGGAAAACACATAAGGGACAACACAACAGGGCAACTCAGAAGACATGGCCTAAATAAGGAATGAAATACAAAAATACAAAGAACTAAGAATACTGGGCCCACATGGCCCAGGACCATGACATCACCCCCCCCCTAAAGGGCTGGCTCCCGACAGCCCAAACCCGAGAAACAAAAACAAAAACAGAAAACAACCCACCCAGGGCGGGAGGCGGGGGACCAGGACGGAGGGACCAGAACGGGAAACAAAGTAAACAACAGAATACACGGGAGCACATGACCATAGTCAAAATAAAGTTCAGGGGGCCGACCCAGAGCCCACAGGCACCAGAGTTCACGGGTCACACGGTCGGGGGGCCGACCAGGCGGGTGGCACAGGTGGCAGAGCTGGTCCGGAGGCCGGCCGCGCGGAAGGCAGCGGCGGCGGCGAAGGAGACGACGGAGCAGTCCAGGGGGCCGGCCGCGCGGAAGGCAGCGGCGGCGGCGAAGGAGACGACGGAGCAGTCCAGGGGGCCGGCCGCGCGGAAGGCAGCGGCGGCGGCGAAGGAGACGACGGAGCAGTCCAGGGGGCCGGCCGCGCGGAAGGCAGCGGCGGCGGCTTTCCAGTGTCAGGCGTACTGGCCGAGGCCCGGTGGGCACAGGACCAGTCGAGGCGGGACCAGGCGAAGCACAGGCTGAGGCTGGGCCAGACGAGGACGAAGACTCTGAGGCTGGGCCAGACGAGGACGAAGACTCTGAGGCTGGGCCAGGCGTAGCAGAAGCACAGGCAGAGGCTGGCCCAGGCGTAGCAGAAGCACAGGCAGAGGCTGGCCCAGGCGTAGCAGAAGCACAGGCAGATGCAGCCGGACCAGGCGACGACGAGGCGGTCGCAGGTGGCGGCTGGACAGGCTCCTCGGGCCCTCCAGCTGATGCGGCGTGAGGCTGAACGGGCCCCTCGGACCCTCCAGCGGAGACAGGAGGCTGAACGGGCCCCTCGGACCCTCCAGCGGAGACAGGAGGCTGAACGGGCCCCTCGGACCCTCCAGCTGACGAGGCATGAGGCTGGACGGGCCCCTCGGACCCTCCAGCGGAGACAGGAGGCTGAACGGGCCCCTCGGACCCTCCAGCTGACGAGGCATGAGGCTGAACGGGCCCCTCGGACCCTCCAGCGGAGACAGGAGGCTGAACGGGCCCCTCGGACCCTCCAGCTGACGCGGCATGAGGCTGGTGCGGTTCTCCTGAACCCCCAGCTGACGAGGAAGGTTGCTGAACGGGCCCCTCGGACCCTCCAGCGGAGACAGGTGGCTGAACGGGCCCCTCGGACCCTCCAGCTGACGAGGTAGATGGCGGCGTGGGAGCCGCGGAGTCCCGGATGAGCTCATCCGAGCCCCCAGCAGGAGCTGATGCAGAGCCAGAGAGATTTGAGACCCCTGGCTGGATGTTAAGCTGACCAGCGGACCGTACTGCTATCGGGGACTGGGCTACAGGAGCTACTGGGGCCTGCGCTACAGGCGGCACTGGAGCTACTGGGGCCTGCGCTACAGGCGGCACTGGAGCTACTGGGGCCTGCGCTACAGGCGGCACTGGAGCTACTGGGGACTGAACCGGGGGTGACACTGGAGCTACTGGGGACTGAACCGGGGGTGACACTGGAGCTACTGGGGACTGAACCGGGGGTGACACTGGAGCTACTGGAGACTGAACCGGGGGTGACACTGGAGCTGCTGGAGACTGCACCGGGGGTGACACTGGAGCTACTGGAGACTGAACCGGGGGTGACACTGGAGCTACTGGAGACTGAACCGGGGGTGACACTGGAGCTACTGGAGACTGAACTGGGGGTGACACTGGAGACCCAGGTGACACTGGTGTACTGGGGTGAAGGCAGCGAGGATGCAGTCTCTCTCCTAAGGGAGGATCGAATGATTTAGCGATAAATCTTGACGGGAAAAGATGCCGATGCTGAAAATACCAGGCAGCGGGGGCTTCCAGGAGGGTAGCCGACTGAGCTGTGAAGGGCTGCGAGGGAGCTAACTGAACTGAGGGTGGCTGCGAGGGAGCTAACTGAACTGAGGGTGGCTGCGAGGGAGCTAACTGAACTGAGGGTGGCTGCGAGGGAGCTAACTGAACTGAGGGTGGCTGCGAGGGAGCTAACTGAACTGAGGGTGGCTGCGAGGGTGCTAACTGAACTGAGGGTGGCTGCGCAGGCGATAAGCAGCTCGCTTTGACCTCCGCCACACAAGACACAGCTCCTGAATGAACAGTCATAATGTCTGGAAAAGACACAGAGTCCTCACTCACCACAGCAGGTGAATTAGGAGTCCGAATGTCCGGCTGTGGGGTGGTGCGACGGCGGCGTGAACGCCGTTCCTTCTTGACTGCAGCTCCCGATGAACCAGACAACGGCGCTTCATGCGCGCCGGGCGGCGTCGCAGAGGCTGGTGAACTGGGTGCTGATGGAGCGGTAGATGAGAGTTCCTGGAAGCTCAGGGGACCCCCGAGAGCCAGGCGGGTTCCCCGGAAGATCTCCTCATAGTCAGGAGCTAGCCACGGCTTCCACCGGAGCTCTTCATCCAGTTGATCGCATGCTGCACGCTGCCGCTCCTCCAGGTCGAAATCCATGACCTCCCCCGCATCCTCGTGTGGCTCGTTGGAGGGCGAAACATGCCGTAGCGCTGGGCGACGGCGACGCGAACGCCGCTTCCTCTTTGAGGTGGTCGTGGATGAAACTTCGATTTCTGTGGCGACCGGCTCCTCGTCTTCTGACCACATCCGTGCCAGATAGGAAGCGGAAGACGGGTAGGTCGGTCGAGGCGGTGAGGGTGAACGACTGAGCTGCGACAGCGAAGTGGAAGCCGGCGAGTAGAGGGACGGCGCCAGCGTAGAGGAGTGTGGTGCCGTGGCGAACCTCAGCGTGCCGACTTGTATGCTCACAGCAGGCGGAGGGGAGGCTGCGCGGCCACGGGGCTGTGGTGACGCAGTCCGCACACCGGACCGCTGATGCTGCCGAGGGCAGGCTGGGAGGATGGTGCGGAGGAAGTCCGAGATCAGAGGGGGTAGCGCCTCCCATAACCAGGGAAAAACCGTGACGCTTGTCCCCAACGAGGAAAGTAACTCCTCCCTCTCCTCCTCACTAGAGCTTCGGCTCCACTGGTAGCATAACGACTCCACCGCTTGTATTACGTCTCTGCCAGGAGTCGCTGGGTCCATATCTTGGTCGCGTTCTTCTGTCACGGTTCGTTGTGTGGCAGGCAGGAGAAGGACCCAAGATGCAGACTCACAGACACGGGGATAAACTTAAAGAACACAGCTTTAATGCTGGCACGGTAGAATACAGGACATACAGAACTAACTGGGAAAAGTAAACTAACACTCGCAGGAAGACACAGGAAGATCCACACAACATGAGGGAGAACGTGACGCTGAACAGAGGGAGACTCAGACAGAAATACACAGAGGGTAAACGAGGAAAGTGGGCACACATGGGGAACACAGGTGATACTGATAATCCTAACGAGACAGGGCGGGGTGAACTGAACATGACATGTACAGGCACAGAGGTTCAGACAGGAGGAGAGAGAGCACGGGGAAAACACAGACATAACGGGCTGGGGAACACATAGAATAAAGCACAAAGAGAGACGAGGGCTCATAAATACACAGAGGGGCACACAGGGGGTAAGAGTCACGAAGGGAAAACACATAAGGGACAACACAACAGGGCAACTCAGAAGACATGGCCTAAATAAGGAATGAAATACAAAAATACAAAGAACTAAGAATACTGGGCCCACATGGCCCAGGACCATGACAGAAACAATCTAAAAACTCGTGAAAAAGTCATTGATCAGTCTGGAATGGGTTGCAAAGTTATTTCTAGTGGCACTGTGATGGTGTGGGGCTGGTGTGGGGTGGTGGTGCTTTGTGACCTGGACGATTTGCCGTAATTGATGCAATCATGGATTCTGCTCTCTACCAGAAAATGCTAAAGCAGGAAGTTCAAGTGGTGGAAATCAATCAGGAAGTGAAGCAAATGCTTTTTGCAACACAAGGCAAGGCAGCTGATCTTAAATAAATATTTAATATCTAAGAGGAAAAAATGATTGAATTAATTAATGTACTCGGTTTTTTATTATTTTGACCAATTCTAGTATATTTTTGTTAGCATTAGCATAAGCCTGTGTCGAGACTTAGCTGTTCTATGGCTACATATCGCTGCCAAAACAAAAACAGCAGCAAATGTAAATGGTTACAATTTTACCAGTCGGCTTCAAAATAGAAGTCCTCAAACCAGTGGGGTATGTTAATCATTTATATACAGTCTATGCATAAAGATAATATATCTGTCAAACAGTTGCAGGTTTCTGACAGATCATAAATTATATTCTCCTTCATGAATGTCTGGCTCACTTTATTCCCAGCCACATCCTTTCCTTTTCTTGTAGCCACACAAAGACCACACCACTGCACACACACAAATTGAGAGTTGTTAATGAAGATTACATGTTGTCTCCGATGAAAATAACTAGTGTACACTTTTGCTTCCCGAGCATGTTGATGCCAAAATGTTTGAGGAGCTTTTCAGTTCTGAGACACTGAAGATCATTATCAATCTAGCCACAAATGCACGAGTGTTGTCTGTATTTCACAGAAAATTATTAACTTTCTAATGCAATCCTTCTCCAAATGTTGTGTAGCTGCTGTACTAATCTCCTGATTTTGAAGCCAAAAATCAATTAAATCTGTCATTAATCATTTCTACTGCAGCTTTCATAAGTCTTGATATTGAGGGTGGGAAGCAGAATGAAAACAACCCCCCTTGGCATCATTGAAAAAATAAACACAGAACCCCAAATTATTGAAATGCGTCTTCACATAAGTTTAATATAATCAGATGTCTGCTGTTTGGCAAAGTGTGGCTAGCAATTTGTGGTGGATTTCCTTATTGCAGGATCAAGAGCACAGACGACCTCTGAGGTTATGACAAATCACAGAGAACCAAGCGTAATAAAAGCCCTGTATAAATAGTACTTTTAAGTGGAAAAATTAAAGGGCACCACTTACAAGAAATTGCTCAGACGTTCAACGTCATTGTTGAAGATGTCACAGCCACCACATGGAAAGTTGTTTAGCAGCCGAACCCTGACCTCCCTGTGGAGTATGACAGTCAATATCCATGTAGGTGGAGAAGGTGGTGCAAGGTGGGATTGGCTGGGTGGGTATGTGAGGAGACATAATTAGTGCTAAATACAAAAATGCATTTAGAAAAAGAAGTCGTGCCATGATATTCTTATTAGTTGCACCTTTCAGGAGAGCCTGGGCTTGGTCCAACTCATCAAGCATTAAAGGTGGATTGTGGACATAGTGATTTTCATGCTTTAAAGTAATTTAGGAGTGACCTTCAAAGAGAAAGCAAAGAGTGCAAAAACAAATAAGGCAACCAAAATGTCAGGACTGTTATGGGAGATGGGATGTCATTAGGAAATGCACCATAACAGATCCGCTTTAATTCCAGAGAATGGGAGTCTATCAAATGAACAGTGAGCTTTAGATGAGATGCATTGACACATTTCCAAAAAGTTAACATTGTATGAGGAGCTGCTGTGGTGTGATTTTAAATGTCATAATGTAGCTATGGGTGGATCATTGAGGACTATGAAGATTGTTATTATTATCATTGTTATTATTATTTACCACATGCTTTCAGCGGCGCAAACAATCCTAAATACATGGAACATCCCATCTCGAATTAACATAAAAAGGACTCAGTAAGTGTCTTTAACAATCCGTTACAATTTGTGATGTTTTACGTTTAAAAATTGTTTAAAGGATTAAATAATTAGCTAAAGTTATAACATCAATATAAATGAATGGTAGCTATGACATTATGGCCAATATCGTTTAGAGTCGTTCCTGGTGGCTAATTTTCATATATAACATTGCAAACACACATAGTTTTAGATTAGTTTGCAGGGTTTAGCTAACATTAGCAGTGCTAGTAGAAGTAGCCTTGTTGTCTTTCATGCTAGTAACCATGTGCTGGTGCAGAATGTGGCTGGCTATTTTCCACTTTATTCTGACAATGTTGACGAAGCACCTGATAGTGGCCAGTAACTCCTATTTTACATAAATAAAACATGAACAATGCATTTAACTTACATACATTTCTGGAACATGCTAGCAAATACAGAAATGTTAAAACATCTAGACAACTAGGTGAATAGTTGCACACATCACTAACAGCTATATGTATTTTTAAAAGCTTCAAAGATAGCAAAAGAGCTAAAATAGTCCTTTACACTTGCCTTATAAATGCATACAAGAAGATGGTCCAGTAAGTTAACATAGCCTCCAGTCTGTACTCAATCTAACGCAAGATGAAAAGCATTTTTCCTCAGACCATCATCATCAACATTTGCTCCTAGTAAGATGTTAGATATTAAATCAAAGAAATTCTTCTAAAAGGAGAGTGAACTTCAGGATAACTTTCCACACTAGAAACAGGAATAAAGTTTACTGCTTGACTGAATTTCTTTTACACTGGTAAACAAGCAGCTTCCAGAGATAACACATAAATCTAGCCTTTAAAGGGGGCTTACTGTGTAATGTTACAAACAGTGTTAATGTAATTACTTAGTAAGCTTGTTGTTTATAAGTAGCTGAGACAAAATGCAATCACTGTATATTAGTAACCCAGTTATCACTTAGCCATCAAATTGAAGCACGTAGTAAACAAACCAACAGGGCACAGTGACCTTGTTTGGGTGAATCAAAATGGATTTTAAGTGTTTCTGACGCCAACACAGTCCACAAATGTAACAAAAAAAACATACAAGCATAAAAAATATCAAATGTACTAATGTGTGGTACTAGGCAATTTGCACTTCTGACCATATCGTGTTGAAAACAAAAAGACAGTAATCAGCGCTGCTGCAATGTGTCATGTGGGAAACATGACTGTACAGAATGTTAGAGATCTACACAAATAGGGTATGTGTAAGATATTTTACCTCCAGCTGTTATTAGTTAGACATATCTAAAAGCGCACACACAAGCAGCAATGAAAGACAAAATAAGCTTTCTAATCTGTAAATCTGGAGCCCAACCAATAGAACACCGATATTAGCTATTTGCTGATATTTGAGTGTTGATGTTGCATAGTTTGTCCACTAGATGGCACTCCTTGTGTAAATGCCACAAACACAATAATCACCTACTCTAAGAGCCAAAGCATAAATGGCATATAAAAAAATACATATTTAAATGATTTTAAAACCACATTACAATGTTATCTTATTAATAACGTTGTTGCTTTACCAGGTGTAACAATTAAGTTTATCGGGGCGATCGTGGCTCAAGAGTTCGTCTTGTAATCAGAAGGTTGCCGGTTTGAGCCCCGGCTCCGACAGTCTCGGTTGTTGTGTCCTTAGGCAAGACACTTCACCCGTTGCCTACTGGTGGTGGTCAGAGGGCCCGGTGGCGCCAGTGTCCGGCAGCCTCGCCTCTGTCAGTGCGCCCCAGGACGGCTGTGGCTACACTGTAGCTTGCCATCACCAGCGTGTGAATGTGTGTGTGAATGGGTGGATGATTGTGTATAGTGTAAAGCGCTTTGGGGTCCTTAGGACCAAGTAAAGCGCTATACAAATACAGGCCATTTACCATTTAACATCCAGGCATCCAAGAAAACAGAATTTATTAAATTTAACAGAGTTAGAGGTTAGCAGGAAGTTAGCTCGCTAGTTTCCACCTAAACATGATGTAGCATGTTCTGACTGGGAGATATCTGAAAAAATTAAAAAGTACAGCTCTGCTATCATTTCCAACATAAATGAAGACAGAAAACTAAACAGTGAAGTTTGTAGGGTTACTGAAGTTGGACTAGCTGGTATATAACGATGTGCTATGTGAAAACTGGTCAGTAGAAGCAATTAATCACCACTTTTGAAGAAAGTATTTTTATTGTTCTATTTTGTTAGAAGAGTTTTATTTATTTATTTATTTTGAAATGAGCTTTTTTCCCCCTTCTATCCCACTCGATAAAAGCAATTAGACAATTCTGCACCCATGGATCACACATAGTTGAATTATGTCAAGGTGAACAATTATCCTTTTGAGATGAATAAATTAGAAGAATGTAATTACCAGCCCAATGCCAAATAGATGCAAACCCAAACTCTGGCATTTCGGAAGTGAAGATTTAATCACGGTTTGGGTGGTTTGAGAGACTGTGGCTTTCATTGGCTGTGACAACCGTGAGCCTGCAGGGGAGGAGGGCTGGAAGTTTTGGCAAAGCAAAACAGGAATAACAAGCTGTAGAGTTGAGGTTCGGCGTTGGTGCTTTGCAAAGTCTAGACAGCAATCACTCAAGGTGAGATAAAGCCAGGCTGGACCGGCTCTGGGGAGAGTGTACGACGGGAAGGGGGACTTCCATTACAACTCGTATCACCTGTGAGATAGAAGCTTCGGATAAGAGAGCTTCATGTTCTTTTTTTTTTTTTCTTCTTCTTTTTCTTCTTTTCTCTTAATCGTTTCGGTCCCCTCGTACTTTCATGTCAGCATTTGAAAACAGCAGCCTGTTTGGTGTTTTCTTCACAGCTTTCTTTCTACCGCACAACTCGCCGGGTACGTGCTCACCTGTAATGCTTCTTAACCAAACCGAACACAAGGCGTCTTTAAGAACAACAAAAAGAAGATGACAACAAGTAAACAATCTCACTTCCCCTAATTAATGCCTCTAAAGTGTATTTCCTTTCCGTCTTTGATAGAATCACTTTTGTTTACGCTTCTTCAGAACACAACTCTGCGATGTGAAAAGAAGCTCATATCAGTGTCACGAAAACAAACAAACTAGTGCTTCATTTGATCAAACTTTCTTCTGTTTTTTTAAGGGATGAATTTAAGTGTTTAATTTATGAGAATTTTCGGTTCAAAGAATGAAAGAGTACGTGTAATTTATTCAGCAGTCTAGCGTTCCGTATCATGTAGTGTTTTTGCATAATGCAGAAGTTGACAAATAGTGAATTTAATATAATAATTTAATTGAGGTCTATTGTTCCATCAAATGTCACTCCGTTGCTTCTATTACTTTATACTGTGTTTTCTGAAGCAAAATGAGCCGCTGAGCTGTAAGTGCTCCGTGTTAACAATACTTTAAATGAAGCAAGTCGGAATCTTTTCAGTGGGTTAATTGGAATATTCACAAATGCTTAAAAAAGAAAAAAACTGCTGACGGTATGCTCTAATGGCACAAGAATGACTGACGCTGGCCAAGTGTAAAACACCTCGAACGCGCAGAGCCAGTCATACATTTGACCAGGCGTGAAGATCAATTTATTTATTTGCACTTCAATAAGGATGGAGGGGAAAGTTAAAGGTTTGAGACAGAGATGTGTTTAGTTTGTCCTTGGAGGAAATGTGAGGAACAATTCAAAGAATGTGGATACAAGACAAGAAATATCTCCGTAGCCCCCTCCTCCCCGCCTGGACCCAATGGAGTACTCTCAACTGCCCATGATCATAAATCCAGATCTGGGCTCTGCAATATAGGGTAGCTCCGTGCTTCCTCTCCGCCCCCCCTCCCGTTTCCTTTTTTACCTGCACCGTACCTGTTGGCGGAAGCAAAATACGTCCTACATATCAGCGAGGAAGAAGGGAGGCGAGCCACCAACTCAAAGGATGTTGATCACTTGTGTCTTATCACAGGCTGAGCCAGGCCACCCCTTGTGAATTAAAGGAGAAATAGTATCTCGCTCCCTCATTTTTCACCGCCCAGAGATGTTCAGTTGCTCCCTTTCTTCCGGCTCCTGCGCCAGAGAGATAATCCGGGCCCATTTCGGGCAGCGGAATCCATCTTTCTCTGGATACTGGACCGCTAGTCCTTGGCTCTCCTGAGGTCATCAGTGTTGCCAAGCAGAACCTCCTTTTTTATATATATGTATTGTTTTTATTCACCGATTGTTTTGCTCCGAAAGTTTGGGACAGATAGAGCAAGGACCACAGCGCTGAATCTTTTAGTTATGTGCAGAAGGGGGAACTCATTGATTACATTTTTTAATTCCTTCTCACAAAGCCAAATCATTTTTACTACATTTTACTGTAAGAGATATTAAAAGACAACATTTCATTCTGTGCTGGCGGAGAAATGTATGGAATGGAAATACATACTCTAAATTTTTCATAAATTGTCAGGAAGTCTTTTTTTTAAATTTAGTTATTTAGTAATTAGAATGCAGTTCTGCTTAGAATGAATAGTTTACATTGTGCTGCATGCTTTTGATTACGTGGGAACAGGGGTTAAAGAGGGATTAGTTGTAGTGGTGCAGCGGGGTCATCGTCATCTGCGTTGCGAGCTTCATTGATACAGGCCATGATCAGCTGACTTGTGCTGGTGCCACTTTGAGAGTCACTGCTGAAATCAAATAGGTATAAGGAGATGTTACATGAGCTAAAAGGACTGACAGCAGAAATTAGTATAAAAGAAAGAATTCAGTGAGTCTAATCAGCACCATCTGCTTAAACTGATGCTCGCTAACCTTGATGTGACCTTACACTGGCCATAAACATCACAGCCTGCACTGGCGTCCAACATACAGTAAATGCTGCAAACAAAGCAGTTTAGTCTTCATCAAACAGCCTCATATTTCCTCATGCAGCCTATGAATAACACGCGATTATAGTGCTTCAGTTTGATGTTACACAGATCACTTCAGCACTGCATCATGTATAGATCCAATATGTGACTAAACAAGTGTAAAATGAATTAGGACACTACAAGAAAGATTTAAATTTCCAATGTATCAAATGTCACTTGCTGAGCAGTTCTCACCGATGAAAATGACTCCTCGTCTTCCTCTCCTGTCCTCTCTTTCTTACATCTTTCTCCATCTCTGATGGTGTCATATATTAGCTTTTATTCCTCTCTCTCCCTGGGAAATACAACTGTGCAGACACACTGTGGGCCAAACAGAACAGAAATTTGTATTTTTGCTGATATTTGTCACGCTGTTAGAAAAGTTGCATTTGAAATCACCCGTCACTTAAAAAACCTTACTGGCTTTATTGCTGCTCCTCTTCTGTAGTGGTAGCTAGATGCTGAGTACATCGACCAGTAATAAGGATGAAATGTGCTTACTATTCCCTGGAATAGCCTCCCACTGTCGTTCTCTAAAACCTAAAAGAGAATTATGGATTTGATCAACTGGTCTCTGAATGCTATTGACACCCTTTTCTCAACGAGAAATCTGGGCTCGGGAGAGCCTGAGTGCCCTGGAGGGACTTTCCCTGCCGGATACACGATGGACGGGTGGCAGAACTGGAGGATCATGTGCCTGGCGGGACTGTCGATCGAGGACGCTGAAGATATCTATCTATTCGGAACCATGATAACAGGGTTCATGCTGATCGGAGTTGGCTTAGCCCTGGTTTATCGGAGAAATAAGAGAGCGGAACCGGCTGTTCAAACCCCCCCCAAGGCTGCCCGCTGGAATCGAAATGGAATGAGGCGCAACCTCTCACAACGAACGTAATATGGTCAACACCTTGGAGACGCTTGCAGCTGCTGTGAAGGCTCAAAACAACACCATTGAGCGTATGAGGGGAAACATCAGAGAGAGGCCTGCTCAAAATGAGACCCTTGAGCGACAGTTGGAAAACATCACGGAACGGATCATTGCAGTTGTGAGGTCTCAGAATCAAAAGAACGATAACACCATGGATCAGAAGCTTGATACCATCATGGGGAGGCTCGCGACTCTCCAACGGGAGATTGAGAGGCCAGTGTCGGAGTGTTAAAGAGCAGCCTGAAAAATTCTCCTGGGCTGCTCGCATGAAATTAACAAAACCAACATAAACATTGCGGATCCCCATCACGGCGCCAGCTGCAGGCCCAAGGCTGGAGCCGAACAATCACTCCCTGATAACGACTGTGTTACGGCTATTCTTCCCATCCCATGCAAGGACACCTGGATTGGCTGGAGGACTGTTTACTTAGCCTGATAGGCCGAAGGACACTGTCTCAGCTAAACTATGGACACGCACACACACACACATACACTGATATGCACACACTGATCCCCCCTCCCTTTCCAACGCCTTCGATGCTTGTGCCCTACCGGGGAAGATAGCAGTGAACTGGACCAGCACAGATGCTGCAGAACCGGATGCGCTGTCTACACCGGCTCTCTCTTACCCTTTACCCGCCCTGTTGCTTGTCTTGTGTTTCTATGGTGTATTGATAGTCATGTGCTTTTGTGCTGAGGTGTTTTTTCTGTTATCAAACTGTTCTCCCACTAGGAGCTCAGTCTGAGTGGAGTTTTTTTTCTCCTCCTCTTACCTCATGTAGTGTATTTTCGTTGTTTTTTCCTATCAGCCTACCTTTCTGACATGTCTGCCCAATGTGATGTTTGTGTAAAGTTGGTCAGAAGGTTCCTTTGTAAGTGCGCATGCGCCATTAGCGTGCTGCCTGCTGTAACCCTAATTTCCCTCGGGATGAATAAAGTATTCTGATTCTGATTCTGATTCTGATTGCTTGCTAATAATCTAATCAAATCAAATCACTTTTTATTGTCACATCACATGTGCAGGTACATTGGTACAGCACATGCGAGTGAAATTCTTGTGTGCGAGCTTCACAAGCAACAGAGTTGTGCAAAATACAATAACATAAACAGGCAAAATATACGAATGGCTAAATCTGAAACTAATAAATAATAATAGGTTATTATTTATTATTATAATATTATTATTATAATAATATTATATAATAATATTATTATAATAATAATAGGTCAACGAAGCATGTTTATGTTTATAGTTATTATTAATATAGCTGTTAATTACTTCATATGGTGGATCAAATTATATATCATGTCACTTTTGTGTTATGTTTTATTGCCTTTTGTGGGTTTTTTCTATTGTGTCGACATATATTATGTCGACACAATAGAAAATATATTATGTATATATTATATTATGTTTGAATGAATATCTCCATGAAATATATCTTATATATTCCAGTTTTTTTCTCCTCTGTTTGTTGGTTGTCCTTTTAAGCTGGTATTCAGCCTTCACTGAGTGTATGCGATGAAGACTTTTTTGGTTGATGCAGGTAGGCTGTTTCATATTTGTATTATTTGTATTAAATAATTTTATTATTCCGACCAACATGAGAGCCTCAGGCATATTTCTGCTTTTATATATCAATGAACTACTTTTCAAATACATTTATATTTCGGTCACAAATATCTATGAATTGTGTTAGTTCATTATAAAAATGAGTAAATGTTGGTATGCAATATGTACAAAACAAAATGTGAGAGGAATCTTATAGTTTCTTTTTTCTGCCGGAGTCTGTTAGAGAAAGTGCTGTTGTTGTTTTCTTTTCTTTTCATTAACTTTACCTGCATAGAAATGGCTTCGTTTTGTTTTGAAAGTCTTGTCAAGGCAAGTTTTGTGTTCCTATGACTTGGAATTGGAGAATCTTTCCCGGCGGATCCTACTGGTGGTTCTACTACACAGACCCCCCCCCCACACACACACACACACAGTATCTAGTTGAGAATGACCAAGCTAACATCCTGTGTGACTTCCAGATACAGACAGACAAACTGGTGTTGGCCAACCAACCAGACATAGTGGTGGACAAGCAGATGAAGACGGCTGTAGTGATAGGCGTAGCAATACAGACCAATAGCAACATCAGGAAAAAGGAACACGAGAAGCTTGAAAAATAACATGGAGGGCGAAGGCAACAGTGGTCCCAGTGGTAATCGGAGCACTCGGTGCAGTGACCCCCAAACTGGGCGAAAGGTTTTAGTAGATCCAAGGAACAACATCCGAGATCTCTGTCCAGAAGAGTGCAGTCCTAGGAACAGCAAAGATTACTGCAGGACCCTCAAGCTCCTGGGCCTCTGATAGAGGACCCGAACTTGAAGGATAAAGGATATACTCTCTATATAGTAACTAGTTATCCTTCAATTGTTTATTCCATCATCTTCATGCAAACATCTGTGCGCTCTGCATCATTGCCCCATAAATATATATGTTGTTATTGTCTGCTGTCTACTGTGTAACGTACAGCGAGAGCAAAGAGCTGGACCTCGTGTGTGGACGCACACTTAGTCAGTAAAGCTGATTCTGAGCGTAGCTTTTCCTAAGTTAGCTGCTATAATATAATAACTTCCCAATTTTCTAGATAAATAAAGTGTATCTTATCTCAGCTGGCCTGTGCTCATGAAATTTTAGATTGTTTTTACTCCTTGGCAGGGACCTGCTATGTCAATTGAAAAGAGGTTGTTTTTTTTCCAACATTGTTCCAAATTTTGCTACAAACAATGCTATTTCATTCCTCCCCTCATTGGATTGTATATATTTTAATATAGATAGCTTTCCTTGCAGGGTCTTGCTCAGCTGACCTGTTGCTTCCACTTACAGAACAGGGAGATACCACTTGGTTGGAATTTCTTATTTATCTGTTGTGGCTGTAGTGTACAAAGGTTTGTTTGTGTGTGATATATAGAAAAACGCAGGATTGACTGGATATTGCTGTGTGACTTGCTAAGCCCTTGTCCTTGGCTTCTCCTCTGACAGCAAATAAAAAAGTCAGACATCCTAGAATCCTGGATATCAGCACCTATGAAGCCGATGAAAACTGCCAGGATTGTGTGGGCGAGGGGAAAAGAGAAGTAAATAAATAGCTTGGAAAAGATATTTTCTTCTAAGATTTTATGCGTCTCAGAGAGGCGACACAGTTTCTTTGTAAGGGGAATATTGGTGTGACTTGACAGGAGTTTAAAAGATTTATGAAACACACAGTGAGTGGTTGTGTGTTCCTGTATGTGCAGCCTACCCTCTACTCCTGTAGAGGGTAGAGAAATATCTCTTTCCCCCTTGCTTTAAATTCAACTGTGATGCAAGTCTGGAAACTTACACTGTAAACTATAGATGTTAAGGGACAAAATGTGATTACTTTGGACTTGTGGACATGTGTTTTGCCACTTTCTATGCTTGGCTTCAGATGAGTGCTTTCAGGCCACTAATTGGACAGCAGAGCATGCCTGCTGAATGGCATATGTTTCTGCCTATAATGACCCTCCTGTAGTAGCTCAGAGTGGACAGGAGGAGAAGAGGGGATGCCGTCTGACCTGTAAATGTGCCAGAACCCCAGCTCATTGCATGTCTTTGATGTGGCATTTTGTAGTCCAAATCGTGCTACGACAACTTTGCTCCCAGACCGGAGTTCGTCACACGGACATGTACTATGTTTGTGAATGTTTCTGACTCCAATTTCAATAAAAATGCCTTTACTGTGCTGATTAACACGGCATAATCAATGGCCCTCGTCTCCACTCCAGAACTTGGCCCTAAATTAAGATGATATTCATTGTGAGAGTTGAATTTCAGTGATGACACTCCCTGCTGTGTCCCCTATTCAGATGTCGAGCGTGGATACATTATTGAAGGTCAAGATAGAGCCTAAAGCAAATGGTCTGAAAGGATAAGACAGAGAAAAGGGGAGAGAATAAAGATCTTCAGGATCTGAAGATTCTCTGTCTTTCAGCTTTCAGGCCTGCTCGAGGGTGAGGACGGCCATTTCTTTAATTGGTACTCCAGATTTTTGAAGCTTTCTCCTTTTGCTCAGTCACGACACTTCATAGGATCATCTCAGCCAAAAAGACAGTGGAAAAACCGAAGGAATAGCGATAAAGGGGTCTTATAAAGAGATTAATACCACTAGGAAAATTACCAACGTTAGGTGCAAGTCTTCTTTTCAAACGGGGCTCTTTATATAGTTTCCCGCACAAGCATTTGCATTTGATTTAACGTGCCGGATGTTCAAATTTAAACAATGGCTGGAAGCTTTATCTCGTGGGAGAGCATTTGTAAAGGTGTCGCTGCACAAACTGAAGTGTCACAGCATGACAAAAGTACAATCATACACGAGCGCCACCATTCATCCAAATATCTGTCCAGGTATCAGCTCGCGAGCAGCTTGTTCCTTCAAACTGCTCATGCATCACGTGTAATCTTGAAGGAGGACTATCCCGTCAGTGTCTGCAACGGAAGAGGTTTACTGGCGATTTGCTCTGAGGTTTTTTTTCCATTAACTGAACTGTGTTGCTTCCTGAAATCAGAAGCCCCAGACTCAGATAACGCAAGTGGATGTACTGTGTATGTGAAGGGGAGGGGGACCACATGCAAAACAGAAGAGAGGCAGACTGAATCAGAGGAGAATTCGTTTGATTGGTTTTAGTTTAAATGCCAACAAATTAAGCAAAAACCGATGACTAGTGCTCCTGTGCGATATATACACATATTATTTTAACGAGTAGCATCTTTGACACAGCTTTTGTTTAATCATTCATTTCCAGTCACATACACACACAAGACACACAGGTATGAAAGACTGTGCTGAGCACTCAAGTATTGACAAGCAGTGTCTGACAGCAACAGGAAGTAAGTTCATTCCAATAGAGGGAAAAAGATGGAGAGCAATGGACTAGCACCACCTTGTGGCCTTTGGACCATTTTCCTGACCAAGTAGAAAAATAGAATTTTCTCAAATAGCCACTAGAACCAGTTTTGTTCTGTTTGCGTGTGGAAAATGTGAATGTCTGAAATCTGCGGATGAGCAATGCATGATAATGATATATGGTATAATGTCACCAGCAGCAAAGGAGCTGCACTGGATTGGTCTGAATGTGGAGATGGCATCGAGGGTCAGGTAGCTCCATGTGCTGTGAGACTTGTTAGAGTGAGTATTTTTTATAGGCACAAGCTGCATGGCTTTATGACATCACAGTCTGTCAATCGGTCCGTGCACAATTTCAGTTCAAACAACTATTAAACATGGATTGCCATGCAGTTATATATATTCATGTACCCCTGAGGATGACTCTTAATTGTTAGTGAAGCCCCTTTTCTACCATCATTATGAGGTAGAGTATGTGTTTATCCCATTATGTCCACCTCACTGGTGCAATGCTTAAAATCTATCCAGAGATTAAGCATCATTTAAGCATAAGGTTTTCATTGGTATAAAAATGGGACAAAAGCATTGATTGGAATGAGATTTGGTACTCACATTCATGCACAACTTCAACTCATTAGATATAACTTTTGAGGTCCTTTGACTTTTTACTTGGTGTCACAATAATATTTTCTTTAAACTTTGTGATCAATAGATTGCAGCTTTAATTAAATTTCCATCAACATTTGGATGCGTAGTCATGTGAAAAAGAAAGTTAAAAACAAATCTATGTAGTGCTGTGAAAAAGGAAGTAGCAGCCAGATGCTGAATATATTTGATGCGTTTGATTAACTGATCGTCAGGAAGTCCGACAACCTCTATAAAAGCAGAAGTTTTGGCAGTTTGCGGGTCTGGAGCGTTCATGCGTGTATTCACACAAGGTCAGATTGTCAAGCTACATATCAGACTCAACAGGTTGCAGCCAGCATGTGTAATGTTAAAGTTCATGACAGCACAATTAGAAAAAGACTGAACAAGTATGACTTCTTTAAGACGCTTACAAGCCTCTTCCCTAAAAGGAACATCATGATTAGATCAGAAAGTTTCATTGGAGAACAAAAACAGAAGACTTCTGAAACACTGTCTTTTCAACAGACAAGACCGAAGTGGAGATATTTGACCATAATGTACAGCGACATTTTTAAGGAAAACCAAACACAGCTTATCAGCACAAATGCTTCATACCAACTATCGAACACGGTGGTGGAGGTGTGATGATTTGGGCTTGTTTTGAAGACACAGTACCTGCACCTTGCAGTCATTGAGTCAACCACAAACTCCTCTGTACACCAAAGTATTCTTGAGTCAAATATGTATCTGACAGCTAAACTTTGACCAAAATTAGGTCATGCAACAGGATAGTAATCCCAATCCCAACATGACTGGCTTGCTTGTGTGGGACTTTAAGAGAGTCGTGCATAATCGTACACCCGCAAACCTCGATGAACTGAAACAACGTTGTAAAGAAGAGGCCAAAATCCTCCACAACAATGTGAGAGACTCATAAAGTCAAAAAGAAAATGATGACTTCAAATTATTGCTGCTCAAGGTGGTTCTACAAGCTATTGAAGCAGGGGGGGGGGGCACTTAGCTTTGCACAGGACTGTATTGTGAAAATACTTTCTTTTTCACATGACTGTGTTGTTAATTGCCATTTAACCACACGGTTTACATAGTACCTACATGTATGTCAGCAATATAATTGTAAACAATGTTAGTATACTCATTATTATTTAAGACAAAGCACCACTGTGCTGAAGCGTCTAGGGTAACTTCAAATATTAAGTCTTACAAGTCGATTTATTTAGACAAATAGTTTTTTTGCGTTAGCCACTCACTTTAATATATAGTATATTATTAAATATTATATATATCCATCTGCATTTATTCAGGGAATACAATACCTCGGTCTGTGTTTCAAAGGGTTCATGCACTCGATGCACAGTCTGCCTGATAGGCGGACACACTTGACGGTCAAAGGAGGCGGTTGTCACAATCCTCGAGTGACTCCTGTGATTGACAGCCAGATAACAAGTGTCACGCAGACCATTTGCAATTGTTCCATGTAATCAAGTCTTTACCTGGCATCTGTGAAGTGCCACTGTGGTCACTGGCAGCATGCTGTCTCAAAAACCCTTGACACTTTTGTTATGCACCTTGCCATTCCCTCTATTATCACTCTACACCTCCCACTCTTGTTATTTACTCTCTAAATTCATCTGCATTTTTATTTATTTATTTTTATGACTTTTTTTTTTAATTTCAAAGCTGCCTCACATTACAAGCATCAAAAAAATAACCTGCACATTCATCATCTTTCAATTTAGAGCCACGAGATTCAACCTCCAAGATGCACTAATACTCCAACAGGGACGCAGATATTTGCATTTTGATTAGTGGGGGGCCAACGTCTCCTGTCTCGTGTTCAATTCCACCGGCAAAACTGGCAACAGTCAAACGGCAACTGCACAGATTGAAATGATACAATTAAATAATGAATCGAACGGGAGGGGTGTTTCGGTGCCATGTTTGATGATTACTTTAGAGTAGTGTTTCCTTGTCATTTAGTGTCAAGAGAGACTCTTAAAAATCTCTTATGCGCTTGCTTTTCAGCTGCAGCCAGCTTTTTTTCCCCAAGGTTTGGAATCTGTGACACCTCGTATTGTTCGGCGGTTTAAATAGGGGGAAGGAGAGCAGTTGTTTGAGCTGTCTTGTGTCACTCATAAAAAGCACGCTATAGGGAAAAACCTGCTAAATTCAAACCAAACCTTGTGGGAGTCGTTTATTGCTTGTATTAGTAAGAGCTCTTCTTTGATGTTCCATCTCCTACAAGGGCTTGGATGGGGAGAAAGGAAAACTGCAAATGAAATAAAACAAAAGTTTTCATCTCCCTCATGCCTCGCCATAATTCAGTGTGCCAGAGGAGCTGCGCGCTGTCTCCAAATACTTTGTTTGTGTTGCATTAATTTCACAGGGTGTCTTGTATAGAGAGAAAGAGAGGAGAGAGAGAGGAAAAAAACACATCTCTTTCCAATCAAATCTGCCTGACAAATCGGTTCATTTGTGTATGCAGACAAGCTTTTGCTCACATGTATTCTCAGCCAGACCTGCGGAAAATGAGCCACCCCACCCGCTGAACAAAAGGCTGACCGTTCTCTTTAGGGAGCACAAAAGAAATCAGAGTGGCATGTGTCAATCAAAACTCCGGCGTTGCCATCTTGTAACTGTAATCGGGGTGAGCATGGTTATGTATCAAAGGATGGAGAGTGAAGTAATACATTGCCATATGTTTGCATAACCTTGGGACTCTGTAACCTTGAAAAAGACAGCTGTTTCTCAGCTTGGATGCTCAGTCATCGCGCAATAAGATTTCAATTACAAGGTGTGATTGCAGAATGAGAAGAATGAATTTCATGGCTCTTTCTTCAATGTCTCACATTCCCTCTGCTTATATTCACTGATTCTGACCAGAGTTTGAGTCTTTTAGCGACAATTATTTTTAATTAAAAGCCAGACGAGAGTTTTAGTTGAACTATGTACTATCCCTCGCTCTCTCTTTCTCTCTCGTCCTCCCAGTCCTTCTCCCTGAGGCCTTTCCGGTTCCAGTCGCTGTTTGTCTTGGGGCATTGTTTTATTACCTTCAAAACTCTACTGGGAAAATCTTAAGACAGCAGTTGCCTAGCAACAAGGACCTGACGGTTCCGCCACAAGAGCGGAGTGAAGAGCGGCCCGGAGCGAAAGGGAGACATGGAGGGGAGGGGACGAGGGGACGAGGTAACAGTCTGACTGGAACAGCAGCAATATCGTCACAGCCGGAGCCGTGGGTTAGGACCTGGTGAAGCAGCAACAGCACGTTGACCTGTCCCCTTTTGAATCGCTGGTGGAGGCAGAGAGGGGTGATAAGATGAATGTGAATCAGTTTATCTGGGCTTGTAACTGTTTTATCAGAGGGTAAGTGCTTTAAAGTCACTTTGTTAGAGGTATGATTACAGAAAGTTCAACATGCAGCTATCGCCTGTTTTCTTTATTGATTAAGTCGTTGTTCAGGGAGATGAAGTTTTTTAACGCAGAGACTTGAAGCGAGCGAAATGAAATGCATCAATTTAGTTAGCTGTGGAGGTCCACAGAGGTTTGTTTTTCTTCAGACGGGTCAGTTATCATGGTATGTTTGTACATTGTTGCTCAATTTCAACAATTCTAGTGGCACAACCTGAATGTCGTACACTAATGATGTCCGCACGAGGAGCAATTCACTTGTCTCCAGTGCTGGGTGTAAAACTGGGTGTACTAAAATTAGTACTGCAACACAACTTCATCTGTTTGCTAGCATTTGCACAGGCCACATGCTAACACAAAAGCTAGCTGAGAGCCAACATCAACAGTTCACAAAGCCATTGAAGAGCTTGTAGCTGCCATTGGTACCTGTACGTGTTTCCACAGTATGGTCAATATGACGATTGAGCCTCTTTCAACTTTGCGTTTTGTTGTCAGTTTTGTGTTCACACATAAAGAGAAAGATCACACATCTGTGCAGGCGCCTTAGCCTCGTGTTTATATAGTTAGCTAACAATTATGGGTCAGTGCAATTCAGGTGACGCTCCAGAGTAATGTGAAAGTAATGTAACGTGTCACTTTCTTCAATGCGTACTATATTACTTTACTACTTTACTGTATTACTTGCCACCACTTTAAAGGACATTGCTTTGTCACTGACACTTGGTTGCTAATGAATTTTCTAGTGTAAACCTCTAATATATTTAGCACCCTTTTACATGTCAATCAGTGGTATGCTGCACTCTCATTGGCAGTCGCTTTTATTGCTCATCTCAGGGCTAACATCTGCCCACTTTGCATCACCAGTGGTTATTTTGTCACTTGAAGTCACTCAATAAGATTGCTTCCCTATAACCACTGGTTACCATGACGCTGCAAATGACTTCCTGTGTGAAAGGCCCTTAATACTAAATGATGACAATCAGCAGTGAGGATTGCACAGAGTTAGACACTATTTGACCGTTTAAACACTATAAGACAACATCTGGGTACTTGTAGCACATATTACGTTGCTGTACTTTTCAGGGTGAATGTATTTACACCATAAAAACAGTCAAGCGTAAATACAGGAGCACACTGTTTGATACTAAACACCAGATCTTATCATGGACATTGTGAAGGATGGATATGATTTCCAGGTTTAAACAGTGAGGCTAGTGCAGGAGGGCTTTAAGCCATCATTCTTAGTAATTGTCACCGAGGGGATTCCTCAGGTTGCAAGCAACTGTAAACATTTTCCTGATGAGAGTGTTTGTTAAATTGCTAGTTTTGGGTCAAGAAAACATGAAGTCCATTTTGTAAAGGATAAGTAAAAGTCAGAAAAGGGAGATTATCTAGGATGCCCTCATTGTGAGGACAACACACTCAGTGTGGGGTGTCCTTGGTTGCCCAATCAAATCTACTGGTCACGACATCCAGTTTGTTAGGTTTGTAGCTTGAACCTATTCGCTGGAACGTTAAGACAATATAATTACACTGCAAGCAAGACGCAAGTAGGCAAACTTCTTCATGGTACTCGTGCACGGGAGAGACTGGACAGAGCGCCGTCCCTTCGCTTGACCCCAGTAGCTCTCGTCCGTTCTCCCATACACTGTCCTTTTATTGAGGTTACATGAATATGCATAGGTTCATTAACATACGACGTCTACATACAAACAAAGAGTACCTTGCCTGTGTGTGTGTGTGTGTGTGTGTGTGTGTGTGTGTGTGTGTGTGTGTGTGTGGACTGCTGATCAAAGGGTCAAACATCCTTGGTCAGGAAGAGGGTAGCCTCCCCCTCACCCTAGATGGTTCATCCTAGATAACACGGTGAGGAAGTCCTGCAGTTCATCTAAACAAAGAGCACTTAGACTAGAACAGACGCAACTACGTTAATCCTACCATAAAACAATAAGACACGGTATGACCTCTCATGCTCCCAAAGTGCTGTCTAATACACACAAAGTTTGCAGACTATCAAGGATCAAAACCTCTACCAATCTACAACTAATTACAAAACTCTAAGCATATATAAGTAAATATTTCTAAGCATAAATGACAATCAACAATACAAATCTAACACAGTTTGAAACTGGTAAAAAATGCTAGGCTTGGGGGACTTCACAGACCACACCGATTACATCATGGTGACTACATTCATATTTAATACTGTCTATGGTCACAATGTGGGTGTCTGTCTTGTCATCTAAATTCTACACGGCAGAACTATCTATCATAAGCTCCAAGTCTACTTTTGTTTTTTCTGACAAACAGCCCAAAACCAAAAAGACAAAAAAACAGATTTGCCATTTGCAGTTAATTGTCCTGTAGACCTGTTTTCTCAGGACTGGAAGTGTGAATTGTTTTATATTATTCTGACTATCACCATAAAATCAGATAAAAGACTTTTCCAGTGGAAAGTCAAACTCTTGACTCGCTGTCAATGTCTTGGATTTGTTAAAGGAGATGTCAGTGGCAACTGGTCTTTTTCAGTGAGGACCTGACACGTTGTCAAGCCAGGAGGCTTTCTGTTTAACTGCTGATGGAATTTGCATTTGTGCTACTTAAAGTCCCCCTCTTCCCCTGCCTCTGTATCCACCCTTGCTTTCACCCTTTTGGTTCAGGAGACTTTGATAAGCAGCAGCCTACAGGCAAAGAAAAATCAGAGCTGTGGTTACAAATTGAGGTCATGAGAGAGAACGCAGTGTTTGCGGGTGCACCTATTTAAGCTTTATCTGTGTTTACAAGCATGAAAACACAGTAAAGTTCCATGCATTCACTTCACTACATTGCCTTAAACCAATGCAGAGTGACTCCTTGACATTTGCACTACTGCTAGCTGCACTAGAGATTGCTTTGCTGGCACCACACCAGATATTTAATCATAATTAGCCAAACAATTACCAGGCTAATTGTTATTGGTGCGATATTGGAGTGCAAAGAGGACAAATGTCAGGTTTATTGGCAGGGGATGTTCATCCTCTGGCTTGCCTTTGTCTCACTTCACTTTAGAGTGTCAAACTCATCTGATTCTTCAACACAAACGTCTGTACAGACACGGCGCCACAAAAAGACAAGGTAACGCACATCTGTACATCGTCACCACTTGGTCGAGCCTATTTGTGACTGTTCTCTGAAGGAAATAGAAAAGAGGGGAAAAAAGGAGTAAAAAGCCATTTAAAGGCCAATGTGAATGGCAGCGCCTTTTGAGTATCAGCATTGTGTTTTACAAAAAAGAGGTCAGGCTCAAAACTGTGTGACTGATAAGTGTGGATGTTTCAGAAGGGTCACGCAGTGCTCAGTGAAGTGAGGCCTTTGCTCTCGCTATTGATAGCTCCACCAATACACCTCACGCAGGGTGGAAATCGATGTTATCTGGTGACTGTGAACTTTGTTTGTGCTTCTGAACCCCTGACTCACATGAAGGCCTGGAAGATTTTATCCAGAAAAGGTAATTATTTTTATTTACTGCAAGTGCTTCGCTTTGCTTGTTAAATGAAATAACCCAGCCTTTTTTTTTTTCCAGAATTGCTTCGGTGCACTTTTAGTAAGAAACTTTTTGCTCTGTGCAAAAAACAGTGGCTCAATTGTATTTTCTGTACAACAGAAGACTTGAAAGAGAAACTCTTCATTGTTCTGGCACATTTGCATTGTTTTTTCTTTCCCCTCATAAATTCTGCTGAGCTCTTACAGTTTACACTCACTTTGATTCTGCCTCCATCTGCCATTCCCATGAAACCCATAATTGCTCATCTATTCTTTTTGTCAACAGTCTCTTTTAAAAATCATCTTTGTGAAACGATTAGCTAAAGCAGAGGAAATCATAGGAGATTTAAAGCATATGATTAATTCATTCCTTGTTGTTTTATCAAATGGAAGATGACAAGGGTGTCAGATGACAGTTTATTAGATAGATTTCCTTTCTCCATCGAAATTACAGGCTCATTGTCATTAGCCTTTGGGAGGCCGGTTATTGGTCTAAGAGCTAAATTGCATAATACTATGTATTTATGCGTGCTGCTCCACTATGATTTAAGCTCAAATTAATACAAAAGAACAAAAAAGGCAATATTTGCAATTGAGATTAGAGTGATGCAAGTAATGCATGATGGAGGCCAAATGGCGATCGAAGTTAGAAATGTGTGATTTAATCTTGATTATGACTTAATACACCATACGCTTCTTGCAATTAGCTGTCCGTGGATGACCCTCCTATCATTTGTTAAGAGTTCAATGTAGCGTAAAATCTGGGGCAGGTCAATCCCAAGTGTTTAATCTGTTCTTGGGTAAGGGAGATAAAAAAAAAAAAAAAACGGCGACGTCAGCCGCGCAGGGTAATTAGCCGGGCGCATCATGTATGAGAGGCTGTATCCCGCTCCCGTTCTTCCATTCGGGCTCATGTAATGAGTTTAGCAGGAACGGAGCAGACGTGTTGAGAAAGGGGGGAGAGACGTAAAAGAAGCAGGAGTGCACAAGGGTAAGGGAGAGAGAGGTGCAGCAGAAGATGAGACATTCTCAGAAGACCAAAGCAGCTCTGCGGCCTGTCAAGAACAACTGTGTGTCCATCCCCATATCAGAGCCCCAGTGTTCCAATTCTGATAAGATAAATCCTCGTATTAGTTTTACTCTTGAACTGTATCACAAACATTGTTGCAGAGCTCATCAGCTCCGGATTTTCCTGTATTATCTGTTTAAAATGTAGGAAAAAAGGATCTGAGTACATGTAGTTTGAATTTACCCATTTAAAATTTCCATTGTGTATAAACTAAAAGTGATTTATGGGATTGTTGTCTCAGTTCCACAGAATGGGTTTAGAACGACCTATAAGTCCAGGCTGGATTATAATATGAATATGATTATTACAAAGGAAAATGTGTTTCTCAAAGATTCAAACATCAGGACAAAGCACGTCAGACACAAAACTTTTCTGCCTTCTAACTGTCAAAATGTGAGATCTCAGAGTACCTTATAGAGCTTTGTTTTCGTTGTTTTCTATGAGGATTTTCTTCTTTTGTTTACCTTATACACAAGTATGCTCACACACACACATATAGGAAGACTGTTATCTAGTAAGCCCAAAAAACGTATATATTTCCAACTCTGAATGTAAAATACTTTCAAATAAAGAGAACAGTAACCAAACAAACAAGCCCTGAGCAGAAAAGTATGAAATAAAACACAGGAAAGACTCAATCCAAATTCTAAATATAACCTCCATGTCAACAGAGAGGGAAGAGGCTGTGTGTAGCTCGCAATCCTGGCAAGGAGTTAAAGGTATGAAAATGTGTATGTGTATGTAAATTGGACCAAATTTTCCTTGGTTTTTGTGACCATTAGCAGGACTTTGAAGCAAGCATAATTTAACCGTGTGCTTTTCCATTTTCTTCATCATGCAAGAAACCAGGAAACTAGGAGCTGTCAAATAAAAAAGCATACGAATAAAGAAACTGTAAAAATGTTAGTCCTGTGTGGGATTTGGGTGAGTCAAGTGCTGCATAGATGACTCTTTCATCTGGCCAATCCACAGTTAGCATCACCCTGGTTTTCTAGATAAAAAGCCAAACTACTTTTCCCATTGGAAAACAAATTGAACATACGTACATGTATCTTTAAATAAATCGACACCACATTTTGATTGTGAAGAAAGGACAATGTAGGGTCACCCACCAGGTGGGCCAGTGGTGCAATGGATAACACGTCTGACTACGGATCAGAAGATTCTAGGTTCGACTCCTAGCTGGCTCAATTCTTGAATCCAGAAGAATCTTAAATCCTGGATTTATGGCTCCGGATAAAAGCAAGTGTTTTTAGCACATTACTTCATCATCGAAGATTAGATTTCCATACCAAAAGAGCAAAATTGTTACCTCGTTTCCAGTTTTGTTACTATAATATCATCAGGAGTTGAGGAACCAAACTTCTCATGTGTGTACATCTTATGTCATCAATATATATGACTTCATCATGTTGCCTAGCAACTACCGAGAAACACGCTAACAATACAGATTTTTAGCATTTATGCATCTATATCAACTGATTTAATTTTTATGGCAGTAGCATCTCATTAATAGCCACTAAAGTTATGTTATGCTATATAATATACTATGATAGTATCAATTTTCCTTGCAGCCATATTGCAGTGGGTTAAAAATTACCTGTTTTTAGCATCTACCATCGATATTTTTCTGCTTTTCTCAGCGTGATCAAGTATATCAGCCTGTGGTCTTAAATCATGAATACAAATTAATAAATAAAAGTTTCAGTACCGGTAACTATTTTGCCAAATGCTTTCAGACTTTGCAGACACAGTTTTGGTGCAAAAATAATTCCTTTTCCTAAATGTGTGTCAGCCGATCCAAACATCTGTCAAAACAGTTAACAAGCAATCAAAAAGATTAAATTTATAATTAAGTATTTAGCTGCATGCGACCCATATGGGAAAAAAATCAGTAAGAAATATTTGTTTGATGTATATTTTGTGTTCTGTGTCTGTACTAGACTTACAAAACTTTTATTCTGAAAGAGTTACTACTGCAGATAAGGGATAATTGTGCTCTTTTTCAATATAGGATGATTTAATCTTTACTCCGGTCATTTGTTCCTATAACTCTGCACTGCCTCTTTGATTAACTTGCACAAAGTGAGCGCTAGAAAGTTGGTGTAATTCCTCGACCAACTTTGCAGACCTCACATGACCAGTACAGCCACCAAACACGAACAACTCCACAGCGATCGCGTTCTTCAACCTGGCCCAAAAGCATGACGACAGCAGCTGAGCCCCCTCCCTCCTCCGCACGCTCGCACCCTTAATCAAGGTTGGAAGATGCATTTGGTGAATTCAGAATTTCAAGCACCTCTCTACTCTACCAGTGTCTCGACTTCGCCTGATTAAAATGATAGAGGGGCTGGAGAATGTTTGATCTCCAAATCAATTTACATTTAAGATTCAATTTTGCACCTGCAAGACTTTGATTTTGGAACTTTACGCCTTCCCCCCGTCTTGCGAGGACGGAGATTAATCTACACCAGCTGTTGAAGGAAATATTGTTGATTTTTTTTCTCTCTCCTCTCTTTTACTCACAAATAAATTCAAATAAATTCTCACAGATGAATCAGCCTGTGTGATATGTTAAACTATTTTTTTTTCCCCTCGATTAAAAACGTGCCTTTAAAACTTTGTCTGAGGTGAATATTAACACGGAGTGTGATCTAAGACTATCTGCTGCTTACAACTAATATACCCAGGGACACACATAGATGAGAACATGAAAACTCTCACACTCACATGCACAGAGAACAAAGAAGCAATCCAGGTCCTTTGAAGCATAGAGGGAGTTATTTATTTGGAAAAAAAAAAATCCAAAGGGGTGGAATGCAATCGATGCTGAGAGGTGAGAGAAGAGGAACTGTGGGTGCAACAAACAAACAACAGGGCCCAACACTAAATCAGAGCTTACAGTCTTAATGTACACCTCCAGGGGGACATATCTGTTTTAGAACAACCCCAATGACTTATTGATCCTGGAATTGAATTACCCGTGCCCTCTCCCCCTTTATACAAGCCCACAATATTAAGACATGTTTGATGTTTGCATGCATTTAATTAAAACAGTTCTCAGGAGAAACACTTTAAGAGCTCGATTTGCAGTGTTTCAACAAAAAAAGAAAAGAAAGCAAGCTTCACTTCATTGCTTCATGATTGCAAAATTATTAATAAATAAAGTTAATACTATAAAGCAGATATCCAGTTAGTCCTTCAGCTGAATTGTGGGAGTAATGTAATTGCACTGTTTTATTTTTTAAGTCTATTTTAAATGTTCTGTTTTGTCAGCTTGGAGCTAAATTATAGTTCCACCTCTAAAAAGAAAAATAATCGCAAAGCAGTGTTTTCCATCATGGAATAAATGGTATGCTTAGACAATGATTAAAAAAACAGAGTTTCTTATTTGTTTATTTAATGCAATTTGGTTTTGGCGTGGACGTGATTTACAGATTTTTATGTCAAGGATGCTTTTGATTGATTTTTCACTTTTCCTACCCGAATGCAGACGTTAGATTAGACCGAAAGGTTAAAGCTACTTTGAAGTAAATATTCCTGTCAAGTTGACTTGACAGGGATTTGATTTGCAGTTTCGCTGGGAAATGTTGGTGAATTTAAAGCATGTTACAGAATATCATAACTAGACTGAGAGGTCTTTAGCCATGATTGTAGCTCTGCGCTCTTTGCGCTGACAAGCTGCCAATAATAAAGCTAATATGATGATGTTAAGCAGGTAATTACCATGGTCACCATTTTAAAGTGGCGTGTTTTAAGCCAAATATTGCTGAATAATGTGTAATTATTAGTCAAGGCAAGTAGGCAAGTACGTCAGGGCTGACTGGGATTTGTTTCATGAACGTGCGGTAAAAAACAGACTCATAAACATGAAGCAATCATTTTGAGTAAAATGCAGCTGAAATATATAAAATCAAAGGTTTATTTATTCAAATAATTTATCATTAAGGAGAATGTGCTTGGTATACCGTAAACTCAATCTATAAATGTTGAGGAATTATTATTTTCCCGATTTATTAAATTGTACTTACATACAAACATGTGTTAAAGAATTTGGGGCATAAATATTGTTTGGGGTGAAATACGATGAATTAAAAACCACAGTTCATCTGGGGGATGTAACGGGGATGGATGGAAATTTCCTTTCACACTAGACCTGTCTCTCTCATGGTGAATTAAAAGCAACCAAAGAAATTACGATATATCATCTGCCAATTACAACATTAAGCACAAAATTCGGTGCTAATCTCTCTTGTTATGAATTAAAATTGCGACATTACTGTGGCAAAAACAAAAGAACGATGTGCAAGATATTCCTCTTGGAAAAGGACTTTTTCCAAGTGCTTTTTATTTTAGTAGGGACCAAAATGGTTGATTGATGGACGGACCTGTCATTGGAGTCACATGTCAACCTGCACATACTTTTACAAATTTGCAGTATGCATACATTAATGAATTCTACATGTGCAACTGCTTAACAAGAATAACTTATGAATACGGTAAATATGTGTTCTTTGAGATGCCGCTGGTGTGATAGAAATATGCGCATGGTGTCCCTTGACGCTGGTGCTTCGATGCACCAACAGCAACAATGTTGGAAGGTGAAAGATAACCGTCCCTTTTTTAACCTTCTAGGACCTGGCGTCCACATATGTGGACATCACATTTTGGGTTGTCTCGACCAAAATACACAATTTTGCTCCACAAGGGCCCGATATCCAATTACGAGGACATTATACTGCCACTGTTCTATTGAAATCATATGTGGAGCTTATTTTCCTCAGAAACAAAAATCAAGTAAAAAACAAACAAAAAACCATCAGGTAATTCTTTGTTTTTACATTCATCAGGTCTCAATCAGCCCAAATAGCAAAGAGAAATTAAAAATGCATGCATGGAAGAGTTTGGGTCTAAGGAGGTTAAAGAACGATAATGTCTGCATGAGCAGACTGGACATGCAGGTCGCGGTTTGTGTTCCATTTGGGAACTTTATTCAGTTTAACCTTTTATCAGGTGGGAATCGGTATTTGATATTTGGTAACTTTAGTGGTCTACCTCTCCAACCTGTCTTCCCCATGTGTGATGTTTGTGTACTGTATGTACGGTCGGAAGTTTAAGGTGGAGCTGGTTGCCGGCAGCCTTAACCCAATTTCCTTTGGGATCAATAAAGCATTATCAATCAATCAATCCAAATTACCGCCCCTCTCCTCTGTTTTAGGTCATAGAACTACATGGGTTTCTCCCAGCCAATCAACAAAGATCATCTGTCCCCCTAAACCTAATCTTATCTGTATAGCAACTTCATTGACCTTGATAAAGATAGAAATAGAATAGAAATAATGACATAATCTTGTAATAGATTAATTTAGAATTTCCCAGTATTTTAATGAGTACCCTGTAGAGGGTTACCGGAAGATTAAGTTAGATTTTTTTTTCCTTTTACATCATTAGTGCTAAACATTTTTATCTAAACTGCCACACTTACCCAGAATGTTTAAATGTGACACAAAGGGGTCCTTTGTAAACATCAGTGTTGGGTAAGTTACTTTAAAATAGTAACTTAGTTACATTACTAGTTACTTCTCTCAAAAGTAACTCAGTTACTTCAAGTCACTCGTTACTTTCAAAGTAACTAGTTACTAGGGAAAGTAACTTTGGTTTTACTCAGAATTCTCTTGTTAATGTGTTTCTTCCATAACGTTGCCAGTCTTCTAGCTTGCTTACTTGCCACAGTGCACTGTGCCACCTACCAATAGAAAGGAAAAAATAATGTGCATATTTCCACGGGAGAAATCCCACACCTGGACCGTCATTGACCGCCGCCATGATTCTAGCCTACGTCACAGCGTCATGTGCGCCTTTTACATCCAACACAAAAACTGCAGTCGTGGTGCTTTGATTGTACTCAGAACTCTGAAATTCTGCCTTCTGAATAGGAAGATGTAGGTAACACCAGACTGAAGATGAGCTGCATACAGGGCTGGACTGGGACAAAAAAATCATCCCGGGCATTTTGACTAGAGACCGGCCCACCATTATAGGAAAAATCATAAAGCCTTTGAATGAAAACAAACGCTGTTGTGACAGTGATGTACACTGTTCTGATGGTATATATGCATCAATCTATCAATCGTTTGTTGTAAGATTCAGATAATTATTTTTTAAAAGCTAGACATTTTAAATGAGAATAAGAAAGAAAAGTATTTCTTTGTGCCCACCTCTCCCTGTTAATGCCCTACATGCCCCCCTGGCAACACTTTGCTAGACCCGCCCCTGTACAGTTACCAGCTGTCAGCTACCTAAAAAAGGATCCTGGTGTTATTTGTCTCTCAGAAACAGTTCATAACTTCCCTTCAACTCATTCATGTCACCTAAAAGGTAAACCTGTTTCACCATCACAGCTCTGATGATCCAGTAAGGACATCTCCTGGTTTCATCTTCATGTTTCCCTCTCACCAGATAACCAAACCAACATCATGACCAGCAGCTTTTTTGCAGCTGTGGCTCCAGCAAACATCAGCTGATACTAGAAATTAATATTAAATAAATTCTAACAACAGCTGATCAAGCTTAAACGTGCTGCTGTTGTTTAGCGCGACATCCGCTGGTTTCCTCTTTTGGCGCAAAGTGGGCGATAAACAAACAAGAGAGACGATCAGCTGATGATCATTGATCAGTTTTGAAAATCTTAGAAATATGATATCTAACCAGATTCTTACTCTGGACGGCATTACCTTGGCCTCCAGTAACACTGTGAGGAACCTTGGAGTCATTTTTGACCAGGACATGTCCTTCAACGCACATATTAAACAAATATGTAAGACTGCGTTCTTCCATTTGCGCAACATCTCTAAAATTAGAAATATCCTGTCTCAGAGTGACGCTGAAAAACTAGTTCATGCATTTATTACTTCCAGGCTGGACTACTGTAATTCATTATTATCAGGATGTCCAAAAAACTCCCTGAAAAGCCTTCAGCTAATCCAAAATGCTGCAGCAAGAGTCCTGACAGGGACTAGAAAGAGAGAGCATATTTCTCCTGTTTTGGCTTCCCTTCATTGGCTTCCTGTTAAGTCCAGAATTGAATTCAAAATCCTGCTCCTCACATACAAGGTCTTAAATAATCAGGCCCCATCTTATCTTAATGACCTTGTAGTACCATATCACCCTATTAGAGCACTTCGCTCTCGCTCTGCAGGCCTACTTGTTGTTCCTAGAGTATTTAAAAGTAGAATGGGAGGGAGAGCCTTCAGTTTTCAGGCCCCTCTTCTGTGGAACCAGCTTCCAGTTTGGATTCGGGAGACAGACACTATCTCTACTTTTAAGATTAGGCTTAAAACTTTCCTTTTTGGTAAAGCATATAGTTAGGGCTGGACCAGGTGACCCTGAATCCTCCCTTAGTTATGCTGCAATAGACATAGGCTGCCGGGGGATTCCCATGATGCATTGAGTTTTTCCTTTCCAGTCACCTTTCTCACTCACTATGTATTAACAGACCTCTCTGCATTGAATCATATCTGTTATTAATCTCTGTCTCTCTTCCACAGCATGTCTTTTATCCTGTCTTCCTTCTCTCACCCCAACCGGTCGCAGCAGATGGCCGCCCCTCCCTGAGCCTGGTTCTGCCGGAGGTTTCTTCCTGTTAAAAGGGAGTTTTTCCTTCCCACTGTTGCCAAAGTGCTTGCTCATAGGGGATCATATGATTGTTGGGTTTTTCTCTCTATCTATGAAGCGCCTTGAGGCGACTTATGTTGTGATTTGGCGCTATATAAATAAAATTGAATTGAATTGAATTTTCATGATTGAAGTAGAAACGGGAGAGGGAGGGGGAGAGGATGAGAGAAGAAGAGGCAGCTGTGCAGCAAAGACACAGAATAACTCCAGCTTTGTGCTTTTTCATTGTAGCTGAATTACGGGACAAACTGTTCCTTTTCACCTCAATAAGAAACGCGTAATATTTTCTCTGAATACCAGGCGGGACAGTTGGCAACTCTAATAACTTATGAACAAAATAAAGTTCAACATCATTAACTTCATAGCACCCACCCAGCTGTATAGAAACTCCGTCATGCTAGCTAGCACGCAGTACGGAAAAAGTCAGCACAACGAAAATAAACTCCACCTAAACTTGGTTTATATCTGACCCAGATAGACTGCAGGTCATAACTTCTTACCTGAAGTTCAGTTCACACTCGGACCAGCGGCTGCCTCGGGTCTCTTTTCCTTCTGCGTCCCCTTTCCCTCCTCCAACTGCTGGCCTCCACCACTTGCTAATGTTACTGAATCTGTGGAAGCTCCGCGATAGCCACCACACGAAGTAACGAGTAACGACCCTATCTAAATCCCAGTAACGAGTAACGCGTTCCTGATTTTGGCATAATAACTAGTTACCGTGCTCGTTACCACAATAATAATGTAGTTACTGTAACGCGTTACTTAATAACGCGTTAGTCCCAACACTGGTAAACATGCATATGTAAGCAGTTCAGAGTGGCAGACTCCTCTCGCTACAACCCACCATGTCACAGCACAGACACAAAAGGAGACCATGTGTGTATCTGTGAGATGCCAGCTGCCTTGACAAAAAGGCAGTGTTTGACTGGGAATGAAGCAGGCTGACACGTCATGGCATACATGCTCGAGGAGTCAGCCTGTTCGCTGTGTGGACGGTGCTTAAAATGTCGGGCTGCATGCCCTTGTCATCATGGGCAGGAAACATAACTTTCATATTGATCCATCAAGTCATGCAGAAGTGAAAATGATGAGTTTTATGTAGTTTATATATACAAAAAAACTGTTTATTGTAAAGACTTTTATTCTTGAAAGGTGTGGAGTAGGCTGATGTTCTGGAAATTTATGGAGGATGACAGTTAATAATGTGTATAGGAATTACAGGAACCAGGAGTTGTATTATCTTTAAAAGTCAACCCACTGTCAAAACTCTGCACGCAAAGAAAGAACAGATGACCACAGAGTCCTAATAATCTCCCAAGTTAGCAATTATCCTCGCAGACAGATGTTGTACTGGAATGATGACAGAATGTGTGGGTGGCCATAAGGCTGTCTTATGATCATGGCTGTGCAGTAAAGAGTATTGGGTCTTCAAAATCAAACCCATTTGGAGCATTAATGCACACACGGAAAATATTACGAGTTGTGAGGTACAAGTGTGGCATCTCGCTGACACTTTGAATATCGTCAATATTTGCCTCTCTCCCTCCTGGGAACACAACAAATGCCTTGCCAACAAAGCTATCAGTGTTTTGTTGAAAAGTTAAGTTGCCTAATGGAAGCGCTAGAGAAAAGGACGCACAGTCACCATAATCAATAGGGTTCTTCCTACGAGATGGGTGAATGTGAGCCACAAATTTCGTGCCAGCCTGGCCGTTTGCTCCTTAGATCTGTCAATCATCAGTACTGAGGCTGAGGACAACGAGGTCATGCAGTGTATAGGTTTTTCTTACCATGATTAAAGTAATAACTTTTTTTAAAGACCTTGTCTGAATGATGAAATGGCTGCATTTATTGGCCACCCACCAATACTAGTGTCAAATGACTCTTGTTTTAGGTTGACTTTAAAATGTTCCCCAAAGGCTCGTGTAACCCAAAGATTTAAACTGCATTATTTATTAAGTATTGTAGCAATACTTGAACGTCTATCACTGATTCTAAGGAGCTTGGAAAGAAAAGCGTCTGGACTTGTTTAGGTTCCTTGAAGATGTGTCACCTCTCATCTGAGAAACTTCTTCAGTTCTAAGAGCAACTGTTGGAGAGTCCCAGATTTTAGGCACTATGGGAGTTTCCCCCCCAAGACGGTCATGGACCCCTATTGATCCTCTACCTAATCACACAAGCCAAGGTGTGAAAACAGGTGTGGGTCACAATCAGCCAAGGATTCAGGTGAACCCATTGTGAAACATAGCCCCACCCTATCATGTGATTTACTGAGGTCAAAAGGCCCAGGATGTGAGTGGGTGTTGAGCAATGGTCCCTCTAAGCTGCGCGCGTGCACAATCGCGTGCTGCTGACACGGTCTCTGCACCCAGAAACTTTGCGTTGCGCACAAAAAAAAAAATCTAACCTGAATTGCAATTAAAATAATTATGTTAACAACTCATTCTGTTTTGCAGTGTGAGTCAGCAAGTAACCGGTGACTGGCTGCTCCAGCCAATGCTGCGATTCACATTCGTATTTAGGCAGATAATCAGCGTCGTTGACAGGCTATGACAGCGTCCTTATGTGCCGACACCGGTGTTTTAGCGAGCAAAGCAGCGTGGCTGATGAGGAGTGAAGCCACGTTAATAACAACGTGTACAACCATTGGAGATGTGAGCAGGACAGACAGAACAATTGACGGAAAAAGTGTGGACTTTATAGCAGTTTTTAAATTGTGTTGATAGGCCACGTACAACCAGAGTTATGATAAAAATATGCAATGTTTGGTTTTCTTCCTGAATACTATCGTTGTTTATATTTACTGCAGAAACAGTAAAAACTGCGTTTTATAAGGAAAACGCTCGAAAGCACTCTCCACCTGTGAGAAAAGCCAAAACCAAAAAACCCCGCCCTTTCCTATTGGTGGAAAAATGTACCATGTCGACGAATCAAAAAATGATATGGCAACATGGCATTTAGTTGTTTAGGAAGGGGGGAAGTTTTAGGAGTGACGGCGGTGTTTTGAGATGTGAGAGATTTGCGACGTTTAGCGTGTTTTGAGTCTAAAGTTAGTGTGTTGTCTTGTGTACTTAGTGTGTAGTGTAGTCAATAGTTTTGTTGTGTGTGTCAGAACAATGAGGCGACTGCTGAATGTTACAGGTGTTACAGCAGTGATACATCTCCTGTTGTCAGGCCTGCAGGTATCAGGCTGTTGTTCTCCTTTATCTCATAGTGGACAGAAATTATTTTTTGTGGCACAAATAATTTGTGTGGCATCAGATTTGATGCAGAACAGCTGATTGTTCTGTAAATAGTTTGAAATCTTTATTTAAAAAACACCTTGGCTGCATTTTTAGGTAAATAGCTGCAAAAAACTTTGTTTGCAAAACTCAGTAACTTTTTTGAAGAAGTAACTATATAATTAATTGCCCAACATTGGTCATTACATGCTGTATTTTGCAGACAGAGAGTTACAGGACTCTCTCCCAGACCACAGACTCATAATACAAGTCACAGCTTTCAAAAAAAAATAAGAAGAAAGTTGTGTCTTTAAAATTGGAGTTCAAGTTCTTTTTACTTCCAATAGTGTTAACATACTACACAGGTCGTGAACAAGATTTAATTTTCATTGTAAGTGGGCTAAAGCAGTTAATTAAAAGTAGTCTAACATAAATGTAAATGCTGTAATTTGATTATTTTAATAAACCATATAACTTAGATGGATTTGATGCTGGCGTGACCACAGTGCACACGTCTGCTGTTGCTCACAGTGGTCCAAGGGACCGCTCAGGGAGTTTGTGTGTTCGCTCAGACACATGAAAAATTAGAGGGAACATTGGTATCGAGGCATCTGGGAAGGGATCTCAAAACTGGATTATAGATGGCACACAGTTGGTGTTGTAAACCCCCGCCTCTGTTCAAAGATGGTCGCTCACAGTGGACATAAATGGCTTATTTCACTCCTCTTTCAAACCATCTGTCTTCTCTGTCCAAAATGTGAACATTGGCATCCTCGAAAGAGTGTCCTTTATCCTTAAGATGCAGATGGACAGCTGAGTCTTGTCCCATCGAGGTGGCTCTTCCATGTTGTGCCATGCGTTTATGAAGCTCCTGTTTGGTCTCTCCAATGTAGAGGTCTGAGCATTCCTCGCTGCACTGCACGTAGTGTATGCTGCACAGTGCAGTGCGGAATGCCAATGTTCAAGGAAATACAGTCTATAAAATAAAAACAGACTTTGTACAATCCTAATGTGCTTGAAAATCAATGGTTGGTATGACCACCTTTATTCTTCATTGCAGTCTGAGCTCTCTTAGGCGGTCTTCTTCTCATTTAAAGGCTCTTCTTTGGATGTTGGCTGCCTTTTCTTCTGTTCTTTGCCAAGATGATCCCACACTGCTTCAATCACATTGAGGTCAGGACTATGGGGAGGTCAATCCATGACTGATAGTGTTATATTGTGTGTTTTTCTATCCAAGTGTGTTTTTATTGCATTGGCTGTGTGTTTGAGATCATGGTCATGGTGTAAAATGAAGACAGTCAGATGCTTTCTAGATTGCATTGCATGGTTGGTCAAAATCTAACATTAGTTCTCTGTGTTTATAAGCCCATCAGTTTCAACACAATCTTCAACACCCACTGACACCAAACCATGACCTTCATTGTGTTTTATAAGTGGCTGCAGGCACTCATCCTCTAACCTCCCCTATACATAGTAACAATTTGAAACACCTGATAGAGTCAACTCAGTGCATTTAGACATCTTGACATGGTCAAGACCTACTGAAGTTGAAACCAAACATCAAAATTGGGAAGAAAGGTGACTTTCATCGTGTTATGGTTGTTGGTCCCAGATGGGCTGGTCTGAGCGCCTGAGAAACCTGTTAAAAGAGAGATTTTCCTTCCCACCATCACAAAGTACTTAATCATAGGGGATCGCTGGGGTTTTCTCTCAAATATTGGAGGTTCTTTACCTTTTAGTATAAAGTGCATTGATATATAAATAAACAGGAATACTTTCTTGGCACACTTCGGGCCCCATCGACCTAACTGAGCATCACTTAAATCCCACCGCTTACCTGAGTATTGCTGCTGACCATGTCCTTCCCTTTATGACCACATCTTCTGATGGCTGCTTCAGAAAGGATAACTCACCATATCACAGTTCAGATCATTTCATACTGGTTTCTTGAACATGTCTGTGAGTTCACTGTACTCAAATGAACTCCACAGTCGCCAGATGTCAATATAACAGAGCACCTTCGGGATGTGGAAGAACGGGAGATTCTCATCATGGGTGCACATTTGCAACTGGCATGCAGCTAATAACACAGTTCACTCTTAAACATACAATTTGGAAATTATTGTCCATCAAAATATAATAAAAATTCTTATTTGAACTCATCAAACTGTGACAAAGATGATCAATGGCTTTTATTTGCCAGACGCAAATTCTTTATTACGTTATTTTGATGCTGCAGAAGGTAAATTGCCTCCTATTTTTGGCCAGTAATTTCCAAATTGACGCCCTGCATTGTTGAAAGCCAAGCCGGAGCAGCGACAATCAAAATATCAGCCTGCAAGGTATTATTTAGAAAATTATTTTTAAGCCATGTTTGCCTGTTTGTTAGAGAGTACAAAGTGAAAACAGGCACAGATGATAGGGGAAGAGTGTACGAGCACAGAGAGCATGTAGGGCAACCGTGGTCATGAGTCAGACTCAAACTTAAAATGCACCCAGGGATGTATTAGGGTTTCCCATAAGTGTCCCAGAAGTGTTTTCACAGAAATAGTCACCAGTGGTAGATTATTTGACACTTTGGAGATAAATCCAGATGTAGAAAAAGACCAAATGATCATCACTTAAACCGAGAGTTCCACAGATATGTTTAAATTATTGTCAGCAATGTTAGTATGACAGACAAACTTTCAGAAATATTTCAGTTCTACTTTTAAACCCATCATTATAATGAGTTGGAGGGCCTTGAAGGTTAATATACTACACTGTACTGTCCTATTCTACTATACTGCACTATTCTACTGCACTATTCGGTGTGATCCCGAAGGAAACATCTTTTATCTAAATGTCGATAGTCTCAGAAAGAATTCATTGCAATGTACCTGCAATGAAACTCATTTCTGTTTAAATTATAACTATAACAGTACTAAGAACCCAGATAGGCGTTCTTGCATTCAGAACATCTACTGGCACATTACAAACCCTTTCAAAAGGCTATTTTCTAGCTTTTTTTCCAGGTTTTTGCAAGTTTGAGGAGGCGATAGGTATCCCTCTCTTGTCTGAAAGTTGAACCAGTTAGCTTAGCTTGATCCACAGATAAGCTCTGTCTATCCAAAGCCAAGCAGTACCTGTAAGCCAAGGCAACAATCAAGGACCCTGTCCATGTGATAGTCCTGTAAAACCTCAATGTATTGTTCGTAGTTAAATGACCTGTTACATGTTCACTGTCACATGCACAGACATGCAGCTATAAGTTATATGGCTCTTATTTCAGCAACATGTTAGCCATATTATGTCCATTCTAATTGTCTTAACTAAATCTTGTCAAGAAAATGAAACAGCATGGGTTTTAAAATGCCCAGCTATTTTTTAGCTAATATGCTAAGTTAGCCAGGCTTAGCTTAAATGCTGCACAATGTGGAATGAGCGATTTTTACCAGAGTAAAATGCAAAAGTACATTTGGCCCCATGACGCAATCGGCAATCGTGCAGCACTGCATACATCTTTATGCCTAGTTTCACCAACTGCCTGCCAGAAACCTCCAGCAACCAGTCAGGGAATACACATTTTTTTCCCAGCAGCCGGTGGTTACTTGTTGGTCACCGACTGGTCTCTAGGTCTGTGTGACTGGGGCGTTAACCAATATGTAGTATACATTACCAGAATGCTAGAGTTTTATGGGCAAAATCAGCTTCCTTAACTTGTGGCATTCCAAGGCAGGCAGTGTTAGCTCAGTCAAATCTAAAAATAAACACACAAATGTGAATATCACAAATAGCACATTAGCAAGCAGAGCTTTGACAACAGACAGGATACGTAAAAGCCAGTTTAATAAAACAGGCAAGGTGATAGGTGCAGGCTCAGCCAGCACTTTCTGTTTTGCATATCTGAGAAACCAGTACTAAGTTTCAGCAGTACACCACCTTCCCTTTATCTCTCTGTAGATACAGACATCTGACCATATCACACCCCTTTAATTCACCTGTTTGTTTGTTTTAATTATATTTTAGTATTGTTGTTTTAAGAGATGCAGGCCTGTGTTTTCAAATGATTGAAAAGAATGTGATGCATAACTGCAGACTGAACAGAGCAGCTCAAGCTTAACCATCTGCAGCAGTAATACTGATCCATACAACAGTAATGGGGAACATTTATCTACAGAATAAATACTTGTACTTTTGATGCTTTATGTACAACTTTCCAGTAATGCAGTTTTATGTGTAGTGTTTTCATAGTGTTTGCTAAACGGATAGTGAATAATTTTGGCAATACAGTAGAGATAGTATTTTCCAATTCTTCAGCCAGGAGGAGTTCAGAAAGGTGAAGACGTCCAGGAAGAGAGCAGCGAGCTGTAAATATATTTGGCATAAGCACAAAATAGTA
Source organism: Diplotaxodon limnothrissa (assembly GCF_057381915.1). Classification (NCBI taxonomy): domain Eukaryota; kingdom Metazoa; phylum Chordata; class Actinopteri; order Cichliformes; family Cichlidae; genus Diplotaxodon; species Diplotaxodon limnothrissa. The sequence continues at coordinate 51,438,185 of NC_140598.1, read as the reverse complement.
TTTTGGATTTTTTCTGTAAAAGTCACGCTGCCTGTAACATAAATACAAGATAATAGTATTGTTTCAATTCAGGTCTGATATATTTCCAAAACTTTTTGTCTACAAACACTCTTATTTAACCAATTTTACTATGACAACAGGGAGTGAACAGACTTTCTAATCCCTATCTGCATCAAATCATCTGTATCCACTCTTATTAAAATGGTAAAGTTTTGCAAAAAAAGGTAACTACACTTAAGTGACTGCATAATTAAATACATGCTATTTCTGGCTTTACAAACTTCCTAGCCTATATTGAAAGCATTTGCAGTTTTAACTTAGTAAAAGATAACTTTAAAGGTTAGCAAACTTACTCTGTTCTTGATCAGCCTCATGCTTTATTCAGCCTCATATCAACAAAGTAGACCATGTGACCCGGGGTTGAGTTGACTCATCATCAAGCCAAAGCCATGTTTTCCTTCCTTTCTGCTGATGGGAGCAAAAAATAGATTTCAGTTGGGAGGAGAGAAAGACTGTCAAGGATGAGAGGGAGCGTCAGTTTGCCAAGATCAATAGGTGAATCAAAACCACTGCTGATGTTTCACTCTTCAGTATCCCACTTTCATGTATTCGCCTTCCTTTTTCTCTATCAAGTCTTTCTTCATCTGATGCTGCCAGAAAGCCAAAACTGCTGACAAACAGTTGTCTGGGTGCTTCCAGCATCTTTATTTGCACTCGATCCAAGAAGAAGAAAAAGAGGAAGATAAAGAAGAAGAAAAAAAAGCAACCTCCAGCCGCCCTACACCTCCTCTTAAACACTTTGTCTCTCCCACACTCTTGCAAAGCTGCTCTCCATAGGTGAGCGAAACTTAAGTGCTTGTGCCCCGGAGCTGAGGAACACCCTGGTCCCAAACCTCTGTGCAACCAATTCTCTTACTTTGCTTCGGTCTCGTCTTCAAACTTTCTGTTTCTGCAGCTAGCCTTTGCTTTGTCCACCCACACCGCGAGCTTGCTGCATTGATCAGTGTTTGCCGTTATGCTTCCTTAACGCATTTTAACAAATTAACTTTTTGCTTGTGTAACGTATTTTTGCTCCTATTATTAAAGCTTCCCCCTTTTGTCTTGAAAAAAAAAAAAACACAAATTAAGAAACAAACAAGTTCTGAATTAACTATGGAGAGATTCACATATGTTAACCATGCAGGGCATGGAGAAGTGACTGTCATTTAGCAAAAAAAAAAAACCCAAACAAAAACAAAAAGACCTACACCTACACCGGAAGAATAGACTATTGTTTCCAGGCTTTCGTTGTCACTGCAGTTTGAAAGAATTAATACAAACCAAAGGGGTGTGTGGGAGACACTCACAATGCTTGATCTGATTTTCTTCAGGGAAGCAACCGTCCTAAGCTACGAGCCAGCGCCTCCTCCACCGGGCTATTCACGCTAGCGTTGCTGTTTTGACAAATGGGCAATAACAGCTAGTCTGCTTTTCTAACTGAAATTGAATTTGTATAGAAATGAGTGGAACAAGGGTGTAGGCCCAGGACAAATAACTTAACTCCATCAGATGCTCCTGGCAAAACTGCATTAATTTGAATCTATTAAGAAGAGAGGATAGAAAGAGGTGCAAGCGGACCACACTCCTGCTTTCAGTTCCCTGTAGTCGCTTAACAACGAAAGGTGAAACCGTCTTATTGGTCTTAAACATGACCATAGGATGAGTTTCACAATAAAAGATTCTGCATATGCAATAACTGCATAAGAAAAAAATACAGCATATATATATATATAAACACCCAGCACGCCCCTGCGGGCGGTTTATCCTTCAAGCTCGGGTCCTCTACCAGAGGCCTGGGAGCTTGAGGGTCCTGCGCAGTATCTTAGCTGTTCCCAGGACTGCGCTCTTCTGGACAGAGATCTCCGATGTTGTTCCCGGGATCTGCTGGAGCCACTCGCCTAGCTTGGGAGTCACCGCACCTAGTGCTCCGATTACCACGGGGACCACCGTTACCTTCACCCTCCACATCCTCTCGAGCTCTTCTCTGAGCCCTTGGTATTTCTCCAGCTTCTCGTGTTCCTTCTTCCTGATATTGCTGTCATTCGGAACCGCTACATCGATCACTACGGCCATCTTCTTCTGTTTGTCTACCACCACTATGTCCGGTTGGTTAGCCACCACCATTTTGTCCGTCTGTATCTGGAAGTCCCACAGGATCTTAGCTCGGTCATTCTCCACCACCCTTGGGGGCATCTCCCATTTTGACCTCGGGACTTCCAGGTTATACTCGGCACAGATGTTCCTGTACACTATGCCGGCCACTTGGTTATGGCGTTCCATGTATGCCTTGCCTGCTAGCATCTTGCACCCTGCTGTTATGTGCTGGATTGTCTCTGGGGCATCTTTACACAGCCTGCACCTGGGGTCTTGCCTGGTGTGATAGACCCCAGCCTCTATGGATCTTGTGCTCAGAGCTTGTTCTTGTGCTGCCATGATTAGTGCCTCTGTGCTGTCTTTCAGTCCAGCTTTGTCCAGCCACTGGTAGGATTTCTGGATATCAGCCACCTCCTCTATCTGCCGGTGGTACATACCGTGCAGGGGCCTGTCCTTCCATGATGGTTCCTCGTCTCCCTCCTCTTTCTTGGGTTTCTGCTGCCTGAGGTATTCACTGAGCACTCGGTCAGTTGGGGCCATCTTCCTAATGTATTCTTGGATGTTCGTTGTCTCATCCTGGACTGTGGTGCTGACACTCACCAGTCCCCGGCCCCCTTCCTTCCGCTTAGCGTACAGCCTCAGGGTGCTGGACTTGGGGTGAAACCCTCCATGCATGGTAAGGAGCTTTCTTGTCTTTATGTCAGTGGCTTCTATCTCCTCCTTTGGCCAGCCTATTACCCCAGCAGGGTACCTGATCACGGGCAGGGCGTACGTGTTGATGGCCCGGATCTTGTTCTTACCATTCAGCTGACTCCTCAGGACTTGCCTGACCCTCTGCAGGTACTTGGTGGTTGCAGCTTTTCTAGCGGCCTCTTCATGGTTCCCATTCGCCTGTGGGATCCCCAAGTACTTGTAACTGTCCTCTATGTCTGCAATGTTGCCTTCTGGTAGTTCAATCCCCTCAGTTCTGACTACCTTCCCTCTCTTTGTTACCATCCGACTACACTTCTCCAGTCCGAACGACATTCCAATGTCATTGCTGTATAGCCTGGTAGTGTGGATCAGTGAATCGATGTCTCGTTCACTCTTGGCATACAGCTTGATGTCATCCATGTACAGGAGGTGGCTGACAACTGCTCCGTTCTGTAGTCGGTATCCGTAGCCAGTCTTGTTAATGATCTCACTGAGGGGGTTCAGGCCTATGCAGAACAGCAGTGGGGACAGAGCATCTCCTTGGTAGATCCCGCACTTGATGGTGACTTGTGCTATGGGCTTGGAGTTGGCCTCTAGTGTTGTACGCCACATCCCCATTGAGTTCCTGATGAAGGCTCTTAGGGTCCCATTGATCTTGTACAATTCTAGGCATTCCAGTATCCAGCTGTGGGGCATTGAGTCATAGGCCTTCTTGTAATCAATCCAGGCAGTGCACAGGTTGGTCAGTCTGGTCTTGCAGTCTCGGCTGATTGTTCTGTCTACCAGTAGCTGGTGTTTTGCGCCTCTGGTATTCTTGCCAATTCCTTTCTGTGTCCCGCTCATGTATTGACCCATGTGCCTGTTCATCTTAGCCGATATGATGCCTGACAGGAGCTTCCATGTAGTACTGAGGCAGGTTATTGGTCGGTAGTTGGAGGGGACCGGTCCCTTCTTGGGGTCCTTGGGGATCAGGACCGTCCGGCCTTCAGTTAGCCATTCCGGGTGTCTCTCGTTAACTAGCAGCTGGTTCATTTGTGCTGCCAGACGCTCGTGGAGTGCAGTCAGCTTCTTCAGCCAGTAGGCGTGAACCATGTCGGGCCCTGGTGCTGTCCAACTCTTCATACTGGAGACCCTTTCTTGGATATCTGCCACTGTGATGGTTACTGGACCCTGTTCAGGGAGGTCGCTGTGGTCAGCCCTCAGATCCTCTAGCCACTGAGCATTGCCGTTATGGGTTGCATCCTTCTCCCATATGCTCTTCCAGTATTGCTCCGTCTCCAGCCTTGGTGGTGCTGTTCTCTTATTGTTCCCTTGCCACTGAGAGTACACCTTTGCTGGTTCTGTGGAGAACAGCTGGTTTATTCTCCTGCCTTCTATCTCTCTGGTGTACCTCCTCAAGCGGCTGGCCAAGGCTGTGAGTCTTTGCTTGGCAGTTTCCAAGGCCTCAGGTATGGACAGCTTGCTGTATTTCTTAGGCACCTTATTTGTCGCACCTTTCTGCAACTCCGTTAGTTGGCTAACCTCCCTCCGTGCTACTTTGATCTTGCCCTCTAGCCTCCTTCTCCATGGAGGGTACTGCCCCTTGTGGCTGTTCAACTTGTAGCCAAGCATCTCACTGATCACTGTTGCCGTATTGTAGATCAGCTTGTTAGTGTCTGTAATCGTGGTTGTAGGTATTGCCCGTAGTGCTGCATTAACATCATCTAGCAGACCTTCTGAGGGAACTTCACGTAATCTTGGTAACCGGCTACGCGGGATCCAGGTTTCAAGCTTGGCCATGATCCTATTTTTCAGGTCAGTTCCTCTCGCACTCAACGATCCTTCTCCTATCGCACTTGGGGCTATGTACCCAATCTCGGGTGGGGGTGATGATATCTCCCCCCTGACCTGGCGTCCTGACTCCTCCTTGCCGTAGCATTTGTGTTGTACCTCGTCAATCTCTAGCTGTGAGAGCAGTCCCTTCTTTCGAATGTTGGAACACTGAGCTACTAGTTGTTTCGCCGTCATTGTGGATGTTGGGTATCGAAGAATCCATAGGTCCCTCATCCTATTCATGTAGCCCCTTCCGCCGGGGTTACTTGCATAGTAGCATTCCAACAATGCCCTGTTTTCGTCTCTTGCCCACCGATGCCTTCTTGTTCCAGTAGCCCACTTTTCGTCAGGGTGCCCTGGTTCCTCAACACCTGACGCGGACCTTGTTGATCCGGGCGACGTCCGAGCCGGCATGCCTTCATATTTATCTGTCTCGCTCATGTCTGCGGTAGGCTTGCTTAGCATAGGGGGTCTAGCCTTAGGACCCTTACTGGATACAGACGCCCCAGGCAGGAATCGAACTTGCGATCCTCTGTTCCAAAGGCGTGTAGTCTAACCACTACGCTATCCAGCTGCTATATATATATATATATATATATATATATAATCTCAAGATATATCGTGAAAAATTATAGATTTATGTGACACAATGACACAGTGCAAGCCACGCTATATATTTAAAGGCTAATAGGTTATGGGCCATCACAGGTATGTGGCGATCCCATACTGTACCATAAAGCACTTTAAATGCAGTACGTCCTGGGGCAGATGGATCCCATAAATGGCCTATATTTTTGAATTCACACATGCCAGCACACACCTGCAGATCATTGTCAGGTGAAAAGCTTGTGTTGTGAAAATTTGAAAGAAACAGGCCCTTTTTAAGCCATCCTGCAAAGCTTATTAGATATTCTCTTATATTCTCGAGAATTTTAAGATTAGCTTCTAAGACATAACTAAAATGGATATATAAGGACTTTTTGTGCCCTAACCGTCTACGCTGACCTCACTATGTGGACACACGTTATTTTATAGCCTTAAAAAAATACTTTAACATGAAATAAGCCTTTCACATATTGCCCCATGCCATTTTATTAAATATTCAGTATATGAATGAATTATTCTGAATCTCATCATCTGGAAACCCCCAGGTAAAACAGCCTGCAAGGTCTTACTGTATATTCATCTTACTAAGGCTGTGAGGAATAACTTGATAAGTAGAACAAAATAAGGGGGGAGTTAATGTTCACGAATTGTAGTGATATATATACATGCATGGTAAAAAGAAAGAACACACTCTTTCATTTCTTGGGTTATAAATAAAGAAAATTGTTCAGTCAGATCTTAAAAATTATTGAAATTCGACCTCAGATGAAGAACAACACATGAAATATTACACCATGTCATTATTAATTGAAGAAAAAACTGAGCCAAAGTGCAGAAGCAGCATGTGGAAAAACTAACTACACCCCATGATTCAGGAGCTTGTAGAACCAACTTTAGCAGCAACAAGTTGAACTTATTTCCTGTTTGGCTCGTGGTCCACTCTTTTTTACAGCATTGCTTCAATTCATTGAGGTTTGCAGGAATTCATTTATGCATATCTCTTAAGGTCCCACCACAGCCTTTCATGCAAGGTTGAGATCTGGACGTCGACCGGGTCATTGCAGCACCACGATTCTTTCATTTTTCAGCCGATCTGTTATAGACGTGCTGCTGTTTCACATCATTGTCCTGTTGCATGACACAGTTTCAGCCACCTCTTAGCTGTCAGACGGATGATCTCAAGACCTGCTGCTGCAAAAGAAACACTAATATCACAGCTCCAACCATGTTGTGCTGATATGCTGTTTGGTGCTGTGCATTATGGCCAACCATCTTCACCTTGGTCTCATCCAAAGGACATTGTTCCTTATGTTGAGATTTGCTCAGATGCAACTTTACAAACCTAAAATTACAAATAATTGTAATTTTTTTGAATACTACTTGTTTTTTGTTTTTTTTGCACAAATGGAGCCAATGCAACAAAATCTCATTGTGTACTACAAGATGTAAATTTGAATGACAATAAAGTATGTCTGTGTTAAAAAGGCTCTCTCCTGATAGGCTTGTTCAGTCTTGTCTTAATTGTGCTGTCAGGAAGCATAACAACAAATGACAAAACACACCATGTACATGTATGTTCATGTATATAGTGTAGTACTGGAATTATATTACTGGTAGGGTGCAGTAGGGTAGTAGTGCACTGGGGCTACGACATACAAACAGAATGAAAGAACATAAAAAATGATTAAAATCTTTAAAAAATAATTATGCTACTAAATGGGTTAGACTTTTACTAATGAAATGAAAACAACTGTGTGACCTCGCTCTTTTGTTTTTACCTTTGAGACCTTACCTATCCTTTATCTGGCATCTGGAATAATATGGCTGTAGTTCACTAAAGGGAGCATCTGTTTCTGTTTGCAGATGTTCGTGGATAGATTCTGCAGATGTGTAAAAAACCTGCTGGTGAGCCATATTAAACCGACCGGTAGTAGACTTTGCCTTTATTACAGTAAAGTTGTGTTTTTATTCCAATTTATTTGCAAGAGATGTGAAATTGTAAAGTGTTCACCTCCAGCAAAGTAAAGCAAAAGGAGATCCAAGCACTCTCCTTAACTGAACAGCAAGCAGCTCGTCAGTGCAATTACTCTGACATTACCGTTAAAAGGATTTCATTTATTTTTTTGAGAAAGAAATTCAGGATATTGGATCTATCCTGCTCACATTATAGACTGCACATGCATTTAATACAAGAAAACTTTATATTGAAAAAGATATAACCTTTTTACGCTGTAATAACACTTTCAGTGTTCCCATGACTCATAAGAGCTTTAGCATACTGACACAGTAAGGAGTCATTTACAGCATAGTTTGGCAAACATTGCCCCCAAACGACTTATAGAGCGTCATTAAACCGTCCTTATGGTTGTATATGATCTCATTGTTTTTCTGGCTGGACTGGCAGCAGTGCATGATTTGTTTTCTTCTCATTTCCTTTTCATGCCGATTAAATTTGCATGTCGGAGAGAGCAAGCTATATCATCTCTTGGATTTGTTCCAGTGTTGAATGTTTTTCTCTTTTCCTCAAAATAGAAATAAAGTGTATTGTTTGCACCATGGCGTGAGTGGATAGTAGGTGTTTTGTCCATACTGAAATTGGACTTGTGGGTAGCTTCTATTGCTGAAATGGAGCTAAATCCAAACATATGGCTAAAATAGAAATTGATAAGAAAAATGAATAAATGTGGTAGGAAACGGTGGAGAAAATACGGAATTAGTGAAGCAGATTTGGAAGCGATGATAGGTGAACTTTAAATTTAACACAGAGGCACCTTCTCACACAGATGGTTTATCATGAAGCAGTAGCATCATAATCCAACGAATGGATTAAAGTGATTAAGTTCCAATTGTGGAGCTAAAAACAGACTGCACACGATTCCTCTTGACAAAAGTGTGTGTTCCTGTGAGGCAGAGCGAAATCCGTGCCCCAGTTTTGGATTCTTATCAAATTTAGACAAACCTTGTCACATCAAGCTTCACTTATCTCTCCGAGAGCTCCGCTCCCCTCTGTCCTGATGAGACCTCGCCCCTCCCCGCGACACATTTCATCTTTTGACCTTGTCACCGGTTCACACATGACCGGCATTGGCCTAAACCCCTGTCAACGTAAGCTTTATCTCTTCCGATCGCTAAAGTTTTTGACAGACATACGGGTCTCGAAGAGCCACGGTTGGGATGAATCTGCCACAATTTGACCATGGATCATGCTTGATCCGGGATAAAACACTGCAATCTTGGCCCTGTCATGAAAGCTGACAGATCTCCTTTGTTCGCGGGGACCAATCGGACAACCAAAACTCTTTGCCGTGGCAACAACTTTGCCTCCATCTTTGGGCCACAGGGGTCCATTTGTGCTGTGAGCTGTCGGTTTGACGGCGCCCTGGGCGCACCGTGGGACTGGAGATCCACACACTTTGCACAGAGTTGTCACTCTGTCAGAAAAATGTGCCGCTGAGTCGTCACGAGCGGTGGCTTGTGCGCCGCCGCCAATGTTTTTCATCAGATGCGGTTCACCTCACACGGTTTAGGAAATATGTTTAGCGGAAAGCGCAGGTTGTAGCCAAGGTCAAAGGTCGTGATGAAAGTCATTGCAGCTTATCTTGATCCGTGAGCACTCCATCTGACTTCAGCATCAGCTCGAGATTTCCTCGCTGCCGCTTGCTGAGAATGACATCCTTGGAAATTACGATTTTTTTCAGGAAGTTAACTAATACTGCAGAATGAAAAACACTCTGAAATCCTGAAAAGATGGATGGAGATGGAGAACGAGAATTATTCAGAGGTATGGAGGAGAAAAAAAAATGCACCATAAAAAAAATATATAGGAAAATGTTCCCACCTCTTGGTGCTGCAGTGTGCACCATCAGATTCTTCACCCGGGGACTGTGGAGCACTTAACTCCGTGCTGTCGTGATTTCTCCAATTACGGGTGACAGCTTCCAATCCGCGTGGGAGGTGGATCACCTCTGGAAGTGCCAGGCAGAATATGAAGCGCACCACAACATTAATAATTCACCGGCAGAACATTCATATTCAGTCTAAGCACTGCAGTTTGGGGCCCATTAGAGATAAAGGCGAGCCGACGCTCCCTTATACCTTTCCGCTTGATGTTCAATCGCAGGTATAAAGCCCACATGTTTGATTTTTAAGAGCTGAAATGCTTTTATTTCATTGCCTCACACCAGGATGCAACCACGGGAACAAACATCACGAATGCTCCTAAGACTCCAGACTACAGGTACTAAAATACTGCAGGGAAAGTTTGTTATGATCCTAAATGGGGTTGAATGATTTGTTAGGCACTGTTTTCACTACGGACACCAAATTAATCCATCAGTGGCTTAATTATTTACAGAAAGAGAAGTTTGCAAAGACAAAATAAGTCACAGAGAAGTTTGAAAGACATGCTGAAGTTAATTGTCTGTTGGTAGCGATTACTGGCATCGACGACAGACGGCATCGGTTCCCAGCAAGTACATGATGTACCCAACCAACTGCCTGGGCTCAGCAGGCTGCAGCACACATTGCTTTTTCATACAAAAAGAAAAAAACAACAACACACCTGTTCTCCAGAGGACCAGAATAAAACGAGCTGAAATACAATACAGAGCAGGCATGAAAAATGGATTGCATGTGGGTGCACGGGAAAGAAAAGCTGGGATGGCAGTCATAGCAAAGCGATGAGCTTCGGTCTAGACGAGCTTTTAAGCAGCCACGAGTTTAAATTATAGCCACGACACTTTCGAAGTCGGCCTTTAGGAAAGATGTGAATTATGTCTCAGAGTTACATTCAGTTAGAACCTGTTTTGTTGGGTATTTGCAAAATCAGCAATTACAAATCTGAATATAACAGTTCATAAACCGTTAATAATTAAGTGTGTGTGCAAACACTTTACATTCTTATTGAGTCCTTCGAAGTATGACCTCAGGCTACAGCGTTTACCGTCTCCTTAGTCAAAGTAGAAGTTTAGTTGTTCAGTGAATAACACTGACAATAGCTCTGTGCCCATGTAAACCCTGACAGTGAAGCCTGCACGCACTGGTGGACCTTGAAACGCAAAAAGAATTCCTTCATTTCACTCATCATTTCTTTACACCTATGCTTTTTCTACTGTGACATGTCAAAATGTCTGGTGTGAAGAAGTAGAAGACAGCTAATCTCGGTCTGTCGCAAGAAAAAGTAGCGTTGAAACTTCTGGGAGACTAAATGTTCTCGAGCTGCAACTAATTTGCTTGATGAACGCGTTTTTGACAAAATGCTTTACGTGTTGGCAAAAATGCCCCCGCGTTCGGCAGGTGTGATCTGCACGATGAGCTGCAAGCGTGTGGGAATTTAGGGGTTAATTGTGTCAGTTACACACAGGTGGAGTCTCCCAAGTAAGTTATTTTGAGCTTGTGCAGGCCACCCAGGACTGAGAGAGATGAAGCAGCAGCCTGGCTGCCCACCTCCTTACTGCCCTTCCTGCAGGCCCACTCATACCTCTCCATTCCCACAGTGAGAGAGATGGAGCAGGAGGGCCTATTTTCCTTCCATGTGTATTCCCCTGACAAATCACTACACAGATGATGTCCCTCCCCTGTTAGAAAGGACACTGAAGAAGAGCTAAGGAGTCGAATTCTGCCATTAACCCCACCTTTCAGTAATGTTCTGGGCTTGTTGCTTCCCCAAAAAGCCAGAGAGCAGTGCTGCAGGATGAAAAACCCTGTCTCTTCAGGGATAATGACTGTCCCTCAGTTGAAGGAACTAAAAATATTATCAGCTTTTTAAAAGTTTTTTTTATTTTATTTCTAGTTTGGCACAATGGTGCAGTAGTACTGTAGCCTCATAGTAAGAAGATTCCTGGTTTTAACCTGATGAGCTTTTCTGCGTGGTCCTCATCACTGCCTCCCCTCCAACACAACAACACATTACAGCCTTTTCAATATTGTGCCAGACTATTGGCTTGACTAAAAGTCACGTATTACAGATTACTCATTACTTTCTTAAAAGCAGTGCAGTACATTATTACTCACTGGAGTAAATTAATTTTGCGCGACTCCATCAAATGGCCTGAAACGCACACAATTATCAGTTAACAATGTAAACCTCAGTCCTAACGAGGACACACACTGGAGCTTTGTTGTAGTTTTAATGTACGAACACAAAGCAACGTTGAAAAGCAGCTCAAAGAGCCTTTAAAGTCACAGTGATTCTATTCCAGAAACATCCAGGAAGAAATGGAGACCATAATGCTGCAAGCCTGGCTTCTCATCACTGCATATGTTACCTGTTGAAGATCAGACTGGTTGCTGAGTTGGAGTTGACATGCAATCTGGGTTCTTGGCTAGTTTTGTGTTAGCAGTGTTGTCTGTGCAGATGGGTCCAAGAAGTCATGGATGCAATTTAACTTTACCATCATGCACTTTTGTGCAGTAGAAATAGAAATAAAATTAATTTCCAAATCTTCATTCCTCAAACGCTGTAGAGCACAAGTTTTTTTTCTTGTATTAATTTTATTTGTGTAAGTGTGATATATTGACATTTTGCAACTATTAAGCTGTTCCCTCCAAAGGAAGTTAATGCATGTTACCCCATATTTGAAGCGTCACAAAATTTAATGCCTGTTATTAAATAGGCTTGTCCATGTATCCTGTTCAGTCCTGTTTCATTTATATAGTAGCAGTTGACAATAATAGTCATCTTCCATGACCTCTCCATGATAAATTACTCATACAAAACATAAACAAACTGTAATATAAGTGCGCGCCAGGAGAGATTAGTCATTATGTGTGAAGCAGTATACGAGGATGAAAAATGTTTATTATACTGAAGGCACTTTGAAAATGCCAGTCAGTTATCGACCTAGAAGAGTAGTGACTACTCTCTGTAGGAGCTTACTAGTTTTTTAATTCTAACCAGTTAAGAACAGGCACCAATTAAATCCTGCTCCTGGTGATCATTCACTGATGAGTCCTTCTGATGTGATAAGCATTCCCCATCAGTCCTGCCGATGCTTATTATTAATTACAGAGCAAATGACACAATATATCGGCATCCACTTCACACCTCAGATGCATTACAACAACTAATACAAGAGCCACAAAAGAGCGTTCTTGAGCAGCATGCTCATCCCAGGACAAATAAACTACCTCCAAACTGCCTTTCATGCCACGAGCTTGGTTACTGTTTCAGAGTTACTGATGGGGAACAAACAACCACTGCGCTATCCTCATTCATCAGAGCAGAAAAAGAAAACACTTGAGCACCCCAGAGTCACAGATAAGTGAATTTTGAAACCTATTTTTGCTGCCAGAATAAGTCATTTTTATGACAAATGCTACTTCATGAACACAGTTTGGCTGGGAAGGAGAGATTTCTGACACCGGTTACTGAGTTACACTTTACAAAGTCCTTTTTTTGCAGTGGAAATGTACATTCATTGCGAGCAGGGCTTCGGGGCTGGGAATGCTAATCCATTTACAGGTCCAGCACTTTGGTCCAAACCGACATCTCAAGAAATCGGATGGTTTTCCTTGAAACTTAGTACAGACATTCATCATTCAGTGCAGTGGTACGCAGTGACTTTTACAGAACGGCAAGTAGAGACGATGACCTCACACAACACTTCCTCCACTGTTTAGCAAGACAAATTGGTACAGTTTCATAATTTTGTGCTGCCCAAATTTTATTTTTTTTTTATATACATTGACAACCTTCTGCATCTTGCTGAGCCTGTTCCACTTGCTTGCTTAATTAAACCCGACAAGACAGAAGTTTCCCTCTGTATCACCAAGTCTTTCCTTTCTAACAGAGTTATTAAAAACTTCTTCACACTACAATATAACTCCTTTAGATCACATGCTGGGCAAGTTGGTTAGCGAAACCAATCTGTTAAGATGATGCATCACACTTGTTTACTTGTCGATGGTCGCTCTATTTCCACATACTGTGCAGATCCTAAATCAGAGTAGTGAAAGCAGAGCCAGTGACAATCTATCACCAGCCTCCTAACAAAGACTAAAGGTTTATCCATAATGTGCATGCACAAACAACCAGTAACCAATATAATTAGAAACAGACACCCAAATCAAATCAGCAGATACTACAGATTCCAATGACTCAAAGTCAAGCAGAATTAATCCTGCTTCCAGAGACAGCAGCCAACTGTGGGCACGCGATGGCAGTAATCTGTAGACGACGCCATCAACATGGCCCTACACTTCATCCTGCAGCATCTGGACTCCCCAGGAACCTACGCCAGGATCCTGTTTGTGGACTTCAGCTCTGCCTTCAACACCATCCTTCCAGACCATCTCCGAGACAAGCTTTCCCAGATGAATGTGCCTGATCCCATCTGCCGGTGGATCACTGACTTCCTGACGGACAGGAAGCAGCATGTGAGGCTGGGAAAGAATGTCTCGGACTCCCGGACCATCAGCACCGGCTCCCCTCAGGGCTGTGTTCTTTCTCCTCTGCTCTTCTCCCTGTACACCAACTGCTGCACCTCCACCCACCAGTCTGTCAAGCTAATCAAGTTTGCAGATGACACCACCGTTATTGGACTCATCTCGGACGGGGACGAGTCTGCCTACAGGAGGGAGGTTGAACGTCTGGTGTCCTGGTGCAGCCACAACAACCTGGTGCTGAATGCCCAGAAGACAGTGGAGATTATTGTGGACTTCAGGAAGCACACAGCTCCACTCCCCCCCATCATCCTGACTGACACCCCCATCACCTCTGTGGACTCATTCCGCTTCCTGGGTACCACCATCACCCAGGACCTGAAGTGGGAGCCCACCATCACCTCCGTCATCAAGAAAGCCCAGCAGAGGATGTACTTCCTGAGGCAGCTGAAGAAATTCAACCTGCCAACACGGACGATGATGCAGTTCTACACTGCAATCATCGAGTCCATCCTCACCTCCTCCATCACCGTGTGGTACGCTGGAGCCACTATCAGGGACAAACAGAGACTGCAGCGTGTTGTGCGCTCTGCTGAGAAGGTGATTGGCTGCAGACTCCCATCTTTGCAGGACCTGTACACCTCCAGGACATTGCGGCGTGCAGCTCGGATCTCAGCTGACCCTTCTCACCCTGGACACAGTCTGTTTGACCTGCTCCCCTCAGGCAGGAGGCTCCGGTCCATTCGCACCAGAACCTCTCGCCATAAGAACAGTTTCTTCCCCTCTGCTGTTGGACACATGAACAATAACCACATGACTGTCCCCGCCACTAACACATGACCCTACGCTGTGTTCACTGCATCATTCCATGTTTGGCACTGATCACCACCTGCACTCATGTATATATCTTTCTACGTAGCACTCTTAATTCTTATTCTCATGTATATATCTCATGTATATCTCATGCACATATCTTTCCACGTAGCACTTTTAATTCTTATCCCTACTTTTATTTTTTTCCATGTCTATTTAAGTGCTATTTATGACACTATGTTTGCACTGAAGCACCGCAGCAATTTCCTAATGTTGTAAACCTGCTCAACATTTGGCAATAAACCCCATTCTGATTCTGATTCTGATTCTAATTTAAAGGACAGAAACAGGCCAGATGTTTTTTTCACAGAATGAAGTTTGAGATGCAACGAAAAAAATTGCTTTAACTTTTTTTTTCTTCGTGTAATATCTTCCAACCAGAAGTGGATATGGTGGCATGGTAGAGTAAGGTCTTTGTGGTCCATGCCTGAAACCTGAAAAAGTATGGGATGGATTTGGTTTAGGCATTCATGTTCCTCTCAGGGAATGCAGCATCTCCTGAGTTATTAAGGACTATTAATACATAGGGCTGTGCGATATGACCAAAATCTCATATCCCGATATAAGACATCTATCGTCCCGATAGTACGGAGCCCCGCAGGGGACATGGGAGAAAAAAAAAATTAAGACGGACTTTTGCGACATCTCGCAAAACAAACTTGGGATCTCACAAAACAAACTCGGGATCTAGCAAAAGTTTTAGCCGCATTCTTCCTTCGACCTCCCATTAGCTTCGAGCTGACGGGAGGTCGAAGGCCGAAGACCTACTACAGCCGGGAGGAGCACCGCTTTCCTGGCACATCGTGCCTTGACCTCCTGGTCGGCTTCGAGCCGGCGTCCGAAGAATGCGGCTAAAACTTTTGCGAGATCCCGAGTTTGTTTTGCGAGATCTCGCAAAAGTCCGTCTTAATTTTTTTTTTCTCCCATGTCCCCTGCGGGGCTCCGTACGTATGTTCTAACGTTTGAGTCTGAAGTTTATTTTTTAGCACCTGCCGGCTCTTTTTTGCTTCTCATCTGTAAATACTTTGTGTCATGGCTCGCTGCGTGGCAGGCAGGATGAGGACCCAATCGCAAAACTCACGGACTCAAGGGATGAACTCAAAAGGCAGCTTTATTGCTGACAAGCTGACAGGAAAATACAAAACTAAAACTGGGAACAATAAACTAATACTCGGAGAGAGACACAGGGAAATCCACGCAGCATGAGGGAGAACGCGACACAGAACTGAGGAAGACGCAGACATAAATACACAGAGGGTTAACGAGGGAAGTGGGAGCACACAGGGAACACAGGTGACACTGATAATCATAACAAGACACGGCAGGAGTGAACGCAACACTAACGGGAGACGGGCAAAGTAAAACAGGAAGTACAGAGGTTCAGACAGGAGGAGAGAGAGCACGGGGAGAACACAGACATAACGGGCTGGGGAAAACATGGAATAAAACACAAAGAGAGACGAGGGCTCATAAATACACAGAGGGGCACACAGGGGGTAAGAGTCACGAAGGGAAAACACTTAGGGAACAACACAACAGGGCAACTCAGGAAACATGGCCTAAATAAGGAACGAAATACAAAAATGCAAGGAACTAAGAATACTGGGCCCACATGGCCCAGGACCATGACAACTTTGCATACTCTTTCACGTGATTCAGTTTATTTTGAAAAGTCTCAACAGGATCTTGAGCTTTATTGTGAAAGGTTTATGTGGAAAATAAATAAGCGGACACGCGAGGGTTTTACCGTCGTTGTTGCTAACAACAACGCATAAAAACAGGCGCTTGTCCGTCTGTAGTGTGGTTATATGAAATATAAGAGAAAGAGAGAACTTTAAGAAATTAATATAGCCACTACAGTGACCATCAAAACGATGAAAAAATATTGCCGTAAACAGTTTATTTTGCGACACCACGAAACAAACGATAGCGTAAAATGAAACGATAGACGTTTTTATATCGTCATATTGAACATGATATTCTACATTTTTTCCAGTATTTGTTTACACACCCTATAAATGTCTCATCAACCTTTGCTTGGAAACATTTAAACGCTACGGCAAATGTTAGCATTGTAACATACTACAATACTGTAAACATACTAATGCTGTTAGTGATATGATTTCTAGGTGTTTCTAAGTGTTGCTAGCATGACTTCTGCATTGTTTATACTTTCACCAACGTGCCAAACACAAGAGTAATATCTGCATTGTGTGTTTGGTAATTAAATCTTTCTTAGTTTTACTGGCATGTTCATTTGTACTCGGAACGTCTGAATTTGACCTAATTAGTAATACCCATGACAATGTTAATTCGAAAAAAACAGACAGGAGAAGATAAAGGAGAGAGATGAATATACTCTTACCCTGAAATTCATGTTAATAGATGCCCTCAGTGTGCACTGTTATGTCTCATGTACGCCGTTTCACATACCCACGGCTGAAGAGCACAGAGAATGTTTTTAATAACAAAAAAATATTCCTGTCGGCAGTGTTTAAAGCCGTGATCTCTATAGATGTTGCACTTTAAAGAAAAAAGAAATCTGTGTTTCTTTGGATCCCTAAATGAAGAGCTCGATTTACTCTTTTTGACATAATTATACATTTCATCGCGTGTAGCATATAGTTTACATATTGCGCGAAGATACTGAAAAGAGCAGCGCATGGCGATGCTTTAGCCACGAAGGCGTGTAAAAAGAGTCATTACTAAGTTTAAAGGAAAGTGATGACATTCGCCTGTCAGCAGGTGAGTGTGAGCTCCATGAAAGCCATATGACCTTTTCACACAAAGCCTGCTCTCCACTTAGAAAGGAGTGAAAAGGGTGAAGAAATTGCAAGAGGAAGAAAAATATTTCATTTAAGATTATGAACTCCGTATCAATGGTGGCTGCATAGCGACACCTGATTCTTAATAACATGATTTCTTCAAAGGTATTCAGCAAATCGCAGTGCATTTACATTTCAAAAGGAGAAAAATTGCTTTCATTTCACTCTCCCTGTACCCCCCCACACACACACTCTCCTCCTCTAAAGGTGACTTTTATTTCTGAAAGTGTGTTTTTAAGAGTTTATCTTAAAGTAGGTTTGTCACGAGTGATGTCACATCAGCATATGTTTGGGACTATCTCTGGAAAAGTCCTTGGGAATCATCGCAAAACAGTGACACAAATTGGTGGCTTTTACATAAATGAGCATTGGTTCAAACAGTTTTGGGGGAGAGATTTAAAGAGAGGCACGAGTACACATTTTCCTCTGCCGGGGTTGCACAGTTTTAAGTGTTACTTTGTGCAGCACGACACGATCTAAATGTACTAAAGTCTGCTTGATCTGGCAAAGCCATATTCCACAGTCATGCTGTATGTGAACTTTACCTTTACTTAGGTAGTCCCTATATATGTCTATGACATAACTGAAAGCATGGTTTAGCTTCTGTAGTGATTACAAGTCGCTTTTGCATAGGCTCTGCACTTGAATTCACAGCACTGTTTCAGACAAGTAGCATCACGGGTTCTGAATATGATTGCTTGAGGTTGAACGAGGTGTTTTTAAAAAAAGGAATACATTTAAAAGAGTAATTAATCATCTTAATCTCATGGATGCAATGCTTCACTTTGGTATTTGCCTGAAACGCTGTGAGCTGTTCATCAAAGCCAGCCATGTAGGTAATAACTTCCTCAGTGCTTTAACACCCTTCCTGAATTTGCATTTAGATCGCAAGATGATCCCAAGCAAGCTCTTCATAATGTCCATTCATCCCTTATAAAGCTGCAGCCATGCGGTACACCATGCTGGGTGGATACATACTGTAGTTTGATACAGCAGTAAGTACATAAATGCCAATTGATTTGTTCCGTCTATTGCTTGTTTCTTCCAGGGCCGAATGAAAGGTCTGTTGTACCTTTATGACGTGCATCGTAGCCGGTGAGTAAGCCTTTGCGGGTAAATGTCACCAAAACAATATCTTGTGTTTTTATATATCTAACGCAAGACCGAGCAAACACGGAGAGCTGACAGGCGGGCTGTGTGCAGACAGGTGAGAGATCGTGACACGCTCGCCATAAAGAGAAGCGCGCAGCTGCTTAGAGCAAGCAGTCAACAGGGAAATCACCGCTTTTAATTTCATCTTCGCCAGTTAAACACATGTGCCTCACTTCCTCTTTTCTCCTTGTACTCAAAGAGAGGCACGCTGGGGGATCGTGCACTGTTTTGTGGGTCGTTACAGAAGGTCACAGTCATGGACCCGTGCCAGCTTATGAATTGTGCCAGGATGTTATGGGGAGAACAGCCTGAAGTGTTGCTGGTTGACAGCACGCGTTGGATTTCTGAAATCTGATGGTTTCTTTAGTTGTGTATGTGTACTGTGTGGCTTAATACAAAATTAGACAGCCAGCAAAGCAAGCTAACTCATATACTGTTACTTGATAGGGACTAGCATTTGCATTAGCTGTGTATAGAGTCAGGGGTCTGTTATTTCTTTAATAAATTTATAGTTTAGTCAATGCCTGCAGTACAGTAGGATTAGTATCTCCTACTGCAGGCATTTACATTTGGCAAATGGGCTCTGTTCTGTGCATAGCAGCAAGACCCCCTATATAGAGCAGACCATGCATCACTGACAACAGATATCAAACTGACACAGCATAAAAGAGGCGCGGAGGTTGAGGCAGGTTGTAGATGAGCGGTAAGCTGGCTAAAGCAGCTTAAATAATGCGCCTTATAATAGATCTGTCAATTGGATGTGCAGAAGGATATCAGTGGAGTCATCAGCTGATGCGGCCTGGCACTGCAGCTGATTTTCATGGATTCGATGTAAAAACTCTATTCAGCGTGGCGCTAAAATGTCATACAATTTGTCCGACTCCACAAGAAACAACCGCTACACAAAAATATCACTGAAATATTATTTTAGCGTAAATTCTTGTTTTATTGAAACTGAACTCTTTCAGTATTCCAATTCAGTGCTGTTTCTTGCATGAAAGTAGTACTGTTTTATCACTCTGTTCTTTTTCATTATGGTAAAACCTTTTGCATCCAAATACGTTTCTGCCTTTCTTTCAACTTGGCCCCAAAATGTGTTATATCGTCAAAGAAAGTATAGTCAAGAAAATGAGCTGCCGAGTTAGTTAGAAATATACTGCTATTGTACAATATATATTATATAATCAGCTGAAGTTATTCATGTCCAGTTATTTACAAATCAATACCTATTATCCGTCACCTACTCCTACATAATGTTTACAGTAAAAATATAATACTATTCCCTTTAAAGTAAATATTGTGCAGAAAGTGAGAGGTTTGCTCTCTCTGAGTGCTTTTTGTTCTATTCTGTGATCTCTCTCTTTTCTGACAGTCTAATTTACCTGAAAATGTTGACTTTAACATTTATTCCTCAGCTTTAGAACTTTAACAACAGGAAAAAAGTGTCCCTGTCGTGTAGTGGTTTAACAAATGAAAGATCCTGAGTTTGATCCCGGGAGGAGACATGTTGTAAATCCCTTTGACAGTTGCAGCAGGAAGGGCATCTGGTGGAAAAATCTGCCAACTCAAACATGCAGAGTTACCTGCTGTGGTGACCCCTTGTGAATAAAGGGGCAGCTGAAAGTAGTTTTACTGTAACAACAGTCAAGAAAAAATAGAAAATGTCTATAATAATACAGGAAACTATAACAAGTCAGTGTTATTTGTGAATACAGTAAAATACTGTAAATGTTGATGAAAAAATATGAACCCACATGCAGGTCGTGGATTGTTCACGAGTCAGTGTTGAACATATTGTGAGTGTAGCAGGTTAAAACAACCTGCTGCACAAACTCAGGTCTCGCTCTGTTTGAATCCACCCAAAACCCGTCTGCTCAAAATCAGGCTCACTAATCAAGCCAACACACACTCAGCACAGACTGAAGAAAGTGCAAACTACTGTAACAATTCGAAGAGGCAATTTTTGTGCTTGCAAGCTCAGAGACTGTAACACCCACTTAACTAATAACTTATTACTGGATTTTCCGGACAATAAGGTGCACCTAAATCCTTTAATATTCTCAAAAATCGACAGTGCACCTTATAATCCGGTGTATGAATTCTGGCTGTGTTTACTGACCTCGAAGTGATTTTATGTGGTACACGGCACTCAAAAATCTATCAAAAAAGTTTTTAGTATGACTTTGGTAACCTACGAAGCCGCACTGCTTGATGGATTGTCGGAGCATTTTGGCTACAGCTTTAAATGAGCTAGAAGTTAGCATGAAGTTAGCTTGCTAGTTTCTACCTAAACATGATATAGCATGTTCTGACTGAGAGATTTCTGAAAAAATTAAAACGTACAGCTCTGCTATCACTTCCAACATAAATGAAGACAGAAAACTAAACAGCAGTGATGTTTGTAGGGTTACTGTCATGGTCCTGGGTCGTTGACCCAGCGTTTTGTGTTTTGTGACTATTTCCCTCTGTTCTAGTTATTCTGTGTCCTCCCCCCTTGTGTCCGGTTCGGGTTCTAGATTTCCTGTTTTACTTTGTAGGTCTGTGTCTCGTTATGCCCATTAAGTTCCAGCTGTGTCCCCTCCTGTGTGCCATTTCCTCATTACCTGGTGTGTGTATTTATAGTTGGTGTCTGCCTGTGCTCCTCGTCGGCTCGTCTGCACTCATCCGTGTATTTCTGCGTATCTCTGCATTCATCTGCGTTCCATGGTGTCCTGTCTCTGCGTCCCTCTGCCCCGCACCCCCTTTGTACGGTCTCAGGTTTGCTATTTAGTTTCTCCCAGTTTAGGTTTCCGTTTGTAAAGTACTCATACCTCGTTGCCTGTTTTTGTCACCGCCACCTTTGTAAATAAAACATCACTCGTATCATCAGTTTGCTGCATCTTGGGTCCTCCTTTTCCTCCACACCACACGGCTCCCTCCGCCAGCCGTGACAGTACGAGCCGACCAAACATGGACCCAGCAGCATCCGCACCGTCCCAGGAGTTTCGGGAGGAAGTGATCGACAGCGTCTCCAGGTTGGTCAACCTGTGGCTGGAGCATGAGGAGGAAGAGCTTCACCACGCTGTAGAAGCTAGGCTACAGCAGCTGATGTCTGCTCACTGCTGGCTACTCGACTCTCTTCACCCGCTCGCACAGGACTTCATCCTTAACGAACTTCACCTCCACCCTCCAGCCGCTACCGCTTCCCAACCCAGCCCGGCGGTGAAGATTTTGCCCGGCCCGCCGGAGGTTTTGCCCGGCCCGCCGGAGGTTTTGCCCGGGAGGAAGCGACGATCGCGCCGTCGGCGCGTCGCCCCACAGCCGGAGGTTGGGACTTCGGAACTGCCGGCTGTGGTGAGTGGAAAAGACACTCCGTCTGTTTCGCCAGCTCGCATGACTGTTTATTCCGGGGCTGTGTTTGTTGAGCCAGCTGCCCAGCCGGTAGCTCGGTTAGCTGCCCTGCAGCCGCTACCTCAGTTAGCCACTCAATCTCCACCTCCATTACAGTCACAGCCAGACCTATTAGACACCTTGTTACAATCCGTGGCTCAGTCAATAGCTCAGTTGGCAAGAGACTCATCAGCGTTATCACCAGCTCAGCCACCTATTCAGCCACCATCTTCACCAGCTCCGCCTGTATTACAAGTTGAGTCCATCCAACCGGAAAAGCACTGTATTTCACCTGTTCATGTCAAGCAGAGAGACACACCACATAACGCAGTTGTCAGCCCGCAACAGCTGGCCAGCCCAGAGACTGTGACGCACTCCAGGGCCTCCCCAGAGGCTGGGTCCCAGCCCCCGGCCGACTCTGGACCCCTGGAGATTAAGAAGCCAGCTGAGGACTGTATCCGGCTGTCGCTGCCCGAGCTGGGTCAATGCTCTGTGCAGCTGCAGTCTGCCTTGTGTTTGCCAGAGGCCCGTGTGCCTGCTGGTTCTGACCCGTACCTGCCCGAGGCCCGTGCGCCTGCTGGTTCTGACCCGTGCCTGCCAGAGGCCCGTGCGCCTGCTGGTTCTGACCTGTGTGTTCCAGGGGCCCCGGTGCCCACTGGTCCAGAGACTGTTTTCGCTGGGGGGCCCGAGGAGCCCGTCCAGCCTCCTGCTTCGCCTGCTGGGGGGCCCGAGGAGCCCGTCCAGCCTCCTGCCTCGTCAGCTGGGGGGCCCGAGGAGCCCGCCCAGCTTCCTGTCTCGCCAGCTGGATGGCCCGAGGAGCCCGTCCAGCCTCAAGACTCATCGGCTGGAGGTTCAGGAGAACCTAGCCAGCCTCCTGCCTCGTCAGCTGGGGGGCCCGAGGAGCCCGCCCAGCTTCCTGTCTCGCCAGCTGGATGGCCCGAGGAGCCCGTCCAGCCTCAAGACTCATCAGCTGGAGGTTCAGGAGAACCTAACCAGCCTCCTGTCTCGTCAGCTGGGGGGCCCGAGGAGCCCGTCCAGCCTCAAGACTCGTCAGCTGGGGGGCCCGAGGAGCCCGTCCAGCCTCAAGACTCGTCAGCTGGAGGTTCAGGAGAACCTAGCCAGCCTCCTGCCTCGTCAGCTGGAGGGCCCGAGGAGCCCGTCCAGCTGCCAACTGCAGCCTCATCATCCTCGCCAGCTGCAGCTTCATCCACGCCGCGGGCAGCAGCAGCTTCTTCCACGCCTGCAGCGCTACAGTCTCCGGCTTCCACGCCGTCGCCTGCTGCAGCCTCATCATCCTCGCCAGCTGCAGCCTCCGAGCCTTCATCCTCACCCGGTCCAGCCTTCGTGTCTTCAGCATCACCTGGTCCGGCTCCAGCCTTCGTGTCTTCAGCATCGCCTGGCCCGGCTCCAGCATCCTCGTCAGCATCGCCTGGTCCGGCTTCTGCTTCAGCTTCGCCTGGTCCGGCCTCTGCTTCAGCATCCTCATCAGCTGCCTCGTCTGGTCCAGCCTCTGCTTCGGTCTCGTCTGGTGCTGCGACGGCCATGCCACCTTCGGGTCCCAAACTGCCGCCTCGACATCGGCGGTCATCTGCCAGGCCGCTGGTGGAGCGTCATCGTCACTATGGACGACCTCCTAGACGCCGCCGTTGCTGTCCGCACGGTCGGCCCCCTGAACTGCCTCCGCTCCGCCACCGCTGCCTTCCACTCGGTCGGCTTTCGGAGCTGTGTCGCCGACGTGGCCGGCCTCAGAAGATAAACTGTCCTGGACTTCTGAGCTGTGAGCCTCTGGGCCGGCCTCCTGAACTGTGTTTTGTCCTGGTACTCCAGCATGTGTGTTTTTGTTTTGGACAATTCCCTCGGTCCGCTGGAGCTTGTTTTGTTCGGTGTTGGTCCCTCCGTCCTGGGCCCCCGCCGCCCGCCCTGGGTTGGTCGTCTGTTTTTGTTTTGGGCTGTCTGGAGCCAGCCCTTGGAGGGGGGGTACTGTCATGGTCCTGGGTCGTTGACCCAGCGTTTTGTGTTTTGTGACTATTTCCCTCTGTTCTAGTTATTCTGTGTCCTCCCCCCTTGTGTCCGGTTCGGGTTCTAGATTTCCTGTTTTACTTTGTAGGTCTGTGTCTCGTTATGCCCATTAAGTTCCAGCTGTGTCCCCTCCTGTGTGCCATTTCCTCATTACCTGGTGTGTGTATTTATAGTTGGTGTCTGCCTGTGCTCCTCGTCGGCTCGTCTGCACTCATCCGTGTATTTCTGCGTATCTCTGCATTCATCTGCGTTCCATGGTGTCCTGTCTCTGCGTCCCTCTGCCCCGCACCCCCTTTGTACGGTCTCAGGTTTGCTATTTAGTTTCTCCCAGTTTAGGTTTCCGTTTGTAAAGTACTCATACCTCGTTGCCTGTTTTTGTCACCGCCACCTTTGTAAATAAAACATCACTCGTATCATCAGTTTGCTGCATCTTGGGTCCTCCGTTTCCTCCACACCACACGGCTCCCTCCGCCAGCCGTGACAGTTACTGAAGTTGGGCTAGCTGGTATATAATGATGTGCTGCGTGATAACTAGCGTTACAGCTATGTTAGCATAACAAAAACACAGTGAAGCTGGAGGATGAATGCTAACTTTTTTCAACTCGATAAAAGTTAACGTGAGGGTTCCCGATGGTTAGGGACAAATGCAATTACATGGCAGGATGCTGTAAACGGACCAAACTTCAGTCAGGAAATAATCCATCCATAATATGAGGTTAGTCAGTAATATACTGCAACAACATGGGAATAGAGCAGTTGCGAGAGAATTGAACATTAATAAATCGATGGTATGGAAGTGGAGGAAGCAAGAAGAATGAGTTGAGTAAAGTTTGACCTTTCTGACGGTTTTGTTTCGCTTAATGCGCCTTATGGTCCAAAAATACGGTAGTTAATAAGTTCTGGTTTTGGCCTGGCTAAGAACAGTGAACGTTCAACTAGCACTCGATCACCAGATCACATTCAGGCAACCAAAGCCAAAGAACTGACAGTATGATACCGTAAAGGCACTGTTATAGTTTTACAATAATAACAGAATAATCCTGTAAATGCTTAACTTCTTAAACTTCTTACAGTATAATGGAATTCAATTCAATTAATTCAGTTTTATTTATAAGGCAATAAATCACAACAACAGCCGCCTTAAGAAGCTTAATCTTATAAGGTAGAGACGCTACAATAATACAGACAAACCCCAACAATTACACGACCTCCTGTGAACAAGCACGTTGGTGACAGTGGGAAGGAAAAACTCCCTTTCGACAGGAAGAAACCTCCAACAGAATCAGTCAAGAATTAAAGCCATGTAGATCCTTAACAATGACTAATATTTGCTTGGTTTTCCAGCCGCACCTGCAGCTTTTATTTGACTTTTATTTGATCATCTTTTATAACTCTACTGTACCTTAAACATACTGAAAGAATACCATACTGATACACAGTGTGACTTTTCATTTGAACTGTTCCTCAATACCACTCATGAAAGTTTCACTATAGTTCAGCGTTTGGATTTGATAGTGTTGTGATAAGATGTGAACACTAATGCTGTGCTGAATCTGAATCACTGCGGTCCTCGGTGTGATTTAGTCACTTCATTTGCATAGGTTAATTTCAAACAGCACCTCAAATTAGGCTTGAAAGGGTAATTACTTAATCTTACCTCTACTCTCCTTTTCCCCTTCTGCCTCACCGCTGTATCTTTTTTCCACCCGGGTTATGTAAAGGAGTCCTCCAACATCTCCTTTCCCCGGCACCTGTTTTCACGCATGGACCAATCCCGGCTCTACTCCTCTCTCCCTCATAATATTGGTTGGACTTTCCTTTAATTCACTCCCACTCATGCACTCTCAAGCACATTGCCTACACAAACCAGATCATTTTCTCAGCATACCTGAAGCCATCCGCTGCAATTTGACAGCACAAGGGCAACTCCATTTCCATTCAGTCGCGAATGCAGCGAATACGCACATCTGAGGAGAACAAGCACGTTAACTTAGTTGCGGTCAGTGACAGTAATTGTCATTCTTTGAGCAGCAGTCGTGCAGCATTCATCTACGTTTTTCTTTAGAAGAAACTCCGCACGTGTGGGATGAAAGGCAGATCCGTCCTCAAATCTCAGACTACAAGGAACGAGCAAGACACAAAACAGTAATGTAGATATAAAGAATTCATTGACGTGCTCGCTGTACTTACTACACCACACTTGTATATGCTTAAACTCATATTGATGCCAAAAAAATACACAAAAACAACTGAACAAATATTTTAAGGTCGACAAAAGTTCACTTTTTTTTTATTTGGCATGAAATAGATGAACTTTGAGTATGCTCCAGTAACCCTTTTTGCAGTGCTGAGATGACCTTTAACCCCTTCCACACGGCCACAATCACTACAGGACTTTAATTATACAACAGTTTTGATAAAAGAGCCCAGAATGCAAAGCATTCAACAAATGCCCCAAGGCCACAAGATCCCAAATTCTTAAGTAATCAGACTGTATAGAGCGCAGTACCTCCATTTCTTTTGATGAAACGTGTGCATTATTACTTAAAGTTAAAACCTTTGTTCTTTGTTTGATTTGACACGAGATCGTTGTTGTTGGGTTTTTTTTCCCTCCCTCCTCAGAAGTTAGCAAAGCTTCAATATTCCCAAAGTACCTCCCACACTGCCTGTTCCCTGCTATACTGGTGTTAAGATTCAAAAAGATGATGTTTTATCATTCAGACTGAAGATCCAACCTATTTACAGTAACAGCAGGTAGCCACATCAAGGCCTTCAGTCTGACTGCCTTCATCTTCAGTCCTGAAGTCAACTCCCGTATCAGTGAAAGGAAAGAAGGTGAAAATATTTTACGTTGTTGGAAGAACTAATACTTATTGTATTTTAACAAAGAAGGTGTACTGTATTATTCTGGGAGAGTGGAGACCAGAAGCTAGGTGTCTACTGCCACTCGTCTAAGCGATGGACATTTAACGTGTCCCCACTGGAAGGGCGACAGATTTAAGCAGGAAACTCTTAGTGTAGTCTCCGATTCAGCAGCTGTTTTATTTGTCTGAAAATCTTCACAACTACTAAAGTACATAGTTAAGTCCTTGCAACTGTGTGTTTTGTTTGTGGTAGCCTTCAAAGATAAAGTATAAAGCAGAGATGTCCAAGTCATTTGTCCCACATACAGCCCAAATGACCAGAAGTGGGCCAGAATGGTAAAACCCTTTCATAAGAAAGCACAGTTTTAAAAATGAGATGTCTGAAAACTGAATTTAATTTATATTTCTTTCACAGTACTGTGCAAAAGTCTTGATTCTGCTCTAACTGCTTTATATTTGCTTCCAAGGAGCCAGACTGTCTTGTCATTTTTAATAAGAATGATTTGGAAAATAGTTCTCTGGGCTCTCTGAAGAACTTTCAGCCATTGTCCAAAGTTTTTCAGTGGACAATGGCTGCTTTTTCACTGATTTTCAGTTGAATCCTTGTACCTGACCTTTTTCAGGGGAATGTTTTTTTTTAGTCTTTTAAGCCACTTTAATAGGTCACACTGACCTATGACTCATTCAAGCATAAAACAGCACTTAACTCGGTGGATAAACCAGTGTTGTGTCTACGCATGACGGACAATTTAGCAAAGAATCAATTTTAAATTGTATCTTTTGGCACTTTGTTACTAGCAGCCTTTCACAAAAATACATAAAGAAAAAAATGAAGAAACTGAACAAGTAGAGGACAAAAGAAGAAGTGGCAGGCTTAAAAATATCTACAGGAGATGAACAGTATCTGAAAATCGTGTCTTTAAGAAATAGGAGGTAGAGACAGGGATGTATCTGGACCTTTAGTAGACACAGCCACTGTTCACTGACGCCTCATCAGAAATGGTCTCAAATGGTCTTCTTTCATAAAGAAGGAAAACAAGGAGAAAAGACTGAGGTGTGCCAAATGACACAACTGAAAATCAGTAGCAACACGTCTGATGGAGTGGTGAATTCAAACTTGATGTTTCTGGTTCAAATCAGTAATCCAGTGCACTTTCTCCTTCTCCCTCTCCCTTATCTTTCCGGCTTGGCTTCTTATGTCTTTTGTATATGTAACACTTCTGGAGTCGTTACAGTATACTAGGACCAGTTAGGTTCGACTACTAGAGCAGTAATGAGCGTAGCATGTAATAAAGACCACAGACCAGTAAATACGTTTAAATTGCCGGCTTATTATTT
The DNA here is from genome assembly GCF_057381915.1 of Diplotaxodon limnothrissa. Classification (NCBI taxonomy): domain Eukaryota; kingdom Metazoa; phylum Chordata; class Actinopteri; order Cichliformes; family Cichlidae; genus Diplotaxodon; species Diplotaxodon limnothrissa. Next base: position 51,410,119 of record NC_140598.1, on the reverse strand, counting down.
TGTGAAGACAGAGAATAGACAGTTATAGACACATTACATAAAACATTCAACATCACACATTTAAGGAAAACAAGATGTTTTCTTTCCCCTTCTTAGTTCAGTATGTTCTGTTAGTTCATCCTATTTATCTCAAAACCTTTTATTTGGCTTTAGAAGGATGTTATTCTCAACCTAGGTTATTGTTTTATTTATTTCAAGTTCTAAGTTCAAGTTTATCCTTTGATCTATTTGCATTAACACTGTGTTATTTTAAATCAAGTTCAGTTCTTTAGGCCCAAGATTTAATTTAATCTTGGTCTAGGTTCACCTTTAAATTCTCAACCAGTTCTTATTTTGTTTTAACCCAACAAAATTATTTACACTTCCATTAACACCATTACAGCATTAAAATGTAAGGTTGACCAAAATAAATTACAAAAATAAATAAATAAATGTAAAACTGAAAACAATTCAGCAAAAGGCTGAATAAATCCCTTAAACAAACAAAAGAAAGTTTTCTTTGTGTCCTTTAACTATTAATCCTGGAATTGCTCCGAATGATTATCCAGTGCTTTGAAAAGTCCGCTGTTCTTTTGCAGAGGTGTATGGATTAATCCTACCAGTTTTATCAGCGAAAGAGCTCAACGTCCAGCAGGGGGCGTTTTCCTTTTTCCTGCTCGGTACAGTTCAATGGGTCCGTGGGTGGCTCGCCATCTTGTTTCTCGCTCAGCGGATCAAACTCCGATTCTAGCTCAGCATTTCCCGATCCAAACCTTAATGGCCTACCATAACAACAAAATAAAGTGCATAAACATTCGAAAATAACACACGGGTAGCCCTTAAATAACAGTAAAAGTCCGTTTTTTCCAGCTTATTTAGCCGTAAATGAGGTGACGCCAATATGGCGCGCTGAAACACCTTCAAAGGCCTTTGAACTGCAGCCTGTGTGTCGTTTAAGCACGAATCCACCGTTTTTAACATAAAACAACATAAATCTGCTACCTTGGCTCTCCATTTGCATGAAATGAGCAATATAATACAACAAAAATTTCTTGCATGAAATAAAAGACAATTTCTGAACTCACCAAGTCCCGTTCGGTTATGTTCACAACGTCACCGAGGCAAGGACAGGTCGGAAAAACAAAAATACATTCTCCAGAGTACAAAAATGGCTTTAAGTAGATTTTTGGCTTATTTTTACTATTTTTTTCACTCATTTAAGCAGCAGCTCTGCAAGGACTGTCTGCATTTCTCCCTCTCGAGCATCAAAAAGAAGGAACAACCCGATTGGGTGTGGCTAATCACAGGAGTCACGCTGCAGCGTGCCCTTTCACAATAAGAGTCTCAACATATTTTAGCCATTTTACCTGAATTAACATAAAACACCATGAATTAGCAAGTTCTGTACCCTTTTAACATGTTTTTAAACACAAATGAAATCCTATACCATGAATTATATCATTGCTGATGTTTTTAATGAATTTTCTAACCATTATGATCTATTTATTGACTATTTATCACCTGTAATATATTTCTTATGACTGTTTTTACTAACAGGCTTTTATTTGTTGTTAGCTATGTTAACCAGGGTTACACCCTCCCCTCTTAAATGTATGCAAGTCCCTTTGCATAATGCATACTCAGACTACCTGGATATCATGGATTTCAATAGAGCCTGTGACAGCTTCACTTAAGCTTTGGAACAAAGACTGAACTATGCCAACAAGAGGGTTGCCTAATTGAGGGTATGTTAAGTGCTTGGGCTTTGTTCTCTCTCGGGATGATCTTCTGACTGATTGCTCTGCTTCGGGGTCATTTCTTTCAGTTTCATTGTTTACAGGTTCAGTTTCATTCACGTGAGTTTGAGTTGCTTCCTCATCATTAGTTTTCGTTGAATCCGATGCATTGTCCATTTCATTTGGTGGAGTTATTTGAGCTCCTTCCTTTGCAGGTTCAGGCAAGTTTTCCATTTCAGGTGGTTTCTCCATTTCAGGTATTTTGTCATCTTCAGGTAAGTTTTCCATATCCGGTAGGTTTCCACAATCAGGTAAATTTACAGTTTCCGTCATGTCCATGTGCTCTTGAGCAACATCAGGCACTGTCACGTTTTCTGAGATTTGAGAATTGTCTGATTTGGGTTGCTCATTAGCATGATTTGACTTAGCCTTGGGAGGAAAAACTACCTCGTATTCCTCAATCGACTTTGAGATCTCTTTGGGAGGAAGTGGAGGGTAATACAGAGGGTAGTTATCCTCCTCAGAGTTGTATTCAAGTTCAGGTTCATCAGGATCAGTTGTTGGGTGTTGACGTGTTCTTGGCCGATGAGGCTTTACTTGGACTGCTGGAGGATTTTCAGGGGCAGTTGGCAAAAACCCACAAGGTAACAAAAGGTCTCTGTGGAGAGTTCTAGTGGAACCTTGGTGATGCTCGGGTTTGACTGTGTATACTGGGAGGTTGTCTTTTTGGCTTACAACCACGTGGACGACGGACTCCCACTTATCAGCCAATTTGTTTTTTCCCCTAATCCGAACATTCCTTACAAGCACGCGATCTCCGACACCTAAGACAGATTCGGTTACATGTTTGTCATATCTAGTTTTGTTACGTTCAGCAACTTTGCTTACATTTTTGGTAGCCAGTTGGTAGCTCTCCTGAAGGTGAGATTTGAGGGCTTTAACATACTGTGAGTGAGATTGCTGCTGGCGATGGTTCAGGGGGACATTGAAGGCAAGATCAATGGGTAACCTAGGCTGTCTGCCAAACATTAACTCGTACGGCGTAAACCCTGTACTTTCATGTTTGGTGCAGTTATACGCGTGAACGAGTGGCTTAACAAAGTCACGCCAATGTTTCTTGTCTTCGTCTTTGAGTGTACCCAACATGTTTAGCAGGGTTCTATTAAACCTCTCCACAGGGTTTCCCCTGGGATGGTAGGGTGAAGTTCTGACCTTCTGAATCCCAGCTAGGTCGCATAACTCTTTGATAGTTTTTGACTCAAAGTCTGCTCCCTGATCGCTATGCAACTTCTCGGGAAAACCGTAGTGGATTATAAAGTTTTCCCACAGGGCCTTGGCTACAGTTTTAGCCTTTTGGTTGGGAGTTGTCATTGCTACAGCATACTTCGTAAAGAAATCTGTAATAACTAAGACATCTTTAGTGTTGCTGCGATCTGGTTCAATTGTCAAGAAATCAATACACACCAACTCTAGAGGTCTGGTGACTTGAATGTTTACTAGGGGCGCCGCCCTCTCTGGCAGGGTCTTTCTGCAAACACACCTGCTACAGCTTTTGATCTTTTGCTCTATGTCTGAGGCCATTTTTGGCCAGAAAAATCTGGTTCTGGTTAAATCAAGGGTCCGGTCAAGACCAAAATGACCCATGTCATCGTGAAGGCTTTTGAAAACCATAGATCTTAGACTTTCAGGAAGAACCAGCTGGTACTGTGTCTCTTCACCTACTTGTCTTTTTCTGTACAAAATCCCGTTCTGCAACTCAAGTTTGTTTAACTCACGCAGAAGGATGCTAAGTTGTGGGATCTCGTTGCGTACAGTAGGAGGAGATGTTTCACCTGTTTCAAGCTGGTATATGATTTCACTGATAGCAGGATCGTTTGTTTGACTTTGTCTTATCTCTTCTTCTGACAAGCTTGGAATGACAGGAAAAGCATCACACTGGTCGAAACTGTCGGGAACAGCATCAACGGACGTAGACAGTGAAGTTACGAGTGGGCAGGCGAGAGCATGGTCTGTGTCAAGAGACTGGACTAGATGTTTCTCACATATTGCACTGACAGCTTGAGTGGGAACGTGAGTGAAAGGATCGGTGCCAGGCAAGTGGTGTTGCACAAACTGACGGATCCGCTCCTGTTCCTTCAGGGAGACAAGGTCATTTAATGGCTCGAGATGCGGACGACGAGATAGGCCATCTGCGTCCATGTTTTGTTTGCCTGCTCTGTACCTAAGCTGGAACTCGAAAGAGGACAGGGCGGACAACCAGCGATAGCTCGTCGCGTCTAACTTAGCGGTGGTCAAAATGTAAGTTAGGGGGTTGCTGTCAGTTATTACTGTGAAAGGACTGCCATACAAGTAATCACAAAACTTTTCCGTTACAGCCCATTTGAGGGCAAGAAACTCAAGCTTATGAGCAGGATAACGGCTTTCGCTTTTGGATAGTCCTCTACTTGCGTATGCAATTACTCGCAACTCTCCCTCCTGCTCTTGATAAAGAGCTGCCCCTAACCCGATTGTGCTTGCATCTGTATGTAATACATAAGGCAACTTGGGATCGGCAAAGCCTAGAATTGGGGCAGAAGTCAGTTTGTCTATAATAGTCTCAAACGCTTTCTGACAACTCTCTGTCCATCTCTCCCCGAAAGGAGCTTTTGGCTGAAAGTATTGGACGTAGTTGGACTTAGAGCTATTGTTTTTTCGCAGTGGGGGGTATCCAGCAGTTAGGTTGGTAAGGGGTTTTACGATCTTAGAAAAGTCCTTAATAAACCGCCTATAATACCCTGCAAACCCTAAGAAGGAGCGGAGTTCTTTCAAGTTCTTGGGACTTGGCCATGTTTTTAACGCTGCTACTTTCTCAGGGTCTGTTTCTACACCGTTTTGGGAGACAATGTGCCCCAAGTACCGAACTGACGTCTGAAAAAACATACATTTTTCAGGCGATAGCTTCAGACCGTATTCTTTGAGACGATTAAGCACATGGAGAAGGCGGGTCTCGTGTTGTTCGAGGGTTTCGGAGTAAACTATAAGGTCGTCTAGATAGACCAGGACTTCCTTAAGGTGGATGTCGCCCATACATTTCTCCATCAGCCTTTGAAATGTGCTGGGAGCGTTTGTTATGCCTTGAGGCATCCGGTTGAACTCAAAGAACCCCATCGGACATACGAAGGCTGTTTTGTGCTTATCTGCCTCATCGACCTCAATCTGGTAGTACCCACTTTTGAGGTCAAGGACCGAGAACCACTTCGATCCTGTCAAGGCGGAGAACGTTTCTTCCAAGTTAGGAAGCGCGTAGGCGTCTTTGATGGTGTTCAGATTCAACTTACGGTAATCTACACAGAGTCTTACGTCTCCATTCTTCTTCCTTACCACCACTATCGGTGAGGAAAATGGCGACTCGGATTCGCGAATGACACCTGCATCGCTTAGCTCCTGCAAATGCCTCCGTACGGCGTCAAGATCTTGTGGTCGTACGGGACGGGGTCTGTGCTTAAAAGGGGTTTCATCGCTCAGTTTGATTTGGTGTTTTACTTTGTTAGTGCAACCAAAGTCTGTATCGTGTAGTGCAAAAACCTCCGACATAGCACTTAACTTTTGTGTGATTCGTTCTTTCCATTCAGCAGGGACTGGAGAATCAGCAAAGTTAAGATTAAGCTCAGCAGGGTTTGAGCTGGGAGTCTGTTTGGACTGCTCTGTGATCTGACTGTTTGGTATGATCTCTTGAATAGCATGCATTTCAGCAATGACACTTTTCGCAGGGATAACTATGTCATGCTTACTTTCATTTCGCAGGACCACTGGAAGCTTTTGTGAGGGTTTCTCAGCAAGGGTAAGTAGACAGTTGGTGACCAAGACTCCACCTGGCAAGGAGGATGTAGAGGGGGTCTCGACTACTACCCACCCGCCTGAGTGTTCAGTTTTTGCGTGGACTAAACCCTCTAAGACTCGACTTTGGCCTGCAGGAATGACTTCAGGCTCTTTCCCTGACAAAGTGACAAGACCAAGGCTGTCGTCCTCTTTTTGCTTGTGTCTTTGTTGTAACACGCTCAGCACTACTCTATAACCATAAGGCAGGATACTGAGGTCTGTATTAGCCAAGGAGAGGCTTTCAAAGACAAGGTCAAGAGTGTTAGTGCCAATTAAGAGAGAAGACTGAACACTAGAGCGTGTGTCTGGAACAATTAATGCAAGAGAAGACACAGTAAGTTCAGTACCAAAACAGTTCTTTGGAAAGGTAATGTCGACACAAATATAGCCTGAATATGGAACATTCTGACCATTTGCAGCTTCGACTTCTAGCAGGTCCTGTATTGGATGGATTTCAAGGTCTGCAAGATTGTTTTCATAGAACGATCGGGACACTGTGGTCACTTGCGATCCGGTATCAAGAAGGCAGTTGCAAGCTTGATCATTGATTTTCACTTGAGCAGTGTACTTAGCTCCAATTAGACCCTTGGGTAGTTTCACAGTGGCTGATTTATTGTTTGAGAATCGTTTTTTGGGTTTATGTGAAGGTTCGGTGGGACTAGTTTTGTCCGTAGCACCCATTTGTCCCGCAATGAGGGCTCCCTTTAGTTTAAAGGCTGTGTTTGCTTGTTTTGTCTATCCCACAGCAACTGTTTTTCTTTCAACTGTTTCCTTTTGTCAGTGACTAAAGACGGGTTTGGGTCATTTGGGCACACAGAGGCAATATGGCCGTCTTCGCCGCACTGGTAGCAGTAACCAGGCCTGGGCCTACTCTTCGCAGCTTGGGATGTCAAAAGGGTTCGTTCGGGTACTTGAGAGTTGGTCTTAGCAGTAGCTTTTGGAGGGTTAGACTTTTTCCTAGGAGGGTTCGGGGTTAATGTTGCGAGATGGCTTTGAAGCTGACTGATTTGTGCCTTTAATTCTGTGACCAAATCCTTTTGAGCATCTACTGGTGGGTCTACTTTCTGGGGTTTCAATCTTGTCAGTTCACTCTGCAGCGCAGTTATTTGTGTTCGCATTTCAGTGAGATCGTCTTGCATGGTGAGCGCAGGAAAGTCAGCATTTGCAGCAATAGAGTGAGAGGCTACTTTTGGCCTGGTGGCAGCAAAATGTTTTTTCATTCGGCTTTCTTTTGCAGTATGCTTGTCCTCTTCCACTCTCAACTGTAGCAGCAGCTCGGTGAATGAGGGGGGTTTATCTTTTTTCTTTTCGAGCTGAAGATCTGTTAACAAGGCATTATCCCAACACCCCCGACAGAATTGACGCAGAAGGTGTCGGTCTGCTTCACTAGCTATGACACCGCCTCTTTTCAGAGCTTTTGAGAGAGCTGTTTGCAAGCGATGGAGGTAGTGTGAAGGCTTTTCACCTGCATCTTGTAATGTGTTGAGGAACTTGGCGAAAAGCTCGTCGCCATCCTCCACAGTGCCAAAAGCTGAATGGAGTAGTTCAAGATAAGCTGAGGGCAAGGCTTCAGGGCCCAGAGGTTTCACCACGTTGGCAGCAGGCGGTACAAGACTGTGTACGATTTTCCGTGAGCGTTGCAAGTCAGACAGATTGGGATCGTGAAGTATGAGCTCTACACTGTGGCGCCATGTATCAAAGTCCACCTCATGACTAGGACAGGGCAGTTTGCCTGAAAAATTTCTGAGGCGGAAGGAGGCGCTCACTGGTGAGACAAGAGCTTCACTTCGCACTATGTGCTCTACTACAACCTTTTGCACATCAGGGTGTGTTATAAAGCTCTGTGGAATGGTAGTTTGTAGATCTGGTTGTGTCTGGTTGACTGACTCAGAATCGCTGATGCATATGTTAGCTTTGATCAGTTCTGCAGTTTCACTTTGGATAGGTTGGTCATTTGCTTGTACTTGGGTTGTTAGTTCACTATGTGCATCTGGGGTAGGAGCTTCTGTGCTGTGTGTGACTGACTGAGCACATTGGGAAAGGTGTTCATGCAGAACAGCTTCAAAAGATTTGCCACTAAGTCTAGCAATGCTTTGCAGTTCATTGAAAAAACTGTTGGTGGCGACGTTGGTAACAGCTGCGATGTACTCAGGTGACAGGGTTCGTATCTGATAAGTGACTTCATTCGGACATTCAAGTGTGTAGGGTAGTAAGGGTTCAAGTGTCGACAGAGCAGATCCACTCTCATACTCTACAATAGCATTTTTGTGGTAAGAAGACTTAGGGTCATCTATCTTAAGGGTTCTTGCTGTTCGACCATATCTGCTTAAAAAGTCTTTTAAAGCTTCATCAGCGTCTGTGCCTGTAATCCCACTAACAATAACTGAGTTTGGGATTTTAACATTTTCTCTGTCAACTATTTCCATTTTGCCGGACTTGGCCTATTTTTGAGGTCTGGGTCAGAAAAAAAACTTGAGGGATCAATTACTGCTCCTGGCTGGCTCGCCACTTCTGTAACACTTCTGGAGTCGTTACAGTATACTAGGACCAGTTAGGTTCGACTACTAGAGCAGTAATGAGCGTAGCATGTAATAAAGACCACAGACCAGTAAATACGTTTAAATTGCCGGCTTATTATTTTGTGAAGACAGAGAATAGACAGTTATAGACACATTACATAAAACATTCAACATCACACATTTAAGGAAAACAAGATGTTTTCTTTCCCCTTCTTAGTTCAGTATGTTCTGTTAGTTCATCCTATTTATCTCAAAACCTTTTATTTGGCTTTAGAAGGATGTTATTCTCAACCTAGGTTATTGTTTTATTTATTTCAAGTTCTAAGTTCAAGTTTATCCTTTGATCTATTTGCATTAACACTGTGTTATTTTAAATCAAGTTCAGTTCTTTAGGCCCAAGATTTAATTTAATCTTGGTCTAGGTTCACCTTTAAATTCTCAACCAGTTCTTATTTTGTTTTAACCCAACAAAATTATTTACACTTCCATTAACACCATTACAGCATTAAAATGTAAGGTTGACCAAAATAAATTACAAAAATAAATAAATAAATGTAAAACTGAAAACAATTCAGCAAAAGGCTGAATAAATCCCTTAAACAAACAAAAGAAAGTTTTCTTTGTGTCCTTTAACTATTAATCCTGGAATTGCTCCGAATGATTATCCAGTGCTTTGAAAAGTCCGCTGTTCTTTTGCAGAGGTGTATGGATTAATCCTACCAGTTTTATCAGCGAAAGAGCTCAACGTCCAGCAGGGGGCGTTTTCCTTTTTCCTGCTCGGTACAGTTCAATGGGTCCGTGGGTGGCTCGCCATCTTGTTTCTCGCTCAGCGGATCAAACTCCGATTCTAGCTCAGCATTTCCCGATCCAAACCTTAATGGCCTACCATAACAACAAAATAAAGTGCATAAACATTCGAAAATAACACACGGGTAGCCCTTAAATAACAGTAAAAGTCCGTTTTTTCCAGCTTATTTAGCCGTAAATGAGGTGACGCCAATATGGCGCGCTGAAACACCTTCAAAGGCCTTTGAACTGCAGCCTGTGTGTCGTTTAAGCACGAATCCACCGTTTTTAACATAAAACAACATAAATCTGCTACCTTGGCTCTCCATTTGCATGAAATGAGCAATATAATACAACAAAAATTTCTTGCATGAAATAAAAGACAATTTCTGAACTCACCAAGTCCCGTTCGGTTATGTTCACAACGTCACCGAGGCAAGGACAGGTCGGAAAAACAAAAATACATTCTCCAGAGTACAAAAATGGCTTTAAGTAGATTTTTGGCTTATTTTTACTATTTTTTTCACTCATTTAAGCAGCAGCTCTGCAAGGACTGTCTGCATTTCTCCCTCTCGAGCATCAAAAAGAAGGAACAACCCGATTGGGTGTGGCTAATCACAGGAGTCACGCTGCAGCGTGCCCTTTCACAATAAGAGTCTCAACATATTTTAGCCATTTTACCTGAATTAACATAAAACACCATGAATTAGCAAGTTCTGTACCCTTTTAACATGTTTTTAAACACAAATGAAATCCTATACCATGAATTATATCATTGCTGATGTTTTTAATGAATTTTCTAACCATTATGATCTATTTATTGACTATTTATCACCTGTAATATATTTCTTATGACTGTTTTTACTAACAGGCTTTTATTTGTTGTTAGCTATGTTAACCAGGGTTACATATAGTCTTGCTTAATCTCTAACCGTAAGAAAGTCTCCCAGACTTGTTCTTGTTCTGGAGTTCCTTTTTCTCCTCGTCTTTCCTCATGGTGTGTATTTTCCATTGTTATACCTCTCTGGCCTGTCTTCCCCATGTGATGCTGTGTAATGTATGTATGGTTGGAAAGGGTAAGATGGCGCTGGCAAAAGGTCGGCAGCCTTAACCCAATTCCATTCGGGGTCAACCGTCAGGATAAAATAAAGTTTTATTGAATTGATTTGAATTGAGACACCTGAACAAAATTGAGTGTCTACAGCTAAGGTACACGGTGGAGGCTCCGTTATGGTTTGGGGCTGTGCTTAAGCCAGTTTTGGTGGAGAGCTTTGTCAAAATTGATTGAATAATGAACGCAGGAGAGTACCATTTTGATCTGTCATGGAAAACCATCTGAAAATGATCCGATCGGCAACAGCCTCAATTTTCATGAAGATGATCCCGAACACACTGCCAATGCTGTAAAAGCAAACCTGGATAGAAAAACACCCAGTGGAACATTATCAGTCATGGATTGGCCTCCCCAGAGCTCGGACCTCAACGTTATTAAAGCAGTGTGAGATCATCTTGACAGAAAACAGAAAAAAGGCAGAAAATCCAAAGAAGAGCATTGAATGTCCTTCAAGACACCTGGAGAACTATTCCTGAAGACTACTTAAAGAAAGCTTGAGCTCAGACTGTGATCAAAAACAAGGATGGTTAGTCAAAGAGGCTCAGATCAGTCAAAAGTCCACTTTTTTGTCAAATCCACAAGTCAACAGACCACTTCTTCAGAGTACTCTTTTAAGCTTATAGAAACTGGAGGAAAGACAGAAAATGTGGGATAGAGGGAAAACAACTGTGCCTCCCACTCACAAGTAAATAACAATTGTCTGTTTTAACCCAGGGACATAAGTCAGCAGTTTAGCGGGCAAACATCGTGATGAGCCACCTGCAGCTCTCCCTGCTAATACTATCATTACAGGGTTGATATACACTTTATCACTTACCACCCCCACAGACACCATCTGTCCCAGCACACATAAACACGCATACGATTATCCAAAGACAAGCAGCCCCTGCATTGCTTTGGTCAGAAATTAAATCTTAATCACATTGCTTAAAGGAGAAACAAAAAGAGACAAAGAAAAGTGTCTTCATTTTTATCCTGGCTACCACCCTGTGCTCGACTCTCAATGATTTGTTTGCTTCTCTTTGTCCTTCAGGAAGCTAATCTTCTGCACCCACACTCTGTGGAGATAGCCAGACCCTCCGAAAGGTTTGTGTGTCGACGTGACGCTTCCTTCGCCACATACGTATGCGCTCCATTCACCTTGCAATCAGAGCTTTTGCTTGTCCAGACCCCGAGCGCAGGTGGTCCATACAAAGCTCTTCATCAGGACACGAGATGAAACCCCTGAAAACGCCCGTGCTGTAGCCAGAATGGATTTGTGTGCTCACAGAGCAGCAACACTCATTTCAATTTGGGGCATGATAACACAGTCGTTTAAAGTACAGAGAGAAGCTTCAGTGTCATGTGATGTTGGCATTTTGAGCTGTTATGCTGGTATGTGGTGCATTTGAAATACGACACAGCATAATATGGGGAATTGTAGGCCATCTTTGTCTGCTGAGAGATGAAGCATCCCCACATGCTGCCGTCTCTTTCTCAGCCCTTTTATGTGCACACATCTGACAATGGGCCTCGGGCACAAACCGCAAACTAATTTACTCTTAAGTGATAAATACATGAGATCTAAGAGGGCTTGCCAATATGTGACGAAACAATGTGTTGCTGAGAGTTTCGGCGATGTTGTTTCTTTTGGGTTTTTTATATGAATATCATCATTTTTTTAAATCTCGTGGATCATTTTTATTTATGATGCTTGCACAAGCACGAGGTTTTGTTTATGAGGGTAAAATACGTTCAAATTTCCCATATTTATCTCCTTACTCCACAACTGCTCCTTAGTCTATAACTGCTGAACTACATGCATGGCGTATACGTAGTAAATGCCCAGTCCTCAACTCTTGATGAATGATCCTACAATTCCCATTTAGATATAGTCTTTTTTCTTCTCCCTCCTACCCTTCGGACCAGTACAACAGCAATCAATAATTCCCCGCTGAGTTGTGCATTTATGAGTTCTTTGATCCACTTTGGAGATTATGGATTTCGTGTCAAACAATGTTCTGCGCATTATTCCTCTCCTCAGTGACCTGTGATAAAGGTAGACTGCAGTTTGGAAATCCAAGTGGGAAAACCGAGAAGTTGGAAATGCCACGGATGAGAAATGGCTCAATGAAAGTAAGTAAAACGCCTCAGAACAAACAGTGAAACTCGGTGGGAAAAGGTGATCAATACGCAGTGATTAAGAGTGCTAATTCAAATGCAAATATTCGCATCACATGTCACGGCTCAGTGCGTGTGCTCAGAAACTGTGGAGAAAAAAACCCCGAGAGTGTGTGTCTGACCACCAGGGTAATTAGTCAAACAGACCGTTCTCCTCATCAAAGAGGGCCAGCGGCCATGACTCTGCTGCCACATTATCAGCCTCGCCTTTGTCCTCAGAGGTAAACAAGCAAACTAAGGCCAGACAACATCAAAACTAAACTCCAGAAATCGCTGCCTATAACGAATGGAGAGCCGGGGGGCGGCTTTTCTCTATCAGGTATGCTAACAGGGTAATTTAGAAGCAAACAACAAAGTAGATAAAATGGCTGCTATGGCGACGGCACTTTGCTGTTTGCAGTCAGTGTGTTTAAAGAGATGTGGTATCCTCTAAAAAGATTTAGCATTCTCCACGCACAATCCAAAGAAGTAGAGATAAGTAAAGTCGATTTTACTGTAAATCGTGTTAGATTTCCAGTCAAAGGACAGGTTCAATATCAGCTGCTCTAAGGAATAATCAAGCCACAGAAGGAGTGTTTATGATAAGACACTTAAACGCATCACATTTCATTTCAAGGCTCACTTGACGCTGACCCACTTAGGCTCGCTTTAGCCTCGACGAATGTTGCCCTCACACTTCAGCAACACAAAGTGGCTGAATGAAGACTTTGGTGGGGGCATTGCGCTCACTCTTGAAGGTCAAGAAGGTCGTGGCAGAAAGTGACAACTTGAGGTGAGATTGTCTCATTTACAGGTGGCAGCCGAGGTGGAAATCACGCGGGACGTCTCAAGGACAAAATCTTTAGTTTTGATTATGGGCCTAGACGGATACGCTCGATAGTGTCTCTGCTTTTAGACAGTCTGTTCTGTGCTACACTGTCGAACCTTTTATATACTTTTTAAACGACACGAGAGAGAAAAAAAGTCATTTCCATTAAGCAATAAGCTAATTCAGTAAGTCTTTTTGAACTAAAAGCAGGTACAATGAAAAAAATTGTCTTATTTGATTTCTTGCCAAGACTTTGATGAGAAAATAAATACTCACTAAAATATTATTACACACTGTTTACAGCCCTGCACTCCTACCAGAGCCCCGAGGTCTAGAAAATGACTGTCGGGCATTGCTACATCCAGGTTTAACAACAGCTGCAATACGGTCTATGTGCAATGTTAATGTTAAATGCAATGTTAAAACAAAGTAAATACAAGCAATTTTAGAAACGTATGTTATGATATTGAAGTTGGTGTAACTGCATTGTATTATCAGCTGTAACAATTTTACAGTGTAGATGTAAGTGTTCTTCAAAGGTTGATTAAAGAGGGGCTGTGGTCGAATATTTCCATGCTAGTGTTACCTCATTTGGAACTCTGAGCGGACATTAGTGGTGTGCGGATCGATACTGACATATCGATTCCTCCGATACCAGTCATTTATGTTGTAGAAATGATTCTCATATTAAAATATCAATATTTTAGTAATTTGGGGTAAATTTCTAGTTTATCATTAACAGGAACACAGTGGAAAGAAACGATATCGTTCGGATCGTCTAGCTTGGAAGGAACGACTTCCTTTTCCGCCTTTCTTAGTCATATGCGAAATATGACTGCATAAAGGTGTCGCAGCCCCTTGGCACGCACACTCACGAGTCATGTGTGGACGTATTTTACCTCCACAAACAGCCAAGACGCGGTTTGCGATACATGGCAAGACAGTGAGGTGTTGTGGCACCACTAACCTCGTCAAACACCTCAGAGTAAATCATATCACAGAATATGATGAGCTTATGTTGAGGCGAACTGAAGAGGAGGAGAGGGACAGGTGCTGCTAGGGCGAGACAGACGTCTCTCGCGGAGTCCTTTAGTGCTGCAGGCAGGTGTTCAAATAGTGCACAACTCCAGGTTTTTGATTTCTATATGATAATTCTGCATTATTTAGCAATAAGAACAAGTAGTCTGATGTCCTGTAATCATTATGAAGCTATGATTTGAAAAACAATAAAACATCACGTTTTTGTATAAAGTATCGATAGCAGATCAGTATCGTCGATACCACCCTGAATTTTACTTGGTATCGGATCGGAAAGGAAATCAGTGGTATCGCACATCTCTGGTAAACATTAGGATGACAGCAACCCTGCGTGCAGTCTGCTTTGGGTGCTAGCGGACTGCACGGAAGACACCGCCTTACCTGCAAACTTTCTCTAACTACTCACCAGCGACTAATGCACCTGTGAAAAGTGCAACTGAAAACTGGAAATGGAGACTGCCCACCTACAAAGTAAAAGCTGCACCTTTTAGTTTTTATTTTGTTATCGTATTGCCGTCATCAGAAATAAACAGGTAGTTGACGGAAACTATGAATAAAATTGTTGGTCAGCGAAATTAAGACTGGCAAGTACAAGTACTTAACCCATGTTTGCACAGAAGTCAACACCAGTATGGGCAACTACAGTAACCTGCAAGCAGCCAGAGCGATTATAAGGAGGTTGTAAAAGCAGTGACCTACACCTACACCAGGAGATGCCGGACTAGAGCAGCGCAGATACTGAAGGACCCGTCCCATCCTGGCAACAAACTGTTCCAACTTCTGCAATCTGGTAGAAGGCTCCGCATCTTCCGGGCAAGGACAGAGAGACTCAAGAGGAGCTTCTATCCCCAAGCCATCCGTGCCCTAAACACACACACCCGCCCTCTCACATCATCTATAATTGACTGAGACAGGACTCTTCCAGACACTAAACCAAGGCACAATGTACATTTCAATTCCTTTAATTTTAAATATGTTTATATTGTCTATCCTGTAAAATAGTCAGATGTCTATTCATATTAATGTACAGAATTCACCTGCTTGCTGCTACTACTGCACATTCACCCAGTGTATATAATATATGTATGTATATATATATATAATGTTCTTCCTCTACACCCCCCCCCCCCAATTTTTGCACATGTCGAGGAGCGTGTCAGGCTACATTTCACTGTGTGTTATACTTGTATAACTATGCATGTGACAAATAATAAAGAACCTAGAACCTAGAATCCTGCAGACAGCTAGCAGACACTTTCCTAAGCTAGCTCATGAGTACCTAAACTGTGAAAGTCATTTCTAAGCAAAGAACAAAATAGTATCTTCATTTATTACTACAATATTCAGAAAACTCTGTATACTTTTGGTAATGATTTGAAGTCCTGTCCTGTTTTGCTGGGGATAGTAAATGCAGATTTGTGTGGTGATATCCACAGCCTTACCAACTGAAGTTAGAGTTATTTATCTGTGTAAGGCTAGCACATGATTTGACAGCAGAGAACTAATATTGTTGTGCAACATGCCATGTAATATGCCTCAGCTTTTGCCCACTCCCTCATCATCATAATGAGCACTTCAGAGGCTGCTGGCTGCCAGCGTGTTTTTGTTGCGTCCTCGTGTTCTGAACTGAACACTTCAGCTATGCTGTCTGTGCTCACTGGCGCTGGTGCAGTCTACAGGGGCATCTGTAAGCCTGTCTGGGTGTACTCACAGGATTAACCCCAATAAGGCACAAGATGGTGGTGAGACTGGATGTAGGAGTGTGTGTACATTTACTCTCACACGCTGCCACTCTGGAAATCCATGCACCTGAAGTACCTTAAAAAAACACTGTTATTTTTAAATCTGCACATTTTCAGCCCCTCATTTTCTGTTTTGCTTTTTGTTCACAGTCAATGACTAACCTGGGCTTTGGGATGCTCTAATCCCCTTATTAGGTAGCAACTGGATTTTAGAGAAGCATGTCTGTATCTGTGCGTGTGTGTGTGTGTGTGTGTGTGTGTGTGTGTGTGTGTGTGTGCCATTGATGCTTTGTCACCCACTGATCAACCTACCGCTATTTCCAAAGCCCATTCAGTGTGTGAAATTACAGTTAAATTTCACTTTCCTTTTATTTCAAAGGTTAGATTGCAGATTACAAAAACCAGTGACTTTAAAGTTACAATTTTCTATATTTTTACCATGGAGAAAATTTTCTATATTATTTTGATAGCGATGTTCCTTTTGTAATGTCACATTGCAAAGGGAACATCGCTTATAACGCTGAGTCTTTAGAGAATAAACAACCAAATTTGCAGCTTCCCACGTTTCACCGAGCTTCACGGCACATTTTAGGTCACCTGTTTCCCTGTGGTGTCTTTTTTTCCCCCCATCCTCAGCAGCTTTCATCAGCGACAAAGAAAAATCACATCCAAACCACATGTACACAACTTCATACAGTACAGTACAGCACAGCCAAATGGCAGACTGACATAGTTGGCAACTAAAAATCGTGTCGCCTGAATTTTTTTAGGCTAATACTAGGTTTACAATTATGTCAAAGCCATGCGCCATTTTCTCTATTAGGTTACCTGGATAATGGCCATATACAGTAAACATAACACATACAGTTGGAATATACAGTCCTGTGAAAAGTCCTGTGTCCCTGCTCCTTATTAAAGGCTATCCAAACCTACGTGATCCTTTGTGCCTTTGTAAATCATGAATTAACTATGATTAACCATGTTTTCTGGAAAGCTAAGTTCAATTTCACTAGCAACTGTCAGAACTATTGAATCAAGAAATCCCTTAAATTGAACCTGTCTGACAAAGTCTCTCGAATACCAACACATCATATCGCGATCTAAAGAAACAAACTCACTGACATCTAAAATCAGTGTTGGGAAGGTTACTTTAAAAATGTATTCCACTACAGGTTACAGAATACATGCCCAAAATGTAGTTTGTAACATATTCCGTTAAGTTACTTAATGTGAGTTTTGTATTCCGAATATTTTGGATTACTTGATATATTGCGGTGCTTTTTACAACTACATGAATGTACTATTGCTGTGTCATTTATTACTATTACTGAAGGCTACTTGCCACCGAGCTAACATTGTTAGCTAGCGTTAGCTGAGGTTAGTTCACAGACCTCAGACTGTTAGACTTGAGGGCGTTAACAACCTGCTAGCTGGAAATAATCATGTATGTTCTGAAAGCAACACCAACTACATTTTTAAATCTTAATATAAAATGAGTAACGGTAGGGTGGACATTAGGTAAGGCTGCATTTTTTGCAGTGATCTCATGTAGAAAACTATTTCTGTTGCAGTAACATATTTCTTTATGTCTGCTTTCAGAACTGCACATGATTATTTCCAGCTAGCAGGTTGTAATGCAGCCTTCTTTAATAGTAATAAACCACACAGTGATAGTACATCAAAGATACTGAAGTGGCACAAAACCCAGGTAGCTACCACAACTAAGGTAGCTGCAGTGGGCTAATGTTAGTTTTTTTTTTTAAATGAACTTCCAGATGTTTCTTTAGGTTGGAGTCTTTTGACGCTTAGAGCAGCGTGGTTGCTGGCAAACAGAGTTTGCATTGCACGGTCAGATATCCAGTCAGAGCCTCTTATTTTTGGTTTTGTTTGGGTTCCCGGCAATAGAGAAATGCCAGCCTAACATATGAAACAGGTAAAGACCGTTGTGCAGTCCATTTATTTCAACAAAGTCACTGTATTCTAATTATCACCTATTTACACTGTAACTGTAACAGGATACAGCTACTCATATTTTGTATTTTAAATATGTAACGCTGGTACATTTAATCCATTACTCCCCAACACTTACCAAAATTAATCCAAGAGCGCTTTGACGACTCATCCAGGAGGTCACAAAAGAACCCAGAACAACATCTGAAGAACTGCCGGGCTCACTTTCCTCAGTTAAGCTCAAGACTTCATGGCCAAAACACTGCCAGCTATCACAAATGCATGATTGCACTTCTTGCTGCCAAGGGTGGCGCAAACTTAGTTATTAGGTTTAGGGGCCAGTTTTTCACTCCGCACCAGGTAGGTATGGAAGTTTTCTTTCCCCTTAATAAATTTACTCAGGTTATCTTTGTCTAACATTAAACTTCATTTGACGAGAAACGTGTGAAAAATATGAAAAAAGGAGATTAAGAAATCAAGAGATGGGGGGGCAAATACTTTCTCACAGCACTTTAGGCGAGTGCTGTTAAAACTGTAAATTAATAAAACTGGGAAGGTGAAAATGGTAGATGGGTATGGAGAGTGATGTGGAGTGCAGGTGAGAAGCACAAAGAAAAGGAGCTGGCTGGGGACGTCAGTGGTTGGTTACACCGATACGCCCACATGGATCTGTCCAGGGGATTGGGATCAGATACTTCATTTGAGCAAAGCAACACTACATCAAAGACATTCAAATGAAGTAGTCTTCTATTGCAAATTAAGCTCCAGGGGTGTGTATGTGTGAGGATGTGTGCGCAACTGTGTGCTCGAGAGTAGAGAACAAGTGACGAGAAGCAGGGGTGTGAGGCAAAAATCAAGAGAGGAAGAGGCTGAAAGAAAGGTGTGTAGGCCTAAGCTCTTTATCCATATCTAAAAGATCTATAAGAAGTGTACACACTTCATGTCTGTGCTCAAATCTCTGTAAGATGTTGAGAACAGTATGCAATGCGTGCCCGTGTGAAGATATAAAGCACTTTGATGGGGGAAATTCTCGGCAAACAACACAGAGATTTGACCGTGAAAGTGTTTAAATAGGGAGATTTATTCATTCTGACCCACCAGATATTAGTTTTTTTGATAGTTTTTTTTCTTGATGACTTCGTCACCTGGACAGTATTACATGTCAGCACATTAACGTAGACGATAATGCACGGCTGCTAAAGCCCGGTGCTCCTCTCTGAGGTAAATAGATCTACAATTAATTCTGAATGGGTATTTAACGTTGGGGGGGCGGGGGAAGCTTTAGGTGGCAAAGTAATTTCCACATTCCTGCCGCTATCTCCCCCACGCGCCTCCACGCCAGATCAATAAGCTTTTAACTGATCAGCTCTGACTCTAGCAAGCAGCCAATCTTGTGGTTTTTACACAGAGAGCTGAGAGCAAGCATAAAAGCTACTTGTAAACTTTTACGAGAAACAAGGAGCAAATCCTGACATACGGCGGAGAAATTTCACGACTTCTTTGCTCCGAAACGCGCTGGTTCTGGTCACTCGGCGTGGGCGGTAAGATTCCTGCTCTTTAGAGGGAAAAGAGGTTATTTCATTATTAAGCACACTGTTCAGAGCTGCCCCTTGGAATATTAACACATCCAAGGGAGGCCTCGAGCAGGCGCTAATCGGCTAAGGTGCTTTAACGTTTTTTGCTGAGTGTGTCATACAAAATGCCTTTTTCTTTAATATCTCCATGTTCAAAGTAAAATGTCGACTAAATAGGCCAGTAATAAGTGTTTATGGGATGTAGGTACGTGACAGAGAGAGAAGCTTAAATCCCCCAACCCCCACTTTTAATGTTTATTTCCTCCTGAAAGATTAAAAAGTACATAAGCAAACAGGACTGGGTGTGTTTTGACTGGCCCCCACCTTGGCTAATGTGCTCTAATCGCACGAGAAAACACCCGTCTCCTTGTCATGCGTGACGAGCGTCCGACTGGCCAGAAACTTCCCGTGTGGTAGTATCTCGGGCAGGTAATACCATCCCGTCGCAGCTTTACACCTTCAAAGCTCCAACGCTATCTTGTTTCACCAGAGACAATCGCAGGATTTCAAAGGAGCTGCTGGAACATTTACAGTACACACACACACACACCGGAGTAAATCCTTATATTTCTGACGGAAAGTTAGAGAGGAATTTTTGGGTGCTTGAGGAATGCACCTCTGTGCTTTGGACCTGCAGATAAACCAGCAAAGAAACTAATCTTTTAGTAATTTACACAAAACCTTTTTACTGCCGGCGAGCATCTCCCGGCACGATTAGCAAAAGGATTTATTTTTATATTCACCAGACTGGGAATTAATATTTAAGTCCCCCTGGTAGCAGCATTGTGTCATTTCGAAGCTGATAAGTGTATGGATGTGTCTATGAGATTTCTCTCCACTTGCTGGTGGCACAGAGGAAGTAATCTTCCTCTGTCTTCAGTTTAGACGCGTGAATTTATTGTGGCATTTATGAGTTGTTGTTCTTTTTTTTTTGTATTTTAATGAAAAGTCGCTTTCTTTAAAGAACTATCAGGATAAGGAAATGTCCTCGCATTTTTACCGGCTCGTGTTTTGCGAAGCGTTTTACTGGCTCGCTTACATCGGTTTCGGAGACGGGTGAGGGAGGGGAGCGTGTTGTAACTCTGTAATCTGCTCAAATAAGCAACACGGTTTTATCACAAGCTCTTTAGTCATGCATTAAAAGTAAACACGAGTCGCATTCAATATACTGATTAGATGGAAGGTCATAAAGAGGTTAGAGTTCTCGTGTTTACCTTAAGATTGCAAGTCTCTTTTGCATGGTAGACACACTTCACGTTGACTGATGAATCTTCATGAGTGGCACCTTAAAGGTCTTGGAAACGTGTGCGGATAAATGGAGAGAGAAGAAAAGACATCCCCCAGAGAGATGTGAGGAAAAGTGTTTAAAGACCAGTTTTGAAGCTACATTATAGCTGTTTTAACACGTGAACTGAAGACAGTGTTGAGTTTTTCCTTTCACATATGAGACACACTACAGTAGATAATCCGCTTCAGAGCAGGGGCCTCAAACCCTTGGCTCATTCACTCATCTCCTTTGACTTCCTGTGGTTTTTACAATAAAACTAGACGAATAAGAAAATTAACCTCTTAATTTTACTGCACGTGGTAGGCTAAATTATATTTACAGCTGCTTAGAGTGTCACCTTCGTTACGATATGGTAAGAAAGGACAAGATAAACATTTTTTGATAATAAAGTTTGCCGGCTTATGGCTTTAATCAAGAGGCAACTTATGGGACTGAAAAATGAGTCCACCACAGATGTGCTGTAAAATGCAGTTCATGATGTGGCCAAAAGTGAGTCCATCCTCATAGACTTTTATATTAAAATGTCGGTTTTGGTCTCTATATCTTCTGCCTTGATAAAAACTGGACATAGACATGTCTGCCTTTACTGGCTGGTTGCAGGAGCCAGCAGCTCTCTGCTCTCTGGACTTGCAGTGCCGCCCGGTAGAGCGGCGTCCTCACCCGAGGCTGGTGCGCCAGCAGGACCTGCCAAGCTGGAGACGGAGGTCATTGCCCGCAGGGGTCCTGCCAAGCCTGAGGTCGGCTTGCTGTCCTGTTCGGCCTCTCTTCCATCAGAGGCTAGCACGATGTGTGGTCCTCTGCGCTGGCCGCCTGCCGAGCCGCCGGGGAGCCTCAACTCACAGTCCTTATCTGCTAAACTTTAGTCCTTAAACTGGATCTCGCAACCATGTTTGCAGTCTTGGTGCCATTGGATAATATTGAAACCAATTATCTGACATATAACAAGTTTGGGCGGTGAGTGAAATTCTAGCATTTTATTAGCCTATCGGTTAGCAAAAATTAGCCGGTGTCATTCCAATGCACCCATGAATGCTGTTGCTAACCAGGCTTGCTAGGGTCAGGCCTAAATATTGTTACGTCTGGTTTGAAAATAAAATAAACCTCTATAATAATATGAGCAGGCGCTTGGCGACAGTGGTATGGAAAAACTCCCTTTTAACAGGAAGAAAGCTGACTTTTGATGAAACAGGGGTAAATAATGGGGGTTTCCCATACCCGTTTGAAGCGAATGGTCTAATCCGCATGCACCCAGTATTAAAAATGTCTGACACAGGACCGGTTCCCTACACCCCAGAGCCAAGCTGCTTGTCTGCTCAGTTACACAGTAAAGGTTAACAAGGAATAACGAATCCAGCATCTTTACTAAGCATCAAACATGGAGGATGTGTAAAGCGCTTTACAAATACAGGCCATTGTGGCAATTTTGTACCACAGCAGAAGCCTGGCATGTTAAAAATCGCTTAATTTCTGATGCAATTGTGCTAGAACATTTCCGTTTTCCCAAGCAGCTCATGTCAAGAAAGTCAAAGCTCTTATGCATGTGTGAACACAACGTTTTGTGAAAATGAGTTAGAATCTCAGCAATCTCGACCTCAGGGTCAAGGTCAGAGGTGAAGTTTTCTAAAAATCATGTGAACGCAATAACTCCATAGGTGCATCTACTAGAAGGGCTTTTTTTCTGTCTTCAGTTCACCATCTTTATGGAAGTGCTATACTTACAGTAATGACTGGAGAGCCCATTTAGGTTCTAATAAAACCCGATTATCCTTTAACTTGCTGTCTGTACTGACACTGAACTGAAAGTGGCCTAAGAACCGGTGGTAGCGGGATGTAAGCCACTCATCAGCAGCTTCTGTTGCTGTGCTGATACTGCTCACACTGCACTCCTCCACACCAGAGGCAGTCGTAAAGTGCTTTAAAATAATAAAAGCATTTAAAGTGGCCATTAAAGTCAATGTCACTTCAGATTAACACGTGCGCCCCTGCGGTGTGCGCGCGCATATGAAACAGACATGACGCTTCATTTATTAAACACAGTCACAGCTACAGTGTCGACTGATCTGCTGATTAAAAGCCGCAGCTAGATGAGGTTACACGCGCGCGCGCGTTCACGGGACGAAGCAATCGTCAGCACTGCTGAAGTGCATTTTAATTGAGGGCAAATTTGCACGTTCTCTTTCCCCGAATGTATCGCCGCTGCGTCCCTCTCGTCGGCATGGTGGGTGGGTGATGAACTTCATCATCTATCATCGTTCTTCCTCCCGTACCATCTTGCTTTCTTGCATGAATTAGAATAATAACTGAGCTGACCGAAACTGGTAGAAAGGCAAGAAAGTGTGGAAGGGGCAGGGGGCCCCACTTCACACTTGAAGAATTTCTATGCTGGACACATTGGCTGATGCCAGCCGAAACACGGAGGAGGTTAAGTTTGATACAAATGCTGCGAGACATGTGCCCGGACTATTATACGTTTTCCTTACCACCGTGGATTTCTTTCTCTTTTTTTATGCTACAAGTTTCTCTCTTTTTATCTTTCATATTTTTTCTGTTTAAAATCCTCTCCCTCAAGTTGGACTTTTTTCTCCTTGGATGAATTTTCTTTTTCCCCACTATCCCTATATTCCAAGTTACAGCTTGCAGACTCTAAACTCTCTCCTCCTTTTACTTTCTCAACCTCCTTTGTCCTTCTATCTCCTTTTCACATCCTTATCTAAAGGCTGTGTCTGATAGATGGATCCGCTACATTTACTTGAATCTGACAAATGCAGCGCTTCTCTTCACAAATCATCACACGCTGTGGTGTGACGTGGAGGGCGGACAGTAGAAAAACACAGCATCGTCGGCACCTCCATGAACATGCAAACAAACACCGGGGCTCTTGGAGGTAGCTACATGCGTGCATGTTTGTGTATGCTCCACTGCCTCCATTATCAGAGCTTTTTTCTATTATTTTTGCCCTTTATTTGGCAGCATGCTACAAAAATATGTTTTTTTTTAGCAAACTAAATTATTAAAAGCTATTAATAATGCAACCTTCAAAGCCACAGTGATTCAATCCAAGTTACATTCATTTCTCATTCATATCCTTTGACTTCACTAAGCAACAGCTTAATACATACAATAAACTTTTCAAACAACTTTTTAAACATTTTAATTATTTGATTGTGAGGGCTGCCAAATGCACACCATAAAAAAAGAACCCAAAAAATAACAGTAGAGCAGGTTCCCCTTGTAATTGTGCACTGCTGTTTATTTCACTGAGCTTCAGGAGCAGTAACATTTACACCAATCAGCCACAACAATAAAACCACTGAGAAGAGAACTAAATAACCTCCATCATCTTGTTGCAAAGCAAGGTAATGCTTAGAAACCCTGAGTCCTGCTTGCATTCACTTTGAGCTTGTACTACCCAAACATTGTAACAGACAAGCTGAGGGGCAGGGAGGGGTGCCCAGCGGCATAATGCACCACAAAGACTCCTTAAGAAGAGCTCAGGGAACAAAACAAAGCAGTAACACAGGCTCCAACCTCTCTAGACTCCAGTCGGGCATCTAGTGTACACCTGAACCAACCCACCCCACAATGAAAGAAAAGTCTTCTTTCCGCTGCTCTCTTTAGGGGTCACCATGGTAACATCATCTACCTCCACCCTATCCTCAGCATCCTCCTCTGTCACACCAACCCTCTGCACTTCCTCCTCCACTACATCCATGAAGCTCTTCAACATCCTTTGTCCAGTATATCCACTATCCCTCCTCCGCACATGTCTCTAACTTTGTCTCCAAACTGCTGAGCCTGAGCCGTCCCTCTCATGTCCTCATTTCTACCTTTGTCTATTCTGCTCACTTCCAATGAAAACCTTAGCATCTTCAGCTCAGCCTCATGTACGGTAACCGTCCCGTATCTTTACTCCTTGAATCTTCACTGTTACACCTCCCATACGGAAAAGAAATAGTAAAAACTTATATGTGATTACTCATGAAAGTGGCCACTTTCGCATTACTTTCATACATTGTTTTAGTAAGTATCCAAAACATACAAGTTTCATTATATAATTTTTCAACGGATCTTATATCTGTTTTCACACTTATATGCTTTTCATACAAGTTTCACACAAGACAGATACAAACTTTATAAGATTTATATATATCTTTTCCATATGGGCTGTCTCTCCCTCTCATTCACACTTGTGTTTACATTCTGTTTTTTTTTCTGTTGACTTTCATTCTTTTCTCTCTCCTGGGCATACCTCCACCTCCCACTGCAGATCACAGCGTCGTCTGCAAACATCATATTCCACAGAGACGCTTGCCTGATGTCGTCTGTTGGTCAATCGGCCCTGCAAACAAGAACGGTTTCAGAGCCAAACGCTGAGTAACCGTGTACTTTTTTACTCTAAAATGTTGTACTTTTGTATATTTGTTATGTATAAGTTGCAGATCTCCCGACACAGCCGTGAGGTCCTCAGCCAAGGCCCTTGTAGTCATCCCACAATCTCGGCCAAGGATGATCGGGGATCTGATGGGTGAGTTCACTTTCATCTTCTAAATCCCTTTTAAATACCTATTTTTATTAGCAGGCTTTTTCTGTGCTTCCATTTTAACTTATTGCTACAGTATGTTGCTCTTCATAATTATTTTATCACCTTCTCATAGTGATCTTTAACTTATCTTAATTCTTCTATATTTGCTTTTAATTGGCCTTTTTTGTTTTGATTTTCTTTATTCCATGTTTTGCATTTCATTGTGTTGCCAGCATTCATACACCTGATGTAGTTTCACCTTCATCTCTTAAATATTTTATTTGCTGTTTGTTTCCTATCGATCAACCACTCTGAGTTTAATTATTATTAATTATTATTTATCTCTGGCTCTCTTCCACACCGGATCTTTTCGTTGCCTGATTTTTGGGGTTTTCTCTGTTTATTCTAGAGTCCTTATTTTAAAGTATAAAATGCTTTTCTATATAAATAAAATTGAATAAACTGAAATTGTTTCAGACTCATTTCTCTTGTTGTTTTTTTTTGCACTTGCTTCAGCCTCCTGTACTCAGTCCTGGACAGATGGCCACCAGAGCCAGAAGTCCTTCTGGTTATTGTGCATTTATAGTGAGTTCCTCTTTTAGGTCCCTCATCTACTTCACAGTAGCCACTGTTATTGTCATAGAGAAAGCTGATGTTACGGAGACCCTCCACATCTGTCTGGGGATGTCAGTAACTAGGGTTAAAAGGTTTCGCTTGTTTTACACGTAGGTGTCGTACATGTGCCCCTCGTTCAAGCTTATCAGCTGCATGTGCATGTGGGGTAGAAGACAGTAAGAGAAACTGATGCGGGGCAGTAAATAGGATGGTGCATAATGGGTAAATTTTTTCCTATATGTTGGTTTGATTTCCTTTGACCAAAAAAAGCGCTTTAAGTGGATTTTGGAAAGACGGGATTTTTGAATGAGGGATAAAATGATGAGAGCATGACAAAAGATTATGCACATACAAATGGAGAAAGCCATTTTTAAAACAACTAAAGCACTCAGTGTGAGTCAGAGACAATAAATCCAGCAATTTGACAACGTGCGTGAAAGGTGCCATTTGTAGCATTTTTTCCATTCGTTGTCATTTTGTACTTTAAAACATTTAAGACACAATAGACAACGTGGCCGTGACAGCGGTTGGTAGCTTTTATTTCAGGGTATTTTTTAATTTGCTTGTTTTGTTTTCTTGGTTATTTTAGTAATTAAAGCTCCGTGTCTATTAAAACATTTCCAGTTTTACCCCCTTAATTACTCAAAAACGTGCTTTTTCCTTTGTTGATTGCTCGTCAGTCTCTTCAGAAACTGCAGAGACTTCTGCATTTTTTATAAAATTCAATTGTCAGTAATAAATTCAGTTAAATTAATAATAATCGGATTGCATTTTTTGTGCATAACATCATAACTTTAGCTCTAGAATGAATTAAATGAATGCATGTAGTTTGAAAGAGGTAGTCTGCAGATTAATCAAGGTCTACGTGTTGGTGTTTACAACTTTAGTAAGAGGACAAAGAAACTTCTTTCTTCTGGTCACACTAAGAAAAAATGTGGGGAAAAAGATGTAGGTTATGATGTGCAAATGACCTGTGAGTCATGGTTCTGTGTCGTGCCCTCAGGTGTATCTGGTCTGGCCCGATGAACTAAAAGCCAATAAAAAGGAGGCAGGACGCTGGTTCTCTGTCTCTCTCCCTTGCCTCCTCTCCCTTCTGGCCCCTGAAACAGCAGCAGTTCGTGCTGATTTAGCCTTTGTTTTGCTGTTCTCTTTGATCCATCCTGAAGTCCTTTACGTTTTCACACTGGGTTAGGTTAGAAGGAAAGACAATCAATCTTATGGAGCTTTTTTGGCTGGTCTGACTGGATGAGCAGCTTCTCTTATTTTTGTTAATTTTGACCACCCCACCAGTCTTCTGTTGATGTATGGTAATTCTTTACTTGATTTTAATAACAATAAAACTTGTGGCTTTTTTGTATTTCTTTCTAGTACCGAGACCTCTGGGGGCTGATAAGCAAAAACCAATTACAGCAGGCTGATTTTTGTAGCTTGCAGTGTATCTCACTCTAGTATCTGTATCAGTATTGCTAACCTATCTGGTTAGGACATATTTGATCTTTCTGCGTCTGGTTTGCGAGCCACTTCCAGGGCTGGATTCTGTGTCTTGGAAAAAATAAAAAATCCCATGTAAACATCTGCACACATTATCAGGCAGCAAAGCCAAAATTCTTTATTAGGTACACCTTGGTATCAGGTCGGGCCCATGTTTTTGCCTTCAAGACCGCATTAATTCTTCACAGCGCAGATTCAACAAGGTGCTGTAAACATTCCTCAGAGATTTTGCTCCATATATAAATGTCAGCATCACACAGTTGCTGCAGATTTGTCAGCTGCACGTCCATGATGTGATTCCCCTGTTCGACCACATCCCCAAAGGTGCTCTACTGAATTGAGATCTGGTGACTGTGGAGGTCATGAGTACTGTGTTCAAAGAACCAGTTTGAGTCGATTTGAAATTTGTGACCATCAGAAGATGGGTACACAAAGAGGTGTTCGACAATTCTTATGTAGGTCGTGTTTAAATGATGTTCAGTTGGTACTAAGGGGCCCAAAGTGCACCAAGGAAATATCATCCACATCATTACACTACAACAACCAGCCTGAACCGCCGATATGAAGCAGCAGGCTTTCATATTGTTAACAAATAATGTTGCAGCAGAAATTGAGACTCGTCAGACGAGGAAGCATTCCTGCTGTCCACTGTTGGTGAGCCCGTGCAAATTACATCCTCAGTTTCCTGTTCTTAGACAGAAGTGGCTGACTGGTGTGCTCTTCTGCTGCTGCTGTAGCCCACCTGCTTCAAGGTTCAACATGTTGTGCATTCAGAGATGCTCTTCTGCACACCTTTGTTGTAACGAGTGTCTGTTTGAGTTTCTGTTGGTTTGAAGCAGTTTCGTAATTCCCATCTGACTTCTGGTATCAGACATTTTCTCCCAAAGAACTGCCACTCGCTGGATTTTTGTCCTTTTCTTTCTCTATAAAACCCAAAAATGGTTGTGTGGGAAAATCCCACAATATCAACAACAGTGACACAGTCAAAGTCATCATGATGCTCAGTTTGAACAACAGCAGCGCATATTGTCCATGCCTAAATTGAGTTGCTGCCATGTGTTTGGCTGATTAAATATTTGCTTTAATGGCCAGGCAGTGCGTATATATGTATCGCTCACATTATATACATATACATATATCAAGTCTAAATAAAGTCTGTTTGAAAGTCTGCACTTCTACATAGGTCTAATTACTCTTAGCCCAACAGATGGAGCAAACTGTTTTAAAGGAGGAAGAACTGCACAGGGAGCACTGGGGTGTCATGTACGACTGAGCAGGGTTGGCTACATCTGGGTGCCATCAAAAATGTGTTAACACCATCATCAAACAGCCAAACCCTAGTTAGTCACTGATTCACACTGGCATCAGCAAAAAACTACAAAGAGGGAATATAGGACTTCTTCTTGACATGTGTGAGACATGAGCTGATCACCTTTCCCACTTTGCATGTAACATGTCATTGTTGTTGTTGTCAGGCTTGTTCTAGGCTGAAAAAGAAATCACATTACTCCTTTAAAAAAAAAAACGCCACTCATGCAAATAGCACTGAAATTCTCATATTTCTTATTATCTGTCCAAAAAAAGTGAAAATACAAACACCCCCGTGTTCCTTATCTGACATCTCATAGCAAAAAGCAATGTGAGTGCCGCAGCTCTGTGCCTCCCATGCAGCGTCTGTAGCCAGTAAATGGGCCCTCGCTGCGCTGCTGCTAGTTGTGTGACCAATTTGACCAAAAAGCCCTATCAAACCCCTGCCCCTCTTGTTCCAAAAGGTCACAAGCACTTCAAAGGGGAACCCTTATTCAGTCAGCAGTGGGGATATGAAGGAGTAAGTTCCAGTGCGCGAGCTTCCTGCCTTTTCCGCCGCCGTCCAGGCTGTATTCAGAAGCTTCTCAGGGGGATATGATCTACAAATCAAGCCTTGCTCGTGAGTCATACCACCAGCCGAATCCCCCGCCCACCGCCCGGTATTTTTTTTCTCCTCTTTTTCTTTTTGAGCAAACAAAGGTGTTTTGCTTTTCATCTCAGCCGACATATGGGAATACAGAAGGAGAGTAAGGGAAGAAGAGAGGATTTGTAAGTAAAACACCATGGGGGGGTCATGAGATAGATTGTGAGAAAAAGTGGACGGGGTATTTTATATGCTTAGGAGTTAAAAAAGAAATACAAGCAAGCCCCCTCCATTCTCTCCGCAGATCTGCTATAGTGATTGCAGTCTGCGTGGGTTGGGGGCATCAAGTTGATGCTGCGTGTATTTGTGTTTAAAGTGTGTGCGAGATCAAACCCACACCAGATCTCAGGTCGTGTTTGATCAGATTTTCAAGATAATCAAATGCGGGGATGACAAGGCGATCCAGGCTGCACGTAATAAAGAACAAAAAGGAGGATTAAACGACCATTAATGCAGTTCGCTTTGGATTCGATTCCCATGAACGTCACTTTGCAGTTTTCGCACCGTGCTCACGCTGCACCAGCACACTGTGTTCTGCACATCCTGACTGAGGAGTGCACGTCTTGTCTACAGGTGGGAAGATCGATCCAAATATCAACCGTATCGATACCAATGCATGTATTAGTATCTGATCAATACTAGCCTGGTAGGATCGATCCTCTAAGTTCAGTATGTAGCTCACTGAAATTTTCAGAAATTAAAAAGTTGAGTGTTGACTGTGATGTCTAGTTTACTTACAGCCTACGGCACATTTAAACAACGGAAGTTGACCCAAAGAGCCTTTGAGACAGGCACATTTACACGATTTCCAGAAAACTCAGTTTCAAAATACATGAAAAGCTGGAAGTTCTGTTTTGTTGAACTAATTATTGTTAAAAGTAAAAATCGCAGTGATTTAGTCATAATTAATATCTATGCATAAGCTGCCTTCAAAAGTATCGGTATTGGTATCGGTAATAGTGGCCCTATATTTACTTGGTATCAAATCGATACCAATATTTGAAGTATTGCACAGCACCAGTCCTGTTATATGTGTGTGTGTGTGTGTGTGTGTGTGTGTGTGTGTGTGTGTAACTCCAGTAAGAGATTTTAGTTGGACAGCCTTCACGTTGATTGACCCACTAGCTTCCAGTAAGCCCCAGTCCAGTATAGAAGTGATGGGAAGAATTCATCAGCAGGAATTTTAATTATTGCAAATTCTGCTTCATTTACTTTTTCAGGCCAACCCCCTTTGTGTTCATTTGTACTTTGGAATTTTATTCTTGAAATACTTTGGTGGCTCTCTGTCATTAATTCGGGCTTAATTGCACGCCATTAGTTTTACAGGAGACTTCCCTTTTTATTTGGAAAAGCAGAGAGGCAGTTCTGCAAAGGAGGGAAAAAAACGCTACTCAGCATCTTAGCTCTCGCTAAAATGCACCGCTAATACAACATTAATTAGAAAAAATTAGTGTTTGAACCTTTTTTTAAAGAGTCGCTCTTGCGGTAGATCGCGGTGGGGAAAAATCTTTACCTGGAAATTGATTTGTGAATGGAGCCAAGTGTAACTATTTCATTAGACGCACTGTAGCACCGAAAGAAGCTCCACCATCAGTGACTCAATTTCCAGAACCCTCTTCTTCTTTTTTTATATGCAAGTAAATTTGCACATTTAAGCATCAGAATACACACAGTGAGCATTAAAGGGCTTTTCTGCAGATATCTGTGCTTCACTTCGTCCCTGTCCGTGTCTCCAAGAGTGTTAAATACACCCAACTACATCAGCAGACCATTTTCTGCCTCCGTGTATCTCCATAACCCTCCCCACCCTCCTGTCAGAAGACTGGACCGCACAAGCTTCACCAACACCAGCTCGCCTTGTGTCACCTGCCCCCCCCCCCGCTCTCGCGCTCTCCTCTCTCCGTCTCTCACTTCTTTCTTGTTTGTTTTGTTTGTGCCCCTCTCCTCTCTTCCTCCTCTTTTCCAATAAGAACAATAGGTTATGGAACGCATTTTCCTGCGGCATTACTCACAGGCACCAGCCGCCACATGCCATTAGCCTCAGCCGAGGGAAGAGAGCGAGAGAGGGGAGCGTTGGGCGGATGGCGCTTTTGGGGCATATCGTTTCTGCCATCTAGTGGTGCGCGAGCAGAAGTGAACGCAGAGAAATGTAGGGAGGGAGAGAGAGGAGATTGTGTTCATGAGCTGGTTTCTAGATGGCAAATTTCCATCCAATTTGTTGAAAGCAGAATACAATACTTGTTTGTCAAGTTGTTCTTTTTTCTCCAGCTGAACAGGTATGATTGGATCTAGCTCCAACCCGTGCCGTTGCCATGTCAGCCTCTATTCAAAGATATTGCAGCGCAACATGGTTTTACTTATTACCAATTATTAAGAGATATTTTTTAATGGGATACAGATCCATTAAAGCAGTACCCCACCCCCCAACCCCACACGTGTTTTTCCTGATTTTCTCAAAATTAAAAAAAAACAACACACACTCAAAAAGCTGGCAAACAGTATAAATTAATTCTCGACTGTGACATTTTAATGACATTAAAAGGCACCATGGGGATTTCAAAACAAAAAACCCAAACATTTCATGATGTCTTGGGGTTCATTAAGTATAATTTTCCTGTCACATATCAAAAAATACCTTCAGCACGTTGGCAATTTGTAATCAATAAATCAAATCACTTTTTTTTTTTTTTTTTTACCGTTAATGGCTGTGATTACTCTGCCTTGAACTGAGCCCGAGTCTTTCTGATGTCACTGTCCAGCCCACACGTGCACAGAAGCCTCTTCTGTCGGTTGTTTTCCTGCAAACTGCACGCTACTTTCCGTGCATGAAATCAATCGTTTGGTAATTTTTTTTGTACCTGCAGAGATCCATTGACTTGCACAGCGGGTGGGTCGTTTAGCATAAGCCAAAGCTTTATGAGTGGAAGGATAAAAGCTCTGTCATATAGGAGATATTATGTTCAGCATGTAGCAGCTTCCGCTGATACACATTGTGGCCACTCTCCAATAAATATCACTTGTTTTTTCAGGGGTTTTTTTTGTTTCTGGTAGCTTATGAAAAGCACCTGCCTGAACATGACCATCAGATTTCAGGACTTTATTATTAGTTTGTTTGACTATGCAACTTGGCTAAAGCACCGCATTTGTGCTGAGTGCTGCAGCTTGGGGTACGGGGGCAGGGTGGGCGGTAGCTGTATGGGTCTTTTTTGTGGAAGACATCTAGACGTGACAGCGGTCGAGGCCAAATCAAATGAGTCATAGCAAAAATTCGCTATTATTAGAAACTTGTTATTTTCCACTGTCACACTGTTCTGCCTTACTGGGACACTTAAATAGAGAAAAGATCCATTTACTGATTAGCAGCACTTGTGTTGACAGTTCAGGCCTTTAGAGCCAGTTTCACACTATCACATGCTGCACATATTTCGAAATAGCCCAGTTAAGACAGGTTTTATCATTGCTGGAACAACTCTGTGTGGGGTTTTTGTGAGGGTGCAGAAGGCGGGACAGTGGAAAATTACACGTTGGCTCACACTGGTGCAATCCAAAACATCACCCGGACTTTGGACAAGGGAGCCAGCCACTAAACAGGGAAAAGTAGCGTATGTCTCTAAATAGCACTCATAGGTGTGGTTAGTTTTGCTTCATGTGATTTGCAAAGGTTGCACAGTTTTCTAAACCAACTTCATTTTCACATCAAGCACAGAAAATAAGTGGTGCTTTTTTCAGTGTTAAATATCGGTGAAATTACCAGTATTAACGCTAATGCTAATAGCGCACCCAGCTTAAATATTCTCCTCTCTGTTTTGTGCCATGACAGAGGAACTGCCAGAAACACAAATGCAACATGATCAGTTGTAGTGCTGTACGATAATTTTGGTGCCAAACTGATACAAAGAATATACATGGCCAGTATTGATGATACCAATACCGATACCAAATGAGCAGTTTGTGTAGGGGTTTTATTTATGAGATGAATCATCATCAATTTCATCAATCACTATGATTTTTACTTTCCACAATACTTAGATAACACATGAAAACACACATTTCAGCTTTTCATGGATTTTGAAACCATGTTTTTTGGACTTTGGGTCAGCTTCTGCTGTTTAAAAGTGATATAGGCTATAAACAATACATGTGACAGTCAAAACAATAGGTTCAGAAATTATACATAGTACATTTTCATTTATTTAAGACAATTCTGTGGAACTTAAAGAATAGAAACAAAGTATCGATGCTATTGGGCTAGTATCGATCCAATATCGATACCAGTGTTGGTATCGATATTTGTAAATACAACTATGATTTTTTGTTGTTGTTGTTTTTATGTCAAAAAGGCATAACGCATTAGTAAATCTGGGCCTTAATGTCTGAGGCAGCTGCATTTTGCACCTTTTGCTGTTTCTGGCAGTTAATCGGGTAATCGTGTCTTTAAAAGTTTCAGGCTCTGCTGCACATGTGAAAGTGGCTTCAGTTGATGGCCTGCAGGCTGCTGGTGCTGGATCATAGGTCATGCTGTGACATAGCAAATATGTCAGGCTGCACAGAGGATAAATACAACAGAATACAAGTCAGTGCAATGTTCATCAGAAATGTTGAGGCTCAGTGTTACGTGAAGTGGAGAAAGCTACGTTTCACTTTTTTTTGTTTGTTTGTCTTTAAACATATTGTCCATAAGCCATTTCTTTCATAGGTAATTATTCCTTCTCTTTCTTCTCATGTTTGCTGTTTGCTTCAAATGGTCGACCTACCAAATAGAGACAAAATGTAACAAATGGATCTTTGGACGCAGGATTACATGTACTTAAGTTGTGTTTTCCACATTATTTGTAATAGCTTCAATATTCTGGGTCTCATTTAAAAGGCTAACATTAGCCAGCTGCAATTTCTGCTGCTGGGAGTTTCAGGTTCAATCATTTTAAAAATATAGGGCCAGTTACGCACTTACAGTTTAGTCACTCTGAGACCATGTGTCTCTAAAATCTTCTATTTACTCTTGAATATGCAGAGAATCAAACAGGAGTTACCCCCACCACATCTGACTGCTGGATTCAAATCACATCAATTAGAAATTGTGTGTGTGTGTTAAAGCTGCATGAGCGAATGTGAGCAAGACACGGAAAATGGGTGTTAATGTCAGCAGAGAAAGAAAAAAGCGGCGCAGCACCCCTGAGATGAGGGAGGTGGGGGCGTGTGCAGACTTCTCAGCCCCCTGTTCTCGTTAATCTGACGGGGAGAACAATCCACGAGTGAGCGTCAGCAGGCAGCCTTCAGACACTGGGTGAGCTTTTTCTATCTCCCTCTTGTTTGGCTCCCCTATCTCTTTCCCTCCCCTCCCTCCCCTCTCCACTTATGCCCCTTCTGCCTCTATCTCTTTCTTTAGCCTTGCCTCTCGTCTCTTTCCATCTCCTCTCCCCCTCTTGCCGTCTCCTCTGATAAATCTCCCCCCCCTGCTGCTTTTCTCCTCCTCTGTCTCTCCCCATCTCTCTTCTTCCCTCTGTTGGCCGCTCCCATCTCGCCTGTATCTATTGCTTTATCTCCTCCCTTCCCTCCCTAAGCCTCTCCTTTTGTTTCATCCCCCCCACCCCGCACATCTCTCCCATCCCTTCGCCCGCTCAACGTCTCTTCCCATTTTGCGTCCTCTCTCCTTCGCTCATTTCCTCTTTTCCTCTCTTTCTCACTCGGTCTCCGCCTGCAGGACTATTCAGTAGATTAAGTTCAGCGGTGGCGGCAGTGTTGCTGATTCAGCCATATTCTTTCAAATGACCTAAATCCTCAGTCTGGAGAAACCTCACACTGATTGCATTCTTCTCCTTCTGTCTGTCTCGCCTTCTTTTCATGCATGCAGTCACACACAAATACACACCTCTTATTGATCTCAGAGAGTTGGCCTCTTCCTTTTCCTTTTTTACATTTTTTGGCCAAATCCTCGCTCTGTTTCTAAGCAGTGTGCGTGTGTCTGCGTGTTTGCTCTCTCTACAGTTGCTATATCAATATCAGTAGCAAACCTGGAGGCTTATTTCAAGACTATTTTTCTTCACCGTCTCCAATCTTCTTTGTTTCTCCTGATCACAGTCGAGCTGCGTTGGCATGTTCATGAAGATAAGGCCATATTTTTCCCCCCTCTTCAGCCGCAACGTCAAAGCTGCTTGATAGAGAATGTCTTCACAGCCGTGTCTACAAATGAGTTTTGAATACCGCACATTGAATGTCACTTGCAAATTGACGCCCCGACTACATACATTTTTGCTTTCTTTGATACACCCCATATTTTGCTTTTGTTCTGTCAGGAACATGGCACTTTTATTGGCACGACTTGAAAGGAAACAAGAAACCAAATCAAAATTTGCATATGTTATTCCCATGACATTAGACAGCCCCGCGTCGAACGCAAGAGAAACAAGAGCAAGAAAGTTTTACAGAAAGTTGCTAAACTAAAGAAACAAGTTGTCACCACCAAACTGCAACTCTGCTCCGGTAATAAGGTGCCTTGGTCAAGCGCAGACTCATCGCGGAGTGTCGAACAGGTGACAGCAGCAGCTCTGTCAGGCTGTGTTTAGGCCTGCGCTAACATGACCTTTCACTGAACCCAAAATTATTTCAAGCACATTTCTAATATGTGGTTGTGGGAACACTGCAAATGTTCAGTCTGTAGCTGCATTAATAGAAGTGTGCTATAAATGGACTACATTCATCTACGCATAGATGGAAGTATAAAATGTACCACAGCAGGTGGGGCTTGGAGGACCAGAGTATAATTAGTTATGGAGTGAGACTAATATAATGCACAGAGTTATATAGAAGCAAAACTTTGCTCATACTACAATGCTCTTAGTTCACTAACGCTAAAGTCATACTGGTGACAACAGATGTGTCTGTGAAAGTTCTCAGTCATCCAGGTCATCGTAGTCTAAGGAGCTTGCAAAGAAAAGCGTCTGGACTTCTTTAAGTTGCTTGAAGACATTTCACCTCTCATCCGAGAAGCTTCTTCAGTTCTAAGGTCAAATGGTGGAGAGTCCTCCACATGAGCCAAGGTGTGAAAACGGGTGTAGGTCACAATCAGGCAAGGTTTCGAGTGAACCCATTGTGAAACCTAGCCCCACCCTATCATGCGATTTCCTGATGTCAAATGACCTGGGATGTGAGTGGGCGTTAAGGCGTCTGGGAAGGGATCTCAAAACTGGATTATAGATGGCAGACAGTTAGTGTTGTAAACCACCACCTCTGTTCAAAGATGGTCGCTCACAGTGGACATAGATGGCTTCTTACACTCCTCTTTCAAGTGTCTTCAGACCTCAAAGACAAAATTATAGTGTGCAATTAACAATCTCAATACTCTTAAAATGATTGCCTCATAGATTTGGAAATTATGCCACAAATAGTGATGCATTCAGCAACCTTGCTATTATATAGGAATATAACCAGAAAACCACCAGTTGAGTCCCTTACTGTAAAGAGGGGAGCACAGTTGTGCACATCGTGGAGGCTGGCATGTAGGCAGTCTGTTTGCATTTATAAATCTGACGGCAGTTGCTTGGAGACCTTTGCTAATCTATCTGAGAGTGATCGCAGTCAGTCCAAGCTGGAGCACAACTGTTTGGAGACAGGTTCCCTTCCACCAGGCGACCTGTGCAATGGCTCTGCAATCAAAGCGGTCATTCATAGAGGTTGCGGGTACTGTGCGCTGAAGGTCTTGGTAACCAGATGCATTCAAAGCAATCACCAGGTAACCACTAATTTTCCATAGCTGATCTGTGTGTAGTTGTCCTATTTTTACTTTGCAATCGGTAACTGAATGCAAAAAATTCAGTACAGATGAGAAAAATATAGTTTTATTATCCTGTATATATCAGTGCAGTTATGTTCTCAGACAGCTGCATATGTTCACTGATTTACTCCAAAGACAGGTGCCAGTGGAAAAGCAGTAGTGTAACCAAAGTGGTTAAGGTGCATTGCTGAAATGCTTTAAACGTCCAAATCCATTTTTGGAGCTGTCTAAATAATTGGGTGTGATCTTTGACCGATTTTCTTAATGTCATTTTTGGCATTCAGTACAATCAGTCAAGCATTTTACTTAGAAACCAAAAAGTCGCCTTGTTGATGATGTTAGAGAATAACTAATTATCAGAGGCTTCAGGGTTCCTTCTCTAAGGAAAATAAATGCTTGCAGTTAAATGTTATGGTAAGTCGTGTAGCTGACGTGTTACAATGTGGGCCAGGCTGGTAGAGTCTGACATTTCCATCCCTGGAGCTACACTAACAAAATACTTGAGTTTTCTAATGTTGCCTATTTATTGTTAAAACAGCCTGAAAAGCACTTTTGATTGGAAGTAAACAGCTAATGTTATTGTGGTAACCACAGGTTTCACGAGTGGCGGGCTGCTTGTCAGGTGTGCCGAGACATTTCCGAGTGACTTAAGGGCTGTTTTAGCTTGAATCATCAATTTGATGTTATAGCAAAAAGGAGCAAGTTAACAGAGCTCCTAGAATCCATGCATAAGATGTCATCTCGACCGTACACTGCTCACGCTCTCACTACAGCCTAAAAACACACATAGCCTGACGATGGAAGAGACATGGAGAGTATCAAGATGCAGACCGAGATGTAGCTAAATACTGAAAAATAAATGCGAGTTATGGACCTGGCCAGGCAAAAACAAACAAAAAACAAGCTAAAACTAAAGCTATTTATATTCAGTCATCAAGCAAAAATATCAATTTGAACATTTGACATACAAAACAAACAGCCTATACCTTTTAAACAGATAATAAGATACAGAGTGAGAACAGTGTCTGCATGTGTGCATTCATATGTGCTTTGACTGGTGAGTTTTTGGGTGCACCCATATCCTTTGAACACTTTCAAAACCCAGTGTTCATCTTTAAGAGAGTTAGTATATAACTATACTAGTACGGATGATAGACGTGTTATTAAAAAAAAACTACATTCAAAAATATAAATTACAAATTGTTCTTTTTGTATGCTTTTGGAGAGTTATTGGTACCGACTCTCTCTCAAGTTCCTGTCACTCATACTTTGAGTGCAATTTAAATGAAATGGGCTAAATTAAAGGTGAATTTTACTATTACTGCTTTTGTTCTTTTTTCCATATTTTCTGTAGAAGGTATCTAATATCATTACGGTGAATTAATTTAAATGGTCATGTAGAGAAACTCGGAGACGGCCTTAAATTGCACGCCTACATAGTTGATTTGCATTAAGAGATTTGGCTCGAGTGGAGTTGAATTTCCAGCCTGAACTACTGGGTGTCACCAAATTAACAGTGCTTATAGCACTAACTTAAGTTTCATGGGATCAAGAGTTTATTCAGTTTTCTGAGCATCGATTTTCTTAATGTCATTTTTGGCATTCAGTACAATCAGTCAAGCATTTTACTTAGAAACCAAAAAGTCGCCTTGTTGATGATGTTAGAGAATAACTAATTATCAGAGGCTTCAGGGTTCCTTCTCTAAGGAAAATAAATGCTTGCAGTTAAATGTTATGGTAAGTCGTGTAGCTGACATGTTACAATGTGGGCCAGGCTGGTAGAGTCTGACATTTCCATCCCTGGAGCTACACTAACAAAATACTTGAGTTTTCTAATGTTGCCTATTTATTGTTAAAACAGCCTGAAAAGCACTTTTCTCATCCAACACCAATTATTGTCAAGTTGTGAAAGCACTTAAGCCACAGTTGCTAAAGTGTTTTCCAACTGTGACCAACCAATATCTCTGATTAGTAGCACTTAAGGGTGTTTTCACACTTTGGCTAATTACATGAGTCTGAACTGAAGTCAATATCTGTGATAATACAAATATCATTTGTTTGAGTCTTTCGGACTTATTCACTCATGCTAACTAGGCACTGAAATTGAATATTTGAAACAATCAGGTCGGCTATGTTCGTCTAACAAAACCGTTTAGACATTAACCGTAGCGTCTGAATGTGGAAACATTGTTCAAATTCCTTAATTTGATCTTTACAGAAGAAACGTCATCACTTCTAACACATCTAACCCTTTTGTCCTCTATTAGTATGACTTTTTCAAGCTATCCTCTGATGAAAGGAGACACTTGTTGGTTCTGTTTCCATGTTGGGCAACAGTTCTTCCCACCCCGCCCTCCAATTCACTCCTCACACTCTCATTAACATAAGCGGTCATGGATACATACACACACATCCCCCCCCCCACACACACACACACACACACACACTTGAAAAGTAAAATTGGGCAAAATTGGGCTTGGCATACATGAGCCAGGTGAGGAAACACTATCACACGGAGCCGTCTGCACCGGGAGTTGGTCACAGATCGCAGTCTCCAGGCCGGGCACACAGCTGGAGGGAGGCAAAGAAGCCCCCCAGCTAGGCCTTTGGTTATACTGGTAGACGTGCCACCAATGAGGAGTTGCTAATATAATATAGGTATAAAAGACAGTGAGGGCAATGCAGAAGTGCTTTAAACCTGCATAATTGCTATTGGACAACAGAAGACAGCTCCCGTGGATATAAAATTAAGTCTGATTGTACACAAGTCTTTGATTAAGTGTTCCTACTTTGATTTATGACCGCAGTAAATACTTTCATGATCAGTTTTTGATGTTGCTAGTGTCAATGATTATTTTTTTGTCAACCCAGCACTGCATTCATTTTCTAAACCAGGGGTTTACAGCTGTCTAAAAACTAATTTCTAAGTCAAATTAGAGAAAAAACAGGACAACCTAACTAAGATCAGCGGTTGCCCAGTGCATTGAACGTTTGTTCCTTTTGGCAACTGACTGCAAGTAGCTGCAGCGACCACTTTCCATCACAAGGTGATTGGACAGCTCGGCTGGTGGGAAGCAACTTGTTTCAACTGAAGTCTATCTCAGACTGTCTGGTCTGCAAATGATCACTGTCTAATTTATAAACACAAAGTTAGTTTGATACGGGATATGTCCCTTTTTAATAGGGGACTCAAGTAAACTGGTGTCCAACTGGTTGGACTGTGGTTACATTCCTATATAAAAGTAAGGTTGCTGAGCCCTGTGTCATTTTGCAGTTTATTTGGCATCTAGCAGCAACTATTTCACTATCTGTGGAGGAATTTCTGTTTCAAATCTCTCTGTTGGCTGTTCAGTCTCTTTACACATTATTAAATATGTGTTAAATGATTGCTAATGCACCTTGTGAGACCTTCAGCTGCTGATTAAAAGCGATTACCTGCTAAAACACAAGCTGGCTTTTATTGAGAAGCAAGTCTGTTTGGCTGTAAGCAGACACGCTAGTTTGCTCTTGTGTTGAGTTTCTCACCACTCAAGTTTTTGATTGGGAGTAAACAGCTAATGTTATTGTGGTAACCACAGGTTTCACGAGTGGCGGGCTGCTTGTCAGGTGTGCCGAGACATTTCCGAGTGACTTAAGGGCTGTTTTAGCTTGAATCATCAATTTGATGTTATAGCAAAAAGGAGCAAGTTAACAGAGCTCCTAGAATCCATGCATAAGATGTCATCTCGACCGTACACTGCTCACGCTCTCACTACAGCCTAAAAACA
The DNA here is from genome assembly GCF_057381915.1 of Diplotaxodon limnothrissa. Lineage (NCBI taxonomy): Eukaryota > Metazoa > Chordata > Actinopteri > Cichliformes > Cichlidae > Diplotaxodon > Diplotaxodon limnothrissa. The sequence continues at coordinate 51,369,450 of NC_140598.1, read as the reverse complement.
CACATAGCCTGACGATGGAAGAGACATGGAGAGTATCAAGATGCAGACCGAGATGTAGCTAAATACTGAAAAATAAATGCGAGTTATGGACCTGGCCAGGCAAAAACAAACAAAAAACAAGCTAAAACTAAAGCTATTTATATTCAGTCATCAAGCAAAAATATCAATTTGAACATCTGACATACAAAACAAACAGCCTATACCTTTTAAACAGATAATAAGATACAGAGTGAGAACAGTGTCTGCATGTGTGCATTCATATGTGCTTTGACTGGTGAGTTTTTGGGTGCACCCATATCCTTTGAACACTTTCAAAACCCAGTGTTCATCTTTAAGAGAGTTAGTATATAACTATACTAGTACGGATGATAGACGTGTTATTAAAAAAAAACTACATTCAAAAATATAAATTACAAATTGTTCTTTTTGTATGCTTTTGGAGAGTTATTGGTACCGACTCTCTCTCAAGTTCCTGTCACTCATACTTTGAGTGCAATTTAAATGAAATGGGCTAAATTAAAGGTGAATTTTACTATTACTGCTTTTGTTCTTTTTTCCATATTTTCTGTAGAAGGTATCTAATATCATTACGGTGAATTAATTTAAATGGTCATGTAGAGAAACTCGGAGACGGCCTTAAATTGCACGCCTACATAGTTGATTTGCATTAAGAGATTTGGCTCGAGTGGAGTTGAATTTCCAGCCTGAACTACTGGGTGTCACCAAATTAACAGTGACTTTTAAGGACTAAAGTTTTAAAAGGAGAATGTGTGTAAAATCTCACCACTAGATGTCAGTAGATTACAGTCACTTGACTTCTGTTTTCTTACTGCTAGCAATTTAACTGCTAGCTATCGATATATGTTCACGTCTATTTACTCTAGAGGAGGCTGTAAAATTTGGTGAAATGACTCTGATACAAGTTGATGAGTCAGTAAAACTTACTTCTGTCTGATGAGAGTGATATTGAGGTGAGTTGCTGAGCATATACGTACTTTTTCTGTCCATAAGCGCTGCTGTTTTTCTTCTGTTACCCTGCTAGCTGTTGCTAGCCGGTTTTAGCTGACGCTAATGAAACTTTCTTTGAAGTGGCTCTAACACTGTAGTCTGACTCGGACACTTGGTGAATAAAATTTCATATGATGCGAGAATGTAATAAAACTAGGGATGTGTGAATTTAGCAATTAAAGTTAGCTTAGCATATAACCAGCTATTGATGCTATTTAGCCGACTCCTTGTCAGCGATCTGGAGACAGGAGAGTCACTCGCCTAATCTGCTGACAATAAGTAGTTTTGACAATATCGGGAATAAATAAGCATTTTATACAAGTTTTTGTGTATTAGAACTTTGACTTAAATTCAAAGCAATGAGGCATGAGGTGAGGAGGAAGAACCTGAGGTGGAAACGAGAGAAGAGCAAGAGCAGGGCTGGAGGAAGAGAAGGAGATAATATACCTGTTCAAATGTTAAATGGTCATATATTGTTTTAAAAAGAGCTATTTGTGATCTTTAAATTAAAAGTAACTAATAAGGTATGCTACATATGTATGTGGCCGGTCTCAAACAACACAAACAATTCGCCGCTCCAATGTATTTTTAATAAATTAATCCAAAGTTAATGCGTCAGTTTGTTGGAAGATGTTAATTAGCCATTAATCAATGGATATTTATCAGTACAAGGCTCTGTTTTTTCTATTAAACAACTTCAAATTGTGCAGATTGTAGCTTTAAGAACTTGTCTACACATTTAGAGAAGTAGAAAGCATTGTGAAAGAATGTGTTTCCAGGCTGCATGCAATTTCAGAAATTCAAGCTCAATTTAAACTCTTCGGGGGGGGACTAAAAAAAAAAAATCTCATAGTGCTGCTAAAAGAATGATCTAATGCTATGCATGGCAGTGGTGGGAAAAGAGAGCAAGCCATTGCTATATATTCACTGGATTTGATATGTGGAATGTGTAAGTTCACTCTCGCTTTCAAAGGAAACCTTAGTACAGCAGTCCGCCACATACTTGAGACCTAATGCAATTCAATTCCCAGGAGAGCCTGGACAAGGTTAGACATTAAGAGAAAACAGCAGGAGCTCGGGCTGGTGTCGTACCCAGAAGTGCTGTAACGTGTTCATAAGGACAACCACTCAGCGTTGCTTTGAACACCTCTCCGGATCACCACCTGCTCAGTCCTCTCCAGCTTCTGAATGATGATTAGCTAAAATTCTAAGATTTAATGTAAATTGTCAATGAATACTTGACTGTGTGTGTCGGGCTCGCCCTGCCGCTCAGCCCAGCATGGTACTCGCGCTATGATCCGCTTGATGCAAGACTTGCCGTTTGAAAGCAGAGCCCTGTGCCACATGGATGCTCGCAGCAGGGTTATCTAGCTGGAAAACAATAGCTGAACAGTTGACCCTTGCATACATGTAGAGATGCTGCAAAAAGAAGGAAAGAAAGCAGCGTACGCTCAAATGCACATGCCAATACACAAACACATGGGCGTCCCAGCTCTTGCTTGATTTGGGGCCCTCTGTTGGCATTTTGATTGACCAGAAGGGCTCCCTGTGTCTACACCATGCTCCACTGGAAGGAACGAGGGGCCTCTAAATGTGGCAGAGCACTTTAGACACTTCGTTTAATAGGAAAACAAAAAATGTTTGATGTCAGAAAACTCAAGCTAAAAATCTTCAGCCTTTTCTAGAGTTCACTAAACTCTTTTTTTTTCTTCTTTGTTTGGCCAGGCAGCTTTCCCCCCTCCCTCTGCACATAAATGTCGTTTTTCCTCTTGTGTGATATACTATCTGGGTTATTACCAAGCGTGTAGGTGTTAAAATGGAGAGGAATATAACAGAGAGGAGCGACTATGAAAAAGGCAGAACGAGAGTGAAGAAGAGACAGACGAGGAGTGTGTGAAAAAGTGTCAGAGGGGCGCGGGAAGCCGGGGTGGAAAAAAAAATACGAAGGCTTTGGCTGTCCCAGATTCAATCAAACATCGAGGAACATTCGGAGGCTTTTTGATCAATTAATCTAGCAGATGGCACGAGTGCAGTCAAGAGATAATGCTGAATGAGTGAGCAGGAGAGAGGGAAAGAAGCAGGTGGAAGGTGTGAAAGTTCCTCCTTTCATGTGAAAGCAAAGCTTCTCTGCTTTGAGACGCGGCAACTGATAAGACAGAAAGAGAAGTGTCATGTGACAGACAGTTAAGAGCAGCTCGTGTTGTCGTGCGTGCATATTCTTGTACGCTTCTTATGGTACATTTGTACTCGCCTCCTATGTCTGTTTGTGTGTCTGTCAGGAAGGGGCGCAGCAGATTGCTAATATAGCGGGCGGCCACAGAAAGAGCGCAAACATCCAGCGATAATCAAAGGAAGACGAGGCTGAATTAGTTCTCTCCCGCAGAAGCTACCTGCTGGGCAGAGCCTGCCCTCCGCTAACCCCCTCCCCGTCACTACACAGAGTTTAGCTGTGGAAGTGGTTCGAATATAGCCGCTTTATATTATCATTTGAGTGGGCTAAAGAGCCACTTATGATACAGTCAATGGCAGCGAGGGAGCGGCGCGAGCAAACCCGAGAGGCACACCTGAGATGCAGCTCCACGTTCACCTGCGAGTGTGAAGGGGACGCTGCTGAAAAGACGGGAAGCAGCTCGAACACCCACCTCTCGTTTTGTCTTTCAACGCTTCACTTTTTCACCAGACAACTCGGCTCAAGAGCGGAACCAATCAGGGTCAGGCTGACTGCATGTTGACCGCTATCTTAATTTAAACCCCGCGCATAAGTAAAGACAAAATCAAAACAAAAACAAAAGCGAAAGGCTCTGCCGGGTTCTGGATTAACCACAGGCTGTTTTATCTGCGAAATAAATTGCCTTGTAGACAAAAGAACTAATTCACAGGGTTAGAAAAACAAGAGGAACTCAATGAGGAGCATTCTCCCTGCACGTCAGCTCTCTCCCACCGACGCAGCGTCTCTAATCGATGAATATTGAGTGGCTCCCGCCATCAGCATTTTAAGGGGGGGGGGAAGCACCCACCTTAGTTCATATCTCATATTGATATTTTCTTGTCCTATTTTTTCTCTCTCTCTCTCCTCTTCCTTCCTTCATGCTCCTGAAACCTCAGTCAGCGGCGTTAAAAGTCTCTCCGCTCTAATAACTGTTCTAACTTCCCAGCTGTAATGACTGTAGGTGTTTTGCTCAGTTGAATTTTTCTTCTCTTTTTTCTTCCCTCTCGCCGTTTTTCCTAATGAAAAGGTTGCAGAGGACCATGTTCCTCGCTGTTATTTACTTCGCCTGCATTTCTTTTTCCTCGTGTTTGACATTCACAGCTCAGTGGTGCAGCAAGCCTGAAGCACGACGGCGTAGGCTAGAGCTGCTCCTCCGGGGGGGGGGGGGGGGGGGGGGTGCAAGAAAAAATATATTAAGGAGTACTCGTTTGCAATTACATGAAACACACGGGTGTGTGTTGAACACACGTGTATTCGGCGCACACAAGCCGGCGCCACTGAGCTGAACCAGATAGAGCATGTACCGCTGGTTAATAGCCCAATTTATTCAGAGAATATTACTTATTAATTTGCATAATGATTCCGATGATTCAGACATTTGTTAGAGGCGGAGTACTGTGATTGATGGAAATTTAATTATGACACCTCTTAGTTATTAAACGGTAATCACGCTAAGCCACTTATCTTTAATACTTACCTTTAGCACACGAGGGCTGGAAGAAATTAATGGCAGGCAGTCACAGGTCTTAAACTCATAATTTCTTTCTTATATGTTATCATGCTTTCGACAGTACGCTGGTTTCAAATTTAACTACGGCACAAGGAATCCCGCTAATTAAAGACAGGCCACATTGTGATTTTTTTCTCTTTTTTTGGGCCTTTGTCTGTTATTGTTGTGCTTTTTGCTTTCACATTTCCCCATGCAGGAGAAGAAGTGTTAGGAAAAAGCCTAATGGAGAGGTTCAACCTGTTGTACCACGTTCTTGACTGAACCTCTTTAAAACGGAGACTCGCTCTTGTGCGTTTTAGCTCGCTTAAGAGGAAGACGAGGCTCCCGCCGAAAACACAAATTGCTTCGACAAATCACCGTTGAGCTGGGGAGGCATTTATCTGCCCGCGTGCAGCTAAACATGCAGGTTGCGATATGGATACCGCATCAGGACTTCAAAATGTAAGCAAGCACAGATAAAATGGCAGCGGCTCAAAGATGCAGCGGCGGCTTTGCGCGCCGAACTGAAAGTAATTATGCAGTAATACCGTTGAAAATGTCACATATCTCCCTGTTTACAATTCTCCCAAGGAGCCGTTGTGAGAGAGCTACTGTTGGCGAGGAGTGAAAACGCAGCAGTCCTGAAGCACAATAGGAAGAAGCAGACCTTTATGCGGAGGAATAAGTCGTGCTGGGAGAGCTTTGTGTTCCCGTGACAAGGAGGTCTTATGCTGTGCATTTACTCTGCTCAACCCAGTTTTTCCCCATTTGCCTCCTAATTCTCTCTTTTACCATCTTTGCTACTATTTCTCAGGATGTCTGTGGCAGCCACTGAGGTGGGTTTTTCCCACTCGGAAACACTGCACATCCTGAACTGGTCCATTTCACTGATTACTCATCGTGTCTGCAGATGTCTGTGTGAACTTGCTCCACCTGCAGATGCTGTGATACCGCAGCATTTCTACGGATTTGCTTATGATTGAGCTTGTATAATGAAAGCCCCAATACTCACTTTTATATACTCTTCTAACTCGGCGTGCAAGGTGTGTGAAACTGCAGGTAACCATAGCAACAATACTTCTTCATGATGTGTTACCAGTTAACTGTCACTGGATCAAACTAACAGCTTTACTCCTTCATTTGCTGATGCTGGTAAGCAAGGGTTTTAAACCCTCATGCTGTATGGTGTAATTCAGTTCAGTTTTATTTATATAGCACCAAATTACAACAATACTCATCTTAAGGTGCTTTATACTGTAAGGTAAAGACACGATGATAGAGAAAAAACAGCAATCAGATGACCTCCTGTGAGAAAGCACTTAGCGTCAGTGGGAAGGAAAAACTCCCTTTTAACCAGAAGAACCAGCTCGGACTGAACCCCCCGGCTGCCCCCTGGCCGCTCCCTCCCCTCACGCAGGGGGTGCGGGGAGGGAGACCGGACAATAGACACACTGAAAGAGAGTGTATATATATATACACAAAGAGCTATATTTTCTATGTTTTAAAAGATGATCCTACTGAGGTGCACATTTCTTTGAATTTGAATATGCCATTTTTATAACTATACAATATTTGTTTCCTTATGTTGTAACTGTCCCTGTGCAGTCTCTTATTTTTCGTTTTTTTATTTTATATTCTTTACTTTAGTGTTAATCTGCATGCTCCATCGGCCTGTCACTTTGCTGCAGGAACACCTGAATATCCCTAATGAGGGACAATAAAGGACATTTCTGTTCTTCTTTCTTCTTCTTTGATGCATAGAGAGTGAAGAAGAAGCACTCAATGCATCATGGGAAGCCACCTGCAGCCTAGACCTATTACAGCAAAACTAAGGGAGGATTCGCGGCCACTTGATCCGGCCCTACCTGTATGCTTTACCAAAACAAGTTTTAGGGCTGATCATAAAAGTAGAGAGGGTGTCTGCCTCCAATCCAAACTGGGATCTGGTTCCACAAAAGAGGGGCCTGAAAGCTGAAGGAACCACAAGTAAGTCTGCAGAGTGAAGAGATCTAATGCAGTGATACGGTCCTATAAGGTCGTTATGATGAGATGGATCCAGGTAATTCAAGACTAACTTAGCTGACTGACAGTCATCTATAAGTGATGTTATTACTGGTTCTACTCTACCTGGGAACTTTACACAGCTTGCCACATTCACCCATTCATACAAGCTTCTGTTCTTCTTAATCTAACATTCACACCGATGGAAGCATCAGAGAGCAACCTGGGGTTAGTATCTTGCCCAAGAACATTTGGCATGCAGACTGGAGCAGCCAGGGATTGTACCACCATCTTTCTGATTATTAGATGATCTGCTCTGAATCTCGAGCTATGCAAAAGATCCCCAGTTCAGTTCTGGGAGACACAAAACCCTTTAGGATTGTGTCATGAACAGCTACTCATTGTAGCAGCTTGTTGAAAATAAGGGAGCAGTTGAAACAAGTTTTCCTAATTGCTTTTTAAAAGCAATATAACAGTAGATTAGCCAGTTATTAGAAATTGTCATTTTTTCGACTGATCGTCTATGACCAGTGATCTGGAAGACTTTGCAGCGATGCACCTACATGAACACACATCACAGCGTTTATAGTCTAAATTGCTGTGCCTGTCCTTAGTCGAGCTTTTAAAACAATGAGAAGAATCTGTGCAATAAACTATACAATACAATAAATTAAGAAATGATTGTGGATGCTCGGGGGATCATAAAGTAAGGCCGAGATATTCTACCTCCGTTCTAATATTCACCCATTAATCTTTAAATTGAAATTTCACCACATGTTTTTTATCATACTGTTTGTTTACTTCCACACCGTTGCAGAATTTCGTCTGGCCTTTGTGATTAATTAAATAAAATAATGAGCTTTCGAGTTCCTCAGTTCTTTAAAAACATGCTTTCACAAACCTTTATAGAGCCACTCATACGTTTTTGAACCGACTGATTTACCCAAAGGTGGCAACGACTTTTTATTTAAGTGTTTGTGCTCTGTCAGAAACTTGCCAGCAATACCCATAACTATATTCATTAGTTCCTCATGACTATTTTTCATAACATTTCCTACTGCACTGCACTTTGTTTAGTTCATTGAGATTATTATCAGTGCATGCGCCAACCAGCGTGCAGCCTGTTACAGTCGCTCCTGCTTTTCTCTTAGTTTAGCTCTTTTTTCTTACGTATTCTTTTTTTTTCTGACTTGTATTTTCCTCCGTTTTCTATCTCTTACTCAATCATGTGGATTGAGAGAGTTTTTGTTCTTCTGGTGGCCGTGGAACTGTTACTTTTATCATGGAACGGGACCGCGGCACATCTCCTACACGCACGGACTGTTTACTCCAGAGATCAGCTGATCGCCCTGATGCCGGCCGGCTCGCTGGCCAGGCCCGCAGAAGTGCCCGCAGAAGTACCAGCTGAAATTTGGAGGAAAACACATCGGGGATGCAGAGGTCAAGGACAGAAGAGAAGAAAAAAGGTGACGGTGAGACAGCGGAGGCTCGAAGCGAGGAGGAGGTTTAAACCGTGTCTGCCGTCTATCGTGATGGGAAATGTGCGATCGTTGGCAAGTAAAATCGACGAGCTCTCAGCACTGGTACGGAGTCAGAGGGAATACCGAGAGTGTAGCCTGATGTGTTTCACCGAATCATGGCTGCACCAGGTCATTCCCGATGAGAATGCTTCCGTGGAAGGCTTCCACACTGTTCGGGCGGACAGGGACAGCATCACTAGCGGTAAGCGTAAAGGAGGTGGGCTTGCTGTTTTAGTTAACAACCGGTGGTGTAACCCTGCCAACATAACAATCAAAGAAAGGATTTGTTGCCCGGACACTGAACTGTGTGCTGTTGGACTCAGGCTGTATTATTTACCCAGGGAATTCTCTCACGTCATCTTGGTGGCTGTTTATGTTCCCCCCTCTGCTAACCCCACAGCTGCATGTGACACTATCCACTCTGCCATAGCTCGGCTACAGACTCAGCACCCGAGTGCCTTTATTGTGATCTCGGGTGACTTCAACCATGTATCACTGGACAATACACTACCAACATTCAAACAATATGTGGACTGTCCCACCAGGGGAGAGAAAACTTTAGACTTACTGTATGCTAACGTCAAGGATGCATACAGCTCCTCCTCCCTCCCCCCACTTGGTAGGTCAGATCATAACCTGATTCACTTCACCCCCCGCTATGTGCCAATTGTGAGGAGGGAACCTGTTACCACCAGGACTGTCAGGAGGTGGTCAGAGGAGGCAATAGCGGAACTACAGGGCTGTTTCGAGGTGACCGACTGGGAAACACTCTGTGAGCCTCACGCCGAGGACATCAATGGGCTTACTGAGTGTATCACAGACTACATAACTTTCTGCACCGACTCCATTGTTCCAGCTCAGACTGTTCATTGTTACCCAAATAACAAGCCGTGGGTGACTAAGGACATCAAAGCCCTCCTCAACAACAAGAAGAGGGCTTTCAGAGGGGGCAACAAAGAGGAGGTGAGGAAGGTCCAGGTGTTACTAAAGGACAAGATCAGAGAGGCTAAGGACAATTACAGGAGGAAGCTGGAGTGGAAACTCCAGCAGAACAGCATGAGAGAGGTGTGGAGGGGCATGAAGACCATCACTGGATTCAGGCCAACCAACAGCAGGGGAGCTGAGGGAGGTGAGAATAGAGCCGACGAGTTGAATCTGTTTTTCAATAGATTCGACACCACAGTGTCTGCTCCCACCCCCACAACCTCACCTGCAGTCAGCCTGGAATCCAGAGCCACACCACTGTGCCAGCCTCTCTCTTCACATGTTGCCTCCTGTGAGATTCCTGACACCCCTCCCCCACCCATCACCTTCACTCAATACCAGGTTGAGATGCAAATGAGGAGACTTCACTCAGGCAAGTCTGCTGGACCAGACGGAGTGAGTCCCCTTGTCCTCAAGGCCTGTGCCCCCCAGCTGTGTGGAGTCTTTCATAAACTGTTTATGCTGAGTCTGAGTCTGCAGAGGGTCCCGGTGATGTGGAAGACATCATGCCTCGTCCCTGTACCAAAGACGCCTCGTCCCAGTGGCCCCCAGGATTACAGGCCCGTGGCACTGACCTCCCACATCATGAAGACCCTGGAAAGGCTCATCCTGGACCAGCTGCGACCCATAGTAAGACCACATCTGGATCCCCTTCAGTTCGCTTATCAGCCTCGTCTCGGAACAGAGGACGCCATCATCTACCTGCTCAATCGTGTCTACACCCATCTGGACCAGCCGGCGAGCACTGTGAGGGTCATGTTTTTTGACTTTTCCAGTGCTTTCAACACCATCAGGCCGACCCTCCTGGGTGATAAGTTAGCAGCGATGCAGGTGGATGCTTCTCTGGTGTCCTGGATTGTTGATTACCTGACAGGAAGACCACAATATGTACGTCTCCCACAGTGTGTGTCTGACAAGGTGATTAGCAACACAGGGGCACCACAGGGGACTGTCCTCTCCCCCTTCCTCTTCACCCTCTACACCACAGACTTCAGCCACTGCACAGAGACCTGCCATCTTCAGAAGTTTTCTGATGACTCTGCGGTGGTTGGATGCATCAGCAGGGATGATGAGACAGAGTACCGGGCTGTGGTCGACTCCTTTGTCACGTGGTGTGAGCAGAATCATCTGCAGCTCAACGTGGCAAAGACCAAGGAACTGATCGTGGACTTCAGGAAGACCAGGAAACACTTGACCCCTGTTTCAATCCAGGGGGTCAGTGTTGACATTGTGGAGGACTATAAATACCTTGGAGTACACATTGACAATAAACTGGACTGGGCTAAAAACACCACAGCACTTTACAGGAAGGGCCAGAGTCGTCTCTATTTTTTGAGGCGACTGAGGTCCTTCAACATCTGCCAGAAAATGCTGAGGATTTTCTATGAGTCTGTTGTGGCCAGTGCGATCCTCTATGCTGTTGCATGCTGGGGGAGCAGGCTGAGGGTCGCAGATGCCAACAGACTTAATAAACTGATCCGTAAGGCCAGCAATGTTGTGGGGATGGAGCTGGACTCCCTCAAGGTGGTGTCGGAGAGGCGGATGCTGTCCAAGATAAAGACAATGTTGGATAACACCTCCCACCCACTCCATGACATGTTGGTCAGTCACAGGAGCTCGTTCAGTGAGAGACTGAGATTACCGAAAAGCACCACTGAACGACACAGGAAATCATTCCTGCCTGTGGCCAACTCCCTGTACAACGCATCCACTTAACACACTGTTTGCTGCTACAACTACACATGTTTCTTTTCCAAATATTTATTTATAAGTGACTTATGTATGTATGTATGTATATATATGTATATATTGTACTATTCTTAGTTAGCGTATTGTCTGTCTTGTCTTAATGTTGGTTTAAAATGGAGCACTGTAACAAAAAATAATTTCCCCCAGGGATCAATAAAGTATTCTGATTCTGATTCTGATTCTGATTCTGATTATTAGTAGAATAGCTTCCACACAGGTTTTAGAGTGGCTTTTTTCCTCGGCGTTGTTGACAATAAAACCATGTTGTGATCAGACAAGTCAACTAAGAAATTGTATGATTTAATAATTCGTACTTCTCAGTTTGAAGAAATTAAATCTATTTGTCACCTGGAAGCTTTTGTGATTTGTGTAGAAAATACTATACTCTTGTTTTTATCAATGTTAAACTTCAGATTCATGGGAAATAGATTTTAGTCATTTCTCAAAATTATCATAAAATGTACTGTCACACAGAGGAGGTACAGCCGCACACCAACTGGGAGATGAGATGGCTCAGTCACACTACAGCAAAAATAGGAGAGCAACCTCCTTGTGACTAGGAAAAAAATCAATGGTTACCTGGTGATTAGATTGAATATTTTCCCATTTGGCGATCGATTCCAAGTAGTTCAGGAGAATTAGAGGTTGAGCGTGCAACACTCTTGACCACTGTGTGACCACTTTAGATCACAAGGTGATTGCACAGGTGCAGCTAACTTTCAAAGAATTGCTGTCTAAGTCAGACTGACTGCAATCACTCTCAGACAGATTGGCGAAGGCTTGCAAATAATCGGTGTCTAATTATATTAGATTCAAGCATTCTGATTAAGTTTGTTAGCATGATATCGATAACATGCACAAAAAGTTAGAACGCACAATTTTCGAACTTTCACACTCAACCTGCAAAACAGCATTTTTCATTAGTTTTCCCGACAACCTCTCCTGGCAACAAGTGCATGTTTATGAGTGGGCAACTTACATTTTGCACTTCATTTAATCTTTCCACTAACCTTTCTACACCCACCGTGATCCCTGGCCTCCTCACTTCAGCTGTCATACAGTACACAGAAAAAAGTTGAAGAACCTAAAGCTAATTTCTTTTCCTCTCAAACGTGTTTTGCAAACATGCAGTATTTGGGAGAAGAGATCAGGGGAGATCCGAGATTTCCAAAACAGAAAAATCCGACAATACTCTCCACGCTGAATACCTTATTTTCTACACCTTGCCTTTTTTATATTTCAAGGCTACTTCAAAGTTATGCAGACTATCTGCGATGTGCTTTCCATAGAAATCATGTAGAAGGAGGAGAGGTGCTTTGCAAGTTGTTAAAAAAAAAAAAAAAAGACAGAGCCAGCCTACATAATATCAAACCAGTCATTCATGAATGACATGAAATTATGCACTGGCTTATGCAACAAGAACATTAAGCACTCGAGAAAGAAAAAGTAGAAAAGGGATGTCAAAACAAACCTCTGTTCCTTGATTAAAGGGTAAAAATCTTATTAGGACAGACAAAAGAAGGTGAGCTAATTCAAATTAGGATCACAAGGACACCAGCGTGTATTAGAAGAACTATTAAAGCCCTAAAAAGAGCAATAACCTGGATTTTCTTGCACAAAATAGAAAAAAGATTGGGTAGAGAAGGCCTTTGGATACAGCTGTGGATACGGTAGCAGGAGCATCTATATCCACTGTCAGTACAATTATGTGAGGCCGACAAAAGATAAGCAAGCCAACTTGCACGCACGAAACCTCACTCTGAACAAACACATTCAGCTACAAACTGCAGAAGACTGAGAGCGTGGGGACGTAGTATCCAAAAGGCAGCCCTTACCGGGCTCACAACAGCAGGTTCAGGCATTAAATGCTGTCTGAGCTGAGGTAAGATAAGAAACTGTAAAACTGGCCCCTGCCAGGAAGTGAAATCAGATAAATTGTGAGTTTGGATTTTAAGGCTTCCACAGAATTTGCTTCCCTAATCACACGAGGGAGTCGATTCCAGAGATGGAGAGCTTGGCTGGAAAACACTCTGCTGCCTGCTGATTTCTTTTTGCCTTGAGTGAGGCGGGTAACCGACAGACTCGATCTGCACGAGGATACAAAAGAAACACTGAGGTCAGATAATGCGAAGCGATGGTGTAAGGCCACGTAGTGACCGCTGCGTTAATAATGCTGAAGTCACAACAACTGGGCGCCGAGACTCTGTGTAAAAAAAAAGAGCTTGAATATTTTGCCAGTAAATTATTCATGTGAAATGAGAACATGAGGTGGAGTTAAGTGTACTGTAAGAGTTTTAGCGCTAGAGCGTATTTAAATCGCTTTGACACAAACTAACTTTGTACTTTTCTCCTCCGTGTGAAAGAGACTCACGACAAACTAAAACCTCCATTATGCAGACATTTGCACCACATGGACCGAGTCCAAGTGAAGGTAAAAGGCAATTAGGCAGACAAAACAACCTTTCATTTAAGTTTTAGTAGAGTTAAGACGCTAATTTGCAACAGGTTAGATTGCAAAGGTGCTCCAAGAATGTCTAACTGTGCTGCTGAATCCAGAACATTAAAGGATGTTTGAAGGGGGCTTGCATTTACCTTCACAGGGGGTCTTACATGCTTTTGTTACATCTAGACTGGACTAATATAATGCACTGTATACTGGATTAGTCTGTAATGTTGCAGACAGATTACTGGGACTGCGTTACAGAATCCAGTATGCTGTTTGTGTTTAAAGCATAGATGTTAAAGTAATTTTACACTGTGAGGCCACACACAGCCAAGTTTGATCTTAAGTGGGCCCGACCGGCAAAACTACATGACAAATGTGTAAAATTACAGAAAAGTTCTGCTGACTTGTTATTATAAAAAGTATAAAAGTATAGTTGCTGTTAATTCACAGAAAATGTCCTATTTTTATTTGTTTTATTACTGCAGAATCACTGTAATAGTGAAGAAATTTCTCTCATTTAGTTGTTTATCTGTTCATTGCTGTGGTGTACAGTACTATGAATGTCAATTGGGAGGCTTTATCAATAGTAAAAAATAAATACAAATAAATCTATGCAATCCTTTATATTGTCTAAAGCTGTCCAGCAGTCCAGATTGGAGTCGTTGCCTGGCCTATTTTAGCCCCCGGGCCTTATGTTTGACACCCCTAGTTTAAAGCCTTAAATGGTGTTATATTGTGGGACACATAGAGCCACTGTCCGTCAGTGTAAAGACATTAAACTGCACACTTAATCCCAGATATCTTAATGAAAAAGGTGTCATTTCAACAGTATGTCTCAGTTTTTCTACATGAGGAAATGTTTCTGTAGTTAATGCAAATTAAACCTAATAAAAAAGAGTTTTACTTCACAGAAAATGCACTATTGAATTATTTTATTTACTTTGCTGTACTCTACTTTTCTTTCATTTATTAGTTTATCTATTGCTTTGGGAGCTCTTTATCAGGAGGATAACCTGTAAAATGTATGAAAATACAGTAAAAGGAGGATTGGTTGTTGTATTTTTTATCATGAAGCACTTTGGTTTTAAATTTACTATATAAATAAAAGTACTTGCTCCTCCCTTTTAAATTGTGAGCTCCATTAAAACTGTTGGGACTTTTTTTTAATTTAAAAATATATTTTTTTGCAGGTCATTTTCCTCTTTGGCCAAAACAATTTTCTACTGCCTGCTTTTTTCTGGAGTCAGAATCTCTACTGAGGTGGCAAGTGCAAAGTTGGCAACAGACCGGCATCAATTATGAGAATAAGACACGGCTTGGAAAAAAAAAAAAGAAAACAACTCTTCAAATATGTAAAATGTATTTTTGTCGATCGAAACTCTCTGGCTGTTTTTGGCTGGATTTTTTTTTTGACATCTAATCATCCCTAGACTCGGGGAACATTGTTTTGTTGCCAGGTCTTTCTACCGTCTCTGTCAACTATTGAATAAATTAATATTCTTAAAGCAAAAAAAAAAGTATTTCTGGATCCATCTTTCTCCTGCTTTTATTACATTTCCCCAATGCTTGTTTTTGTCTCTTCTTTTGTGAGATTCTGTTTTCTGTCCCCAGACACCCAAAAAGTGCATTCCAGCGACTAATTTCCACTGTGCTTATTTACACCACGCCTTGTTTCCCTGCTCTCTGACAGCAGCTGTTCAGAGTAAACATCAGCATGTCAGCTACCCCACTATTTCACCCTGCGTTTCTCTGCTGTAATTATATGTATCAGTTTCTGGGCAGAGAAATAACTACACAGCACTCCCCGCTTCTCAGAAAAATTGTGACAGGGCTCCCTCCTTCCTGGAGAGGAGAATCTACTGAGTTTGTGGAAGTTAACGTACAGCATATCGCTGATTTAGGTGCGGAGAGGAGATCTGCCACGGAAAGGACAAACCTCAGATGGGATGCCAGTTGTAATGCGTTTTGCCAGCGTTTGCTTTCTTTCTCTTTTTGCATTTCTTAGTTATGTCTCAACACTCTTACATCAACTTGCTAGTTGTTCCCTTGCAATCTGCACCCTTCAGAAGCCAACAATCGGAAAAACCATAAACTCCAGTTGAGATACTAACTGGGAACCAATTCAGTGAGGAAAAAAAAAGCAAGACAAAGTGTCGCTTTGGCGAAAGACTCATGTTTGTACGAGTTTGTAGAACTTTTTATTCGGTTGCTAGTTGGTGCATTTTAATAAAAGCGTGCTCCAGATCTGTCCATGAAAACAATTAATTTGGCGACGATGACTTAAGTTTGCTTTTGTTCACGCTTTCCTTTCATTTTTATCACGATTGTGCAGCTCAGGAAATGTGAGAGCTGTGGTTGTATCAGCATGAAATAGCATCAAGCAGTTTCTGCTGAAGGGAAGAAAATAAACTCTGATTTCTCCAGCTATGCCGACTGCTTGAAGGAAAACTGGAAAGCACAACAACGTGCAAAAGCATTAATATTATCCTTGTTATCCTTTAATGTCAGCGTGAGTGACTGACACATCCGGAAAAAAAAACAGAGGGACCTTCAGTTTGATGGAGCGGGATAGAAAACCGCAATACTTTGTCTTATGGTGACTCTCATTTGTAGCCCACAAGAATATATCACACATTTTTATCACTGTCACCTGCCACTGTTGTGCGTCTCACACACACACACAGACCAGTACACGGCATGTAAGAGCACACGCGCAAAGCTTATTTCATGGCAGAGCAGAGGCCCATCTGTGTGGTGCAGACGGACGCTGCTGCTGCAGTGAGCAGCGGCAGGATGGATGGCAGGGCGAGGGGCTTTAACGGCCGCATTGTGCTCCATTGAAGGAGGAATTGATTAGGTTCACTTGGATGGCTCCGTGGCTTCTCGCTGGAGCGGTGGTAGACGTCTGATGGAGCGGTGATAGGGATGAGCTGGCACTGAAGACGTTTGTAAAAGGAGGGTGCCAGGGCTGCCGAATGGACAGATGGGTGCTGATTGACAGAAAGATATGGCAGTAAAAGTATGTACTTTTGGGTGTTGCCTCGTAATTAACAATTCTCACTGGCAAAAAAATAACCTTTCTTCAACATTAGGACCTTTAAACTATTGGCCAAAAGCAAGTCATCTCATTAGCAGTGACCCGCAGACGTATGGAAAGCCTTTGAGGGCAAAATAAAGAAATCAGTCATTTGTAATTCGTTATTGGTTGTGCTATAACATCTGTCGGATCGTATACTACTGTCCAAGAAGAGGACTGCTTGCAGATATGAGATATACCACAAGATATCAAGTAGCATAAACAGTTTCGTTATTGACAAGCACAGTTTTCATCCTCTGGACAAGCTCTACAAGTCTCCACTGGAAGAAATTCTACCTCATTTAATCCTTCACTGCTGGATGAATCTGATGTGTAGCAGGTGTTTAGTTTCGTTGGTCACAGCAAATGATTTGCATCTTTTCATAGCAATCAGTGACCCTTTTTGGTCTCCATAGAAGCATCTGGATTTGTTGTGATTCCATTTTTGTTTTTGAAGATTCATACAGTATTTTGTCGCCTGTCTATAAAAAAAAATCCTGACTCTCTAGAAGATTGCTTAACAACTGTAAAAACAGTCAGCTTTTTAAAAATAAAACTATTGTCTTGTTATAAAACTACATTTTTAATTACTTCAAACCACTGAAATTTTCCAGTTGACTAGTTGCGTATGGCATGTTTGTTTCTGTAATGTCACATTTCAACTAGTGCTGTCAGCGTTGATCTCGTTAAAATGACGTTAACGCCATAACTGCTGTGCTAACGCGTTAACGAGCTAACCACGCTAACGCGTTGACGCCATGCAGCCCCACGTCATTTTAACAAGATTAACGCTGACTAATTTCAACACTATATCTTTCATTGTTAGTTGCTAAGTCTGATTCTAAGTACTATTATTTCTGTAATCACCTCAAATTTCTCTGTAATGTGATGTGATGTAAGGCGTTATCTAAAATTAAGTTTAGGAATTTTGTGATTGCTTTGTTTGAATTAATTTAATCAAACAATCATGGGATGACTTGTGTTGCAAGCGTTCCACACCAGGTTATGCTCAGGACTAGATTTTGTTTTAGCCAGTGTGGTAATTATGGGTTATTCTAAGAAAAACACTGTGCTAGGAAGTTTAGTATAGGCTAGTTTAGTGTAGGCTAATCTGGTTAGCAGCATTGTGGTCAAGTTTACAGAGTGCTGCATTTGTGCAGAGCGGCTGCGGTCTTTGTGGTCAGTCTGAGATGACATCAGGCTAAATCACCAAAGATAATACTGATTAGATTCAGTAAACTTAGTAACTTTTATGGGTTGGAAATCTGCTATGCTAGCTCAGCTAACTTAAGCTAAATCCATGGAGAGGAGCAGCAAAGGCCAGCAAATCATAGCTACCAGAGCACACACAGCAAATTATGTGACTTATTTCTAAGTGATTATTTTCCCAACATTGCAGCCCTACTTCCCAAATCCCTTTAGCCCCTGCTGATGATCGCTGTTTTTGGAGTAAGAACACCAAAACTGGATGCAGCATGTTAAAAGTAGTCAGTACTTAATAGTTTATGCTCTCTTTCTTTTCTTTTTTCATTTTAAAGGTTGCAGTTACAATAAACTGAAATATAAACTGCACAGAAATTGTCATCACTGATGAAAACGACATACTATCAAGAATAATGCTAAAACCCACTGCATGGAATCTGAGTTCAGCTTCAGCCTATACACGGCAATCAACCATTCATTGTTTCCAGTATTTAATAATATTCAGTGGGTTCTCTTGTCACACTATTTTTTGCTAGTGCAATGACCCATTTTCCCGACAGGGATCATTAAAGTTACATCTAATCTTAATAAATTGTTCGACTCCTAATAGAAAGATGAGAATTATGGATGGAAAAATAGAGCAACTACTCACAAGCTGTCTGCAGAGAATCCTTGAACTGAAGTCAAGCACCTCCCCTGTCTACAGGCTGTGCATAGTGAATGGAGAATGGATTTCCATCTCTGACTTTATCCTTTTTACTGTCTGCTTTTGTGCTGTTTGATTGAAGGCTGCAGCTGTGTCGCGCAGACTTCTCTACTCCCAGTGCGTTCACAGAGTGAAAGAAAAGTTTTAATAAACATACTGGAAGCAATGAAGATAGCGTAGCTCTTATTTTTCTCCCTTTTCCATTAGGACTTTTATCCATTTGTCAGCACTTCAGCATGGATAAGTGTTTCTTCTAGTGTTAAACATACTTGAAGAGTGAAAAAAAACATCGCAGTGATGTTAAACATGCTCCGAAAGCTCCAAAAATAGTTTTTGCAACATAGATTGAGTTTGCACGTGAAAGTTTACCTGTTGATCAGGCCTCGTGTCTTTTTGTCTTGCTGCACACAGTGCTCTCAGGTCATTGCAGAGTTCCCTCCCTGTTGTCCTGCAAAAGCTAGAAGTGCTCATAAAATGGAAAAACGGTTTTAAAGTTGTGCATTAAAACAGCAGTAGGTAGAAATCTAGTGAAGATTAAGAGTTCCAAAATTTGGAAATACACGGCTTTTCTCCTGCAGCTCTCCCCTCCCAATCCTAACTTTCTGCCACTGGAAGAGTGTGGGTATGTGCATGTACTTCGTAGAAAATAAGTCGGTGCTTTATTTGGACTTCACGTGGGACTCAAGCCACATTCTGCCAAGCGAGTGCCCCGTGCTTAACCAGTATCAACCTTTTTGGACTTTTTATACCACTCACCTGATATATGGTCTGAAAAAAAAACTTAAGATAGGCCTACATCTCCTGTCGAGGGTTATATTTTTTAAAGTCTGAAAACACTTCCCTCGAGAGGTGCAGGAGTCTAGTTTTCTCTCAGGAGTACTAGACTATTCTAGACTATTCCAGCTTATCCAGATAGCCTTTAGTAGTTGCTGTCACTGGTATTCAGGCGTATATGTATGTCTTTTTTTTTTTAACTTTTCTTTTATTGAGCATCAACAATATAGTACAAAGACATAGATATAGAAAGGCCACAATGCTCCTTTTTATATATTTACCCCACCCCAAGAACATATTGGACACCGATCCAGAAGGGGAAAGAAATTCAAATAAATAAATGAATAAAGTGAATTTAAATGAGGTACCAGGAAGTTCACCATATTTGAAGATGTGCACTTAAAGGGGAATAGTTTACACAAAATTAATCCCAATCACACAGAAAAAAAAAAGGATTTACAGCAGCTGTCGAGCATCTTTCAGGTGTGTATGGTTTTAATTTTCTCTAAATGTTTTAGCAATGTATCCCAAACAGCAAAGAATCTCTCCTTCGACCCCTTGAGAGCATACTTTATCTTTTCCAACTGTATAAATTGTGTCAGGTCACTAAACCACAAAGGCATATGTATGTCTGGCGGTATGTCTCACGTTAATTTAAGCCTCAAAAAGTGTGATGTACACAATAAGACAATGCTCCAGATAGAAATAAACTCAGCCAATTAAAAGTGCTGTTCCTTCAAAGTGTTGTGATTTTTGCACTCTAGCACTTCCACAGCTCTGAATTGCTGTTAAGAAAACCAATGAATTGCACTCACAAGTATGTCATGGACCCAGAGTTTTGAGTTTCTGTGAACGGTTTAGGGTTCTGTTTTGGTTTGTATTGTTTATCACTTTCCTTCATCTCCCTGTGGTCTCTGTGTTATGGTTAAGCAGTATTTAGCTTGTTCGCTTTTGTGTTCCCTTCTGTTCTAGTGTCGTCGCTGGATTTCTGTCTTTCAACATCTCCTGTAAGAAGCTAATCTTGGCTCCACATTCATGGCTCCTTATGCACCCTTGTTCAGATTATTCCCTCGAAAATAGAAATAGAATAGATAAGAGAATCGATAAGGAATCGACTTGATAATGGAATCGGAATTGCTAAATTCATATTAATTCCAATCCCTAACAGCAACTCTCCCATCATCTTGGTGAAAAATTAATGCAGCTTTGGATGGGAAAAATTAACATGTGAGCCATCTTTACCGCTAAAGTCTATCCAACAAAATATTAGAGTGTGTGACTTTTCAACAAAAAGATTTTTGTCTGATTCAATGTTTGAGCTCGATGGTTTCCACACAGCCAAAGTGAATAGTCTGTGTCAGTCTGTGGGGGTGTCTTAAATAAAGTTCCACCTAAAGCAGTGAGGGGTGTCCATAGCAACAAAGCCCAGCAAAACACAATGGGATCCAGACACGGTGCTAAACTACATGGAGTGGATAAAGTTTCGAGAGGCACGTCTTTATGACATGTCAACCATGTTTATTTTTTGTCGTCTCCACCTCCGTTCTTTGGTCGGCATTTTGAACAATGAGCTCAATATAGGCAGAAGGTGGAATACAAGAAGACCACAAGTACAGCGTGCAAATAGAAAGAATATGATTGGCTATACAGAAGGCGTAGAAGATTATGTAAAAACATCCACGTGTCTATTTGGCCAACACAAATAGCTGCACTTGAATTTGAAGGCCAGCAGTTTCCGTTGACAACTTTTGCATGCTCTTCTTATATTTCTACTGCATTTCTCTCACCTTCTCAAAACAAACGCTTACTTGAAAACTCAGCCAAAGAGAGAAACTGAGCCCTCCTAAGTAAATCCTTAGCGTTGGGTGCTGGCTGGGTGCAATAAATCCAGCCAGGCCGGCATGGGTGGGAGGAGAGGAGAGCCAGGAGGTAATTTATGGACAAAAAAATGGAGCATTTTTCCTAGCTGCTCATAAACTAAAACACCCAGCCTGGCACACTAATCCACGGACCACCAAACTCTCCCCTCACCAGCAGACAGGTTGACATCACCTTCGATCATGGCTAAGCTATTGCGAAGGGAAAGGCCGTCATTTATTTCCCATGATCCCGTGGGAGGCTGGAAGAAGGCAGGGCAAAGATGTGAAGGCAGGATCACACAGAATATTATGACCTCCTTCTCTCACCTCTCCCGCGCTCGTCTTTCTTCTGCTTTTGAAAGGTGGACGGGAGCAAACATTGGTGTGTTTGTGGATGTGTGTGTGTTTGTGGGTGTGTGCACATATAAGAGAGACAGAGAGAGAGAAGAAAAGCTTTGATTATGGGGAGTGTGTGTGAGATAGTAGCAAAGAGGGAGATTGTGTGGGAGGGATGTGAGTTGCAACCAGCAGAGAAAGCAGCGCAGGGCCGTTTTTTCCTGATGAATCTTTAACACACACACACACAGGCAGCAACACACACAGACACACAAAAGAAAACATTTAATTTTTCCAGCAGCACAAATAAGACCGCTCCACCATGAAAGCAACAGACACCTTTATCCTTTTGGCTCTTCTGTGTGCACTGGTGTGTCCGGCGAGGATCGCATGGAGCGGTGCATGTTTATGCATGACGGTTGCACTTTTTTGCCCCTGCATTTAAGGTTAAGAACACACATCCTCTGCTGCTCAGGTTCTTTTGTATGGAGACATATGCATCTCTTCGGTCAGTGTTATTACCACCTAAAAGCTTGCTGGCTGTGGATTTATACTCGTGTGCGACTCTGCCTGTGTAGCCCGTCCCTTCACGGATCAATGCATTAAAGCCCGCTGCTTTGAATACCAAACAAGGCTTTGGCTTGCACCTCCAGCGCCGCTGTGCTGAACAGATTGCATGTGGTCACTCTCCTCGCTGCACACCAATTGCCTCCCACAGAAATGCCTTCTTCTCCCCGAGCAGCCTGAGAACCACTGTGTGCTATTTAATAGCAGCCCCAGCCACCCTCTCTTGGCGCGGCACGCAGCCTGCCGAGGCTCGCTCGGTAAGCAGCGCTCCCCATGCTCCTACATGCAAAATTTATGACTGCAGCAAAACACAAAAGAAGAGCGGGATCCAGTTCTGTCTCGTGGAGCAGATATAGGTTTTCAAATCCCAGACTCCTATATCCCAAGACATTGTTCAGCTGTGTGTCAGTGGCAGAAGGAGTAAGGAAAGAGGGAAAGATTAAAGTGTTCCTGTCTAACACGTGTCTATTTTCATCCTACTCTACAGAGTATAAAAGCTTCTGTCTTACAGTTAGAAGAGGGAGCAGACTCCCGAGCACAACTGGGCTGCCTCTCGTACCTGCACTGGGTACAGCTGGAAGATTGGCCCATTTTTCTGGTGCTATAAAGGCAGCACCCGCCTCTAGAGCTGACTCTCTGAGCAAACAGTGATTCAAGTTTGGAGAAGAACGTTAAAGTTTGAATATTAATGTCTGACTTAACTGTGCAGCTGCACAGATAATCACAAAACACAAGAAGACTCATTTCAAAGTAAGACGGCTGATGTCCAAACAAGCTTGGAAGGAATAACAACGGTATTGCCTATCAGAATTTAAAGATGTGCACATGTCATTTTCAGTTAAACTAGTGAGCAGATGGAGACTCTGTCGCTTATCCGTCTTCCACCCCTTTCACATAGGCCCAGATGCTGGTTGGCGACAACCACGTGTAGGGAAACATTTATATTCCGCAAGTGGTTATGAGTGGTTGCTGGAGATTGCTAGTAGTTGCTTGGTGAAAAGAGTTGCAAGGAGACTGGTGCTCCAGAAACCTTGTGATTGCTTTGGTTGCTAGCAGATTGTCGTGGACACCAGGAGTCGTCTCAATGAGAGACGTAAACTGAAACCACAAAGTTCAACCTTCAAAGTAAACCTTGTAGCTTCAATATATGTTGCTATTGCTCCAATCGTTAAGCCAGTGTCTTTAATGCAAACTACTGGTGACTGTGGTTATCTACTAGTGAACAAGGAAATCACAAGGAGATTTTTAAAAGCAACAACTTCTTTACAACGGATTTTACCTAGCAACCTCCAGCAACCACTCATTAGACCAGGGGTGGGCAACTCCAGGCCTTGAGGGCCAGTGTCCTGTAGGCTTTAGAAATCACCCTGGGTCAACACACCTGAACCAAATGATTAGTTCATTACCAGGCCTCTGGAGAACTTCAAGACATGTTGTGGAGGTAATTTAGCCATTTGAATCGCCTTTGTTGGATCAAGGACACGTCTAAAACCTGCAGGACACCAACCCCCGAGGCCTGGAGTTGCCCACCCCTGCATTAGACCATTAGTTACTATGGGGTCACTAGAACAGGGGCATAATGTTGTCAGCACCATGCAAAAAAGAAGGGTTTACCACTACTACTAGCACACTGGCCCACTCAATTAGCTCTTGACTACATTTGTATGAAAAATCCCACATACATTATCTTCTGTTTCAACAAAAATTGCACGTTAGCAAATGTGACTTTGTTTAATATTTGTCGTGTTTGGCATGGTAAAATACTGACTCAGACATTTATACATGACATTAAGGCACAAGCCACTATCAAGTTTAAAAAAAATGGCAGGTGCTGAATAAACTTGGAAAGCTTTTTAAAGTAAGAGTCAACCAAGCGCTCAAACACACACGAGGTTTTGCCTGCTGGGTACCGCTGAATTTAAAGTCAGTCATTACATGCTTGACCCCCATGTCATCTTCACTCCTTTCGAAACTCCTGTGCTCATTAATCCATATTCTAAAATGTCATTTGGTCATCCCTTTTTATTGCCGCTCAGAGTAGGAAGAAGTGATAAAAGATACAACATGGGTGGATGCGCGGGTAATAGCTTGCCCGAGTTTGTGTTGTCCTACGTTTTCCAACCAGCTGCACAATTGATTGGCCTTAATGATATTTTCAAAGGCAAGAAGCTGAAGAAACAAAGCTGTCCAAAGTCCTGATAGAACTCTGTCCATAAAGTGCCTGTCAGTAATTCCAAGGTAGGTCTTTTTTCCCCTCCTTTCATCACCTCTGAAACAGAAAATAAATGCCCTACCCACATTGATTTAAGCTTTAATAACTGAACTGCTCAGGCACTACATAGAAAGTGAAAAAAAATTGCCAAAGTGGTCACTGCTTTTTGTCACCTACCATTTGGACACTGTCCCTGCACAGAAAATGACTGCATGGGCTGTTTGTACAGGCTGTTATTATGACCCACAGCTGTGTTTTAAAGTTGTGGGACTCCAGAGGTTTTATAAATGAGTGTATGTAAAATGTGAGCTGCTGTAGCTGCCTTCAAATGCAACTACATTCCTTGTGGCCAGAAAATTGGACTTTTTAACATGTGATTAATGTCGCAGACTTGTTCTTTCCTAAACTAGAGGATTTTGGGGTCAAAACCTGTCCACATAGTGTTTTGAAGTAAAGCAAAAAAAAAGGCAAAACAATATCCTTGACTTGTGCTCCTCCTACCACAGTTTTACTGACGTTTTTTGTTCTTTATATGTGGAATCGCCCCAAACGCTTAGATGGATTGCTTTAGAAACTCTTCATCTAACATGCTGATTAGGATTTTTTTTAAACTAGCTTTGCATTGTCCAAATCTGATATATTGATATTCAAGTTTTGCTTTCTCTGATGTGTATGGATGGTACTGTCTCTTCTGTCAGCCTTTTTTTTTATTTCAATTTATAGCATCAACCACAAAACAAGACAGCCATCCATTTTTCTAACCATTTATCCAATTCAGGGTGGCAGGGGGGACAGAGCCGAGGCAAACCCCAAACAGGTCACCAATCCATCACAGTTGAAAATATCAACTGTTTGCACTAATCGTACGATGTTAGCATTTAACTTTTGCTTGTTAGCTGGTGAAATTTAACTCGTATTGTGCCGTTTCTATGCAGCAAATGGCTTTTTTCTGTTACTGTGGTTATAAGGCAAAAAATTAAATCAATCAATCATCAAACCAATAAAGCAATCAGCAGTCCATCATTATTTAAAGACTTATGGGTCAGTCAGTTCGTAAACTAAATCTAACATGGTGATGTAATTGCCTCTCATGGAGACCATCAAAGGAAAAGGAAGACCAAAAGTTCTCTCTTCTGCAGAGGATGAGTTTGTTACAGTTAACCATCCTCAGCAATTGCCAATTAACGTCACCTCCGGGTTAGGGCTATCTGACCAAAAAAGGGGAGTGATTGAGTGCTGCATCAGACAGCCTGGCCCCCGCAATCACTCAACCTAAACCCACTTGAAATGGTTTGGGATGCGGTAAAAGAAAAGCATCCTTGTGCTCATATGAGGAAACTCCTTCAACACTGTTGGAAAAGCATTCCAGGTGACTACTTTATGAAGCTTGTTGAGAGTAAGTGAGAGTGGGCTGTTATCACAGCAAAAGGTTACTTTGAAGCATCTAGTGGACAGTTCCCAACTATTACTCAGTGCATTAGAACAAAAACATCATCGGCGTGTCAGACCTCACTTTGGCTCTCTCCGTTTCCATGCTCACAAAGTAGAGATCGATCGGACACAAAATGGGTATTTACAGTAAACCCTAATTTGTCCTTTGTACAGTTTTGTACAGAGATGTTGACTGCACAGTCAACATGGTTACAAAAAGTATTATTGGTCAGTTCAGCTGGTAACAAGGAAGGGGTTAGGACCAGCATATTTTGTTGGTGCATTCAATTTTGAGTGAAGTTCCACTTTGCCCAAAAACGTCAGAGTCAAGCCGACTGACGTCATAAATAATCCGATATTGTCAAGAGAAGTTTGGTACGAGAACAAAATAACAGTTTGCTTGAACAGGTATACATAGGTCAGACCATTAATTGGGTGTTGTGACGCCACTCAAACCGAACGTGTTTGCAGTTAAAAATAGGCTTTATCCATACAGTGTCTGCTCAGGAATAATTGTTTAGCATTGAGTGGTAAATAACAAGTTAGGCTTGTCTCCCATTGTGATGTCAGTGCTGCTGACTTCGCCGACCGATCTATTGTAACACCGTACTGTGCATTGTTCACTAAACGATGACTAATAAATGCTGTTAGACTTTAAAGAGGATCACATAAACACTGTGCACTCATATTCAGTATTTGAAAAGTAGACTGTTGAAATGTATCATAATAAAAATCATCTGATCCTTAGCAGGTCTAAAAATTAGATAAATATACCTTCATGTTAACTAAAGCACATTATGTTGATTGACTCCTTTTACAGAAATATAATTTTTATTCGTTTGGTGATATTGTTGTGTGTTAACAATGCCAAGGAGGAAAAACACCAGCAAAGACGATGTAACTACAGCCCAGCCCATGCAGCAGTATATTAATGACTAACCTCGTATTGTGGATGGATTATCTCAGTTGTTCTCCTGACTGAAGCTTGGTCCTTTTACAGCATCCTGCCATGCAACTGCATTTGTCCCTAACTTTCGGGAACCCTCGCATTAACTTTTATCGAGTGGAAAAAAGTTAGCATTCATCCTCCAGTTTCACTGTGTTTATGTTATGCTAACATAGCTGTGTAGCTAGCAATCAGGTAGCACATCATTATATACCAGCTAGCCCAACTTCAGTAACCCTACAAACATCAACTACTGTTTACTTTCCTGTCTTCGTTTATGTTGGAAGTGATAGCAGAGCTATTGACTTTTTTCAGAAATCTCTCAGTCAGAACATGGTATGTTATATTTACACGGAAACTAGCGAGCTAACTTACTACAAACGTCTAACTCCGTTAAATTTCATAAATTCGGTTTTCATGGATGCCTGGATGTTAAACTTAGTTGTTACACCTGGTAGAGCAGAACGCTGATCATTTTATTAAAGATGAAAGAATTTAGACAGTTTTAACTCAGTGATGCCACAATGTTCGTTTGACTTTGGGACCTGCAGCGGAGTTTGGGCCCAAACACGGCTAATAACGTCAAACTTAAAGACCGGATTGTTGTTGCCCATCAATCTGGAAGGGTTATTAGGGCACAATTTGAAGTCCAACATTCAGTAAAGTGCGAAAGATTATTGACTGTAATGAAGACAGCTGCCATTCGTCCCAAGAGTGTACATCCCAGGAAAATTCACCCCAAGATTGTGCAATGCTCAGAGAAACTGCAAAAAAGCCTCTGAGCTACAGTTGAGTTAAGCATGCTAAATATTAAAGAACAGTTTTTATCATGACTCTGTGTTGTACATGTAACATCGATTTTTAATTTATTTTTTTTTCCTACAGATTGTTTCAACTTATTTATTTGGGTCTTTCCACTTACATGTGTTTTTACTTTACTTCTATTCAAATGTTAATTAAAGAAAGTTAAGAAAATCAGGAGAAGTCTGGATACTAATCCACAGGGCTATTATTTTATGTGCTGTTAACTCCAGCTTTCTGTTATTACATGCTTGAACACACAGCTTTGCTAATACAAAGGCCTTGCCCTTTCTCTAAAGTTTTACCCAAAATCTATTAATTATTGCCGTCTGTGACATTCTCTTTTCTATTTTAAATGTATCCAAGAAATATCTTCATAGTTTCTGGCAGGCTTCCTAAAATGCCCATTAATCTTAATTTTGGACTTATCCGAGTCTCGCTTTCCTCTCAGAGTGATAGTTAGTATTTCCACTGGCGGAGAAAATAGCTTTTTAAGATTGCCATGATGTGGCAACAAATCACATTCTGACATCACTGAAAAGGGGTCAGAATCAATCAGCTGCCCAGTGGCCTTTGACATTCAATAAACGTCAGCGGGTATTTATATGCGTTCTAACAGCTGGCTAAAATAACAGGCAGATGACAAAATATGATAACAATTAGACAGGCCGAAGCGTGTGGGCCCCTCACATCTGCATGGATCACCGGCTGAATCACAGCCTTGGTGGGAAATAGAAGGAGACAGACTGTAGGGAGGGGAAGATATGAGGAAGATGGAAGGTGGAGGATGAGGATGAGGGGGCTGGGGTAAGACAGAGTGAGGAATCATCACGCTGATGTGGTCATTTACCAGAAAGCATCGCTCAGCCCACACAAACCCAAATGCCACCATCTAAATCCAGCCTTAATTAGGCCCACGCTGAATGAAGAGGACAGGAGGCTGAGGGGACTAACAATATCAGTTGTTTATGGCGAATGTGTGACAAGGTGATAAGGTCACACATGGGACTCCATTATAGCAAAGTAGATGCAGCTTTATCTGCTGAAATTGATCCCAGCACCCTTTGCTTGTTCTGGATTACACATTCCTCACAGAGGGAAACACAAAAGCATCCCAGAAAACCTCATTCAAAATCCAGAACTCATTCTAGTATCCGTGTTGTCCCGCTCATTGGAAAATTCTGACGTATACGTTAATAAATATGACCGGGAAACTTAAGTTCAGCTGGCTGAAGGATAGAGACGAAGCATCCTGCCCTGTGCATAATTCATGATGTATATCATCAGCGTAACGTGTTACAGCGAGAGCAGACAGTCGCAGGATTGAGATTAAAACACTCCCGATGGCTTACACCCTGCATATGTGTCGGCTGCAGATAATGGCCAGCGTCCAGCGTGCCTGGCTTTATTCATATTCAGCTTTGCTCACACGCCTGAGTTATGTCCTTCCACAGGTGCGGAAATAACAACCCCACTGCTGCCTTAATGGGCAGTCTCAGCACACTCTGCCTTCCTCTTCTCTTTTTTTCCTCACCCTCTCTTTGATTGATTGTTTTAATTTAAAAATAACCCAAGTTATCTATTTATTTTTGGTTTATTTATTTCACTGAAAGAGCTCCTATCGGTCACTGGCAGGTCGCACAATTCCAATTTCCAGAGACGTTCCCCACCAAAAATGCAGAATGAGTCTAATAATGGCCTTTCGCTCTATCAGCCTCCCTCTCCCGCCCCTCGCCCCTGACACCTTTTGGCTCGTGTTGTCAGTCAGTCATTGTGTTCTTCAGAGCGGGGAGATAGGTCAAAAAGACAGACATTTGGCATTTCATGTGAGGAAATGTGGTGGAGTAAGTTAGCCATTAAACTGTCTACAGTAGTGGAAAAACTTATTCAGCCTTAAAAATGCAGGGTATCAGGTCAGTGCTTCTTATAATTCTAGTTTTTGTAAATGGTTATGTATACATCCCACATTAAAGCTCACATGAGAGTTTCTTTCACAGTATGTGACACTATGTGACTACTTGTAGTCACAATGAGTCTCGTTGTTGTCAGAGTTCAGGGGACAATCACTACAGTGCTTCGTGCTGATAGGAAGGCAACAGTAGCTCAAATAACCACTTGTTACAATCAAAGTATGCAGAACAGCACCTCTGAATGTGCAGCATGTCAGACCTCGAAGCAGATGAGCTACAGTTCATTTCAGTTTCATTTATATAGAGCCAAATCACAACAGTTGCCCCAAGGCGCTATATACTATAAGGTAACCAGGTCTTATGACTCCCTTTGAACAAGCACTTTGGCGACAGTGGGAAGGAAAAACTCTCTTTTTACCAGGAAGTACCCATACGGAAAAGAAATAGTAAAAACTTATATGTGATTACTCATGAAAGTGGCCACTTTCGCATTACTTTCATACATTGTTTTAGTAAGAATCCAAAACATACAAGTTTCATTATATAATTTTTCAAGGGATCTTATATCTGTTTTCACACTTATATGCTTTTCATACAAGTTTCACACAAGACAGATACAAACTTTATAAGATTTATATATATCTTTTCCATATGGGTAACCTCCAGCAGAACCAGAACCCTCAGGGAGGAGCGGCCATCTGCCACGACCGGTTGAGGACTAAGACGCGCTGTAGAAGAGAGCCAGAGATTAATAATAAGTAAAAATGAAATGCAGAGATATAGTGAGTAAAAAAGTAACACTCGGTGAATCATGGGGTTATTGCAAGGCTTATTGCAGCATAACAAATGGAAGATCCAGCTCTAACTATATGCTTTATCAAAAAGGAAAGTTTTAAGCCTAATCCTAAAGGTACAGTGGGCGTCTCTCTCCCAAATCCAAACTGGGAGCTGGTTCCACAGAAAAGGGGCCTGAAACCTGAAGGCTCTGTCTCCCATTCTACTTTTAAATACTCAAGACCTGGTGCGTCAGCTAAGATCAGAAAACTGAGGCTACAATTTACATGGACTCACTAAGAAAAAAACTGGGAAAAAAAACCTCCACATGAAACCATGAATCAATCCTGCTTTGTAGCCAAGATTCATGCTGTTGGTGATAGTGAAGCCAACTTTTGATGGCTGTTTTTTTTGTGCCATGACACAAGGTCAAATAAGCTCAAATTCGATTCTTGAACATGACATAAAGTTCATTGTATTCAAATGGCCTTCAAATTCACCTGATTTCAATCCAATGGAGCACCTTGGGAAGAAGAGATTGACATCATGGAATTGTAGCCAAAGAAATTTGCAGTAACTATGTAGATGCCATAGGTAGAAGGGTACTAATGAAAGTTTTCAAACTGAGATATAGTGATATTGTGAAGGTAAAGAGTCAGACATTTCCATCAAAACCTTGTAGTCACCAAAATAGAGCACAGCACAGCTCATAATAGTTATTCTCTGCCTGGGGAAACAAGGAGTTACTCATGTTTATAGTCAGTTGGCAGGGTAAGCTAAAATGAAAGTGAATATTGGACTAGAATAGCTACGGGGGTCATAAACACAACTCTTCCATCCATCCATTTTTGTCCTTTTCAGGATCACTGGGGGACAGGAGCTCATCCCAGCTGTCAAAAGGCAAACCGTGAGATAAATTCTAGACAGCTCGCCAGTCTGTCACAGGGCTAAACATTTGTATCAAATGTTAATAGCTCTTTATGCTATCCATCTATCTATAGCCAAATTCATCTAGTACAGCTACATGATGCATCTGGCAGACATGCAGATCACTGCTGTATTGCAGGGGAATAGGACCACTGCAAATCCACTTCCTTAGACAGACGTGTGATTATATGAGATTTGTGTGGCTAAGAGTACAGAGCACTCAATGTGCATGTGCAAAGCAGGTGCAAGAATTCAACCCGTGATTAATAACTGCATCATTTCAGTTTAAAAGTTGTTGTCAGCTGAGCTGCGTGCTTGCCAATCCTAAAGCTTCTTGCTGTGGATATCAACACTGGATATTCAGAAGACGTTATGAAGAAATATCATACAACTTTGATGTCAGCTCCATAGGGACACCTTTTCCTTGTTTGAAAAAAACCTTTTAGATGTGTTTAATTAGCTTGATCTTGATGAACTTGTGAATGTGAAATGAGCTTTGTTTGTTCTGTCTTCATTTAAATTAACCGTGAAAGGGGGTTACATGTTTCCAAAAATCAGACGCACATTTAAAACACTGCTTCAGTGCAATGTTCTCTTTGTGAGCCACAGAATAACACAACATCCTGTCCAGCTGAAGTTAAAACCAGTATATATCACATATATCTACCCACTAGCATTTCATTTAGTGTGTGTGTATGTGTGTGAAGTTGCACTTCAGGATTTTTCCTGCCTTGCAATTATTACCACCCAGCCAAATAGTCTCGGGGACCTTATGGAATGTAATTTCCAAGAGGCGCCCCAAGAGTCCTGGCTAGGTTGCGGGAATTGGTAAACACAGAGAACGAGCTGAGTCCCTGAGGTCCTGTAGTGCCTAAGAGAAAGGGTAAGTGAGTGTGGATAACACTGCTATCAAACAATGAGACAGCACAGTTGGCCAGAAAGGGACTTAAACTCATTACAGCTCAGGAAGGCTGGGCTCAGAGTTGTCTAGTTATCGGTGTGAAAATTAGGGCTCTATAAAGGAGATTTTGGAAATGTCACTCGGCGAAATGAACTCACTTTCAGTGCTTACAGTGTTAACTGCTATCCTGTAGTATATTAGGGCCATTGTGTTGAACTTGCGATGTTGTGTAGAGCAGCTGGAGAGTAAAACGAAAAAACAAGAGTTGGAATTCGTTTCAAAATCCACCAAACGCATTTCCAAGCGAGGCATCCAAGTGTCTGTTTATTTATCTACCAAATCCAGGAATCTCTTTAATCACAGATGCAGATGAAGGGAAGAAGATTGAAGAGCATTTGAGAGATAAATGTGAAAAGGAGTGGGATGTTTAGGCCTTGAACTAACTGTGCGATCAAAAAGCGTCTGGCAAGGTGATGTTGTTGTATATACTGTACTGCGTGTTTCTACCTGGCAAATGATTTTCAATTTCCTCAGGTTCAAAGATCACCAAGTAAGATTTTAAACCAATTTAGCAGTTTCCACCTGTTCTTTAAAAAAGAAATAGGTCAGAAGCTCTGCACAAGCCAAATGAAAGTAATCTGAAATGCTTTATCGAAGCAGAACTACACGGGCTAATTGGCAACTTTCTAAAGACTCGGAAAGGCTGCATTTTAATGAACACAGTAAAAACTAATTTGATGTTAATAAGTGATGAGGAAACTGAAATCATGCCAAAATTAGTAAAATTATTTGTAGCCTATACACCACAGTTGAAAACTTAAGCATTGCAAGGTTGACTGCAATTAGATTTATGACATTGTTAGAATAGAAGTTGAATCCAGCACTTTTTTTTAAACTACTGGCAGCATAATTTGCAAGGATATAATCAAAGCTTCAATGGAAGAGTCAGTCGGAGTTGTACTTTTGTTACGAGAAAGTGGGCTAATGAATAGAAATTCTTAGCGGAGTCAGCTACAAGTAAAATGTTGTCAGAGATAATCAAAATATGTCTCAGAGGTTTCCCTGAGAAGAAGAGGGCTAAAACGTCTTCAGCACGTCAAGAAGACTTCAAAGAAAAGGGAAGCTCCTCGTGTATGTCAGTCACTATCAAACGAGCTCTGATTCATTATTATGCCAGGACGTAGCTTACCGGGTCTGATGAAGACCAGCGAGAGACAAAAAGGAGGAAGATCCACCAACAAAGGTCACTGAAAGGCTTTTGTTCTGGAAGTATGTAAAATGCGCATTAGCCTTTAATAGTATATTTGAAATGTCAGTAAGATACAGCCTTCAATGACATTTACCATGATTATGTGTATCTCCAAAAGTTGATTCTGTTAATCTAGACGTAGCGTTTTCTGGGAGAAACGTTTCGTCGCTCATCCAAGTGACTTCTTCAGAGACTGAAGAATTCAATTCCTGGATGATTGAGAATGCATCAAGACGATTATCTGTATATTTAGTGACATATAACATTCAGGAATTATTGCCATGGACGTGTGCATTTTAAGGCTTTATAGAACAATAAATAGAAAGCGATTGTCTGTGAAATTACTAGATTTTAGCCAGCTGCAGGAGAAAAGCTACTTTAGTTCTTTGTAAAACATTTTCAAAGGTTTTAACACTGATTTGTAATTTTAATGCGTTAAAGGCTAAATTATACTCTGTTATGGACACAGACAGCTGTAAACCTGAAGGTCGAGGAGTCCTTCCTGTTAAAATATTTTGACGTATGCTTAAAGACCACCGCCTGGGTAGCAAGTGTAGGTGGTGCATTTTAATGTAAATTCTCTATGGGCGAATCACAAAAACCAAGTAGGTCCGAAGACGTCCACACGGACTGATGACAAAGACTGATGACGTATTGGGACCTTGGTGCAGCGATCCCCAACCCCTGGGCCATGGACCCGTACTGGTCCGTGAGTTGTTTGGTACCGGGCTGCAAGAGTTGAGGCTCGGGTGTAAAATTTATGGTTTTCAGGGTTTTTATCATTTACTCGGTTTTCCTGGGTCTTTTCCTGCATTGTACTTGTGTGTCTTATTTTGAAAGAAACATTTACAGGTTACCAAAGCAACCAGAGAGCATCAAGGGGCAGAGAGGCGGATGTTGCTCTCAATGTTGTTGGCGCGTTTCAGGAGGACGCTGCTAATAAAGTTACACAATTACACAGTGAATTCGCGTTTATTATTATATTTACAAAATACTACAGTTTTTGTCTTGGTTGTATCATTTTATTTTGTTGTATTTATCCGTGACACTTTAAAGGCCGGTCGGTGAAATTATTGTCTGACATTAAACTGGTCCTTGGAACAAAAAAGGTTGGGGACCGCTGCCCTAGTGGACTCACGAACATGGAAAGTATTTTCTATGTTTAAGATGTAAAAATTCTGCATATTAATAGTAATATTAGTACATAATTGTTTTGTACAACTGTACTATTGTCAAAGAAATATTTATTCCCAAAATGTTAACATTAAATCATTAAAATTAAAAAAAAATTTATTTTCCATTTGACTTGTTACATAACTTCATAAGAAACTGGTCAAATAAAATTTACTTGATTGGCATACAATCAGTTTAATAAATAAACCAGATTTATTTTATGTATTTCAGTTGCATTTTACTCAAAATGATTACTTTGTGTTTATGAGGGCAATTTTGTGTATTTTTTAGTGTATGCCTGCAGCAACTGAAGGCAACTTATACTTGCAGAGAAAACTCGAAGTGAAAGCACAAACATGAGGGGAGCAGACCACCCCAGTTCCCAGTAGAGGTAACACCCAAGTGTAGACATGTACCTCACTGTACACAGATAATGAGGAAAATGTATTTGGGAGTCAAGGCTGTTCAGCTAAAGCCAGCGCATTTGATTGCATCTGTGACGATTACCTTAAAGTTACAGATTTAACTCGGAGGAAACACTGGGGCTGCCTTAATTAGATCCCTGCGGCCATATGTTTGAAGTGAGAGAGACAATGAAAACAACAAGCGCAAAGAAAAACAGAACTCAGCATTTCCCACTCACATTTTGTCTCGGCATTTAATAAGAGTCCCGCCTGACCATCGGAGGCCGTCCCACAACAGAAAGGTCATGCGTTGACCCATTCCATCTCCCCAGAAAGTACTGATTACACTGTGTAGAAACTGCTGATTGAATTGTTCTGTGTGGGGAAAGGAAGATAAAGATTCACAGAATCCAGCTTTCCAAACTGTGTGGTATGAATACATTTCAAAATAGGTCACTTGAGTGTAGTTTTACCCTTCTTGATGCTCTCATCATTATTCTTTGACTTAAACAAGACCTGTTTGGGCCAAATACGACAACAGCTGACATTCATACTGTTTGTTTCTCTTTGGCTTTCTTTCCACATTTTCAACCTCAAGCATTTTCCACAGATTAAACTGGAACTCGCGTTAACAATCTAAAAATTTCTAACCCTGTGAGAGTGAAATGAAATGTTGGACACTTACTTGGAGTGGAAATCCAAGGGCAGCTTCATTGATTTCCATCACACTTTTATCATTAAAAAAAGTGTATTTACAGCTGTTTTTCCTGTGCATTCAAATTAGGAATTTTAAAGAATTTTAAAGTCTGGTTTCTATTTTAAATAAGCACCTGTGCTTTCATGTTTTTAATCAGTCAACCTCAACACACGCAGAAGTTAAGGTCTAGAGCAGCGGTCAGTGTTGCCAACTCCTCAGTAAGGAAAATCGCTATTGGCTGTCCTAAAAGTCGCTAAATGACGTCATTGCCTAATTTGCATAATTGGTCAAGCTAATATAATTGTAACCTACGTTGTTGGAGAGAGAAATAACATCATGGAAGAGACATAAAGTGAGTAAAGAACGTCCTAAATGCATTTAGAATTTATTTATAACTACAAATTAAATTTATTTTAGCAATTATTGTTTTTTTTTAATGTCACAATTCCAACCCTACTCCTTTATCCGGGCTTGGACCGGAAAAAGTGACCCGAAATAGGCACTCTGGTGGAGTTACTGTGTGTGTGTGTGTGTGTGTATAAGTAGTTTTAAACCTCGTGATCCACAAAACAGCATAACAGTAAAAGAAGAACTGACTGCGTTAGAGTCAGTGCGGGAGCAGCGGCTTCGCTCATGCGCGATTCATTTGCAGTTCGGACGCATAGGTGTGAACATCTTCTTCCCTGATAGCAGCTGGGGGAGGACTATTCTCCGCCCGTGAGCTCTTTGGAACGGGCGAGGTACCCACGGCAGCACCCGCTACTTGTTGAGAGTAAAAGCGATACCCGCTTTCACGTCAAAAAGTCGTCATAAATAAGTCTCCAATAACACCAGAAAAAGTCGCCAGATTTGTCGCTAGTCGCTTTTTAGAAAAAAAGTCGCTAAGGGGGTCTGAAAACTCGCTAAATATAGCGACAAAGTCGCTAAGTTGGCAACACTGGCAGCGGGCCCCAAACTTTTTTGTTCCACGGACCGGTTTAATGTCAGACAATAATTTCACGGACCGGCCTTTAAGGTGTCGCGGTTAAATACAACAAAATAAAATTGCACAACAAAGACAAAAACTGTGCTATTTTCTAAATATAATAATAAACACGAATTCACTGTGTAATTGTATCCGGTCGTTAAGTCTGACGTCACTAGCCGTGTCTGGGTCTAAACTCCGCTGCAGGTCCATATATCAAACGATCACTATGGCATTCCTGAGAGTTGAAAAACTGTCTAAAGTCTTTCATCTTTAATAAAATGATCAGCGTTCTGCTCTGCCAGGTGTAACAATTCAGTTTAACATCCAGGCATCCATGAATACGGAATTTATGACATTTAACGGAGTTAGAAGTTAGCAGGAAGTTAGCTCGCTAGCTTCTATCTAAATACAATATAGCATGTCCTGACTGCGGGGTTTTGGAAACAAATTAAAACGTACAGCTCTATTATCACTTCCAGCATAAATGAAGACAGAAAACTAAACAGCAGTGACGTTTGTAGGGTTAGTGAAGTTTGGCTTGCTGGTATATAATGATGTGCTACGTGACCGCTAGCGACACAGCTATGTTAGCATAATATAAACAAGCTAACTTTTTTCCACTCGATAAAAGTTAACGTGAGTGTTCTCGGTGGTCAGGAACAAATGTAATCGCATGGCAGGATGCTGTAAAAGAACCAAACTTCAGCCAGGAGAACAACTGAGATAATCCATCCACAATACGAGGTTAGTCATTCATATACTGCTGCATGGGCTGGGCTGTAGTTACATCCTAAGGTTTTAAAAACTGAGCTTAAATAAATGATTAGCGGTAATAAAAGCCGAGGGAGGTCAACAGTGATCACTGACTGTTTTAGGAGCTTTTTGAGATCAAATAGAAGAAAATACAAAGCATTAAACATGTTAACAACACAAAAGCCATATTAAACGCAGACTACTTTAGGCCCGGAAGTAGGATTCGTCACGTCATCACTTAACGACCGGATATCTTTATTAGCAGCGTCCTCCTGAAATGCGCCAACAACATTGAGAGTAACATCCTCCTCTCTGCCCCTTAATGCTCTCTGGTCGCTATGGTAATGAGTAGAGTTGGATGTCTCGAGACCGGTCTTGGTCTCGAGACCACTTTTACGTGGTCTTGGTCTTGTCTTGGTCTCGACGGACTTTGGTCTCGGTCTTGTCTTGGTCTCGCTGTCTCGGTCTTGCTGTCTCAGATCAACATAGTGGTCGGGAGATTTGGAGTCAACAGTATCCATGACACACAGCGTAACGTTCGATAATGTATCGTGCGCAAAAGCTTTAGCTCTAAGAGCCATGCTTAGAGAGTGCTTTGTAGTGAATCAGAATAGTCGACTCCCATTGAGCGAGAGCCGGCTCCTCAATTAATTTCCTTTCGCTGCTCAGCTGTCACACAGCGACACACAGTGGCTCAGCCATGCTCAAATCCCTCCACATTGTGGATTATAATCTTCAGCTTGATGTTACAATTTTATCTATATATAAAGTATAACTGAAACCAGTTACATATTTCCCATTCTTTAGACAGTTGTTGGAGGTGATCGCTGTTTTGTCAGATGACTTTGGGGCCAGTCAGTACCATCATGTCAGCCCTCAAAAGCACACAAAAGTTAGTCTTTTTTGTCCCGGTCTTGGTCTCGGTCTTGGTCTCGCCTCAACTTGGTCTCGGTCTTGGTCTCGTCTCGACTTGGTCTTGGTCTTGTCTTGGTCTCGATACCCTCTGGTCTTGGTCTCGATACCCTCTGGTCTTGGTCTTGTCTTGGTCTCGGATTAGGCGGTCTTGACTACAAGTCTAGTAATGAGTAAATATTTCTTTCAAAATAAGACAAAATTACAACAGGGGAAAAGACACAGGGAAACAGAGTCAATGATAAAAACCCTGAAAACCATAAATTTTACACCCGAGCCTCAACTCTCGCGGCCTGGTACCGGTCAGGGGGTTGGGGGCCGCTGGTCTAGAAGCTGCTTCGAAAACAACAGATTGCAAAGCATTTTAGTTGACTTTCCCCTTTTAAGTGATAGCAATTCTTTTCCTCTGCTTTCTCTGGTCATATGCTACACTTTTAAAAACTAATATTTTAAATTATTATTAAAAATCGTTCCACTTCATAGTTTTATGACATGACCGTGTTTCCAGGGGGTGAAGTGCCTCATTGAGGCCCGAAAAGCACAAACAACCGGGTGATTTCGGCTAAATCTGGCTGCAAGTGCTACAGTCTGCTGTCCTTGTGCTTGTAAGAATGGCACAACCTTTCTATTATCACACCTGGCAGCGCGGCGAACAAATGCCAACAGGATTTTTCCAAGCTAAAAAGACTGACGAGACAATGTCCTAAATGTCCTTAAAAGGATCTCGTTCGGTGAAATACACGGTATTATCAGTCACTAATGTCCTCAGGTCTTTCAGTATTGTGCTTGATAAATGTCAACCCCTCTTGAGTGGAAAGCATCATTGTGCTGGGTTAAACAGTTCCCTATCTGTGTCTCTCTCTTCTATCAGGATGATGTATGTATTCTTGCATGAGCACAGTTGCTTCTTGATTGTCACATCCTCCTTTCTTCTCTCTCTATCTCGTGCACAAACTTTGTTCTTCCACTGCTGCCGCCATCCCTCTCTGTCACCAGACTGCCCCCTTCACGCTCCCTTTATATATGTTTTGTCTCGCGGTTCTTTGTCTTTTCACTGCTCTCCATCCACCAGAGAGTCTATCTTTTTGTCATGCTTCTTGGTCCCTCCACTTCAATTTTTTACCAATTTATTTTTTCTCATCTGTGTTTTCATCTAGTTCCCCTACTTATTAATGTCCTCTCTGACAACGGCAGCATTTAGAGCTATTAGATATTAGCTCGGTCGGCTCACTCATAAAGTAGCTCGTTTCTAAGTCAGTTCACAAAACAAGCTTGCGGCAACGGCATTTTGCTGTTCTGCTGGATTTTCTGCATAAGATAATTCCTTATCACGAACACATTTCGGCGTTGCAGACTGAAACAAAAGTGTTATCTATTTTTAAAGTTGCTAGAGGAATGAATTCAGAGTGAATGCTTTTTTTTCTTTTTTATACCCGACAGGACGCTATCCACCAGCACAGAAAGCACCTGTTTCCAGGTGGCCCAGTTTACCCTCCATCATCAGTCTTTGCCATCGGTCACCATGAAAATTAATGACGCTGATGAGCCGCGATCTATAAGAGAAAGCCCTTTTTGTACACATCTCAGTAACTAATCTCGGTGTTGTAGTGTAGATGAGAGAAGTTTCTCAAGGCCATACCTCTTGAAAGGCACTTTTCCAAAAAAAGTAGCAGAGTGCAATAGATCATCTCGTGTCATGTTCTGTGTAATCTGTCTTGACCTGTCTTGTACCATTAGATGGCTACTGTACCCTGCTGCTGCGACCTGCGTTTTGTCATTTTCTCCGCCTTGTCTTCTTGAAAGTGTTCTTGTACAATGATTTTCTTATTACCAGTGTAACATGATAAATATATTCAGTTATAATGTATAAAAAATAAAACTTGGAGGGATTTCTAATCACACGTTTTGGAGACACATTCACTGCTTTGTTTTTTATAATTAGATGTGTAAAATAGTGATGTGTCATTACATTAACCATACATATTTATTTAATTATTCCTCAGGTAACAGTCAAGCTGAGGCCAAGTTAGTGTGTCTGCCGTCCTGTTTAATTAGAGATTTTGACAGTACAGCAGAGAAAAGGGCAGGTGAGACAAGGCCGGGACATGTTCCTTCAATTCTGTCATGTCAGAATCACAGTATTTTTCATTTAATCGTGCCTAATATACATCACACTGGTACGGATGTTAACACCATCCTAAGGTCAAAGGAACCCCCAATGAATATATAAAAGATGTTAAACTGCGATTAAAAAGTGATTTCATGTTCTGTAGGTTAGAGTGACCACATGCATTCATTTTTAGCTTGATATTCATTATGGCATATCAGAGCAGGGAACTAAAAGCAGACAAGCTCAGGTGAATAGCAACAAATGGAAAACTTTAATTCAAGCTTTAATATTAAAGCTGGACAGAGCCACTGGTTTTAGATACTGCATTTTGAAGCCTTAGCATTAGCAATTTTCCTGCTGCCGTGTTCACTTTCTGAAGCCGAACATAACCACATTTTGACAACTTTTTAGCTAGCACTATCACGCTAGGTTAGGAGGCTACATCCATAAACTGGAGAGGTGCACCACACCAACGCTTTGTCCCTGCTAATTAGTGCTAATTGCCGATAGCTGAGTCTCCGAACTCTGCTAACTGGAGTAGCCATGATCTCTAACTACATTATCACAACACGTTCTCACTCACAAAGTGTAATATTTTACGCTAGGTGACAAATCGTCAACATATTACGCTTCCGGGCACCCAACACATCCCTAAATGACGAGATCGGAAAAACGAGGAAACATGAGAACCGTTTGGAATCAATCTACATGTGTTCGATCATTTTACTTAAATCGCTTTGGAAAACTAGGTAATGTCATTAAAGTACTGGTTAAAGTTAGGGATATGGTTAGGGCTGGAATACATGGCTGGAACGTGTATTACCGCGGGACCGTCATTCTACTGGATTTCACCCATAACCCGGCGCGTAGCATAAGAACCTCAGGAATGCAGCAGGATGTGACAAATCGTTGGGATGTTACGGCTGATTATCAAGGTGGATGAGTTCAAAAACAAAGAATCACCTCTCTGGACACACCTATGAATCAATGTGGCCACACCCACAACTCAACTACGCACAAGGATGAGTTATAAATAAAAAAAATTACCGCAGAGTTGTTATGAGGGGAAAACTAGTTTTTTGTAGCATTTAAGTGAAAAAATGGATGCAAAGAAACTACATAAAAAACACGGGAACACAGGTGAAAAACAGATGTAGCATAGACAACAATGATAATAGAAGTATTTTGTATTATTCTGCACCAACTATGAGACCATTTTAATTTATTTTCATCGAAATGCATAAGTCAAGGAGCACAGCAAGTATGACAGCACAAGGTACAGACTGGTTCTAGCATTTTAGTAAATCCACCTTATATAGATCATCTTTTATAACCTGGCATTTCTATATACTGTAGAGCTGTTTATGTGGCATTTTTAGAAGAATTCCAGTTGAAACACACTCAATAGAAGTGCTTAATTAGAGCAGATTCAACAAGTTTCGAAGGGTAACGTGTTTTCTAGTGGAAGAGTGAATAATAATTGTTCATTGTTTTAAGATCATGTAATAAAAAGTACTAAAATTAGACGATTGGCATATATTCATGAGCATATAAACATGTGGTGGGGTGTTTTTGTGTTACTTTATCTGTGATTGTTAGTTGGTCGTGAATGCGGATTTCCTTTTAGCCAGAGCTAACAGCCTTAGAAAAGGATTGTGTGTAGGCCAAAAACTCATTTCACCCATGTTATTTCCAAAAAATGTTGCCAAACTGGGTGAAGAGTTGAATGCCAGTGTTGAATATTTCGTGGACAACAACGTTTTATCACAGTCCACAGTTCAGCCATTATTGTATAAAGTGCAATATGCTGCTGAAAAGAGTTGCAAAGATGATGAGAACTGAGAGTCAAGCAGATGCCACCAGAGAGGGGGGAGTTGTGATGAACAGAACAGCAGCAAATGCCCAGAGTAATACTAAATGCTGGTTACTGCAAATCAATATCCACAAAGGACTGAAGGACTCGAAACTCTGGAGCACAAGCAGGTTCAAATTCACAGTTGACATTACTGATCATCAGAGTTCAGGGTACAAATCAGGAAGGAACATTTCAGGACAA
The DNA here is from genome assembly GCF_057381915.1 of Diplotaxodon limnothrissa. NCBI lineage: Eukaryota > Metazoa > Chordata > Actinopteri > Cichliformes > Cichlidae > Diplotaxodon > Diplotaxodon limnothrissa. The sequence continues at coordinate 51,327,300 of NC_140598.1, read as the reverse complement.
AATGTCTGCTGGGTAGAAAATTCAAAGCCGTGACATCCTAAAAGTTCTCAGACTTCAAATGCTCTTTGACAATTGCAGCAGCTCAACTTATGAAGATGTCATCCTTCTCGAGGAGAGGCATTACATTACTTGTCTTTCATCAAACCAGTGGGATACATATATACTCAGGAACTCAGATGTCAGTAATGACAATTCGCTGCGCAGACAGAGGTGGAACAGTACATCTGTTTTCATCCTCCACCTTTGGAGACCGTGATCTCAGGTAGTTATGAAACTATCTGCTTGACTGTGGATTTAAAGAGCCTTTCCACTTCAGTGGTGTTTGTGATTTATTCTTAGCAAATAGATATAAAAGTGGGAAAAGTTTGTGTGCAGAAGTGCCTCAAAGAGGTTTCTCGCAGGGTTATCGTTCACAAACTGGTCAAGAGTTGTCTCTGACTGTTGGGCAAGTGGTTTCCGGAGGTTGATTATCTTTGCTTGGTGAAATTGACCACGAAGATATTGCTGCACTAAAAACCTCCTGCAGCACATTTTCACGATTACCTGTAGTTTGCGTGGAAGATGCTAACTTGTCTGCAAACTCTAAAAACTAGCCAAGTTTTACTACTGCTGAGTCACTACTTTCACTTTGAAGGCAAAAATTCCCTGTTTCCTTTGTGTTGCAGTTGTTACAGTTTCAGTTTGTAGAGTAGTATTTGCATATGAGTTGGTGTTAACCTGCTTGCAACAAAAGCAATTGCAAGGACGTTTTCAACCAGTGTTTAGCGGGGGGGTCACTGACCAGTTACTTGGTCTACATGAATGGTACTTTAGCAATCGATTGCACAGCAACTACCGGCAACCTCCAGCAACCACTAGCACCAGAAAACTGTTGGGAATGCTTATTTTTTCTCTGTGACCAGTGGTTGCGGATCAGTGTGAGCAATACCTTTTTCATTTAACCTTATATTGTCCCACATCTTAAATAGTGGATGAGATAATGTCAGGTGGTTAGCTGTCACATGACTTAAGACGGACGATCTGATTTCCTCGTGTCAGCATTGTTCCCACATCATCATAATTAATGTTGTTCCAGGTTCAACATTGCAAGTGACCAATCACCTTCTTGTGACGTCATTCCTTTGCGACTTCGAAATACCCGCCTTCGATTATTTCGAAATACAAGTGAAGAAGCGAAAAACCGCCGCCTGTCCGCCGAATTTGAAGTCAATTCGCCTGTCCGCCGAATTTGAAGTCAATTTAGGATACTTTCCTTTAATAAACGGTAAGCATTATACATATGTTCCTCACTTGGCTTGCTGTTTGTTTGCTAGCGATAGGCTACTTGACGACAGCATTAGCTAACCAGTGTTCTCTAGACCAGCGTTCCCCAACTTTTTGGGTGTTTTCGTGGCCCGGGGGTTGGGTCAGGCAAAATTGCAGTAGCTTCCCTGATCATTTTACAAACATAAGTGAAGAGAATCTGGACTAAAAGGCCTAGACTTATGGTTGTGTGCTGAATCTATGAATCAAACTATCACCTGGAAACATAATTAACTGGTCCATAGCTGTGAAACTGGACATGAGTTCTTGATTCTATGGAGATTAACAGTAATCCAGAAATTTACAAATTTGTCCTGGTACATCGCGTAAATGTTGTCCCTGGGACATTGTGTAAATGTTGTCCCTGAGACATCGCGTAGATGTTGTCCCTGGGACATCGTGTGATAGCTTGTAAATAATGGAATGAAAATTATTGATTGTTATTAACTTGTGAAAAAGAAGTGTAACAAATCCACATGTTATGTTCTACACCCTTACAGAAACTGTGACTCCTTCACAATGTCAGGTAAATGTCAACTCATGTTGAATAATCAACCAATCAAGCCTTTTATTATCACATGCAATGTTACACGTACAACTGCAATGAAAATTTCACCCCCTTCTGACCATACATATATTGCTTAAACATCACATTGGGAAGACAGGTCGGAAACAGTTAGGAAGGTCAGAAAACAATTTAATTAATAGATGAGGGGAGAGGAGGAGAAAAAAGAACTACAACCAGACAAAGCTCCTAGAAGACTGAAATGGATGATGGTTGCAGCATGCAAAAAGAAAATGATATCTGTTGACTACAGCATATGCTTTCTCACAGATTACCTTGTGGGAGTAGCTGGACCAAACTCTATTGTATTTCAAGTTTGAAATCCCTGTTTGACCAGACTAACATTTCAGATGAGGTACCTCTTGACATAAAAATCCTTTTATGTTGTCATAAAACTAATGTTAAATTCTGCTTTAAATACACTTTATTGTACAATTTACTTAATGAATCGTATTCCTTAGTTCTGTTTTTATTTATATGTATTTATTTATTTGTTTTATAAGGTAATAGATGGCCTAATCTATTTGCAGTGTGAGGTATGTTGAAAAGCTTGTTTGATCATAATGACATAGCATGTTTACGTTTTTTGTAATGTATTTGAAAACATAGGTGTATTTATGTTATTTTTATAGAATTTCCCTCACATTTATCCAATACCAAGCCAAATCACTGGAAAAATTTTGGATGGGTCCACAAGAGCACAAAGTGCATACTTTTTGAAGGTATGACTTGGACTGTGGTAACTATGTTCTTATCACAAAGGGTTTATAAGTTGCCACTATAAACAAACAGCATTTTCCAAAATTGAAGCCTTGTCAGAAGAACCTGAAAAATACCTTTCTGAAACCTTTTCTGTGTAAAGACTTGCTCAAAAGCAATGCACACAGATTAAAACATTTCTGTCTTGGCCAACTGATAAAGAACACCAAAAATTGAGTGGTGCGTGTTGAGTCTGTTGTCTTGATTTGTTTTGTACACACTATAGAAATTAATTAATGGAAACCAAAAATGACACTTTCTATATGTTTGTGTATCTGCAGAATTAATTACAAGTCTCACCTGACAAGCTTTTGCAGTTTTGCAGTGTCATTCTTGACAGAAAAACATACTTGTCACATTCTTTTTATTTCCAGAAAAACATCTTTCAGATGTATGAGAAATTGATTGGAGCCTGTCTGGAAAACGGCAGCCACTGGACCTTGTTTGTAAGTTGCACAGATTTTGCACTCTCTCTAGTGCATGATACTTTTCAGTGTCCCTCATTAGGAAAGCTCAAGGCCCAAGCCTTACCATATCCATCTTTTTACAAAACAGTTTTGTGACATACCCAAGAGGACCATAGTCTATATGAATTCATTTGGCGAGTCGGAGGTCAGAAAAAGTGCGGTGTTGAAAAACTGGAGGTAATTAATTAACATATTTAACATAACATATTTAATTTAATTGAAATCATTACCGAACGTGGTTATTGATTTCTCTATATGCTTTTTATTTGTAATAACTGCGATCTCTCAGCTCATTTGCTTCAGCAAGAGGCTGCGCTGGAGAGTGGACCTTGTCACATGTGAGCCACCCACATCAACAGGATGGGAACTCATGTGGAGTGCATGTCATAATGGTACTGAAAACTATAGCTTTAACCTATATAAGTAATGTTTACATTTTTGCCTATTCAGTTTTTAAAGCCTTAGAGGCAGGATGGTAAAATCTCAATTTTTTTTGTAGATTGAACCATTTCAGCAGTAATGCTTTGCTTTGGTTGCTCTGTTGTTTTTTTTTCTCGGGGGGGGGGGTTAAAAACAAACAAACATTTCTTTGTTAATCTAATTCTTTTTGTTCTTTTTTTTTTTTTTCTTCTTCGTCAATTATTAGTTTGCCCAATCTCTCATTGACGGTAAAACACAAGTGGAGGAGTACAACACTGAAATCACAAAGCTCAGGTCCCGACTTTGCCACTACTTATTTTCCTCAATAGGTAAAGATAAAATTAGCTGCCTTCTTTTTCTCTAACATTGGAAAATGTAACTTGTACTTAAACAAATTATATTTTGCAGATCGAACTAGGAAGTGCAGTCAGTGCTGGTGTGTGATTGCAGCCAAAGACCGGGTACACTATGACATGTCCTTAGCCATATAGATTGTTTATATAATGGACTTTGTTCATTTGTTTTTTGTTTGTTTATTTCTTCTTCTTTTTTTTTTTTTTAATTCACAGGTGCAGTGCCAGAAATGTGGTGCATACAAGCACATGCGTTGTTCAAAGTCTGTTTGTGGCATCTGTATCTTCTGTGAGAGTAAGTCACAATATAACTAAACAATGTCCAAAAATGTTTAAAGTGAAATTTTTTTTCGTAATTTTGCCTTTGCACACCAGGACTGTGTAATTAAAGTGGACGTTTCAAGATCCAGTTTTTACACAAAACTATTTTAGACATAACTGTGTCGTATTGTGGGGATTTCTCTTCACAATTAAATTGATATAGTGCTGTTTATATCATTCTTCTTTATGTAACAGCACAGTGCAGCACAGCAGAGGGAAAGGAGTTGTGCAGCATAGTGGGTGGCTATACAGGAGGAGCAATAGAAGTAGCCAGTGAAGAATGTCATCAGGGAAAGCATCAGGCAGCGAATGACAAAGGAAAAGTTCCTAAGGGAGAGAACATCTGCAGCAAATCGACAAGTAACAGTGAGATAGGAAGACTGACAGTCAGAGATGAAGGTACACAGACTGAAAGAGATGAAGGTACACAGACTGAAGACAACGAAAAAGAAGCAGAAGTATACGGCACAAGTCTGAGTACAGATAATGCTGCTGCTGATGATGTTGACAGGATCGATGCAGATACAGAATTCCAAACTGATTCAGAAGGAACTAGTACAGTTTACAGAGTGCATGGTCGCTTATCTGTACCAAAAAAGAAAACCTACACAATAACAGAAGACGAGATCAAGCGCAGAATCAACGCAGAGAACATGTCAGTTCATGTTTTCAGAGGTTTGATTGGGGTAGGTATACATTTCGTGATTTTGATGTCACCTGAAATAAATCCGGGTTACTCGTATCAATGAAGTGACAATGTGGCTGGAAATTGTGCATTTGCTGCAACATATACACAATTACACCATGTAAACAAAAGCATTTAACTTTGTGCGCGTGTGTGTGTCTCTCTCTGCTCTTTTGGTGTTTGCACTTTTTCTTTTTTAGGGCCGTAAAGCCAAACTGCCCGCAATGATTCTTGACAGGCCTAAGAAGGCCAAAACTAAAGTAACAGTGTTTAGTGTTCTGAGTGAAGAGGAGGCTGGGGAGCTAGCCCTCGGGTTTGCCGGAAGATTGGCCTGCGATGTCACAACAGACATGGTCTGTAAAGGCATCGACCATTCAAGTGCTGATATGACAAAGTAAGTTAGTAAAACAATATGAAAGTTGTATCTTTTTTGGTATTTGTCATTTCCCCGTATTTGGGTTATTGGTGTAACATTGTTAATCTTACTTTCTAATAACAGACAGACTCTTCTCAAAATCCAACACAACCTTAAACATGAGCTGACTGATTCCTCAACCTTCAGTTTGCTGACACACACCTTTGGCCCCGCTGCACTGGATTCTGTCATTTCATTCCTGTGTGGAAAAACTTGATCTTGTCTCTTAAATAATGAAACCTTTTGTGACTTTTGTTTGTTCTGTAAATCAGAATCTTGAAAATTGTTCATTGTTGTTCTAAGTTTGTGTTAACTATTTGGCAAAAATGATTGGTTCCTAATCCAAACAGCATAATGACTGTTCTAACACATATCTTAAAAATGCTACAAAGAAAGAAAATTATCACATATGTTTCAATATGAATGTAATTGTGTCACACTCGGTTTGTAGTAGCTTTCCTGTTTTATTTTGAGTTTTGGTATGTTTACACTGTTATTTTTATTTCCCGTGTGTTCGTCTTCCCTTATTAGTTTTACTGTATTTAATTAGTCTGATTTAATAACTTATAATTATTTACTTTCCAGTGTGTATATATGCTCCTCGTTTGGATTATTGTTTGTTTGAGTTCTGCCTGTCTTTTCTATTAAAGATTTGGACTTTTGGACTATTAGTGGACCTCGTAGGTTTTTATTCTGTTCAATTGGTAATTGACTGGGTTTAATTTAGTGGCCTGGAAAACAGGCCGGAGGGGTCTGGTCATTTTAACCCCCTAAGACCCGAAATCTTCCATGGCATGCATTTTTAATTTCTCTTTGATATTTGGGCCGATTGGAACCCGATGAATGTAAAAAGAAAGAATTACCAGGTTTTGTTTTTTTTACCTAATTTTTGTTTCTGAGAAAAATGAGAGCCACATATGAGGACATTAATTTGAAATTTCGATAGAACAGTTGCAGTATAATGTCCTCATAACTGTATATCAGGCACTTGTTGATCAAGATTTAGTATTTTGGTCTAAATAACCCAAAATGTGATGTCCACATGTGTGGACGCCAGGCTGGAGTAAAGTGTGTAAATGACCTCATTAATATTTGGTAAAGTGTTTTGTAAACTTATGAGTGGCTATTATATTGTTGGAGTGAATGCTTTTATTTTGAAAGTCACAGAGCGACAAGGTGCTGTAAATCAAGTGGCGTAAACCATATGGCAGAAGCGCGAGTTTTAATGCACAGAGAGAAGGTGTGCTCTATGGTTAATGGACGGGAATGGGAAAAAGAACGGCTATTAAGGTGCAACACTGAGTCGAAAGCAGTTTCTTAGCACCTGGTTGATGAGGGAACAAGGTTTGTACCAAAGTTTGTCCTGTAGATATGTATTTTGTTGTTTTACGGAGCATATAGCTGCTGACCGCTACTAAGCATAAAGGCTAAGTTTTCACCCACTAGAGGGCGCTAACGTACCTCGTCATGTTTAGGCAGCGATGCAACGATTTCCCTGTTATATGCAATAATTTACAAGTTTTAGTGTTATTTGTTATGTAAGGTAAGGAGAATTAATTTGTGATTAATGAATAAGTCAAAAGGTTAAAGGTAACACACTGTTTGATTTACTAATAGTCTTTTATTCTGTATGTTGTAGCTCTTACGGTGTGTTCACATACACGGCTGTTTAATAAAAGGATTGTGAACCATCAGTTTGAGAGACCATCTTTTCAACCGGGGATGCTACAGTAAGAGCTTGACCCCAGCTGAGAAGAGCTCCATCCCACGCTCAGCATCGAGGTCCCAGTTCCACAGCTCCACACAAAGTCTTCTGGGATCTGATGGTCAACTAAATTGCCCCGTCCTCAGCATGGAAGCATCTGAAGAAGAGACAGAGTTTGCGGAGGATCCCAAGGCCAATGAGGAAGAGGAGCCTCCACGCTCTGTTCGTCGAAGGAGGCCTACTGAAAAAATGCAAGCGTATCAGGAGGAGGAGGCCCACAAGAAAGAAAAACGGCTTCTCAAAGTTTATGATGAATGGAAAAAACAAGTACGTAAAACACGAGAGCAATTAAAAGGAGACTTAACAAACAATCAAATTGCTTCACTCATGGACATGTTAGAGAATGAAAAGGAGAATGTCATAAAGTTGTATATGGAAATTAGAGAAAACATTACTCCCTCGAGTGGCACAAGGCGACTCATAGACGCATGTGAAGCAGTCACCAGAGACATTATCAAGATTGCTCATGAAAGACTCTCAGGCATAGATGACTATGATAGGGACAAGGTAAAGATACGTCTCCGTGAGCTTCTTGAGCCAGACTATGCTCAGTCCATTTACAGTTCCTCAGTCACGCACTCAAGTAAAAACTCTTCTGCCAGTAAGTCATACTCTGCAATGTCAGTAGTAGCTGTTAAAAGAGCAGAGGCTGCAGCAGAGTTAGCAGCCAAAGAAGCAGAGTATGAGGTGTTATTAGAGGAGGAAAAACAAAAGGAAAAGATTCAGCTTTTAGAAGAAAGGCAAAGAAAGGAGCTCGAATCTCAAAGGCGTGAGCTAGAGAAACTGAAGGCTGAAAAGGAGTTAAAGGCTGCACGAGCTAGACTAAGGACCTATGACACTGAGATAAAGAGTGAAATCAGTGCCTCTGATGTTGACTATAGTAACACTGCTCAGAAAGCCCCCACAGTTTCTAATCTCAGTAAAGTCCCTGACAACAATGTAGTGTCTACCTCACTTCCACAAACAGATGTCCTCTACTTAGCACACGCAGTACTGGATAGTGTTGCATTGAACAGACTGCCAGTGCCAGAGCCCTCCACGTTCACAGGTGACCCAATACAATTCATAGAGTGGAAAGCTTCCTTTACTGCTCTCATTGATAAAAGGAACATCTCACCTGCTGACAAACTGCACTACTTAAAGAAATACATAGGAGGTCCAGTTCGACAAACGCTTGATGGCATCTTCTATAGAAACGACAGTGAAGCATACAGAGATGCATGGGAGCGTCTCAACCACAGGTATGGACATCCATTTGTGGTACAGAGGGCTTTCAGAGAAAGACTGGCAAAATGGCCAAAGATCCAAACAAATGACTCCACAGGATTCAGGGCATTTGCTGATTTCATTCAAACATGTCACGAGGCCATGCCCCACATTGAAGGCTTAAGCATTCTCAACGATTGTGAGGAGAACCAAAAACTCGTTCAAAAGTTACCAAACTGGGCGGCTGCAAGTTGGAATCGTCAGGCCACTCAGTTTATGAAAGAAAGTGGGAAGTTTCCAGGTTTAAAGGACTTTGCCAAGTTCATGTCTTCTGAAGCAGAGATCATGTGCAACCCGATTACATCATTTCAGGCTCTCCACTCTGTAAACTTCACCACAGACACTGGTAAGGGCTGCCAAAAGGACAAAAGGCCCACCTCTAGTGTTCTCCATACCCAGGCGATAACTGAGACTGAAAATAAAGGTCCAAATGTTAAGGCCCCATGCATGTTCTGTCAAAACAACGGACATAAACTTCACAGTTGTCCACAGTTCAATGGAATATTGCTTGAGGAACGAAGGAAATATATAAAGGAGAAAAAACTCTGTTATGGTTGTCTTAAACCTGGACACAGCGCAAAGAACTGTAATTACAGACTTGTATGTGAAGTGTGTAAGAAAAAACATCCTACCTGTCTGCACGACTTCAACTATAACAATGATAAATCAGCCTCAAACCAGCCACAAACTCAGATCAGCACAGAACAGGCTGCAACCACCCTGTCTCTGAATGCAGAAGCCAGTGAACAGTGCGTGAGCACCTCCATGATTCTACCAGTATGGGTTTCTTCAGAGCAACATCCAGGTACAGAAAGGCTTGTTTATGCCCTCCTAGACACGCAAAGTGACACCGTGTTCATTGACCAAGATGTGTCTAATAACCTCCAAGCTAAGGCTACCCCAATAAGGTTGAAGCTCACTACACTGCTTGGTAAGGATGTTGTTGTGCCAAGCGAACGCATCTCAGGTCTCAAGGTAAGAGGCTATAACTCCTCAGAAATGATTGAACTCCCTCCTGCTTACACTAAAGAATGTATACCAGTTAACCGCTCTCACATTCCTACCTGTGAAACGGCAAGGCGGTGGAATCATCTCAAGGAAATAAGGAACGAGATTCCTCCACAGCTAGAATGTGAAGTCGGCCTTTTAATTGGCTACAGTTGCTCTAAGGCACTAGCTCCAAAGCAGGTAATCTTAGGAGGCGAGAACGAACCCTATGCAGTTCGCACAGCATTGGGCTGGAGTATTGTAGGCCCGACATCATCTTATGGTGACTCTTCTAGCATGTCTACTGTGTGTCACAGAGTTGCAGTTAAAGAGCTTCCCCTAGTGACTCCAGCTGATGTAATCAAGGTCCTTGACTCTGACTTTAAGGATAACGACAAGGATAACAAGTCAGTGTCTCAAGATGACATTCTCTTTCTGAACATGTTAAAGGAAGGAATTTACAAAAACACTGAAGGCCATTATGAAATGCCACTTCCATTTAAGGAAATACCTCCACCTGCTGACATCGACATGAACATACCACTTGGAGACCCAGAGGTTAAGAAGGTGCAGGCACTGAACACGCTCAAAACAGAGAAAAAAGGTTTATCAGACAAGTTAACAAAGTTTTCCTCATGGTACAAAGCCACCCAAGCCATAGCTCGACTCATTCGCTGTGCCAAGGGAGACAAAACAACAGGCCACAGTACAGTACAAGAAAGACAAAATGCACAATGTGTTATTCTAAGAGACACACAAGCAAGTGAATATGCAGAGGAGATAAGGTTGCTAAAGAACGGGAAACCACTTCCACACAAAAGTAAACTGTTTCAAATGGACACTTTTCTTGATACTGATGGACTCCTTAAGGTGGGAGGAAGACTTAAAGATGCTTCATTCTCCTCAATACTGAAACACCCAGTGATAGTTCCAAAAGGTCACCATGTCACTCAACTAATAATAGATCATTTCCACAGTAAGGTGCAGCACCAAGGGAAAGGTTTTACAATCAATGAGATCAGAGTGAATGGATTTTGGATTCCAGGCATCAACAAGGCCGTAGCAAATTTTATACACCACTGTGTGAAGTGTCGCAAACTCAGAAGAGGCACAGAGGAACAAAAGATGTCTGATCTCCCAACGCAGCGCTTAGATCCATCTCCACCCTTTACATTCTGTGGAATGGACTGTTTTGGTCCTTTTCTAACCAAACAAGCTCGCAAAGAGCACAAGCGTTATGGACTTCTTTTTACATGCCTTTGCTGCAGAGCAGTGCACATAGAAATGTTGGACAACATGACTACAGACGCCTTTATCAATGCGCTCCGCTGTTTTATAGCCATAAGAGGAGCAGTCAGTGAGATTAGATGCGATCAAGGAAGCAACTTTGTCGGAGCCAAAAATGAGCTACAAGAAGCTTTAAAACAAGTGGACTCCAATCGCATTACCACATTTCTTGCAGAGAAGCAGTGTGACTTCAAAATGCACACTCCTCATTCAAGCCATACAGGAGGTGTATGGGAAAGACAAATCAGGACAGTTCGAAACATTCTGCGCTTCACAATTTCACTTTCATCTGGCAGAATGGATGACGCATCGTTAAGGACATTCTTTTATGAGGCAATGGCGATTGTCAACAGCAGGCCTCTAACGGTGGACAACCTAAGTGACCCAAGCAGCCCAGAGCCCTTGACGCCAAATCACCTGCTTACTATGAAATCAAAGATATCCCTGCCCCCTCCAGGCACATTCATCAAAGAGGATATTTACGCACGTAAAAGGTGGCGGCAGGTGCAGTACTTATCAGAACAGTTTTGGTCACGTTGGAAAAGGGAGTATCTATCCAACATCGCAACAAGACAGAAATGGCACACTCCAAGGAGAAACTTGAAAGTTGGAGATGTTGTCATGGAGAAGATGGATGATCTACCCCGCAATGAATGGAGATTAGCACGTGTAGTGGACACAGTAACTGACAAAGACGGACTTGTAAGAAAAGTAAGGATTTGCTTCGGAGAAAGGAAGACTGAGAAGGGACAATGTTCAAGTAAACGTTCTATAGTGGAACGCCCAGTGCAGAAACTGGTTTTGCTATTAGAGACTGTTTAACTGTATTCTAAAGTTTAAGGTTCAATGGAACTATGTGTTATCATACAGTTTAATGGTTACGGGTCATTTCTTCATTAGGAAATCATTATCGCTTCAGTTAATTCCCAGTTAAGCTCTTAATGATTTGGTGGGAGTGTAAATGACCTCATTAATATTTGGTAAAGTGTTTTGTAAACTTATGAGTGGCTATTATATTGTTGGAGTGAATGCTTTTATTTTGAAAGTCACAGAGCGACAAGGTGCCGTAAATCAAGTGGCGTAAACCATATGGCAGAAGCGCGAGTTTTAATGCACAGAGAGAAGGTGTGCTCTATGGTTAATGGACGGGAATGGGAAAAAGAACGGCTATTAAGGTGCAACACTGAGTCGAAAGCAGTTTCTTAGCACCTGGTTGATGAGGGAACAAGGTTTGTAACAAAGTTTGTCCTGTAGATATGTATTTTGTTGTTTTACGGAGCATATAGCTGCTGACCGCTACTAAGCATAAAGGCTAAGTTTTCACCCACTAGAGGGCGCTAACGTACCTCGTCATGTTTAGGCAGCGATGCAACGATTTCCCTGTTATATGCAATAATTTACAAGTTTTAGTGTTATTTGTTATGTAAGGTAAGGAGAATTAATTTGTGATTAATGAATAAGTCAAAAGGTTAAAGGTAACACACTGTTTGATTTACTAATAGTCTTTTATTCTGTATGTTGTAGCTCTTACGGTGTGTTCACATACACGGCTGTTTAATAAAAGGATTGTGAACCATCAGTTTGAGAGACCATCTTTTCAACCGGGGATGCTACAAAGTGTTAGAGCTATTTATACCTATGTAAACTTTTATACACTGGTTTTTACCTGTCTTGTTTCAGAAAGGTTTAAAAGGGTAATGTCCACAGTTTATTTGTTTATTTATTTGTTTGAATTCAACATATTTTATTAAAGTAATTGAGCTTGAACACAGAAAAAACTGAATCAAATAATCAGAAAATCAAATCACTTGCACTATACTGAAGTCTAATCTACTCTGAGCTAATGCCGGTTTCCAACACTAATGATCGGGTGAAGGAGAGAGATGAGGGTGTGCACGGCCACTGGTGCTCTTATCCCTGTTCTTTGTGATACAATCCAACAGGAAAGCAGTCAAACCCTTGGACATTAGCCAAGTTAACGTTCACAAATATATACACACAGAGGAACTCTGAGCCCCAATGTCAGCATTAGCACAAACATGCCACTTCATACCAAATCTCAGTGTGAGGTCAGGTGTTAGTCTCATTCCATTATTCTGGCTATATTTTCTTACTCATTACTATTAAACTTATACTTAAGACTAACTATTAACAAAATCACACCCCAATAACTCTGTTATTACACTTTGTATTTAATCATAAAAAGGCTGGATGTTGAAACCTTTTACTTCTATTTTGTATGAGCCGGGGGTTCTCAACAGCTGATACTCTATGTCCAAAAAGTGACAGGTATCGTTTTATGGAGCAAAAAACTTAAGAGCGCATATTTTATAAATAATACCAACAATTACAAATGCAGACCTTTAATAGTAATAAGTAATCCTTTATTTATAATGCATAGCAATATAAAAATAGTAACATATGAAAATATTACAATGGGCACAGATGAATTTGTATCAAAAACAGCAACCAAGCCAAAGTAATGAATAACACACATAAATAACAACTGCTTGAGAGACCAAACAATTTCTTTTCATCTGTTCCTTGGCAGAAAGTTAAGACAGCTATTCAGCTTTAGGTTTCAATAAACAGAAGTAATGGATGCAGTCCCTTTGAAATGTCACACAAAAGTCTACTTGTGCATATACTTAGCTTTAACTCTTCTCTTTTTTGTATTCCAAAAGGTTTTCATTTTCTCCAGAGGATGTCTCTCTTTCAGTGGTTATCGACTGTTCACATTCATTTTCAGACTGTTGGAATGTCGATGCTGGCCGAACGTTTCTTGCTAGAATACAATGGCCTAATTTTGCGTGCATTATCTGTCGTCTTTATTTCGTACTGGCATATACTTTTGCCTACTTGTTTTGTTTTTAAGACATTTGTATGCAGTTCATCATTGCAGTAATACCCTCTGGAATGAATGCCCACTGTTTAACTGTGTCTAAAACAGCATTTAGTTTTCCAACCGCATCTTCTGTGCATTTTTTGTCTGTGCTTTCAACTACAGGAGTGTCATTCAAAGTTGATAGAGGACTTTTCAGAGAGTTTTTCATTTGTTTAAAATGGCTACAAGCCACCTTCAGGCAAGCACATGTGTTATAGTGAGAGAACGTACAACAAGTGCACTGAAGTGTTTCAGCCGATGCAAAAAAACACAGATTTCCAAACAAACTTGGCATTTTTATCACTTTCAAGTCCTCACAGTGTACAAAGTAATGCCTTTCTTTCACTGCAATTCTTGCCAAGGTAGAAATGTCTATTTCCATGTTTGGATAGATGTCATTGTCAGCCTCTGCTAATTTTGCAAGTAACACTAGATGCTTGCAAAGAAGTCCTCGTAAGCCATATGTACAGTTGCAGTAGGACTCAACAGGGCAGACATCATACACCATGTCTTCTCTTGACTCAGATGGGACTTGATATGCATTAACTCCATGGCTGTTCTTGACTGTAATTTTAAGAGCCCAACCACTTTCCATCAGTCTTGAAGCAGAGTCTGAAACTTGAGACAAGGTGTCAGCAAACCTGTTTTTCATGCAGCCCACATCTTGCAGGGTTTTTATGACTGAGAAGTAGTCGTCGGCCTTCCCTAGGAGCACTTCAATCAGATCATCCAGACGCCTATTCTTGTAGCCAGATAAAAACTGGTATTTCAGGCGGTGGAAAAATCTGAAAAACAGTTATTTGAAATGATTAGTAACTGTAATTGAAGGAATTTAAAGTTTTAATCAAGACTGTATTATTTTTTAAAAAATTGGAATACCTATTGCACACGTCTTTTATAAAGGAATGCTCTGTGCCGGTTTAGCTGATTTAGGCAAATCCACCTACTCTGTTTTTTGTTGTGATAACATAAAAAACGCTGCTAGAATTTAAAGGATTTGCCTAAAACCTGTTCTGGCAATGACATGACGAACCTACTCAGTTTAGCCTCTTGGATTAAAGCATAATATCTTTTTTTCAGCAATACAATTGAATGAGGTCAAAATAATAAATCATACCTTTCAATCACATTGTTTGTTTCAGAACGAGCGTGACTGAAGCGACGGCCGTAGTCACACCACATGTGGCCAATGCCTTCCCAGTGCTTCTGAAAATACTGGCACACCAAAGGGTATTGCTTAAATGTCTGGCAGAACTCTGCTGATGTGGCTTTAAAGTCGTCCTCCTAAGAGAATTGGATGCAACAGAATATATTTCAATCCATTTAACAGACCTATTGAAATCTTTAATATTATGTATTGAAGCCCTTTTCCTTTTATTGAATAACATTAAGAATTTTAAGTTATTAATAATAGGTCGTGTTTTTGTATTAAGAAGCAATTATTTCTTCCCTTACAATGGCTAAGAAGGAACACTAAACCTATAAGCATATTTGGTTTCAGCATCTGTCTGTGAAAGAATCCCACTCACAAGTTCTACTGCACAGTGGGTGACACAATGATGTTCTGCACAGCTTAAGTACTTGTTTTGATAAGCAAGATAAGAAGCCAGTTTTAGAAATTGTTTCAAAAATCTATTTTGTATCTCTCTGTAACTTTTTTTAGCAACTGAAAGTTATTATGCTCTTAGTGTAATCAAGAAATCAAAATGTGAAATAGACAAATTACACTTACAGATGTGCAAGCTTTCAGCTTACAAAAGAAAGAAATGATTTCATTTCTCTTTTGGGTGTTAGAAAGCCCATGGACCCCGGACTCTGATTTTGAAAGCCATCGATTAACAGCCTGTGAATGTAAGAGAAAAAAAGTTAATCTGGAGAGAGAGACAGAGGAGCAGCTGTACAAAAAGCATAAAAGAAAGCTGACGTCCAAAAATAACTTTGTCACTCACTGGACAAGAGGACCTGTGCATTACAGAAATCAACCAGGCAAACATATTTTTAAATGTCAAAAAGAGCTTTGAGAAGCAGCCACCAGAAGATGAGTGCACTGTGGTCTTAAATGAATGGACATAGTCACTCAACATTTTATCCCTTTATATTCATTAACCTGAGTAGGTGAATATCACAATGAGGCAAATCATAACAACAGGACCCTGTTGTAAAAATGTGTTTCAGGTGCATCTTAGACAACGTGAAAAGAAAACAATGTGGTTTACCTGCAAGACATGGTACCAGCATAGAAGGATAGCTGACTCTGGAAAAACCTTCTGCAAAGCATTTATTTCCGCAAAGTCTTTGTCAACCATAAATGCTCTACAGAAAAAAAGAAAACACTAAATGAGATTAAACAGTATGAAAATGTTTTTGCTATCTCAAAGCACCACTTCAATGCCAAATTAAACATTTCAACTCACAAGTAGATATATAAAATACTGCATACAGCCTATAGGAATAACTTTAACAACTGGAAAGGAAAGTTTTTTGCAGCCCATGCTGCAGCTATAGCATTAGATTCTGGCATGTTATAACTTTTTTGAAAAGGAATTATTTCAAAATTAATAGCTGTCAATGTATTATTTACCTCGGGGAAGTTGGGAAATGCTCACAAACTATTCCAAGAACAGTTTCCAGGGTTTTCTGACTTTCGTTGCTGACAATAGCATAGGCCACAGGGACTCCATGCCCATGATCATCTCTTACAACAAGTGTGAATAAGGGAAATGAATACTGGTTAACGCAGTGCGTGGTGTCAACAAATACTAACTGTTTTGCATAGTTCTCCATGTTTGATTTCATTACAGGTGTCTGCAAAACAATCATTAGTTCTTGGTCAGATGTGTATGGTTGATAGAAGAGAACATGTTCTTGATGTTTTCCATTAAGTAAGGTATGTACACTTTGACTGTCTCCACAGTTAAAGTGCTTCTTCTGTATGTCGAATTGAGGGAAGGTTGAAGCTAACATCTATGTTTACTCCTATTGTGAATAATCTTGACTTTCAACCGGGGATGTTTGATATAGGATTTAAGGAATGGAAGAACAAAGGAATTCAGAGACTGAGGGACTTATTCTCCGATAATGTAGTTATGCCATTTGACCAAATGGTTGAGAAATATTCTCTCCCCAAGCATGACTTTTTCCGTTACTTACAGATAAGGCATTATATTTTGCATAGTACTAACTTTAGTGAGAGTCATGAAGTCTCTCCTGTTGAAAAATTATTATTTTTAACAGACAAAGAGGTACCTGTGAAGATATTTTATAAGGCTTTATATTCTGTACTCTCAGGGACGTCACAGAGGCTTAAAGGCACATGGGAAAAGGAATTAGGTATAGTAATTGATGATGAGGAGTGGGAAGATGTCTGGAGTTACGCCAAATCAATATCAGTTTGTAATCGTACCAAAGCAATACAGTTAAAAATTATACATAGAATGCACATATCTATGTTTCGCAGACATCAATATAATCCTACCCTTTCACCCATGTGCCTTAAATGTAAGACAGAAATTGGTACCCTAACTCACAGCTTCTGGTCATGTTTGAAATTGCAAGAATATTGGTCTAATGTGCTATTTGAAATGGAGAAGATTTTCGGTTGTGAATTGGAGATGGACCCTCTGTCTCTCATACTGGGCCTCCCCAGCCGGCGATTAATATCCAAGAATAATAGGAGATTGTACTGTGTTCTCACCTATGCGGCAAGGAAGAATATACTACTCCAATGGATTTATGAAAAAGTACCAACTATTAAAGGTTGGAAAAGAGTAGTGTTGGATTTAGTGCCACTGGAATATCTTACATGTATACTGCACTCAAAAACAGATCAATTCTTTAAGGTGTGGGAACCATACTTGAACTATGTGGAACCTGATGTTTCTAATATTATGTTACAGGGATTCTCTTGAGTGTTTAAACTGTAATGGAACTGAGCTGTTTTTTTTGGGGTTTTTTTTGTGTGTTTAGTTATCAGTTTGTTTGTTTTATGTTTGTTTGTCTGTTTGTTTATTTTTTTGGTTTTGAATTGTACACTGTATTATGTTATGTAATTATGTACTATTTGTGAAAATAAAAGGGAAAAAAGGGAAAAAAAAAAAAAAAAAAAGTGCTTCTTCCTCATCATGCAGGTTCTAACACTGTCAATGTCACGTGGTGTGACAAAATGCTCTCTGTTGTGAAGATCTCTGTGTCCATGTTCTTTGGCCCATTTATGACATTCGGTTAGTATGATGGCTGGCTTAGTTCCAAGGGAAAGCAGTTCCTCAATCTTCCTCCTCAAATCACTGGAAATATTGTTGAAATGTGCGTCTTTTGGGTCCGAAGGATCATGCCCATCATGCTTATCATATGTACGCTGCACGATGACTGTGTGGTCTTTCCAACATTTGAGTACTTTAAATGAAACATAGGCCTTACAGCCCACTGCTCTGTAGCTGTTTCGACTTTTTTCCCCAGCTCTGATGCAGTTGAATTTGTAATAGTCTCTTTTCCTGTCTTTACCTGAGGCAACATTTAAACATTTATAATGTCCATGAAGGGTTAATGAGTTCAATTTTTCTAACACAACACTGAATGGGTCCTCCTGGCATTGTGACACATGCACACAAAGTTGTGTGTCTTTTCCAGTTCTTTTTTTTTCGTCATTCAGAACACTTCTTCTAATTATGTCGTCCATTTCTGGTGGAAAAATAACGAAGGTTTAATTAGTCAATATTCATTAATTCATTTTAACTTGTTTTGGGGTTTTTTGCAATACAATGTAAATATTAAATATAATATTAAAAAATATATATATATATAAAATAATATAAAACAAACAGGGGCTAAAAGAAGCTAAACTTTCATATGGTATGTCTCTGGCAACTTTAACATGATGTCCCAGGGACAACATCTACACGATGTCCCAGGGCAACTTCTACATGATGTTCCAGGGACAACATTTACGCGATGTCCCAGGGACAACATTTACGCGATGTCCCAGGGACAACATTTACGCGATGTCTCAGGGACAACATTTACGCGATGTCCCAGGGACAACATTTACGCGATGTCCCAGGGACAACATTTACGCGATGTCCCAGGGACAACATTTACGCGATGTCTCAGGGACAACATTTACGCGATGTCCCAGGGACAACATCTACGCGATGTACCAGGACAAATTTGTAAATTTCTGGATTACTGTTAATCTCCATAGAATCAAGAACTCATGTCCAGTTTCACAGCTATGGACCAGTTAATTATGTTTCCAGGTGATAGTTTGATTCATAGATTCAGCACACAACCATAAGTCTAGGCCTTTTAGTCCAGATTCTCTTCACTTATGTTTGTAAAATGATCAGGGAAGCTACTGCAATTTTGCCTGACCCAACCCCCGGGCCACGAAACACCCAAAAAGTTGGGGAACGCTGGTCTAGAGAACACTGGTTAGCTAATGCTGTTGTCAAGTAGCCTATCGCTAGCAAACAAACAGCAAGCCAAGTGAGGAACATATGTATAATGCTTACCGTTTATTAAAGGAAAGTATCCTAAATTGACTTCAAATTCGGCGGACAGGCGGACAGGCGGCGGTTTTTCGCTTCTTCACTTGTATTTCGAAATACTCGAAGGCGGGTATTTCGAAGTCGCAAAGGAATGACGTCACAAGAAGGTGATTGGTCACTTGCAATGTTGAACCTGGAACAACATTAATTATGATGATGTGGGAACAATGCTGACACGAGGAAATCAGATCGTCCACTTAAGACCTCTATTAAAAACTGACCAGACGGGTTTGTTGGTCTCAGTCGCTAGTTTTAAGTGTTCATTACAGCGTTCATTTGGTTATTTAGAGTAGAACCAATGATAAAGCAGGGCTAACCTGTGGTTATCAAATATCAGCCATTCAGCGCTGGGTCTCTCAGTCAGGGTTGCTCAGCATTCTGTGGTACTCAGAGGCGGACTGAAAGAGTTCATTATCGACTCATTCTTTCATGTCAGTCTCCAACTTCCAAATAAAAACACAATAAATAACTGGATGACCTTGCTAACCAGGCAAGCTAGCACTACCTTATCTGCATTTAACTATAAAAAAAACCGAAAAATAAATGGCGATAACCAAAACATTCAATTTAAGGATTTAAATCGGTATTCTCTAACAGTATATACAGTATGTGACATCATCTTAATATGCTTTGCTAAAAATAAAGAAAATCCAACTCATTAGACAGATAATCTGGTTTTAATAGATCTGATTACACAGATGATGATAGATCTTTTTTTATATTTTAAGTCTTGAGCTGAGTGTCTTCTGCTGATCAGATCCGAGACGTGAATCACAGGAAGAGGCAGGATGTAGAAATCCTCAGTCGGTCAATACACGAGGCCCTAAATTACCTCAGCGGTACTCACTTTTGAAATTGAATAGGCTTCCTGAATGATTTAAGGGCCGGCTTTATGGGAATAATGGAGAGCAAGTACGGTAACACAGTGCACACACGGTAACAAGCTCCAGACAATAAACAGAGACACAGAAAAATGTAATAGCATAACTTCTAAATGACTACAACACAAAAGCTATTTGAATACACACAGTGCTCACTGCATTTTTTTTTATATGTGTGGAGTAATTACACATATGTTACTTGGTTAGGATTAGAGATGAAAAACTACTCAGCTTCAGAAAAAATATTAGGGCTCGGGTTAAAACGCAATAGTAGCCATGTCTTTGTAACTCTGGTTGCCATGATGACAGCTCTCTGCTTTTTCAACAAAGAAACAGACGCTTCTTACACAATGTATGACTCTTGTTGAAACACATTACTTACAAATTCTTGTTCAGTGATGCAAGAAACTTTCATTTTTCACAACTATTTCACGAACTGCTCTGAGCACAACTTTTACCTTCAAGCTAAATGTTCCCTGTTTCCAGTTTGCATGGCATTTTTTTCAAGTTTCATTAGATCCCGGAGAGAAAATGGCGAGATTTTGCAGACAGGTTGGCGTCTTCTGTTTATTATGAGCAACCGTGTGAACCGTGTGAATCTGTGAAAAATTCTGGTGTAGCACTATCTTGTCACTGCACTGCACATCAACTGCAGCTACAGGGAGAAGACTTGGTGGAAACCAACCGCTTCGTCTACCTAGGAAGCATAGTCAACAGCGACGGCGGTGCAGATGAAGACGTTAGGAGCCGGATCAACAAAGCAAGGCTTGCATTCAACACCCTGCAACCCATCTGGAACTCCAAAGCCTTATCTCAGCACAGCAAGATCTGCATCTTCAACAGCAATGTGAAAGCAGTCCTTCTGTATGGGTCCGAAACGTGGCGGGTGACCAAGACCACTACCAGCAAGATACAGATTTTCATCAACAAGTGCTTGCGACACATCCTCAACATCAGATGGCCTGAGAAGATCTCAAACACAGACCTGTGGAAGAGAACCAGCCAGAACCCGGTCGGTCAAGACATCAAGAAGAGAAAATGGGGCTGGATAGGCCACACACTTCGAAAACCACTCAACAACGTCGCAAGGCAAGCACTGGACTGGAACCCACAAGGGAAAAGGAAAGTGGGGAGACCCAAACAGATGTGGAGAAGATCTGTCGAGAGCGAAGTGAAGGCCGTCGGAATGACGTGGACCCAGCTAAAGAGAGCAGCCCAGAACAGAGTCCGTTGGTGTGGTGTTGTTGCGGACCTATGCTCCCCCAGGAGTCAACAGGAAAATTGATTGATTGACTATCTTGTCTACTAATTGTACCTGACAGCCAGCAACCATTAACCAACTGGTCCAGTCTACATTTTATCCCTAGCGACCAACAGTTGCCAGAGGGATGCTGGCCAGTTTCTAGGCCTATGTAGCCTATGAGGCCGCTCCTGTTAGAAAGGGCATGGTACAAACATGACTGCTCACACAGAGGGTTGCTAAATATAAGTATGCTGGACTCTTTGGAGATACTTGAGGCAATATAAGGCAGCGCTGCCTCTCGACCTCTTTGTTCCTGTTACGATTTCCTGTCATTAACTCGCAGTCAGTCTGATCTTAGGCCTATTCTTCCTCGCTATTCACCTTTTACACTTCATACTCTTTCAGCTTAAATTTTTTGAAATAGGCTCTTAACTCCAGAAAGGCAATTTGACATTTACAATGGTTTTCATTAATGTCTTACTTTTTCAAAGGACCATTGTTCATCTTGTTTCTCATCATTCATTCACACCTTCTTTCCGTCTTCTCTCCTATACCACAAAACTCAGACTTTTTTCTTTTCTTCTTTAACACGTCACTTTTCTGAAACACAGCCGCTCAAGCTCATCGGCACTTTAAATTTTCTCCTCTTGCACTTTTCCTTTTTGTCTTTTAAACCACTCTTCTCCTCTTTTGTCCTCCTCTCATTCTCTGTCGTCACCAAAGGGTACACGAATGGACCATGTAGCAGCTGTATTTTTGACAGGGCTAATCAGGCTGTTATTTTACCTTGAACAAGGGCCAGGGCTGTATTATAACTACACTGATCTACAGTTGCTGTGCAAGTCAAGAGACATTGATGCCAAACTGCAGAACCCTTAGATGTATTGCTGCTGTTTGGTGATGATTAGCATTCACTTCACATATCATTTGGTAGCTGCTTTTATCACGTCTTGCTGCCATGCATACACATGTAGTTTTATCACGCCCGACCACAAGGGGAATCAAACCACTACCCCAACTAGTCTTACTGTCACGCTTTACCAGTTAAGCTATACAGAAAGCTTTCTACTTCCATTGGATTATTCAAAAATATTCAGCAGCATAGGACCCAATGTTAACATGAATTCCTTGACTGCCTTACTAGTTCATGAGTTCATGAAAAGCAGAACACTTTCCCCATTTTCCACACAGGCTTCAAGTGTGGTGCAGTCTTTTGGTGCAACCAACATCCAATCCCAGCTCAGTCAAAGGAAATGCTAAACACAACGACTGGTCAGGAGTGGCACATTTTCAGCAGAACATTTTTCACTTCATACACTACAGTAAGAAGTCCTGACTTGTGTGAGCAGTGATAATTTTCAGGTGTTGCACCATGAAAAATACAGTGTGTACTACACACACGCACATGCAAAAACACATACACATGAAAAAATGTAAGGTCAAAACATAGTTTTGAATACTAAACACTTGAAAGCTAAAGGAAAGCACTTCTGTTAGTAGAAGTAGAATTACAGTTGTTATTCAAGCAATATTTTTCAAGGTGAATTTCCAGTGTATGATTTGTATCATATTTAGTTTAGTTGTCTGTAAGAGTACGTCAGCCTATACAAACTTTATAATGTGCTCTTTCCAAAGCTTGTGTCAACACTGAACGTTGGTATTATATATATATATATATAGACACTGAGCTGTCGCCTATTCGTGATTTAAAACCAGCACTGTAAGAGCCGATGACCCCTTTTGTGATCGGAGGCGTCTTTGTGAAGGGTTTCATTGGAAATGTGCTAAAAGGAGTTATTAAAAGTTTCTTATTAATGCCTTATAACTTCTCTACTTGACACGTTTTGGCCAAAGTATGAGAAAACTCTCTGTTGAATCTGTTGATAAATCACAATCTAATTTTCTTGTTTACTTACCAAAGCTGTCGCTGTTTTCACACATGTCTGCCCATATGTATGATGCACGCAGATTGTAACTTATCTCTTAGCAGTGAAAGCCGGGGTCAGTTGTTCTCCCACACGGGAAACTGCCATCAATTTAATAATAATAATAATAATGGATACTTTATTGATCCCCATGGGGAAATTACTTGTTTTTCTCTGCATTTGACCCATTCACTCAGTGAAGCAGTGGGCAGCCCACTAAGCAGGCGCCCGGGGAGCAGTGTGTAGGGACGGTACCTTGCTCAGGGGTACCTCAGGGTAGCCGTTAAGTGGATTCGAACCGCCGACCTTCCGATCATGGGGCGACCACTTTACCTACTGAGCTATCCCTGCCCCATTTCCCATTAAAGAAAAAAGGTTTATCTATAATGCATGAGCAAACTACCTGTTAACAGGACACTGACCAATGCAAATTATAGAAACTATAGATTCTGGTGACTTGTACTAAAGTTAGCTTCTGGAGACAAAAGTCAACTGTGGCCACAAGATGATCGAATGTTTGATGCGTAACATTCACTTTGCTATGCTTGAATCGACGTCTAGTTTTAGATTTCAAGCAGTGCTTAGCTTACTTTGCTTGCCCTGAGAGAATGCCACTGCATTATAGTCAGTGTTGGGCAAGTTACTTTGAAAAGGTGATTAATTACAGTTACTAGTTACTTCTTCAAAAAAGTAACTGAGTTAGTAACTGAGTTACAATATTTTAAAAGTAATTAATTACTTGAAAAGTAACTATTGCATTACTTAAAAAAAACGTTTAACCCTCTGGGGTCCAGGGTATAATTGGCCATTTTTAACTACTTTTGATTTTCCCTCCACATTTTACCTTTAAAAACTATTTACTTTGCCTTGTTTGGTATCATTCTTTTCAGCACAACCTCACGTGTGAGAATTTACAGTTATGTTTTCATTTTGACACACTGTATTAACACAATTGATCTAACATCAGACAAAAACCATGAAATCAGAGTAGAAAAAGTGATATTTTTTAACTGTAACAACCACAAACATGTTTATTGAATCATATTTCATAACTTTAAATGCAAATAAGTTTTGCAAACAACAAAGTTATTTACATCCATTTACCTTTTACCCTTTTTTTTAATAACCATTTCAAACTATTTACAGAATAATCAGCTGTTCTTTATTCAATAAGATGCCACACAAATTATTTGTGCCACTCCAAAAACATAATTTCTGTCCACTATAAAGGAGAACATCACAGCCTGATACCTGCAGGTCTGACAGCAGCAGGTGTATCACTCCTGTTTCTACCTGGAGACAGCAGTCGCCTCATTGTTCTGACACACAACACAAAACTAACCACAACACTACACACTAACTACACAAGACAACACATTAACTACACAATCCAAACACGCTAAACGTCACAAATCTCTCACATGTCAAAACTCGCTCTCTCTTTTTTTCTGCTCCGTCACTCCTAAAACTTCCCCTGTTTTGTTTTGTTTTTTTGCTCATAAGCAGAGTGCTTTGACCTTAGAACTGAAGAAGCTTCTCGGATGAGAGGTGAAACGTCTTCAAGCAACTTAAAGAAATCCAGACGCTTTTCTTTGCAAGCTCCTTTGACAAGCAGAGTGCTTGCTAGCGCTGTCCTTAGACAGTAAACATGAGGAAACTATTGAGGAAAAAACGCCGTGTATGTATTGTTTATCATGACTTAAAAACTGCTATATATCACCTTGTTGCTTTGTCTTTAAGTGGTCATGTGATTGGCGTACCACGACTACTTTATTCTTCCTCAGTCAAACAGCAGCACTCATGCGATTATTTTGCCCCCTTAGCTCCAGGTGGTGTGCTAGAAAGTGATCGTGATTACCGTCCGCGGGAGCACGCGCAGCTGCTTAAAGCTGTAGCGTCCAGATTACTTACAGCTACTTCCGTGCAAATGATATAAGATGCGGTAAGCTGAACACAGCTTTAACCTTCTGTTTGTTGAAAAATAGTAACAGACCGCATTTTCTTGTGAGTAACTGTAACGGCGTTGTAACGATAGGAATATAGTAATTAGTTAGATTACTCATTACTTGTAACGCCGTTATTCCCATCACTGATTATAGTATAGTATTTTGAGCTATGCAAATAAGTAACTGACAAAAGATGAGCTTTGTAGAAACAAGGGTGAAATATTTATCAATATTCAAACATTAAGCTGAACAAAAATCTTAGGATAGCTACATTGTCACCCCATGCTTCTATATTTTTTTAGTTGTTTTTTTTTTTTTATCTGTAATTGTTAATGTGATACTATACCATCTTCTATTTAGCTGGGTCAGCTTAACACAGAGAAGCACAGAGTCTTAAAAAAATTCCATCAGATTGCTTGCTTGAAGCTGTTTTAGTTGCCTGCATTTACTGTGAGGCTGCAGGCTGCTTTGCAACCCGCTTCCACCCTGGTTCTTTTATATTTATGACTTAGATGGAACTCAGTGTTGCATCTTTTGCCATTGAGCTATGCTGGTGGTCTTCAGCTTCCCATCTATCCATATAAAGGAGCAGGGAGGTATGAGTCATGCTGCCAAAAATAAAATACCACTAATGAAAATATAAAACTTTTGACTAAACTAAATGCAGGTTTTGTTGTGCAGTTGCAAGTATTGAAATCCCTACAGGAGCCACCACTTAACACTGTATCCTGCATGGTCTATGCTACTGAGATTTATCCATCCCTTTTACCTTTGGGGCACTGTTTAAATTAAAATGTGTCTCACAGAATCAGTCGAAGCTTCTTTGTTTGCTCCCCATTGCACCTCTGGCACTTAGTTCGGTCAACTAATCACCGGGATGATTTGATTTGTGCCAAGCGCCTATCCTGACTTGATTTGATGATGTTGTCTTAATCAGTAAGACTGAGCAGCAAAGTCAATCTGATGTCTGTGTTTCTCCTTATCTAGACAACCTAGCTATGGTGTGTAGATACTCCTTTGTCTAAACCAGAAAGATGATTCACAAATGCAGGAAAACCCTTTTAAAAAGGTGAACAAATATTCACGTTTTGACACTTTGACACTTTTTAGACTTGAGCTGTTGTGAGATAATATGGATAAATGAAGTTTTAATGATCTCCCGAGGCAGAAATTTGAGACAAGGACAATTTAAAAGCTGCAATGATTTATGAACCTTGCAGTGTTTACTGGTGTGTCTGACCAGGCAAAATAAAAAAATAAATGCAATGTGTGAGGAAAACATGTTGAACTCTTTCTCTATGTTCTCTCTCTTACACACACATGGTGTTGGTGGGGATATGGGAGCTGTTAATAATTTCAGGGTAGAGCTGGTTTAGTGCAAGTCTGGAAACCTGCACAGGGCAAGTCTGCCATCTACTGAAAGTAAGAGTGGAGGTATTTTATACCTCAGCCTGTGCATATTGGTATTGTATTTTGATGCATCTTTGTCCAATCTCAAATCATTTTCACTGTGTCAGAAATATTTAAACTTCTGTGGAGTAAAATGAAATACTTTAGTAGTTTAATGGTAAACATTTTAAAAATGTTGAATCTGTAGGCATGAAAAACCTTCACTAACAACTCTTTCTTGCTATAAAGGATCATACAATATATTATAAGTTACAAGTTATAAGTTTTGCTAGCCCAAGTCAACCTTTCACAAATCGGTCTGACATTTCAGCAGCTGTACAATCATTTTTCAGATAGTTTATCTAAACCCAACACGTTCCTTCCTACTAGGCAGCCGAAGCATGTCATGAGAAATTATCAGAAAAATTTGTCATAAATATAGGATACCTTCATAAATGTGGACAGCATGATTACAGGAACTAGTTCATTATTTAAATTTAAAAAAAAAAAAGATTATAAAAAAAAGTGTCATAGCAAAACTCTAGCTTTGCTCTCAGGTGCCTGTGCTCATATGGATCCTTCTGCTGTAGGCTATGAAAGATGTTGGTATGTAATAAAGTCAGAAGAAAGACTCCTTCAAACAGCTGTAAGCAACAACCCAGATTATTTATTAATAAGTCTCATTAATCTAGCCCGTAACAAACTCAGTTTTCATTGTGATCATATTATAAAACTGTAACTTGGAGCAAAACTCAACATACATGAAAGGAGCTTTGTTTGTAGACTGTGTGCCAGAAACAGCCTGCGTAACCTTTATATTTTTTCATGAAAGAAGGGCCTTGAGGCTTCACTTTTATTAGGCGTCAGATTTATTTGTGCAGCATGATACGGAGCCTGAAAGTGGGTGTCTGGTGCCAAAAATTGCAAGAGCTGAAAACCACGCAATCACAAACATTATGATTGTAGAGGAAAAGGTAAGGATGGTACAAACCAGTAGCGTTAATCCTCTGGGGAACACAAGACTTTATGAAAATGCATGAAGTGGGAGACTGACCAGCTGGCAGACAAATAAAGGTGGCAGTGACTGAACTCTGAGTGGCTCTGCTGAAAATAAAAACACATTACGTGATGGCAGAGCTTCAGTTCATTTAACAAAAAAAAAAAAAAAAAAAAGAAAAAAAAAAAGAAAATAAAAACACAAAGAGACAGTAATTACTACTAAAATATTGAACACATTAAAACACTCCAAACACTGATCCTTAACACTTTGTGAGTGGAAGTGTTAATGAGTGTTTATACTTGTTGCATCGCATCTAGCTTAAAAATAAAAGCAGCTTCCTTTCAGTTTTCAAGACTTTTGGAAGGATTGGTGTGAAATGGGTGAGAACCAGTGAGAATATTATTTCTCTGCAGTTTCCATCAGTTGTTAAACGACTTAGCAGCAATTTGACCACCTACAGTACTGCATCGCTGACAAATGTGCTACAGTGAGGATAAAAAAAAATAAAAATCAGTTTGAATAATCTCGTGTGGGCGTACTTTGAATTCCTGCATCCAAAGCTGTTAACTACATTTCTGATTGATTACTTTAAAAAGTAAATCTCATTTCGGTTACTAATACGTCTCCAAAGCAGCCTCCAGCAAACTTAAATATGAATGTCACGCATACGGTCACTAATCACAAAGCTTGTGGAACTGTGGCTATAAGGGGAGAAAAACTCCCACACAGTCACCTCAATCTACACACATCCAATTTTTGCACAATTGAAAGTTGTACATGGCAGATGAAACCTAAGATTGGCTTTCTTTCTCTTTCTTTCTTTCTGTTTTTCTTTTTCCGTGCAATGCATCATTCATCAAAAAAAACTGATCTAAAGGCACCCTCCTGCATGCGTTGCCCCTACCTGTATATCTTCACATTGTGCGGTTATCTCTCCTCGTACCCAGAGCTGAAGATATACAGTAAGAAACTTCATCTTTTCTGTTTCATCCTGCACAGGGGTTCCTATACTGTGTCACCGCAGAGCTCAAAGGGGGAATCTGTGACTTGATAAGTCCAGGTAACATCAAGGAGAAGAAATGTTTTATTCATCAGCACAAAGCTCCTGAATTCACTCAAATCAAATTCGCCCGCCTTTGTTTGAGAGATCAAGCTTGGGGTTTGACACTCATAGAAATGATTGGATTTCTTAGAGTTATAAAAATAAAATTAAATGAAATAAAGAAAAAATAAAGGAGGGGGAAAGTTATAAAGAGGGGAGAAAAGGAGGGGAAGGGTGGTTGATGAAAATAGCTACGTTTTAAATAATGTAAGAATTTTGACTTAAAAGCGGCGCACGTTTTCACAAATGTATGATTTCTTTTGAAAACACTTACTAGCCATAAAAACAATACAAATCGTGTATGTGTGTTTTGTCTTCTGCTTCAGTCCTGCACACGAGCCACTCCAGTGCTGTCTCCAAAAAAAAAGAAAAAAAATCAGCCACTCAAATTCAGGTGACCTTGGCACCCCGCTGGTTCTCTTGTTTTGTTGCGATTCTTTCATCCCGTGCGTTTCTCTCTCATGGCGCTCTCCTTTTCACATTTCATTTTTCTATCCTTCCTCTCACCCGCTCAGATCTCCTGCTGTCAAAGAAATTCTAATACTTTTTGTTGAGTTGCGAACACAGAGGTCAGATGAGATTTGCAAAAAAAAAAAAAAAAGTTGAATTTGTTTTAGTTTCAGGTTGGGGGCAGCGCTGTAACCGAGTGCGCCGATGAACCCGAGCCGAGGCTCCCGCAGGAATGTAAAGAATCAGGAGTGAATTTTTATTAAGCATGTTTTAGGTCTAAATCTCATCTGCTCATATTTTCTCTTCCTTTTTTAAAATTTATTTATTAATTTTTTTAGTTCCCTTTTTTATTCTCGTTTTATCTTTTGACTCGTTTCAGTGTGTTTCATCAACTTAAGTAAATTAAAGTAAAACCCCACAGATTCCCTCCACGTATCAGGAGGGACTCATAATGGGATCCAGGTCACTGTAGCAATGTCACACAGTTAAAGTGCCACTGAGTTTTCCAGCTCACTCCTACGCGAGGGTTAAGCCACACAACTCCAGCTCAGGAGTTACTGTAACAACATGTATGATACTTCAACTTACAAACAGTGTAGTAGTATTAACAAGGAATCCTTATTTCTCAGCGAGAGCTGGCAAAGCACGGCACATTTTCACAGCATGCTCGTTTGAACATTTTATTTATAGCTTCTCAGTCATAACACAAAGCAAGAAAAACATAAAACACATAAGTTATAATTCTGACACCCACACCCACACACAGCACGCTAAAAGAAAAAGTCTTCTTGTTTCGTTTCACACAGCGAAGCATTCTCGCAGTGTAAACAGAGAAAAAAATGGAATTTGTTATTCACAGTGATGGAGCATGGAAATGTTTGAAAAGAGCGGTCAGGCTCAAAATTATGTCTTGTTAATTTCTTTTCCTCTGCCTACCAAACCGCTGTGGGACAAATGCATTTTTTTTAATGGTCACTCACTCTTATCATTTGTTTATGCAGCATGACAGCAATTTAGACTCATCAGGACTCACACGTAATAGTTTTTTTTTTTATGCGACTCTCAGTTGATTAAAACTTGAATAGCTGCTAAAGTCATTCTTTTATAATTACTGATAAAAGGTCAGAAGATGATTACAATTCAGTGTGTTGTTAAAATGTGACAGTGCAGGTGTACAAACAGTGGATGTTACCTGATGTAAATCCATTTCTATGAGTTATGATTACTCTGTTTCTGCCCTAAGGGCAGCCTCCGGTGCTTCACAAAGGAGTCAATCCCCATGCTTGGTTAAGATGTCCAACTTTACAGCATCAAAAAGCGTGTTTAGAACCATTACCTCTGTGCATAATTTAAGTAATATGAATAGTATTGATACCAACAATGGTACTGGTATCAGATCGATACTTGCGATATTGGTATTGGATGATACCATAAGTTGCAGTATCACAGAGCACTAGCAGAGACTGTTTTTTATAACTCATCATCCTGGATCATTAAGTTAGGGGTGTGGCCACAGCGATCTACAGTTGTGCCCAAATGTGCTGCTTGCTACCAGGCAATGCAGGCGACTGCTCTGGGCCTGTGAGGGTTGACAGACTTTCAAATACAGTGGTGGCAGTAACGTGTGTTGTGTTTGCAGTAGCAGTAGGAGAGGCCTGACCTCCCTAAGGGGAGCCCACCTGTTGCAAGCTGTACGCATAATTCTTGTGATGGCGGTGAATGGAGCACAAAATAAGAAAAATAATGCAAAATTACCAAATTCGACTATTCCTACATAAATGTCGGGGGCGAGTCCCTTGAATAATGTAACTTCAATAGCATCACATAATTTTCTGGGTTTTGCTAGCAGAGCAGGGTGTGGTGTACAGCTCTACTGGTTTTGATGGGGCCAAATCCCAGAGTGTGAACACAATTTTAATATTGGTGTTTGAATATTTTATAACATAATGGTGATGGATGCTAATTGGAGGCACTCCCTGTGAATTTTTAGCCTATGGACCAAGCAGAGCCATCGGTGTTTACTTGGCCTCATCCAGTACTTAGACTCATTAAACTGGACTTACAGTATTGAATATGTGTTGAGTATATGCCACTGGTGCTTTCAGGATTATTTGTAGTGGATTATTGACTAATATTATGTCATTTTGTGTGGCACATACTATCCTAGTTGTCTGTGCATCAGTTGCGGTGAGTGAAATTCTACCATTAAGGCATTAATTAACCAATATTTGTATCCCTGCATTGCACCCATATAGTTAATGTAAGCAGGTTGCTTACCAAGCCAGAGATAGTATAGGATATGGAAGTAGCCAGAAAAAAACGCCAAATATGGAAGTACCTTAAACCTGCATTCTATCTAAAGACCACTAGGTGGCGATCCTATAGAGGTCTAAACCCATAAAATCATTTCAGTCAGACTCATTAGAGTCTAATGAGTCTAAGTACTGGATGAGGCCTAGCAAACAACAAAAGCTCTGCTTGGTTCAGTCACTTATTTTGGGTCATATTGAATAAAAGTTAAGTCTATTTTGGAAATCTTGTTCAAACTATATTTCCAAATGGAGATGAATCTGTTGCATGAAACTCCACAATCATTGGCTAAGAACTGGCTAACATCAAGGATGCGAGTTTACAGTCAGACTCATCACAATTGATGGTGAAATTAAAAATGCTCATCTCAAGGCTTCAAAACGAGGCCTCGTAAACCAGTGGTGGACGTCGCTGTAGCTGCATACAGCTATGAACTAAGCTAGCTAGCGTTAGCTGATAAATTAGCTCTCCGCCATTTCATCCATAGAAACTAACTTTTGGACTTTTCACTCGACCTAGCAGTCAGGATAGTGGTGCTGCCTATGTTAAAGTCCGAAACCAGTGGTGATGACATTTTTATAGTGTCTGTGCCTTTTACCACTCGTTGTGTGGTCGCCCATTGGTACTGCCACTGGTTGTTCAAAAGCATTTAGGTATCTAATACTACACCTATTAACACAGTAGAAGAAATGTACAGCACAAACTGGCAGACCATTACACCATCACAAATGCACACTGACACAAGTACATTTGTATTACTATAAATATCAGTTGTTTTACTTATTGTCAAACATAATACAAAAGAAGGCCCCTTTTGTCTTTATACCAGCATCAAATGCTTTTTTAATGAAATACAAGTGACAACAGTGCAGAGAAAATGAATATTTAAAATATGTGCTTAAGCTTTGGCACACCAAAAAGAGCTTAACGGACCTGAATCGTTTTTTCAAACTGAGTAATGGGCATTTCAGCTTGTTTTTAACCACAGGTCAACCTGAAAAATGTCCCGCTAAGTGCCCAGAATATATCAATTAAGCAAAGTGGCAGTGAAGAATAAAACTCCTTTCAGGCGAGTGACCGGCCTGTCAAAGAAACATCCTCTGGCATTTTTTCAAACCCACACTGGGAGATGCTGAGCTTCTGTCTAAGTGGAATTTGCCTTGTTAATCTAATAGGTGCTGCAGTCAGTCTGTGGTACTGGATGTCACATCTATTAGACCTCACCATGACTCAACACTAACTCTGTTTGGACTTCATGTCGTCTGACACGGTGTTGACGATAACAACAAGGTAATTGCGCCGGAAAAGATCTTGACACCTATTAGAATACCATACTTCCTTGCTAGTAGCTGCTTTTTGATACTTGCTTGGGGCTTTCTCTTTAAGTTGCAGCATCACTTAAAGAGCTGGACTGTAACTATCAAATGTAATTTAGGGTGACAGGCAAAAAGTCTACATTTAGGCATCAGCTGAAACGCTGAAATGCTTCAGTTGGTCTAGCTGGAGGGACGTAGGAACAGGATCAGAGCAGCAAGCAATAAATAGTCATGAGAAACAGCATTAAAGGAGACTTGTTATGCTTATTTTCAGCTCTTGGACTTGAGCTGCTTTGTATGGTTCACAGTTCAAGATTATCCTTATTTATCTTGTTAAGGGCCTTGGTGCAGCTCTTCCATTTATCCACTGACTGAAATAAGCCCTTTAACTTCAACTTTGTTTTGATTGGTTGCACTTTGCAAACAAAAGATTTTAACAGTAGGTGGGCAGTTTTGTTAGCTTTTTATTTGTTGCTATTTTAGCATTAGTAATTTAGTATCCTGTAGAGCCAAGAGTAGAAAAAAATGTTAGAAACCACTGCTTTATGCTGTATTCTACTTACCTTAGAAGTCAGATGTTAGAGAACGGAGTCAACCCCCAAGCTGATTGCGTTCCAGTAGAAGTAGTTGGAAAATTCAGGAAAGCAGCTGCTTAGCAAGTCACTGATGCATCACAAGCAATTCCTGTTTGTTTGTTGTGGGTCTTTTGCATCTTGCAGATACACGACGATGACAGTAAAGATTACAAGTTTCACAGTTTTGCTGATGGTTACGTGCACCGCCACCATCTTCATCGTTAAGTTCTACAAGAATTCCATCGCCAGCCAAACCTGGGCTTTTGGCTGACCTGTACAAACACTAACTTCAATAACACCTTGGACACATGGATGGATTTTGGATGGATGTCAAACAGATGGATGAACAGATAAAATGCTATTTGCCACTGCATTTCAATAAATTAGTACTGGAGCTAAATAACTTCTAATGCTTGTTTAGTGCCTTAATGCTGTTTGAAGCTCCATTTCCCATTTTAACCCTATAATGCCCTTTGTATCATATTTGATGCATGAGTTTCTCTATTTCATCACCATGATCAGTATTTGCCATAATTTCAAAATGTTATGGACAAAACTCTTTTGTTTGTCTAAAATTAACATTGTTATTAACAAAAAGTTGCCAAAAACACCCAATGTATCAAATGCACTACACAAAATATCTGATAAATTTATAATAAAAATATATCGTACACAACATAATATAGCAAGAAAAAGTGTGGATTTTGTTATAGGGGTTAGTAAACATCTCAGTTCCAAGAAATCTCAATTTTCTTTCTATTTTTTGGTGGGTTGGGTCTTACAGGGTTAAATTGTAATGTGTCTCTATACGTTGCCTTTTTGTTTGATTGATTCGTTTATTTTTAAATTGTTTTTAATGGCCTTCACATCCTTAAAGTTGCCTAGTCAACAATAAGCTCATGCAATGCAAGGTTTTCACCCACAGATATGCATCTTTCCCTCAACCGTGAAATATTTTATCTCATAGTGTGCACTCGATTCACCGCTCTTCATTTATTAAGGTTCAATCCCCCCATTGTCTAAATAGTGTACTTTTTGAAAACACAAGTATAGAATCTTAATTCCTATCAAGTATGGAACAAACTCCTGATCCTGAAAGCAGTTTGGGATCAAACCGACCCACCTTTGTCCTCACAAGTGTTTCAGGAACTGGAGCGCTGCATAAATCAGACTACTTTAGAGCCAAAGCATGTGCACATGGTTAATTAGAAATAACGGGGGGAGAGAGAGCACTGGGCCTCGCAGGGTTATCCTGCACGATGAAGTCACGCTGCTTATTTGTGTCAGCTGATAGGTGTGGAGGACTAATATGCAGCTGATGCGACTGCTGTGATCGCCTATGCAAATCTGATTAAGCTCAGCTTAATCACACCAAATCAATCAGAGCAGTGTCATTCATGTCAAAAGACATTCAGACTACTCCGGTCCCAACAAACATTTTTTACAATTTGTTCATGTTTATTAATGAGGTCTTTGATCTCTTTCAACTGCTTTAGGGCCAACAAATTAAACTCTGTAATTGCTTAATAAAAAGATGCATGCAGCGCTCAAGTGTAGCGAGATTATTTTTAGCAGCATTTTAATCAGGCCTACCTTTGCTAGAAATTAAAGATGAAATTCAAGCTGAATATTTGTTCCTTGGGATCTACCTGCTATGTGTGTGAACGACACATGTAATGTGCTGCTCTGATGAAATATCTCATTCGATTAGAGTTTCTTATACACTAACTGTGTAGAGACATTTATAGTATCAGGAACCTTCTTGTAGTTCAGCAAATATGTCCGTGGTATTATGGGGAATACTGGTTTGGAGGATTTTCTTCTCTCTTTTCTTTTTTTCCCCAGCACGACAACCTTATCTAAGTCGTATTTCCCTTAGCTTTCAGCTTCTAAGCAGAAGTGTTAGTGCTGGATCTTCTCTGCATTATTTATTCACTGTTCTGTCCCAGTCAGCATGATTCAGTTGGTTTAATCTGAGTTATATTAGGGTTATTTTTTTCAAAGTTAAATTTACTAAAAATTTAACATGTAGCTAGAACAGAACTGATAACTTTCTCATTTAGCCTGAAGACTGTTACTGTCACGGCTGGTAAGGCGAGCCGTGTGGTGTGGAGGAAGCAGGACCCAAGATGCAGGCAGTGGATGAAATACTGGTGAGGTTTATTTACAAAGGTGTAGTGGCAAGCAAGCAGTGGAGCATGACAAATAACTGAAGACACCTAAACTGGGAGAACTAAAAATAACAGACCTGGGAGCATACGACAAAGGGGAGGAAAAGCAGAGAGACGCAGACGAGGAACAGGACACTGTGGCACACAGGGTAACGCAGACTGACACGAAGTAACACAGACGAACCGGCCACAGGCAGGAGAACACACAGGGCTAAAATACACACACCAGTAATCAGGGGATGCGAGACAGGAGGGCAACACAGCTGGGAGAAATCTGGGCTGACGGGACAGGGGAAACGTAAACTGATCACACTCACATATGACACGGACCTTCACAATAAAACAGGAAACTCAGATACATGGAACCAGACAAGACATTGAACTAAACAGACAGATTCACAAACAGATGGGGAGACACCATAGACAGACAGATACAGACGCAGACTCAAAGGCAGACCAAATATAACACACAGAACTCAAACAATAATAATCATCATCATAAACTGGAAAATGATAACTAAAAGCGCTGGGTCACCGACCCAGGACCATGACAGTACCCCCCCCTCAAGGGCTGGCACCAGACAGCCCAGCAGAAACGGAAAAAAAAAAAAAAACGGACCAAAACAAAACAGAAAACAACCCGACCAGGGCGGGCGGAGGGGGCCCAGGACGGAGGGACAGAGTCCAAAAAGGCCCAGATGGTCAAGTTCAGGAAGCCGACCATGCGAATGGCAACGGGGCAGGTCCGGATGCCAGCCACGCAGTAGGCAGTGGCGTGGAAACAGTTCTGGGGGCCGACCGTGCGGACGGCAACAGCGGCATGGAAACAGTTCTGGGGGCCGACCGTGCGGACGGCAACAGCGGCATGGAAACAGTTCTGGGGGCCGACCGTGCGGACGGCAACAGCGGCATGGAAACAGTTCTGGGGGCCGACCGTGCGGACGGCAACAGCGGCATGGAAACAGGTCCGGAGGCCGGCCACGTGGAAGGCAGTGGCGGCGTTCAGGAGGGCGTCCACGGTGGCGGAGATGCCCAACAGGCGGCCAGGCAGATGACCGACGATGTGGAGGTGGTAGTAGGGGACCTGAAGGCTGCGTGGCCCCTGCAGCCCCAGGTGAAGCGGAGGCTGGACCGGAAGCTGAAGCGGAGGCTGGACCGGAAGCTGAAGCGGAGGCTGGACCGGAAGCTGAAGCGGAGGCTGGACCAGACGGTGAAGCAGCTGATGAGGATGCAGAGGCTGGACCAGGCAAAGCGATGCAGAGGCTGGACCAGACGGTGAAGCAGCTGATGAGGATGCAGAGGCTGGACCAGGCAAAGCGATGCAGAGGCTGGACCAGACGGTGATGCAGAGGCTGGACCAGACGGTGATGCAGAGGCTGGACCAGACGGTGATGCAGAGGCTGGACCAGACGGTGAAGCAGCTGATGAGGATGCAGAGGCTGGACCAGGCAAAGCAGCTGATGAGGATGCAGAGGCTGGACCAGGCAAAGCAGCTGATGAGGATGCTGAAGCTGGACCAGGCAAAGCAGCTGATGAGGATGCTGAAGCTGGACCAGGCAAAGCAGCTGATGAGGATGCTGAAGCTGGACCAGGCAAAGCAGCTGATGAGGATGCTGAAGCTGGACCAGGCAAAGCAGCTGATGAGGATGCTGAAGCTGGACCAGGCAAAGCAGCTGATGAGGATGCTGAAGCTGGACCAGGCAAAGCAGCTGATGAGGATGCTGAAGCTGGACCAGGCAAGGATGACGGCAGCGGGACGGCTGCAAAACCTGACGGCAGCGATGCTGCAGGAGGTGATGTGGAGATGTGCTGGCTGGGTCCTCCAGGACCGTCAGCTAACGCGGCGTGGTGCTGGGTGGGCTCCTCGGGCCCTCCAGCAGACGGCACTTGAGGCTGGCTGGGTTCTCCAGAACCCCCAGTAGAAGACACTTGAGGCTGGCTGGGTTCTCCTAAACCCCCAGCAGAAGACACTTGAGGCTGGACGGGCTCTTCGGGCCCTCCAGCTGACGAGGCGGGAGGCTGGACGGGCTCTTCGGGCCCTCCAGCTGACGAGGCGGGAGGCTGGACGGGCTCTTCGGGCCCTCCAGCGAGAACAGTCTCAGGACCAGTGGGCACAGGGGCCCCTGGAACACACGGGACAAAACCAGCAGGCGCACGGGCCTCTGGCAGGCAGGCAACAGAACCAGCAGGCACACGGGCCTCTGGCAGGGACAGAACAGGACCAGCAGGCACACGGGCCTCTGGCAGGGACAGAACAGGACCAGCAGGCACACGGGCCTCTGGCAGGGACAGAACAGGACCAGCAGGCACACGGGCCTCTGGCAGGGACAGAACAGGACCAGCAGGCACACGGGCCTCTGGCAGGGACAGAACAGGACCAGCAGGCACACGGGCCTCTGGCAGGGACAGAACAGGACCAGCAGGCACACGGGCCTCTGGCAAACACATAGCGGCCTGCAGCTGCGCAGAGCATCGACCCTGCTCAGGCAGCGACAGCTCCGTACAGTCCTCAGCTGGGTTCCTAGCCTCCAGGGGTCCAGAGTGGGCTAAGGGCTGAAACCCAGCCTCTGGGGAGGCCCTGGAGTGCATCACAGTCTCAGAACTGGTCAGCTGTTGAGGGATGATCACGTTATTAACTGGTTTGTCTCTCTGCTTACAATGGACGGATGAAAAACAATTCCCTTCGGATAGCATAGATTCAGGTTGTTGTACTGGAGGAGCTGGTGACACAGGACGCAGGGCTAGCGGCTGCTGAACAGGAGGCTGAACTGATGATAGGGCTAATGATTCCTCTGCCAACTGAGCTATAGACTGGGTTATGGATTGTAGCATAGTTTGTAGTAAGTCTGGCTGCGACTGTAACTGAGCTATGGGTAGTGAGGCTGAATGTGGTGGAGGTGGCGACTGGGCTTTAGGCCGGGTGGCTAACTGAAGAAACACAGCCCCAGAATTAACAGTCCCAAAGTCTGGTGAAACAGAAAGAGTGTCATTTTCACTCACCACAGCCGGCGGTTCCGAAACCCCACCACCCGGCTGTGGGGTGAGGCGCCTACGACATGAACGTTGCTTCCTCCTCGGAGAACGCTCCGACAGGCCGGGTAACTCCACAGCCGGCAGTTCGGACTGCATATCCTCCGGTGGGCTGAGCAGACGAGCGGTAGGGGGGTGAAGGTGCAGCTCGTTCCGAAAGAAATTCTGAACAAGTGGGTGGAGTGAGCTGAACAGCCAGGGGAGACCGGAAACCAGTCGCTCCAATCGATTAGTTATGGCTTGGCGGAATCCCTTCTCCTCATGCCCCAGCCATAAATTAATTAAACGGTCCACAGAATAAATGATATCCTCCCGGAGCTCCTCGGGCGGGTTGAACGCTGCTGGGTCCATTGTGGCCGGTTCGTACTGTCACGGCTGGTAAGGCGAGCCGTGTGGTGTGGAGGAAGCAGGACCCAAGATGCAGGCAGTGGATGAAATACTGGTGAGGTTTATTTACAAAGGTGTAGTGGCAAGCAAGCAGTGGAGCATGACAAATAACTGAAGACACCTAAACTGGGAGAACTAAAAATAACAGACCTGGGAGCATACGACAAAGGGGAGGAAAAGCAGAGAGACGCAGACGAGGAACAGGACACTGTGGCACACAGGGTAACGCAGACTGACACGAAGTAACACAGACGAACCGGCCACAGGCAGGAGAACACACAGGGCTAAAATACACACACCAGTAATCAGGGGATGCGAGACAGGAGGGCAACACAGCTGGGAGAAATCTGGGCTGACGGGACAGGGGAAACGTAAACTGATCACACTCACATATGACACGGACCTTCACAATAAAACAGGAAACTCAGATACATGGAACCAGACAAGACATTGAACTAAACAGACAGATTCACAAACAGATGGGGAGACACCATAGACAGACAGATACAGACGCAGACTCAAAGGCAGACCAAATATAACACACAGAACTCAAACAATAATAATCATCATCATAAACTGGAAAATGATAACTAAAAGCGCTGGGTCACCGACCCAGGACCATGACAGTTACTTATATTGAGACTTCTCGTCTGATTGTTCAACCAAATTTAGAATAATTTTTTACTTGTATTACATCAAATCCATATCAGTAGAGACAACGCAACGCTGCAGTTGTGTCACACAGTGCTGTGAAGTAAAACAGATTTTAATATTAAAACGATAACACAATAAATGCAGTTGTTAAATGATGATTCGTTTTATTAAGGAGGAAAAATGATCCAGACCTGCATGGCCCTGTGTGAGAAAGTATTTGCCCCATAAACCCGATAACTGGTTGAGCCATCCTTGGAAGCACAAACTGCAATCATGCATTTGTGATAACTGGCAATGAGCTTTCCACAGCACTCGTCTTCGCAGAATTGTTTGTAATTCAGCCACATTGGAGGATTTTCCAGCATGAACAGCCTGTTTAAGGTCAGAAATCCAGATTTTGAGTTTTGAGCTTCAAGGTACGACTGATGGACAGACATTCTCCTTCAGAGCAGAATTAATGATTCCTTCAGTTACTTTAATGAGATGCTTTGTTCATTTTACACCCGATGTAACGAGACTCAAACCTTCCAAAAAGTTCAGCCTGGGAAGGTGCCCCAAGTTTTCTTCATTTGTGGATAATCACTCTCACCGTGATTCCCAAAGCATTATGAATGGCTTTGTAACCCTGACTGATGGATGTCAATGAGCTTGTTTCTCAGCTGTTTCTTTAGATTGTGGCATGATGTGTTGCTTTTTGAGACCTTTTAGCTTACTTCACTTAATTTTTCACACAGGGCCAGGTAGGTTTGGATTTATTTCCTCCCTTATTAAATGAAATCATTATTCAAACACTGAATGTTGTATTTAGTTGGGTTATCTTTGATTTTTTTTAAAAAAGAAAAGAAAAGGGGGGATACTTTATCACAGCACTGTATATCATGTTTTCTGCCAGCTAGGCAACTGAAAAAAGAAATCCAGCTTTTAAGGCGACTCAGTGCTTTGTAGTGTGGGGCAGGAAGTGTACAATGGCACTTGCAGCCTATTGTTGGAACATAGACTGTATTTAAAATTGAGTTCAATCCCATTTTATTTGTGCAACTTAATATTAAATCGAGAGGTTCAAAGGGCCTCGCAGGTATAAAAACACATTAAGAAACAAAGTCAGAGCCCATCAGATATACATACACAGCCACAGACACACAGATAATCCTTGAATAAAAATACATCATACAGAAACGCAAACAGACATACAAAAAAAGAAACAACCTTGGAAGCAGATGGCCAACATGAAGAAGAATCTACCAGACTATTAATTGTGACTTAACTTAGTGGGTATGGCACCAATTTCCTTTGTGAGGATAACTAGACATCTAAGACGTTAGCAGAGTTTCAGAAGTATGAGCAGGTCCGAGACTATGTAAGATTTTATATACAAGTAAGAGTATTTTCAGATCAGTTCTGCAGGATACTGGAAGCAAGAGTAGCTCTGCTAAACCTCGACGGATGTGCTCTGTGATATTCCTTTTCATTGTTAACCAAGGCAGAATTCAGGTTAAGCAGCAACCTACTGATCATCCAGCAAAAAGAGCTCTGTAGCAATTAGGACGGCTGAAAATGAGTCAGGACGGGTTGTATTTTGGTAATATTCATGAGATAGAAGAGGGCTGTCTTTAATATGAGCTTTAAAGCTCAAATCTGAATGAGAAAAAAACTTTTAACTTGTGGTTTTACACTCGTTGCTAATGTCCCAAACTTCTGAATAGATAATATTTGATATTACTGTCAATTAAATACAGTAATAGAGAGTTTAGTCAAAGCATCACTGCCTCTACAGAAACATATAGCCGTGTATCATCTGCATAACCACAGTAGCAAATATTATGCTGTCTGATTAACAAGCGGCCACATGTATAGTGAGAACATTAACGGGCTCAGATAGCTGCCCTGTGGAACTCCATAGGAAGTGTCACGAGTGGCTGATAGCTGACCTCCAAAGATGAAGTATTTCCTGTCGGTGACCGTTAATCTAAATCATTCAAAAACACAATTATAAAAAGTAAAATACGGACAACAATCTTATCATAAGTTAGCCTAACTATGAAGGTTATTATAGTTAGCTAAAACCAAACTAAAAGCTAAACCTAGATGTGGTGAAACTAAAATAAAAATTAGACTTTTGAAAGAAACTAACACTGAAATTAGTTTGTGAACTTAACTAATTAAAATAAAATCAAAGTACTGAGGAAATATCCTTAGTTTATATTTGTTAGTTTGGTAAAAATTAAATTAACTTGATTTCTTGTAATAGCTGTACTGATTTTAACATGAAATAATAATTCAAAAAGAGTAAAAGTGACTGAAACTAATAAAAAACTAAAGTGAAACAATAAAATCCACTCTGGGAACTAATTGAAACTAAACAGAATTAAAGTCTAAATGAAAACAATTTGAAAATACTAAACTATAATAACTCTGCTAACGATCTTGGTGAGGGAATTCACTGTCCTGTGATTTGCTCTATCACCAGACTGGAACCTAGCAGGATATCACTGATTTGCATAAATACAGCTTTTTCTAATACTTTCCTAAAAAAAGGAAGGTTTGATATTGGTCTGTGATTACTCGATATATTTGTGTCCAAGTTTGATTGCTGTAAAAGTGGTTTCATTACGGCTGTTTTAACACTCTGACGTGACATTTTACAGTTGAAAAAAAGATGAAGAAATTCCTCACATTTATCAGAGGTCTTGATGTACCTCATCTGTAGAAGGATTTAGAAACCATTTGATTGTAGTGAGCAATACTCTGGGATTACTTCCATTGTCAACAGTGAGTTCTTTGTAAGGTATTCTCCTCTTGCTTTGCTGGTAGCTTTGTCCTAAAGAGACAGAATCTTTATAGGCTAGACGATGGACTTCTAGTTGTGCTTTTTTCTGTCTCCTCTCAGCAGAGCAGCCTTCTGCAGACTCCTTTGAGATTGCAGACAGTATTTTTCAGCCATGGGGATGATTTAACCTGTCAATGTATCATGTCTGATACATGGGTTTTGTGAGTTTTTAACCCCCTGAAAAAACTAAATAAATTGCTCAATACATTTTAAGCAATTAATTGCAAAAAAAAAGCCTTATGTAGAAAACATGATACAAATTCAAACTTATATGTCCAAATGAATATTTAATAAATGCTATCAATATCTAATAAGTGCTATCTAAAGACTTGTTTCTTGACTCTAAACTATCATGTGGTTTTGGTTGCAGATAAAACAGCATCAAAAGACACAGCATAAAGGTCACCTACAGCAGCAGCAGAGACTTAAACGCTGGCGATCTTGGCTAATGACCAGATCAAGTGTCTCACCAAGGTTATGAGAAGGTTCGATACCATGCTGCATAAAGTCAGAGTTCTCATTTGGGTTCAAAATGGTGTTGACTTTTAGGCCATTGCTGTTGTTTATATGAATAGTAAAACCTCCATCCAATAGGATTGTGTCATAGCAATGTGTAATGAGTGCCATCAATCCTGAAAATTGTGGAAGGAAATTAGTGTCTTGCTTTGGTGGACTATAAATTGCGATAATGAGGACACTTGGTTTAATTTGCAAATCAACTGCAAAGTGTGAACTAAAAGTACCAAGGTTCATAATTTTGAATACAGGTTGGTTTCAGTGGAGAATTGCAACGCTATCACCTTCTGATCTTGTCTTGCAGCTTGAAAAACACTCAAATCTGGGGACAGATTTCATTTCTAACCGCCACACCATCCTCTCTAAGCCAGGCTTCAACAAAGAAACATTAAATCTAATTCTTTTTCAGTGATCAGACTTCTCATTTGAGAGGGATCTTATATTTAATAACCCAAATCCGAGTTTGGACTTGGTATCTGAGTGATTCTGAGCAGTGATATGAATACTGATTAAGCTACTTGAGCAAATTTTGTTCCCTGTTTATTTCTGATAAGTGGAGGAGCCGATGTACCAACGCCATAGAAAGTAGTGGAATAAGGGGGCAAGTTCACTTTGTTTTTCGAAGGTCCTGGCTCCACACGAGCAACAAGTCTGAAGAAACAAAGATTCAATTCAGGTTTATTTATATAGCTCCATTTCAAGGAGCTTCATACTGTAAGGTAAAGACTACAATATTAGAAAGAAACCCTACAATCAGATTACCCCCTCTGAGTATGCACTTGGCAGCATTTGGAAAGAAAAAAATCCCTTTTAATGTAAAGAGGAGAACAGCATTTCTATTTTTATGGACACTTCTAATCTGCCTTGTCTCCATAGATTCTCGGTCATAGAGGTTGTAGTAGTCTTAAGAATTTGAGACAAAGGGAAGTGGACTTGGACTCTCATCCAAGAGCTTTTGTCAGTCTAAACAAATCCATGGTCTGGATTATAATTCTGATTCCAGACCAGAACGCTACAACTACGATATCAGATAGGAACCTCACCAAACCAGGAAGGACAAGCAGAATGGATTTAATTGCCGGCTTGACCTCATTCAATAGCAGATGCTTTGAAAACTGCAGCTGACTGCAAGTGGTCATATATAGTCATCGATTTGAACTGGTTCTTTCAAGCGCAGCAAGACCACAAGTTCATTGCTTACAGTCGCATAATTTGGATCATGCAATGGTCTCCAACCGCTGTTTTTTCCTAGTGTGGCTGTAACATAAGGGTTTAATTCAGCAGGATGTTCTTTTTGATAGTTATCGTCCTGATTAGACTAAAACCATGGGTATAATTTAGGCTAATAAAATGTCATTTTATTAGCCTACAAGTGTCCCTGAGTACAAGTGTCCCTGAGTATTAATTCAGATCCGCCTCTTGGGGGATGACAGTAAAAAGGCCAAAAAAGGCCAAACTTTTGGCTTTAAAATGGCCCACAAACAGTGTAAGACATGGCTGTGTTTTTATGCAGACTATGTGCTGGAAAAATGGTGCAAACTTTGGAAGTCAAAACAGGAAAGTTGAAGGTGGCGATACCAAAACTATGAGCTAAAAGACACAAAAAAGTACAAACTGCAGATTTGGGTAACAGTTCCCCGAAGAGTTTGTCACTACAAATGATACCTTTCGAGTTAACAATAATTCATTTTTCGATAGTTATTTCCATTCAATTCAGTTTTTGTAACCACAGGTGAACCTCCAACAACCAGGCTACCCCTATGAGCAAGCACTTGGCGACAGTGGGAAGGAAAAACTCACTTTAAACAGGAAGAAACCTCTCGGCAGAACCAGGTAAAAATATTTCTGTGTGCAATGTGTCTTTTGTTCTGTCTCCCAGCCCTCATCATCAACTGATCACAGCAGATGGTCGCCCCACCCTAAGCCTAGTTTGGCCAAAGGTTTCTTCCTGTTAAAATGTAGTTTTTCCTTCCCACTGTTTTCAGTTTTATTTGTCATATGCAAGTTAGCTTGATGGTAGAAACTGTTTGTTTTTTTACAAGACTTTTTTAAGTCTTGTAGTCCGAGCAGACAGACTCCT
Source organism: Diplotaxodon limnothrissa (assembly GCF_057381915.1). NCBI lineage: Eukaryota > Metazoa > Chordata > Actinopteri > Cichliformes > Cichlidae > Diplotaxodon > Diplotaxodon limnothrissa. Next base: position 51,282,479 of record NC_140598.1, on the reverse strand, counting down.
GTAACTCTGCCAGATGGTAACAAGGAGAACAGCTGATGTGCTGGGTGGCTGTGGTCCTTGATGATGCTGTGTGCTTTACGGAAGCATCGCTGAAGATAAATGTCCTGAATGGCAGGAAGCCTCATGCCAGTGATGTGCTCTGCTGCCTTCACCACCCTCTGTAGTGATTTACGGCTGCTGGCAGAGCAGCTTCCATACCAAACTGTAATGCAGCTCGTCAGCAAGCTCTCGATTGCACACCTGTAGAAATTTGAGGTGATGTTGGCGTTCATGCCAAACTTCCTCAGCCTCCTCAGGAAGTAAAGCCGCTGGCGAGCTTTCCTGATAGCAGTGTCTGTGTGAAGGGTCCAGGAGAAGTCCTCGGTGATGTTGACTCCAAGGAATTTGAAGCTGCTGACCCATTCGACCTTGACACCGATGATGTGGATGGGCTGGTGTTCCCTGACTGGTCATTTCCGGTAGTCCACTATCATTTCTCTAGTTTTGCTGATGTTGAGAGTCAGGTTATTTTCCAGACACTGTTACAAAGTGCTTGCTCATAGTTGGTTATTTCATTTTTCAGATTTTCTCTGTATTATTGCGGCATAATGGAATTGAACTAAATTTGAATTGAATTAAATTCTAGATCCTGAAAATGTGCTCTGATAGCTGTAATTGTATGAACCCGAACCCCCTCGCAGGTGAAGCCCTTCCGCTCTCTAAATCGGTTTTGGCTCCACTCTTGGTGACAGAAGAACACCACAGTCCCACCTGAAATGGCTTCATTATACCACAAACTGGTTGCAGGTCTCTGTCGCAGAGTTTTGGAGCAGAAACATTAATTTGCAGGGAGCACGTCTGGTTCCAAAGCTGACTTTGTCTGCCTCAGTCTGGGTAAACACGGCAGCCATCAATTTTGACTATCCCAGGCTGTTTAGGATGTCTCTCTGCTGCTGTCGAGTATAATAGTCGAGAGCGCGCGCGAAGCTGCACTGGCACCCGGCATTCACAGCTTCTGTTTTCCTTTTTACTAGATTTGGCAAAGTGATGAACAATTTCTGTTAGTTTGTCTTCATTTACTTCATTCTTTACTGTGAGTTTGTTCCTAAAAACGGGCTTTCTCCCTTCCTTTAATGCTGACCCTTTTATAGCTCATTCCTGTTTCTGCTTCCCTTTTAAAAAACATTCAACCCTTTTTTCTCTCTCTCTCTCCGTGGATGGAAAAAGGTAGACGGCAAGCCCCAGTAGGTCACAGTGCATTAACCACACTAATAAACCCATTACACCGCAATGGAATGGGATCCAAACGAGAGAGGGAGAGAGAGTTGAGTGATGGGGATAAAGAAAGGAGAGAGGCTGATTTTGGCAGAGAGGAATGGTAGAGTGAGGAGGGAGAGATATAGCACAGTGGCAGGTTGGGTAAAAGCCTCGCTGATACACATTCCCTTTACGTATGTGTGCCTTTAAGCCCTCCGTCTATTCATTACCTTTTCTAACAGCATTCATTAAAGGGAGGATCTGCCATCTTCTGCCAGAGCATTGCATCACTTTCTGCTCCCGTACACAACACTCCTCTTCCTGAGCATTAGCGTCATTGTGGGGCCAATTACAACACTGCAGTGCCGATCTTGGGGGGCCATAAATATCCGCAATGTGTCCCCCCCAACCTGCAGTGCTCCTGCGAGGATACAGAGGAAGCAGAGAGGAGGAAAGTAGGAAGACAATATGGGACAAAGAAGCAGCTGAATGCAGCAATATTTAAGGAGCAAAGAAAAGAAACTACGAGCTGAGTCACGCACCGCTTTAAATATTGTGGAGGTGCGGGAATAGATGACCTAGCCTCCTGCGTTTGAGCAATGTCACGATTTGGGAGTGAATATTTGAGAAGTAAAAATGGCTTTAAAAAATAGTGTCCACATACTTTTGACCTCATCTCGCTCCAGATTGGTCTCAAAGGTTTGGTTCTGCATCGTGCATCCACAAGCATGCATGTTCAAAAGTATGTGGACACGTACACATATTACATATTCACACATGCACATTCTTTAGCATAACAGCTGTGTATTCTGCAGCACTGCTAAACTGCCCAGGCCGAGACATACCAGCACAGAGATCTTACTGGGAAACTGTTGTCAGTGTGTCTGTCCTCATTCATTGGCTCACTTCTCATCTTCTCATTAATAAGAACTTAGTTTCCCGGTGTTTTCCTGTTTTGTTGCTGGGCAGCTAGTCGAGTATCGGTGCACCTTTGGAACAGGGGTAATACTTTACTGCAAACATGCAATTTGAAGCTTCTGAACTGCATCTAGCTTCTACACTTATTACAAGAAATGTAATTTGGCACTATATCCGTATAGGAAGCCAATTTTCGCAGAGTGAGTGCAGAATCAATCTTCTATACCAAATTACAGTGAACTAAAAGATGATCAGATTAGCCGTTAGATCAAAACACATTCACGGGGTCTGGAGCTTCCTCTGTGTCTCTCTGTGCGTGCTCCATCTGACAAAAGAAACAAGCCTGACTCTGGTCCTTCACAGCATTCACCAGCCTGCACTGACACTCACACTTCACCGTTAGGGAGTGGCTCCTGAGGGTTTTCTCTCCTGGTGCTCTGCTGACACCATGTGGGTGTAGCTGCAACTGCATCCCACCGGGCAGGGGCTTAAAAAAATAAGAAAGAAAGAAAAGGCAGGCCTGTGTGAAAGGCTGGGGTTTGTTTCTGTGTACAGTAGCACCCAAACAACACATTCATCACCAGCAGACGTCCCCGCTCCTCTCCTGGTGTGCCAAATTGATGAACCATCAACGCAAGTTTCATTACGTTCACTTTATATTGATAAAGCAATCATGCATGCTTTTCTTCTGTGTTTCACCGTTTCCCGACTCGCAAGACAAATGGGAGTGTCAGAATGATATTTCCCCCCACCACCCCGCACTTCTGTGTACCGCTGTGAGGAGGATGTAGGGCTTCAAAAAAGGATCAGGGAGGTTTTATTCCTGTGGGAAGTCACAAGTCAAACCTTTAGCTCAGCTGGGTGGGTTTAGATCTATGCTGAAGACTTTCAAAATGCTGGTGCGATTTAGTTCAGCAAAGATTTCTGAGGGGTGATAATTGATCATTTCAACCATCAGCTGATCAAGAAAAACATTCCCAGCCTTATAATAACTCTGATGCCATCCTTCCTGACCTTCATCATCTGTATTAAATGATTTCAAAACTCAAAAGCCATCATTATGGAAAGTGAGAATCTTACTTGTTGAGCTCCAGGTGCTTCGATCAGGTAGCAGCAACACTGCCTGCTCGTTCCATCTGCTCTTGTTTTTAAAACAGGAGCTTTAAACCTCCATTATTTATAGTGACAGCGTAGGATTTTTAGGTTTTCTCCTGTGTTTGTGTGACTCAGTTAAGTTTTATGTATATAACACCAATTCAAAACAGTATATTGTAAGATTAAAAAACCTACAACTACAATCAGACGAGGAAGCACTTTGGCGACAGTGGGAAAGAAAAACTCCCTTTTAACAGGAAGGAACCTCTGGCAGAACCAGGCACAAGGAGGGGCAGCCATCTGCCACGTCCGATTGGGGGTGAGGGGAGACATGAAACGCTGCTGCAAACATGACACTGAAACATCTCCGATGCCTCCATTTTTTTTATTTATTTATTAATTCTTCTACCGTATACAAATATTCACACAGAAAATGTTCTCCAAAAAAACAAAAAAAACAACTAATGTCTCGTAAACATTCGTGTCCTCCTCGTCTCGCAGGCCTGTCTTCCTTCATCGTGTGCTGCCTCGTCCACAAGCTTCCAAACATATATTTATTTAAAAACACTCGCTTCACTGTGCCGTGCTGACACTCGAGACGCAACCTCATGCGTGGCATCGCCCTCCTCCACACCCACCCCATCACGTTTGCAGGCACGCGCCCGGTCGAGTGGAGTTGCAGCAGTGACAGCCAGGTCCGGGATGAAGGGGAAGAAGCCAGAAATCACAGTGTGAAGCAGGAGCTCTTTGACATCAGTGCGCTCGGTTGCGGGCCCAGAGGTGAGGAGCGGGACCGTATTGCGTGGGTCACCTTCGAGCTTAGTGTGTGGTGGTGGCGGTTGGGGGTAGTGGGGAGAGAGAGGCGGGGACTGGTGTACTGATCAGATCCAGATCAGAAAGTCTCTTATTTTATCGTTGTTTTTGTTCTCCTGAACAGATGATCATCGCTGTGTAGTGTCTGTGAACGCTGATAGCGACTGTCTTGTGCATCTTTAAATACAGCATGAATGTTTAAAGCCAATCTGACCAAAAATCTAGAAGTTTGGAAACAGAAATGTACGTTTAACGTTTATTTATGGCTACAGGAAGCAGGTAATCAAGTAATAACGGGGAGGCTAGAGTACAGGGAAAGTGACTGGTGTGAGTTAAGTCTGCATATTCATTAAGATCAAATCATCGCCACCGTTAATCCACTTAAAAACATTTGTAAGAACATAATAAAGTGAAAACAAAGTACGGATATATATATATATTTATATACGGAGACGAGCATAAACAGTGGCACTGGGACCGATCACATAATTTTGGCTCTGGCATTATGCGCTTGCATCCTCAGTGCAGCTGCCCGTGCATTCTTCTCATCTCTGTGTCGATTTCCAAATGTCCTCCGCGAGCAGCGGCTGTTTCCAAGAACAGCAGGAAAGCAGTAGTGCAACAAACTTTTAGCAGGATTTTTTTTGTTTTTTCCCCCCATCAAAGGAAATTAGTCAAGTACACGTTTAGGATTCGAACACTTTGCAAGATGCAATTTCATCATTTGATCGGAAAGAAGTAAGTCGGGGCGCGTGAGAAAGGAATCGGACGAAATATGGTTTGCACAACCTTTTGTTTTTTTCCGGGCTTTGCTCGTGTGCCGCTGTCGCCACTGAAAGCGAGCGTCCCGGTAGGAACAGCGAGCCCCCCCTCCCTTCTCTCTCCCTCTGTGCTCAACGTCGACAGTGAAACACTAAACATACACAGACTGCACCTTTTACATCCTTTGACATGAGTGGCTTTTTGGTTCAAACTCGGGATAAAATTAAGAGAAGACAGTGAACAAGTATGACCTTTGACCTTTTCGCTGACTTGACCTTTTGCAGGTTTCCCTGTGAGTGACTAAATAAAAAAGCATTGTTGAAAAATAAGGCTATCAGCCTGGGGAGGCGTTTAAAGGCACCCAGGCTGAGCTACATTCCATCTTTGATGACGAAAAGAAGAACTTAAGAGAGAAAATGAAATGTTTTAGCTTACAGTGACGTCCATTGTTTTAATATTAGGGCTAAAACAACTTTTTAAGATTTGATTTTCTCTCTCACTCACACACACACAGACACACTCAAGTTTTATTTTTTCTTTTTAAATATGTTTTTGATTTTAGAGGACGTGCGCCTGATTTTCTCTCCGTTGTCGCAGGAGTCCTGGGAGGACGTGCTCTGGAGCTTGTAATCCCTTCCCAGACTCCGGCCCTCCGAGTCCAGGGAGGTAAGAGACGGGTGGCGCCCCACATTAGGCAGCATGCTTGCCGGCAGCTGGCCGAAGCTGTAGGACTTCTCCAGGATGCCGTTGTACATGCCCTTGCCCGTCGGAGAGGTGACGTTCCCCAGAGGTCCGCTCTGGGACTCGGGTACGATGCGGGTGAGGTCGGGCGAGCCTCTTTGTGCAAACTGATGGTGCTCCAAGGCCGGGGAAGGTGAGGTGGAGGGCGGGCCTGAAGGTGTGGTGGCCGGGGTGGGAGGCAGAGGAGGAGGCGTGTCCCTGAGACTGCTGCTGCTGCTGCTGGTGTGGGTGGTGGAGGTGGTGGATGCAGGGCGCTCTGCGGTCTGGGTGAACAGCAGCAGCTCCTCGCGGGAGATCTTGCGGTAGGGGATCTCCGAGGCCGCTGAGCAGGGGTTGTGCAGCGACTTGCGGCCCACTGAGCTCAGAGAGTCTGTGTCGGAGCTGCCCTCCTGAGACGCCTCCCTATTAAAGGAGAGCAGACAAGGCTGGTCACAGACTGATAAACAACACTGAAAAACATCTTCTATGTGTGCTATTTTAAAGTTAGCCTTTCTCTAAATGCGCCTGCATCCATGTTCAGTCACTTCCCCTCTCTGCTGCCTGATCACCTGATGGACTCATTGTCTTTGTCTCTGCTCTACGACCGGACGACACGGCACTGAATCGCCTTAAATATCCACTCTCTCGTCTTCCAGCGATGCTAAAATCATCTGAGGAAAGGCGCTCCTGAGAACATTCTGTGATCCTGGATCAGACGCTTTTATTTGCATTTTTGCATTTTCCTAATGACAAATATTTATTGCCAGATTTAAAGTGAACATCCCAGCACATGATAGAAACTCCCCGTCACCACCACAGCAGGTGGTGTCGGGGGTTTCAGACCCCAAGAACCGAACCGCAGACGGATGTCGACGTTGTTTGAGTGCAGAGTGAAGGTCGGGTCTCTTACAAACTGTCTCTGACAAAGTGAGAAATATAAATCAGATTATTGGCTCCCAGCTACTACCACCTAATGGAAACCCCTAAAAGACAAGTCAGGTGAGCCGAGTTGGTGTTACTGGGAAAGAGGTTGTACAGAGATGCTGCACCCACAATGTCAGAGTGAGTCACTAAAGAGTTGTGACTTTTTTCCTTCTTGTTATTTTTTATTAATTCTTTTATCAGTTAGAGATAAGAGAAAATATTTATTGAACACAGCCCGTCTCTATCTGGGATGTCCAGCCACCGTTTAAGACGTACCTCGACTCCACGTCTGTGACACAAGTTCAACTTTTGGAACCATTTTTCAGCCGTAACTAAATGTTGAGGACGGTTATTCAGCGTAGAAATGTCTGCTGGGATATCACATGTTGGTGTATTATTTCCTTTCCTTGATGTTACAATTCCACAGTCCTCATCTGGGATTTATTCTCTCTCACAGGAAACATAGAACTTGAACTCCCTGTAACACTTTATTTTGAAGTCCAGGCTTTTGTCCTGTGACCTACCGGCATCACTACGTAGCACATGCACCTAGCATGCACGCCCTGATAAAATAAAACAAGGCGGTACCTCACAGTCTGCCACAGTTACTTGCTCTTTGGAGCCCCTACTGCTAACTCTGTATCCGCCTCAGAGAACACAGAGCAAATGTTGTGCTTCTGGCTGCCCTCCAAATCCATTACTAAAATCACTGGTGCTCGCATGTTGCACAGCTAATGTGGCTTGTATATCCACGGGAGAGCTCTGAATTATAAAACAAAACAAACAATAACAGCAACTTTTAAGACTTTAAACACTATTTGGAACCAAAAAAATAGCAATTTCAGCATTTCCAGGTCTATGGACATAATCTGCAGTTCAAACAAACTTTTCTGTATCCCACCAACGTTTGACGGCTCATTTTGACTTCTGTGGTGAATCTTTGTGGAGGCTAACTGAAGGAAAGTAGCCGACACTGTTGCCAGCATTCATGCTTGCCCCTCAAGTTTACCTCTTTGGTACATTCCTATAGTTTCAGCAAATATATGAGAGTCTTTATATTTGACAGTATGATTGTTTTTCCTTATATTAATGTGATGATTGTTATTCTCTCACTGATAAATTCAAACGCTCCGGTCAAAAGCAGCCAAAAGTCCACAGGAGGAATCTCAAGTACTGAACAGGTGGACGTGAGAGGTGTTAGGTTACGACCTAACTAGAGCGTAGATTTGACACAGAAGTTTAAAACTCCTGTAAAGTATTCTTCCTTCAGTCAGGCTCAGCCTCTACCATCAAGTCTCTCTAAATGCAGCTGGACAGGTTCTGAGTTATTTTGCTGACAGACAAATAATCCTGAAAATGTCTCGAGTTTCACTGAAAACTTCAGCGAGGCCGAGCCGCTCCTTTGCTCTTGGTCTGTCCGTGGTTCAAACAAAGGGCTGAATGCTGTGATGTTGTTACATAACCAAACTAGATTTTGCTAGACCCGCTGACTGATCAGGGCAGCTGGGGTATTTTAATGAGGTGCTGAACAGAGGTCGGAAAAGAGGTGCTACGGCAACTAACAGCAGAAGGAAATGTATGTATTTGAAACTTTAGCGCGTGAAATCCTATTCTTAGGAGCTAAAAATGAATGAAGAAAGTTTGTAAAATGTTTCTCTTTTGAGTCCTTTTGCAAACTAAAAACTACACACACACAAACACATCGCCACACATACCCCCTTCGCTCAGAGTTGAACATGATAACGTCGTCGTCCGCCTCGGGGCGATAGGAGAGGGACGAGCTCGCCATGGACAGCAGGTCTGGGTCTGCAGACATCAGCGAGGACTGCGGGGAGCTCAGCAGGCTCCGGCGGGAACGGCACATGCTGCTGTTGCGTGTCAGTGCGGGCCGAATCAACGTAGTCCCTGGAGGACGAACGAGGAGAGGCAAACGGAGACGTCAATATTTATGCCGTGCCACTTTTGCGGCTACAAAGCGTCGGCGCGCTCTGCCGCCTCGCTCACCTGTGAACTGTGGAATGATGGGAGGCGTGTCCTCGTCCAGGTCGTCCACTCCTCCCGCGATGGGGTAGGGCGGAACCGAGACTCGCGGCATCACCACCCAGCTGTGGTCTGAGTAAAGGCTGGCGGTCAGGCTCGGCAGACCCGAATTATTGACCACAGGGAAGCCGCAGAGCTTCTCGATCTGCTGCCAGCGGTGGAGCCGCTCCCTCAGGCACGCCGTTACCTCCGACAGGGCTTTCCTAATATGAAGACGAACGAATGAATAAATCAGACTCAGTTAAATTAGAAAAGCATGCAAACACTGAGCTTATTCTGCTTCAGATTACCGATCAACATTCCCCAGTCAGACTCAGTAAGATGCCAACTTTGCTTTGATCCATCAGGGTTTACGGATTTAAACTTGTGTCTAACACTTTCGCTCTGTTCTCACGCTTGATCTTCCTCTTTTGAACACAGATGAATTGTTTACCTCAGTGGCGCTACCTAGCTTCTCCAAGAGCTCTGAATATATTAAATACATCTCATTGTGTTTATCGACCCATGAACGTAAAAGCTTTATGTGGTAAAAAAGACAAAACGAGCAAAAAACACACAAGCAGGCAAGAACTCGACACTGTAGAGCTGTTTTTCTTAAATGCATTGAGCGCTCTGATGGCTCAAACAAAAGTATTTAATCCCCACACAAAGCAAAGCTGCCAAGGATAAAGTCGTCGTTGGTGTAAAAAGGCACGGAAAGCCTCACCGACTGTCTGTACTCCTGACTGCCAGATCACACCTGGCTGAAACAAATCCTCTCTTCCCGTGTTTACTTTTAGCTGTTGAATTACCTTTATGATCACGTCATGAAGCGTGCAGCACCTCTGTTATAAATGCCTCCTTATAAATCTATATCAGGTGATATTTCTTATTGTAATCTGCACATTAGAGTCTGTCTTTCTTACTTTGCTTCTAGTATCTTGTGGTCCACCTCATCCAGTGACGAGCTGTGGGCTACGTGAAGAGTCCCAAACACAGAACCTCTCTTCTTTTTTATTTTCTCTGCCTGAAATGGGGAAAACATAGAGTTACTTTGGCTGGAATTTCAGCTTCACATAAGCTGGATTTTCTTTTTAATATTGATAGTTCAGAACAACCATCATCTCAAAGGACTTTATACACCATGTGATGTAAATACACACCCCAGACATGTGAGAAAGAAAAAAAGATGACATTTACATCAAATTCTGTTCTTAGCAGTGAGTCAGAGGAGGTAAAGTTAAAGAAGCAAGGCTGGGATGGTTTGGACATGTGCAGCGCAGGGATAGTGGATAAAATGGACAAAAACGGACCACAGAAGAGATTCCTGGATGTAATGAAGGAGAGATGCTGTGACAGAGGAGGATGTTGGGGATAGGATGAGACAAGCTAAAGGAAGCAGCTGAAAAAAAGAGCAGGAAGCCGATTAAGAGAAGCTAATATGATAGAACATAAACTCCCTCCCAAGTTTTTGTTAAATTGAGTGGAAACAACAACAAAAAAAACACACAGCATCTTTACCTAAAAAGGCTGATCACTGCACTAAATCTTTCTCTGCTGTAAGCCAGATTAATGTAGCTGATGTAAACTCATTCACTGATGTCTATTTGCATCTAATGGAGAGGATCTTCAGCTCCAGTCCATTATGAGCTTCTGCCAGACGCAGGTGACAAAGAAAAACGTGCTGAATCATTTGGTCCTATTACTTCACTATTTACCAGGCAAAACATCACAGAGTAGTTACGCGCCTGCTAGGATGCAATGCACTGCTGAGACTTCAGTGCTTGAGATGAAGTACGGTGGCCCTGAGAGGTCAAATGCACTGCAGCTCAAAAAACCCACAAGCAAATAGCTAGCAAGCGTTTCTGGGGACACAGTGACTTGATGGATCAGCTGTAGAACTGACAGAAACCAGAATGTGACATATCGCACTGAGACACGCTTAAAAGAAGCAGAGGATTCATTAGTGTTGTTGTGGGCTAGCATGCGCTTCAATCACATGATTTATATAATACTGTAGATACATGTTTGCTATTAGCTGTTTACTGTTAGCTTGTCACTTCCTCAGCTGGTCCGTCAGGTTATTGTCGCCCCAAAAACACGTTTTCTTTCACGTTTTTTTCCCCTTTAGCTTTTTCTGATTGCTGGTGCTTTCTATTTGAACTCTCAGGGCCACTGTAATAAAGAGATATACAAAAGTCCCCTGGTGTAATGGTAGTAGTTTAGTAGTAGTAGTAGTGTGTCCTGCTCAGTCAGATTTGCAGTTCCATAATATAAATGGCTTTTTCTCCCCAACATCATTCCTTTAAGTAATCCAAACAGGCAGCAAGACCTTCTTTTAATGTTTTAAAATCTCTGCCAGTGCTGATCTTTTAGTAATTTCCAAACGTTAACACTTCATGAGATGTGTGATATCATGCCAAATCACAGCACGTAACCTTTGGATAGCTTAGTGGTCACATCCTCACAGCAGCAGCTTCTGCTCTCTGTCCAGCACCTCGTGTCCTTCTCGTGTAATCTTTTGAGCCTTGGCAATAACCTATCAAAAGTTAGCCGGTTACCTCGTCTTTGGCGACGCACAGCTGATTTTCGGCGCTCTGCTTCTTGATGTTGTAGTATTGAACTTCCACTTCGTGCGTGAGCTGGAGCCACTTCTGAAGAGCTTCGGGCACCGAGCGCTCCGACTGCATCTCCTTCTCCGCTCGCTTCAGAGCTTTCCGTACCTACACGGGGAAGAGCGCGATACGCGAGAGGCCAATCAGATTCGCTGCCAAAAAACAAAACAAACAAACAAACAAGAAAGCACCCTTTCCCACAGGATATCGATCAAACGCATCAGTAAGCGAAGGTTAGCGTTCAGCGAATTTCAAATGAACTCCATTTACTGTTTAAGTCCTGCGTTCGCCGTGTGTAAATGAGCCCAATCCTGGCTCGCCTGCACGGAGAGAACTCATTACAGAGAGATATATCGGTGCTGTATTTCCATGTGAGGGGAAATGAGGCAATCTCGAGGATATGCAAAGTAGGTGTTTTATGGAAGAAATGAAAATTTAATGCGGAAAATATGAAATTAATCCTTTCATTTCAAGTTGTTTGCGCCACAGTAATGAATACATTTACATCCGCATATTGCGATGTCCCAGATTTTCGCCTCTATCCCTTTATTTCATGCTCTGAATCGAATATACAATTCAGTATTTACATAATGATAATAAATGTGACTGTTGTATATGTGAATACACTGGATATTCCTTATGGCGCCATAGAATCTGAAATTACATTGTAGCCAACAGCCAATAGGAGCAGTTTTATGGTTGTGTTTCCCTCACTCTGACTAACAATAAATCTGTTTGCGAGCAGGACTCCGGGGCAACGAGCCGTACCTGTACGAGCTCCTCCTCGGCATATTTGAGCCGGCTCAGCTCACATTCGGCGCCCTCTCGCAGCTCTCGGAGCCTGTGAGCCTCCTTCTTAGCCCCGTCAATCTCATCCCTCATTTTCAGCTCGAGGTTCTGCTTCTCCACAGCAACTGTCCGGTTCTCTTCTTGAGCCTTTTCGAGCCTGGAAGAGGACGGGAAGGATACACGGTGAGGCGGAAACATGGGAACACGGGAACAGAGGAAAGTCGTGGATGTGGTGACGGAGGGGATGCAGAGGGTTCGTGTGGTTGGGATGGAAGGTTAGAACACAGCCAACTGAAGAAGAAGAAATAGGGGTATTTGTATGCTTAGAAGGACTTTATAAGTACTGTAGGGCAATGAATTCCAAAGTGTGAGCTGGAGCCCAACGGTGGACCGCATTGGTACTGCAGGTGTGCCAAAGTAATAACAGAAATCCACTATATTTAAAATATTTATTTATATAAAAAGTGGATTAAAACTGGTAACAGGAGGTGGTTAGTTTGTGATATTACTCGTTATTCGGACCTAAATTGACTGATTCCTATTGAAGTTTGTGTCCCAGCAGCAGGTGACCTTAAAAAACTTTGCCTATTACTTGGTACCATTAGGAATTTATAGCCAAGAGCCTGTGTTGTTTATGTTTTTGGAATAAAATCACTTATCACTTTCTTCTGTATTTTGATTAGAGTGAAGTTTGGCTGCTCTCCGTGGGGTTTTCTGGTTTTTAAGTGGGCCGTAGCACTCTTGCCTGTGGGAATAGCTGCTGTAGGCGGTTTAAGTTTTACATGATTTAAAAACAAAGTTTGGATTTCACCCGCTCTAGATGACAAAGAATTAAGTACATCTTCATGTTTCTCTCTGATTTTCTGAAAATTGTTTCATGGTTCAGGCTTTAATTAGTTAAGGGTATAGTTAAGGTGTTCAACTAAGGTGACATCGTTGTTGTATTGAAGTCATTGCATGATGAAAACAAGTGATAACAAGTCTTTAAGTGATACAAAGCCAGGACAGATAGAAGAACATGCCTCAGCCCATAGCGGTGTCACTGCTAACTGCTGCACCACCGTGCTGCTGTTCTCTGTGAAAGGAGAGCGGCAGCACGTGACCATTAAATCAGTGTTTCATCTAAGTCTAATACACGTCCCTCTCTTACCGACTCTGCAGGTCTAACAAGCTTTGCTCAGCATGTTGCAAGCTCTCCAGATCCTTCATCATCTGTGAGATGTGCACCTTGCTGGACTTGTTCTGCACGTAAGCAAACCAGCAGCCCCCGACACCAATCACAATGGACACCATCAGGACGAAGTCTTTCATCCAATTATGTTGCGGACCTGTGCGGGGAAGGACGAGCAGGAGAAAGAGTGATGGATTCATGCATTCATACATTTTCTTTAAGCTCATTTTCCACTGATATTCATGAAGTGTGATGACACGCGGCTTTATACTTACGTAGCGGGGGGCCGAACAGCACTGCATCGAGCGCCTTTAGGTTTAGTTTTTGTTTATGCCGCTGGTCTAATATCTTCAGCTGCATCGACATAAACGACGGTTCATTTGCCGCTATTCTAAAACGGGGGAGAAGAAAACACAGGACTGAATGCTAAACAAAGTTTTCAAAGTGAACTAAAACTAGATGTGGCAAAAAACACATTTTAAACATCATACAAGAATTGCTGTTTGTTTTAGTCTTTGTCAATTTGTTATCTGCACAACATTAACGATACAATCAGAGGGACACGTGATGCACATGTTTATTGAGACCGGGGCGTTCACATGAGTGTGAAGTTGTGTTTGCATTGCAGTTCTTAAACATCACACAAACACACTCTGCATAAAAACTAAACCTTACACAAGCAGCTTTAAACAACAGGAACAGCCAAAGCCACACTGAGCTGAAGAGAAACATTAAAAATGAAATAAAATCAATACAAACTACAATGACTCTGAGTTCACATGACCTCATCCTAACAACACAAACGTTACCCATTACAACAGCAGCTCCTAACAACGACTCAGCTAAGTAACATCACACTAGACGAGAAGACACAACACGAAAACAGCAAAAAACTGCAGCTTATCTATTGGCCACTTAGCCCAGCTTGTTTCCCCATAAGACCCCCATGTTAAAAAGCATATTTACAGCCAGATAAACAAGACAGCCTTGACCTCCATAGATAGCTTCCTCCCTTTATGTCTATAACTTTTTGTTTGAATTTATCTGGATACTGGAGTTAGAAATAGCTTCGATTGACAGGTGGGCTGACACGGGCATGTGCAGCTAATCAACATCTGTGTTTGTACTACTGGTGCCTGTTAGGGTTCAGTTCCATTTCGCAACAACAGTTACCTTAAAGGTCGTCTTGTAATTATTAAACCCTGCCTCTCTCTGTCGCAGTGTGTCTTTGGGCCCCTCCCCTCACCTCTTTTTTGAAGCCGGGGCAGCAGATACTTGCTGTATCAGAGTTTCCTTCCTGTAAAAATGGAGTTTTTCCTTCCCACTGTCGCCAAGTGCTGCATCTGACTGTTTGGATTTCTTTTTAATATATGAAGTGCTTCGAGACAGCTGTTGTCATGAATGTGGAGCTAAATAAGAAAAACTCAACTGAACTGAAAGGTGCTTTAAACTAAGGTAAAGACCCTACAATATTAGAACCAAACCCCCAACAATGAGTCGATACCCCATACAGCACTTGGCGACAGTGGGGAGGAAAAACTCCATTTTAACAGGAGGAAACCTCCATCAGAGGCAGGCTCAGGCAGGGGGCAGCTGTTTGGGTGGAACATTTAATGCATTTATCTGACTTGTATAATGGTGTGTTTAATTTGTCGTTACTTATAGTTTATGGATTATAGATTACTAACAAAGCTAGCTAGCATTAGCTCCATAAAAACCAACATGTTTGCAACCAAAACGCTGAAACCAGTTTGTGACTTGCATCTCTTAGGCAGCCTGTGAGTGTAACAGAGTTAGTGATACACTCTCAGCTCAAACACACTCGACGTGGTGACAGAAAAAGAGTTCAATCCTTCTCTACACCGACGTCTCCCAGGACGCCTTCTTCACACCACCGCCGCCACCACCGTCTTAATCGGCGCAGACAACATGGCAGGCTGATGAAACCCTACCCCTCTCGCTGTGACATCACTTCATGAGTCAGCTCCTATAAGCTCTGTGGCGTAACATGAAGCTCTTCAATAACCTGCCACCCACCATCCTCCAGTCTACTCATGCCGTAAATACAGAGTGCAGTGAGTCACAGTCCATCTGAATATTTTTCTGTAATGTCGACGCTCATTAAATTTCATCTTCACTGCGCTGCGTGCGGGAATTTTTAATATCCTGGGAGCGCTTTTAAAAGACTGAGCCACCGACCTACGATTAGGTTCACAGCAGATCGTGAGAAGTCAGGGACATCACTCTGAGTTCAAGAGCATTCATAGATCTTTGGGTACTGCTGCATGTTTGACTTCATGACCTGTCTTGGAAAAGAAAAAACCTACAAGCCTTGGAAAGTTTTCTCATGCAAGAGCAAAAGAAGGGCTCTTAAGTTGTGCTATTATTGGCTGTGTTGCCTTTTACAACCAGCAGTGGGCAGCATTGAACAGACTAATGAAAGCTAAGGCTGCTTTCAGATGCTGTAGCACAAACAGTGTGTTCAATAGAAGCAAATGACAAAAGAAAAGACTCCATTTACATGTGTCACACTGCAAATTCCCACAGATGTTGTGTCATTATGTTGTTGCCCCAGGAAAAGAAAAAAAAGCAGAGCTGGTACGTTTGATTGCGTCGTGCGGTACTGACCGAGGTAAAGTGTTCCCCGTGATCCGGAAGTCCCGGAAGTTCTTCTCATACTGCGGTAGCTCCACCGACTCCTTCAGCCACCACACCGTGTCCTCTGTGGTCCAGTTGTGGACTGATAAAAACAAAGAGGGGAGGAGAAAAATGAAGATGTTTTTGTTATCTTTGAAAGCACACACACACAGATCAGTAACTAAGATGATTTACTGCTCGTTATCTGCTCCTCTGCATTCTTCCAAAATTCCCCAAAGCACGACAGCACTCTCAGTCTTAAGCAGGTTTAAGCATCAAAGTTAAAAGCACTCGTTGCACACAAACCCTCCCTGTGTGACGGGTAAATGAGTATATGTTTCATTACCAGGTTGAGATTAATTGCCGTTGCATCATTTTGCTGTTACGGTAAACACACTGGCATTTATAATGCACAGCTTTCCACTCTTATTGAGCACTCGAAGTGCGATTACAGCACTTTTTAGGGTTCGGTGTCCTTTCCCTGGGACACCTCAAAATGCAGACTGGAGGAGGCTCTACTTTCTGGGCCGCAGCCAGTCCCAGAGTTATGTTGGGACACACACTAAGTTTGTGGTGACTAAATGAAGAGATGTAACGGTGGGAAAAATGATTCAGGATAAGACACCAAGCTTCAGGCTTTACCTACATTTTATTTTACCAAGACCCATGAAGCATTCAAACAACATAAATCTAGGAAGTTTATTTTTTGCTTCAAACATGAGTGCATGTGAAGAACTTGTTCTAAAACCCAGTTAGCTGCACAGATACATCAGCGTGATAAACAAACAGGCACAAACAAGCTGAGGAAGACAGACTGTGGTTGCAGATAAGCCACATATGTCACGGGTTATAAAAAAGGAATTAGAGAGGAGATGAGACACAGTGGCGTAAACACAGCTTCACTTTGCCATTTACAAGGACATTTCATCAGGCAAATCGTTACTTTTTTCTACTGCCCCTGAGAACCTGATAATTACAATATTACAAATAAAGGATGACTGAAACAACTCAGAATTTCAGCTGGGTTTCTTGAATGGAAGTGCGTTTGCTTAAACTCTCATTTCACTTTCTCTACGTTCTGCAGAGTGAGTAAAAGCTCACGCTTTGTTTTCTTTGAGTAAATGTCAGTAGATGTTTGTTCGCTCCTTCAGTCCTGGCTTTTTGCAGAAGTCCGTCTGACGTCTCAGAGAATCATGAAGTTGTTTAAGGTCACTTTTGACTTTAGCGCAGTCATCTCAAAAGAAGAAGGTTCTGGGTATTATTATATTACCAAATAAAGCACCAGCGCTGCTATAGTAGAAGTAGCATTTCATTCTCCGTAGCGGTTTTGATTATGAGTATTAGCTACGACGCTGTGAAACAACAGTATGTTGTAACAAAAACATGGTTTATTCGTAACCACACTGCTCACATTCCTAAACTGAAACAGCAACTTCTCCAACTGGTGAAGGTCACTGTCGACTAAACCCACAAGCATCAGATTGCTTAGTGATCTTGAAACTTCAGACGTCACAAACTACAGCATGTATTCAAAACTGTTATTATACAATACATAAAAATGAGAATGATTAAATCCAAGAAGGCTGCTGTGGAATCTGCGATTTGCAATGCATCATGGGATGAGGAGTTCATTCCTATGTACACCGTCATCTACTTTCAGCATATTTTTAATTTCTTTCTTTTTCAAGACTCGGTTCGAGATTAAAAAAATCTTTGCACAAGGCTTTTATTAAACATAAAGGATAAATATAGATGTGTTTTATCCTGTCCCCCTCCCCTCATCCACAACGATGGCAGATGGCTGCCCTTCCCTGATCCTGGTTCTGCAGCAAGTCCTTCCTGTTAAAGGGAGTTTTTCCTTCCCACTGTCGCCAAATGTTGCTCAGTTGTCATGTGATTGTTAGGGCTTTCTCTGTTGTTGTGATTTGGCACTATATCATTAAACTGAATTGAATTTAAATGAATTTCTGAAACAGGAAGCTCCAGGAGTGAACATGCACGACTACTGTTGAGTGCTATAAAAACAGACACTTGTTTAGGGATTGCCCCTCCCGGCTGTCTTCCTGTTTCCCTGCAGGAAACTGGTATATATCGTCTTCCCGATAAATAGGTTGTTTGTTTTTTTAAGTGCTTTCTTGTTTAACTGCTCACTCCCTGTTATCTCCACTATAATTATAGTACAGGTATCACTTATAGCAAGCCTCCCTACATGTGTCAAAGTACCAACCATCTCATGCGGGACAGTTATGCAGATTTTTGTGTTTTTAATGACATTAATTCAGTCGACCTGCTTGCTTTTTACCTTCAGAGGTTTTCCAGCCCCTCCACAGCTCCTCCACAGTGATGTGCTGGTCTTCACGGTGCAGGTTGCTGTGTTTGTTGGTTTGCTGCTGCTTCATATCTTCTATTATGAACTAGGAAAAGAGAGAGAAAGACAAGTGAGTTTCAACAGATTTTCAGAATCATCCTGATGGATGTATTTGTAGGTTTTTTGCAGAGAACATTTTAAAACAAGTGTTTTTCACTAAGATCTCCAGGGGGGATGCAGATGGCTGTGCTTGTCTTTGTATGTCCATGTGTGGTTTTGACAGAGGGAGCCGCAGAGAGTTGGCTTTGCCTAAAAGTCTGGATTTGGATCACACACACACACACTTTGTTTTTGCTCAGCTTTCTTCCTTTTAAGGACTTTGAAAGGAGAAACAGACCCATGGCAGAGGCGCCACTTCCACCTGTGTGTGTGCTTTCAGCTTCCAGCTGTCCTCCTTTGGTAGACTAAAACTAAAAAATGCCCCTGTGGAGTATGAGCTGTAGCAAACAAACCCACAAAGAATTGCCAGAACACCGGTGGCATCAACAAGGATCATGGCTGACTACAAAACACCTCAAAGCACTCATCTTGGAACAATATTTGTATGTGTGTGTGGCCTTGGCATTGATGTAAAACCTGATCTGCCATCTAATTCAAACCTTGTTGTTTCTGATAGGTAATTAGCCTTTTATATCACACAGCAAAGCTCGGTCCTATTGCATCATGCTTACCTGCAAACGTGACGTCTAAAAATTGCTGTGAGTGTTTCCTAGACTCATTTGAATAAGGTGTAGAGTTGTTTTGATAGATTTAAGGCAATATCAAGAACCACAACAACACATTTACAAGCTATCTGTATGTGACAAACACCTAAAATCTTGTAACGGAACAGAAGGACTGTGCACTTCTTTTGTCCACCGTCTTTTGTGTATCGCCTGTTTTGCATCAAAAAAGTTGGAAACAAGTCACAGAAAAGGTCTGTTTATAATAATGAATGTATAATAAGTATTTAATAAGTGCTTTGACCTAATAAAAACAGTCTCTGAAAATGTCCTGAACGGAAAAATCACTAACCAGTTTTCTTCAAATGAACACACACACTTGGTTTTCTTTCTAGTTTATATTTCGCCATGATTTGTCCCTTTTAATCTGTTTCTGAAAAGATAAAAAATCGACCTGAGCAATGCATGAATGACATGTTATTATTCATGTACCTTTCCATGTACAAATATTTGTCCTAGGAAGCCTTAATGTGATGCAAAGTATGACCAAATATCAAAGTAATCCTGCAATCCCCACCTAACTCTTTATTTCCCAACATAATAAAAACATAAGCTACTGGTTCTATTCAAATCTAAAAATTAATAAAAGAAGCATCTAACTTTATGCAGGTATGTTAAGCAAAAACACCCTTTTTGTTTACGCATGCAATCAAGTTTAGATTAAGAACAGCAGGAACAGACACATCTGCACCTCGATGCAGTTAACTGCAGTTAAGGGACAGATAAAGAGAAGCTTATGCAATTAATAGTAAAGATGCCCGAGCTGTACTGTAGAATTAAAAGTTCCTGAGTTTTCAGCTTAGGTGTAATCTGCAGGGAGCTCAATATACTGTTCGCAATTCTAGAAAAACTGTCTGTACATGTCTGAGGTAAATAAAATGAACCGCAGGTTCAGAGCGTCCTGACGACGGAGCAAGAAGCACAAAACTGCCCCACCAGCAGCAGCAGCAGACAATGGTACTTCTAATCACGTAGGACTGAATGTTTGAGCAGCAGCCGAGGGTGTTTTGACATTTCACACAATTATGAATCATGATTACAGATCAATGAGCTTCACATCTGACTTGATAAGGATAAAACAGCACACCCAGTCTCTAAAACAACTAGAAAAAATATCGTGTGCTCGCACCAAGACAGCTGTTGTCATTACCGCTCGACTGCGCGTTCCTTTGAAGAAGTCCTAAAAGCATTTAATGACACATCTTGAACGATGTGCACGTGTGACACAGACGTATAGGCGCACACGGGAATCTATCGCGAAAATCAACTGGCACTTTCACGCATCTCTGTAGCGTGCTGAGAGAGTCTGAAGGAGCGCCGTGAGTTTGACATTGAATACATAAAAGCTGTCTGTTGTTGAGAGGCTGTCTGCTACAAATGTTCCCAGCATTCCTGCTGTCACAGGAGAAAGATCATTTTTAAGTCTTCTCTGAAAGCCTTCTGCGCAGTTCGTATCTATGTACGCTCATATATTCGAATCCACTAACTTGAGTAAAGTGACCGAATCGCTTCTTTTGTCAACACAAAGTCATACATCTCTTAACACACAATGGATAACTGGCATGAAAAACAGAGAAACAAGACATGATACAGAGAGGGTGATAATGTAGACATGTAACTTAAAAAATAAAAAAGAAACAGAGGCCATAAAATGTTCATGTTTATGGCCTCTTCCTGCGTTTGACTGTGTCAATATACGTGAGATTAAAGTGCGTCAGCTGTGTGTTTATTCAGAAGCTTGATCCGACCTTCACACACAAACCTGGTGTGTGACTCAGCGCATTAATCGAGACACGAATCAGGGTCCCTGGCTGTAGTTCTTACAGCTGAGCAGGGGAACATGGCCACCACGTTTTGCTGAAATCTGAACTTGACCTTGAGGTCACCAGTAATAACTGCACCTGTATTGTACCAATTTGAAAATCCTGTGTTGCTTCGTTTTCGAGTTATCCGGTCGTTAAGTGATGACACGACGAATCCTACTTCCGGGCCTAAAGTAGTCTGCGTTTAATATGGCTTTTGTGTTGTTAACATGTTTAATGTTATGTATTTTCTTCTATTTAATCTCAAAAAGCTCCTAAAACAGTCAGTGATCACTGTTGACCTCCCTCGGCTTTTATTACCTTTAATCTTTAGAAGCAGAAAATTAGAGGTCATTCAGGTCTTTATGTCTAAGACATTCCTGCAGACTAACTAATTGGTGTGTGTCATCTGGTTTGAATAGATGAAACTGGGTATTTGAATGATTCTGCAAAAGGGAAGCGTATGTAATGCAAACAGAAGTGGCCCTAGCATAGAACCGTGTGGAACTCCATAATTAACTTTAGTGTGTTTATATGAACAAAATCAAGTCTATTAGATAGATATGATTCAAACCACTGCACTGCAGTACCTTTAATACCTACAGCATCCTCTCTGTAATAATAATCTCTGTAATAATAATCGAACACTGAACTGAGGTCCAGCAGGACAAATTTCCTTCCTATGTGTTTGGGCTTATTACAAAGTGCAGATGCACCCAGTTGATGTGTCGTTAGTTCTGCATGTATTTCGTCAGAAACTGAATTATCGGGTGATCTAAAAAGAGATGGAAAGCTTTCAGAATCCAGTCCAATTATTTGGTTTCATTAATGAAAGAATCATGGAACAGCACAGACTATTCAAATTATAATCAGTGGAATTTCATTTTAAGAGTAACAAATCTACAAACTACAGTTTACACTGTACCTAAAATCTTGGTAGTCCACGTGTTGCTGCCTGTGTCTGCACGTATCAAAGGATTCGAATTTGGTTCTGAAAGGCAGTTTCACTGCATCAGTTGAGAACAAAAATCCTCTGAGAACATTTGCCATGTTCTTCTTTCACAATAGAAATGCAAATTTGTCTTCTTACTGACGTAACACTGGGCACCAGCTGAAGGAACTGACGGCCTGCTGAGTCACTGGAGGGACCGCAATGTGTGCAACGCTACTCTAAATTAGTGTCTCGAAAAGCCTTTTAATGCTCACTTTATGAAAAGAAAAATATGAAGTGGTGCTGGCAAAGATGTGAACTTCAAGGACATTTCACCACATAAGAAAAGACAAAGGACGGCGAATATGAAGACATTCTTTCTGTTGCAGACCTTGAGAGATATCCTAATGGCCACATTTGCTCAACAACAAGCAGAAAAAACACATGCTACAAGTAACACATTAGCACTAGTAAATGAACAACTGTATAAGACAAATAGCTGCTCGAGTGTTATATTAAAAGCAACAGCAATTGGTTGCACTGCTGCAGCATGAAACTAATTGCAGGCAGACTAGCAGGGCCTCTTTGCATATGTTGAAAGGCAGCTTTGCCTTTGCTTTATGGGACCATATAAAGTAAGCTAAGAGGCATGAATACAATGATAGGTCTTTGTGGCTTCTGTGGTTAACAGTTAAGATAGCCCGATAGCTGTGATAGTTACAGACACAGTGTGTAGCTTGCAGAATACATTTCTGCAAAGTGATTAAACGTCCTTTATGTTTCCAGGGATAGACAGCCTCGGTCCTGAAAATACGACAACACGTCTACATACACAGACAGAGAGTGGCACATGTTCAGAGCGAGGCAGACACGCACACAGCAAACAAAGACAGATTTCTTCATATCAGATTCCAGATTGGGGGGAGTTGGCGACATACTTCCCATGAGTCTCTGCTTTCTCTAAACAGTCTAGACTCTATTCACCCCCCCAAATATCTACTGTATCAATCCATCTGTCCTCATCAGCTTATCTAATATTACTGGAAGTTATTACACCCATCACTTATCTATCACCATAACCCGGAGTGATGATATTTTTAATCAACAGCATACCTCAGCGTTAATGAAAGTCATTAGTTTGTGAGTCTGCAAAAGGAGGATAATTAAGTTGATTAATTATTATTAATATGTCGCAGATTTGGAACAAAAGGTGAGGTGCACTTGGCTGCAATTCATTATAACGTGAACTACCAGGAGGTACACCTGATTTATCTCACATGACAGCTGGGCAGACTTTTGTGAAACTGTAGCTCTCATGATAAAAAATCGTTTTCATCCCCTTTTTTTGTGCAGTCAGGCTTGTTACTTCGCTCAAGATCAAAGTGGGTGTCGTTTTGCGTAACATTGTACTCATGTCACGTGCTCTTCGGGTTTTATCAAGTTATTCTTAGAACAGCCGAGGTCTGAACTTTCTGTTCTGTCGTTAGCAGCAGGTTTTTTTTCCGTTCACATCAGTTCGACAGCAAAAATAAAACCTTACTTTGGGAGATCAGAAGGCCTTTCACAAGATAATGCCTTTATTCTTCCAACTTTCTTTATGTGAGATTCAGACAATGGTTTTTGTCTCGCCTCACTGGTACCAAGAGGACAAACCACACCTTCTGTGTACTGACCCCCCCATCCAACATCCAGCAGGACATTTTCTATGACATCATACTGCTTTCTGCTGCCAAGAATTTTTTCTTCCATTAATGCCCCTAACTTTAGAACCATTTGCCCCTCAATGGCAATATCTCCATCGATCACCAGGCTAATGCATCCGTATTCACAAGGAGTCACCACAGGAGGTAGTTTGAGTTAGCGGATTTTATTATTATTATTTATTTTTATTTTCTTTAAACTGGATGCTGTTCCTGATGCAGCCCACCGGTTGGTGAGCAATTGGTGGAAGTTGCTGGTTGTCACCATGTGAACTCAGTCACAAAGAGAGTGCTCCCTGTGATTGTTGTGATTCTAGTTGGTTGCTAGCAAATTTCTACAGTCTCCCACACTTCGCATTGAAGACTCCAACTTGTCTGCAAACGCTCGGCAACCACTTGCTGAGCCTTAACGCTGCAATCAGGAAGTTTCAAAAGTCGCAGCATTTACTCTAAAGGAAAACGTCTGTGTTTCCAGACTGTGTTGAACTCATGGTTTTGTTTCCACTCAGGCAAATGCAGCAATCTGCTAACGACCAAAACAACCTGAAAGAGTTTTCCGGTGTAACACCATATTCCTCCTTTCACCTAGGAACTGCTGCCGGATCAGGGAATACACATTTTTCCCTAGCAGTTGGCGGTTGCCATGGAGTCATGAATTAATTTCTAAGCCTGTGTGACAAGAGCCTTTCTTAAATAAACGTTCAGAAAAAGTCACTGTGTCTCAATTTCTCTACTCCTATTATTACACTTTGATTTAGTGGACTGTTTGCTTACACAGCATGAATATCATGGGGTTATCTCAAATAGAGAGTGGCGGAAATGGTGAAAGCAGCATTTAACTGTGACTGACTCACTAACCGCTGCTATTTGCCAGCATTTACAACTTGTTGAGCCTCTGACCACACATAGAGAGCTATTAACATCAAACAATGCTACAACACATATAACATTAACAGCTGATAAAAATGTGTTTTAGCATAGTTTTAGCACTGCTACATCCACATCCACAGATGACACATTTCTCCTTGTGGTTTTACTTATTTTGACCTTTGATGCTTTAATTAATATTCTTGTTCTCTGTAACATTAGTTTAAACAACCAAGAAACCAAGGCAGTAGCACCCAAAATGCTAATGCTAGGCTCAATGTTAGCATCAAAGGGGAAGACTGGGAAACAGAAACCAGTAAATGACATTAGGTGGCTGTGTACATCTTTTCTATTTATTCCATGGTTTTGTCCTGGTTCTGCGATTCGTCCCACCACAATTATGCGCTTCATCAATGCAGTAGCTAACATGTGGAGATCTAAAATTGAGTTTGCCTGCAAGGGGAGATATCTTATCTTAGGGAAAGTAAGTAGAAGAAGGAAGTATCTTAGGAACAAATATGCTTAACTGCTTAAAGAGAGATCAGCACGAACATTACCTTTTATTGTATTTACATATTAAACATGCAGCTAGAACCAGCACTGATTAGCTTTGCTTAGCATAGCTCTCAGACGTAAGGGGAAACTGCCAGCCTGATTCAGGTCAAAATAAATAAACCAGCCCGATTATAAAGAAAGACAAAGAGTGTGCAATCACTTTGCAGTTGCTGACGCAGTACTGACACTTCTGGCAATGTTGTAGTACCAAGAGATAATTAGAAGGGATACATGTTAATTGCTGCACTGCAGCTAACACCTTAATGCACAAACTCTGTCCTCTTTCAAAGCTTGGACTTGTGACTAAAATCTCATTTGAATGTTCCCTCTAAGGCATTCCCAGACAAGTCAACAAACCTTCAAGAAGCTTCTTTTTATAGATATACCATACCCTCCATGCTCCATGAGGCTCCTCCTCAAGTTTCTTCTCATCATAGCAGCCTCATCACAAATAATAAATATACAGTGGGGCAAAAAAGTATTTAGTCAGCCACCGATTGTGCAAGTTCTCCCACTTAAAA
The DNA here is from genome assembly GCF_057381915.1 of Diplotaxodon limnothrissa. Taxonomy (NCBI): domain Eukaryota; kingdom Metazoa; phylum Chordata; class Actinopteri; order Cichliformes; family Cichlidae; genus Diplotaxodon; species Diplotaxodon limnothrissa. Next base: position 51,257,314 of record NC_140598.1, on the reverse strand, counting down.
TGATGACAGAGGTCAGTAATTTGCACCAGAGGTACACTTCAACTGTGAGAGACAGAATGTGAAAAAAAAATCCATGAATCCACATGGTAGGATTTGTAAAGAATTTATTCGTAAATCAGGGTGGAAAATAAGTATTTGGTCAATAACAAAAATACAACTCAATACTTTGTAACATAACCTTTGTTGGCAAACGTTTACTATAGGTCTTTACCAGGTTTGCACACACAGTAGCTGGTATTTTGGCCCATTCCTCCATGCAGATCTTCTCGAGAGCAGTGATGTTTTGGGGCTGTCGCTGAGCAACACGGACTTTCAACTCCCGCCACAGATTTTCTATAGGGTTGAGGTCTGGAGACTGGCTAGGCCACTCCAGGACTTTCAAATGCTTCTTACGGAGCCACTCCTTTGTTGCCCGGGCGGTGTGTTTTGGATCATTGTCATGTTGGAAGACCCAGCCTCGTTTCATCTTCAAAGTTCTCACTGATGGAAGGAGGTTTTGGCTCAAAATCTCACGATACATGGCCCCATTCATTCTGTCCTTAACACGGATCAGTCGTCCTGTCCCCTTGGCAGAAAAACAGCCCCATAGCATGATGTTTCCACCTCCATGCTTCACAGTAGGTATGGTGTTCTTGGGATGCAACTCAGTATTCTTCTTCCTCCAAACACGACGAGTTGAGTTTATACCAAAAAGTTCTACTTTGGTTTCATCTGACCACATGACATTCTCCCAATCCTCTGCTGTATCATCCATGTGCTCTCTGGCAAACTTCAGACGGGCCTGGACATGCACTGGCTTCAGCAGCGGAACACGTCTGGCACTGCGGGATTTGATTCCCTGCCGTTGTAGTGTGTTACTGATGGTGACCTTTGTTACTTTGGTCCCAGCTCTCTGCAGGTCATTCACCAGGTCCCCCCGTGTGGTTCTGGGATCTTTGCTCACCGTTCTCATGATCATTTTGACCCCACGGGATGAGATCTTGCGTGGAGCCCCAGATCGAGGGAGATTATCAGTGGTCTTGTATGTCTTCCATTTTCTGATGATTGCTCCCACAGTTGATTTTTTCACACCAAGCTGCTTGCCTATTGTAGATTCACTCTTCCCAGTCTGGTGCAGGTCTACAATACTTTTCCTGGTGTCCTTCGAAAGCTCTTTGGTCTTGGCCATGGCGGAGTTTGGAGTCTGACTGTTTGAGGCTGTGGACAGGTGTCTTTTATACAGATGATGAGTTCAAACAGGTGCCATTCATACAGGTAACGAGTGGGGGACAGAAAAGCTTCTTACAGAAGACGTTACAGGTCTGTGAGAGCCAGAGATTTTCCATGTTTGAGGTGACCAAATACTTATTTTCCACCCTAATTTACGAATAAATTCTTTACAAATCCTACCATGTGGATTCATGGATTTTTTTTTCACATTCTGTCTCTCACAGTTGAAGTGTACCTCTGGTGCAAATTACTGACCTCTGTCATCATTTTAAGTGGGGGAACTTGCACAATCGGTGGCTGACTAAATACTTTTTTGCCCCACTGTATAATGTACGCTTATATTGGTACAGGCTTCTCACAGGCAAGCCTAATTTTGCCGCTAAGTTATAATGCACGGCCTGTTAGGAACTAATAAAGCACGCACACAGTAGCACCACCGCATCGCCCCTTGCTGTGATCTGGGTTGTGTCCATGTGATTTCAAGTGATGCAACATGATCCAGTCGAACGTTCCTTTGGCAGTCGAGCAGCACACAGATCAGCACCCTGAAGGCAAAGACGTGCACCTGCCGTCCCCGGTGACTGATCTCAGAAACAGACCCCGAAACGTCACTCAAAACCACCCGACAAGACCCAGACTCGCAGCGTAATAAGAGACGGGATTATGTTTAACTGGGCTGGATTCCTCGTCAAATTTCAAATGCTTTTAGAAGACTGTAAAAAAATATTACTGTGACACTTGTGGGTTTCTATATATATATTAACGGTATATATTTAGGATAACGAGAGAGGGAGGAAAGAAAAACCTGATGGATGATTGGAGACCCACATTAAGGGAGTGCAGATTATAAATATATTATATATGAAACAACTTCAAACGTGATGATGATAAAAACGCTTTGATTGGTGGGATTCTCTCTCTATTATTGTGGAGTCTTTACCTTGAGCACCTTGAGGCGACAGTAGATTTGGTGCTATATAAATAAAGTTGCATTGAATCCTGGTAAATTTTCACCCTCCTGTGACAATTATTTATGACTCTCCTCTCTTAAAGTGAACTTTCAGAGCAGCCCAAGCCTTTTTTTTTTTGTTTAACATCCTGGTTGATATCTATGTGGCGTGACACGTCAAGTAAACGCTGCCAATGCAAAGGGAACAGAGATATGTTGGCCTCTATACTTCCTTGTTTGCTCTCACTCCTCTATCACCCCGTGCTGACAGTACATTTAAGGTGGTAACTTATGTATTAAAAACTAGATATTAAGTGAGGCAGACATTGAGATTGTGGTCAAAATGAGCAAAAAGAGCTCAATCTGTACTCAAATACAGGCGAAGACTGTGTATGACCTGTGTGTGTGTGTGTGTGTTTGTGTGCGCATGTTTTATTACTTCCATAGCGACAGTGATTGTGGTTAAGTTACAGAAGAATTTTAAAGGTGAAACAGGTTCATGTGTCAGCGCTGCCAGGCAACCGACAACTGTGTGAAAAGATCACCTTCATACTTTCAGAATCAATGTAATGACATTCTCATCATGCTAGGGAAGCGAAACAAAGCTTTACTATGTAATGGAAATATTTAGCTTTTTCAAATGTGGGCAACTGAAATGCAAAAGTCTTGAGCCACCCCTTCATTTCTTTCTATTTTGCTCGGGGAATGGGAAATAGGAGGGACAGCAGTTTACTGAAACATGTGCGTGGAAATGAGGCATGTATGAGGCAAAGACAGAGTTTGTACAAACTAACGAGCTTGAAAGTCAGTTTTCGGTTTGCCCTCTTTTATTTCTTTCTCGTCGTTTCTTTAGTCTTCGGGAATAGTTCTCCAGGCTTGTCACGGCCTTGCCTTGCTAAGCATTAATTTCTTTCTCCAAATGATGTGAAGATCATATTTACTCAACGTGTAAACGTGCTTAAGGTTTGAGCGATGTTGATATACGAACAGCCAACAGAGCTTGAATAGAGGATTATGTGTGTAAAATAAATGGGCTCAACACAGATGCCACTTGGGTTTTCTCATGTTTTCTATCAAATATACAGACACAGGAAAACATGAGCACAAAGCCACTTGCGTCACTGTCACATACGTCATCGCCTCTGTGGAAACATGACTTCATTTGAACTTGACTTCCACCTTAAGATTCTCTTGAAATCTTTGGCATGAAAAACAAATATCATGCTCGTGGTCATGACATGATCAATGTCACCTTACTGGGATAAAGGTAGCGGGAAAGAGGGAAAGGAGGAAGTGCCACAGAGGGTGTAGGGTGTCAGCCAGGTGGCAAAGGGGCAAGAGTGTGATTAGGTCTTGATTGCCAAAGGCCAGATGTGAGCTGACCCCACACGTCAGTCTGCCTCTTAACTGTGTACCTCCTTTCAGCTCATCACTGCTAGAAAGAGCCTGACTGTAAATCAAACTGCTGGTAGAATGCGACCAGTCGTCCCACATACCACAACAGGGGATCGAATGGCTAACTGTAGCCCACAAACCCCTAAACCAAACTTTCACATCATAAATACAGTTGTATTAATTACCATTTATTACATTAAGAGCTCTCTTTCTAATCCCTTTTGCATGAATTCAGACTTACCAGGCTTCAGTTCATCATAAATATTTCAGAAAAACTAACAACAAGATCCAAAAGACACGCAGAATTTCATTACTATTACATAGTTACTATTTCACATCTGAATTTTAGATTACATTTTAAAGGTTTTGTGGGATCACTGAGGTACACATGGGGTTGCCGTCCTTCTCAGGAAATAACTAACATGGAGTTACCATGATCCAGCTGAACGTCATTCACCTTTTAAGTGCTCATGATGTTGACTCACTGAGAGACACACAGGTAAAAATTCCACCTTAAACGTTACAGATTCTTTCGTCCTGTTGCGCAGTCACTTATATAAATGTATATTAAACTTCCGCTGTGGAAGCAGTGGATGCATAACCTACGAAACAAGTCGCAACTTAACATTGTGCGTCATTAATAGCGCTACATCCGTGCCTACTAAGCCTATATAAGCCTGAGAGCAGCCTATGATCCTGCCCTGTGTTTTTGTGTAGGCTGAGGTTAAAGGCTCGGCCCTGTCGGCCCCACTCACTGCAGAGCAATCTGCCGGACCACACCAAACTTTGAAAAACACAAACACTGTGTCTCACTTCCTTCTTTGGGTGCACATTTATTTAGCACACGGCAGTCCCTGGACTCTTTATTAGGTACACCTGCTCACTTTTATATCTAATCAGCCGGTTTCCTGCAACTCGGTGCATTTAGGCATGTAGACATGGGGAAGACGACCTGACAGCGTGTTGTCTGCCAACTGGAAGATCAGTGAATTGATCCCAGACTCCACATACCCAAGTATCCTTGGGCAAGGTACTGAACGCCAAGTTGTCCCCCAGTGCTTCCATCAAAGTGGGAGTGTGTGTGTAAATGCTGGAAAGCTCCGAGGCATAGATAAAAGTGATTTCTGAATGTGTGAGTGAGACCTGTAGTAGGAAAACACTTGGAGTGCTCAACTGAATAGAAAAGCGTTACATAAGGCCACGTCCACGCTAATACATTTTCGTTTGAAAGCACACACCGTCCACACTGAGACGGCGTTTTTGGTCAAGGAAAATGGAGCTTTTTGAAAATGCTCTCCAAAGTGGATACATTTGAAAACGTCGTTTTCGCAGCACAGTGTGGACTGCGTGAACAGAGACTTTTTAAAACAATGCATTTTAGTCATGTGATGCAGTCATGTGACCAATTAAACTAAGATGAAAGAGGGCATTATACAGAAGTTGTTTTGTTTCCTCTCAATTTTGACAGCCCTATTAAGGATTAATACCAGTTTGTACTTGCTCCACATAGCTTTTCTTCAAATTCCTTAATTCTCACTTGCTTTTGCAACTTTGTACTTTTGTGTTACCCGTAGCAACAACTCCACCTCATTGTTAGTCCATTTAAAAAACTCGGATTAGTGTAGATGTAGCCTAAGATTCAGTCCATGTAGCCACAGTTGTTTGTGTGAATGCACTCGTGCTCTCAGAATAAGAATTGCAATGAGTACTGTATATTCTCGTTTATCTGCACTACTGCACTGTTTTATCTTTGTAAAGCACCAACTAACTTGGTTCTGCAGTGGTCTGATTGGTCAGATTTGTTGATTTAGATCCTCGCTCGATTTGAAAAAAATCAATGCTCTTTGTATGAAAAATATTTTTGACGTATAAAATATTTTACACATCCAGTGTGTCTGTGGTCATAAAGGTCAGAACGTGATGTGAGCCGGATTTTGATGAGGCCGAAAAAAGACAAATCACTTTTTTCAGTCAGTCTCCTGCTCGTCTTTCATAGAGCCAACGGATGGACAGCCACTAATTTGATAAAATAAATCTGCCCAGCTTTGAAACCCGGCTCCATTTGTCTCAGGAGACCAGAGGAGAGGTTCGAAAATATTAGGTAACAAATAAACAGCCAAAAACAACATGAAAGAAACGATCAGCCACTGCCTTTACTGAGCCAAAAGGTGATACTAAGCATGGGGACATTCAGTATCACACTCGTATACTGTACACGCAGGCGTCGGTAATCCACACACAGACGGACACACAGCTCCTCCGTGTGGGCTGAGGTCCAGTTCCGACACTCCAGCCCTCGGAGGTCTTTAGACGGGATTCACACAGCATCCGGCCCTTTACTGAGGCGCCACCACAGGGCTGTGGGGTATAAACGGTTTCTCACACCAGCACTTCTCAGGCAGTTAAAAACGTCTCTGCCAGCAAACACACATGCACACACACACACGCATGCACACACACGCACAGAAAATGTGACTGCAGTCCCAAGTGGTTGCTTTTGAATGTAAGGAGGTGGCTGATTACCAAGAGACCCACAGGGCACACCAGGTCAGCGTGATCTCAGATGTCAGCCATACCCTCCAGCACACACACACACCATCCATGCATAAACACACACTACCGTACCGGTGATACTTTCACCTCTTCAACTATCCGGAGCATCAGCTCATTTACTCAGAAGTAAAACTTTTCCAAACGACTTTCTGGAGCTCTAAACGCTTTTAGTTTAACCTCAAAAAGAGTCAGCGCACGCTCTCGATAAAACTATAAATATGAACAGTTTCAACATTTAATGATAAATTACATCACAAGTCGTATGAAACTGTAAGTAAAGAGTCGTGTGCGTCTTTGATGATGTGTCTGTATGTTAGGAATGCTGACTTGGCCATCTCCTCCGATGACTTATTGCCTTTGACTGATCCAATGCCACAAGCTTTTATTCACTCTTAGCTTTGTAAACTAAACATTTACTCAGATTTGCCAGCTTTCAGCAATCAGTTGGAGCAAGTTGCATTTATAAAAAAAAATAGGTCAACTTTAACCATTTGGGTGGCCTGTTAAACAACAGGGTGTGTTTCAGAGGGCAAAATACACTTTGTGAAATCTTCTTCACAGAAATGCAATTTAGGTATAATAATTATGTAACCGCAGCAGCTTATTGTACTATAAAATGTGTTTTCATTGTTATCAGCCTAGCTCCTGCCATATTACGTTTCTTTATAGTCAGAGAGGTCACAAATTTTACAGCAAAGCAGTAATTAAATCAGAAAACTAGGAATGTAACAAAACTGGAGGGATTTATTTTATTACTTTAGTAAAGGAGATGTGCTGAGGACAAAATATATAAAAAGAAGATGGAGACTAGGCCTCGTGTAAATCAAATGTTTTCACTATGACTGTGTAGAACAGCTCACCTACACTTACGGGACACAGCGGATCATCTGGCTCCACCTCAGCCAAACCCTAACATCCTCCTCTGTTGCGACAACGCTCTGCATGTCCTCCTTCACTACATCCATGAATCTCCTCTGTGGTCTTCCTCTTCAACTTCTGCCTGGCAGCTCCATCTTTAACACCCTTTGTCCAATATATCCACTAGGGGTGCAACGATACTCGTATCGGTATTGAACCATTCGATACAGTGCTTTCGGTACGCATATGTATCGAACAATACAAAATGTTTTATTTATTTTATCAACTTTTCTTCTGACGATGCTGTCTGTGTTGAGCGCTCAGTGGATCTGCGTTCGACTACTCCGCCTAGGCTGCACTGTCGAGTGCAGATCCACTGAGTGCAGCACAAGCTACCAAGACAGAAGCTAAGCTCGTTGCAACATGGCAAATTGAACCTCCCCCACTCTCATTCAGATCTGGCGTTTGGAACTATTTTGGTTTTCATGTGAAGTATGACCCTGATGGTAAGCGCGTCATGGACTAAAGTAAAACAGTATGTTGGATGTGCCACGCAATGCTCAATTGGTGGGAACTAGTGCATTAGCGCAGTTAGCTCGTTAACATGTTGACGCCGTCCAGCCCCACTCACGGGGCGATCCGCGGTAACTCGTTAACGGAAATTTGCCGTGTTGTGGCGTTGTCATTTTAACGAGATTTACGCTGACAGCACTAGTGGGAACACAACGAATATGACTGCACATTTACACCGACATCATCCTAGTGCAAAGACAAGTGGAAGCCGACAAAAACAACAAGCACGCATGCTACAAACTTTACCGAGTCATTTAGACAGCCGTTAGCACATGATTCTCCTTATGGGGACCTGATATGTTTAATATGCTGCTGAGAATATAGCTCAGAAGAAGTGGATAGTATAGCTTTTATTTTGGGAAGAGACATTTCTCTGTAATAAACTCTCTTTTCCAAGGATGAGTGATTCCTCAATCAGATAGATTTTTTTTATTACTTTGTTGTTTCAGCAACATTAAATTTAAAAACTGTACTTTTGAGTTAAAATATATATTTATAATTTTAATAAATGACAAATTAAAAAGGCATGAACATTTATTTTTGTATCAAAAAAATATCGAACCGTGACACCAAAGTATCGAACCGAACCGTGAATTTTGTGTATCGTTGCACCCCTATTATCCACTATCCCACCACTGCGCACGTGTAAACAATCTCAGCCTCACATCTCCAACATCCTCAGCCTGAGCTGTCCCTTTAAACCTTCCCCTTCACTCCTGCTGCTTACCCTCTGTCACCAATCACCCCTGACACTCATCTCCACCTGCTGCACAGTTTCTGAATTCTCATCTCCACCTGTCTAGTGAACTGTCCGCTGCTTTGGATGGGTTACCCCAGGTATTATAATTCATCCACCTTCACTACCTCCACCCTTGCAGCTTCACGTAATCATCCTTATCCCTCTGTAGTTAGAACAGATCAGCTGTGTTAAAAGATCCGGTCGAGTCCACTGCCCTCTCTCCGCGTCACCTCCAAACCTCCACAGGTATGTCATCTGGACCCGCCACCTTTCAACTCTTCACCCTCTTCATAGCTCACTTTCTGCTTACTCATCTTCTGAGATTCATCGTAACCGCCCGAATCTCAAAGGTGTACGCCCCGAGCTCACCTCCACGCTCTCGTTGACCTCTATCCCCCCGTCGTTGTCATCGTCCAGCTGTTTGTGGATGTGTCGCAACGCCTCCAAACTGAAGCGGTCGGCCTCGCCCATGCACGGCGGCATCACTATGAGGCAGGGGTCTGCGGAACAAAACAAAACAGAAAAATAGAGATGAGAAGGGAAAGGTTGAGATTAACAAAAGCAGTACTCTCGTCTGAGTATAAACAGGTGGAAGTTACACTTGCGAGCATTCGTAAAACCGGCTCTACTAAATGCTACCCAGGCTTTCAAGGAATTTCTGCTATGTTGTTCACTCGCTGCATACTTGGAACATGGAGGCAGCACATTGAGCAGAATGTAGGTTACAGTGCCAACAAAACAAAGAGCACACCGGGATGATATGTAGTAAAAAGAGCGAACAGAGACCGGGCGGTTATTTTTATATTCTCAGAGAGGAACGACGTTCTTATAGCGTTTAGATTTTATTTGCTGACTGTTTATGAAACAAAGAAGCTTAAGATGCCGCTGGATGGGTATGCGGTGATATGCTAATGCAGGGCTATGATAATAAAGTCTCTGACAGCGTGTTTACATAGTTTCACCTGCTCTCACAGCCCCGACCACACCCACGCTCCAGGCATTTATTAAAATCAGCTCCACTTTCGTGTTTGAAATGGACACGTGACGCGACTCGTGACGTGAAAGCGCACTACAGGAGACTCCTCCACGTGCTCACTAGTGTTTGTTTAATTAAAGACTTCGATAGCTCAATTATTACAAACGCTGAGGTGACGATGATGTCTGTGTTTTTGTCACAGCAGCGCAGGCGAATCGGCGGTCCTGCCGGACTCTGTCGCGTGCTGTTATCATTCCTGCAGCGTCCCCAGACATTCCCCCTCTCTCTCTTGTTTTTATTCAGCCCTGTCCCGTCCCAAAGGGCGAAATGAGCCCATTACTTCCAGCCTTCCTAGCGATGGACAGTGTCAGCTGGCTAAGAGCCAAACTGTCTCAATGGAGCCACAAAACCACACACAGAGGCAGATGTGTACAACCACAGAAAAAAAAAAGACAAATGCATGCATCACAAGTGCAAAGACATCCCTCTGTAAACCACAAAGACAGAGCATTTTTTAAAAACACTTAGATTGTAAAAAAAAAACAACTGAATCCGAGTCATCCCAAGGCCTAACAAATAATGATGCTCCCTGCTGTTTATAGAGCTGCACAGCACTGAAGGCCAACAATACAACAGCGAGACAGACACACACCCAAACACATGCATCAGGTTTTTAAGTGTTCTTGGCAACAGGCGGCGTTTCCGAGTGCGTGTACACGACCGCCACCGCGACGGCTTCACAGAATGCAAACAAGAGGCGGTAAGAAATCACATTATACGGCTAATAACAGCTCTTCCCTGAGAGCCAATGGACACGCCACTTTTGAATGCACAGCTGGGCAACTCGGACAACCGCACACCTCGAAAGTGATTCGTTTTCAATGTTTAATTGCTCCGTGCATTTACCCAACGACCAAAAAAGGAAAACGCATGCACAAACTGTAGCAATGTTCTCAAGGCGTGAAGCAAAAGTTCAACAGTCTTCTTTAATTTTAACGCGAGGACAAGAATCAGTCGACATGTGAAAGCGTGTCAGCCGGTCAGTAAAGATGTTACATGTTCAGCACGTATAAGAAAAGAAAAACATCCCACGCAAACATCTCGTCTCGTCACGCTGTCACGAGCTTCTCGTCATGGGTAGATGCACGTGTCTTTCTGCTAGGCGATGCGGGTTGCAGGTGTAGCTCGGCAGAAAGAAAAATAGTACCTGGTGAACGTGAAAACACCCGCGAGGTTTCTGAGTTTTATCTGATTGTTAACCAGGGCATGATTTCTTAAGAGGAATTGCTGCTGAGCTTTTCAAACGTACTTCTTGTGTTTTGAGTGCCACAGGAGCCAACTGGTTCCACTATATCCGAGAGAAGCTGGGAAACGCGAACTAAATCAGTGTACAGCAAATGGTTAAAAAGCACAAAGTGCAAAGAGTGTTTGACACAGACAGCTTGACAAAGTCTGGAAACTCAGTCGGGGATCATGAGTATCATGACAAGGTTTTCAGCTTTCTTAGTTAACCCTTCAGGCTGTGTGCTCATACAAAAGAGGGTGTTGGTGTTTGATGCATCATTTGACTCTTGTTCTGCACAAAATGAACGGACTGAGTCCCGCTTACATCAGAGGAATGGCTCACAGAGAGTTATGGGAATATCAAAAAATGCTAACAGCAAAAAGACGAGAGAAATGCCGGAGAGGAAAATGCTGTCAGTTCACGAGTTAATATATTTATTTCACCACTAAATGAAGCTCAACAAGTAAATTTAGAGCTCACACTGCAGGAGACGCGGAAGTTAATTCACTTTTTGCCAAGTTAATGCTGGAACATTGCAAAACATGCAAACTGATCAGACTGCAAATCAGGACTGAGCACAAGTACGTTCCCTCACTGGCCATTAGGTACTCCTCTTCAGCTGCTCCCTAACGCAAGTATTTAATCAGCCAATCATGTGGCAGCAGCTCATCTAGACATGTAGGAATCGTCAAGACGACCAAACCAAGCATCAGAATGACGGAGGGTACAGGATCAGAAGACCACGCCAGAGGCTTCAGTTCGCATGGTCTCAACTTCTGCTGGGCCATTCAGGTGGTAGTGTCAGAATATGGAGTGAACAACGTGAAAGCATGGATTCAACTTGCCTGATATCAGCAGTTCAGGCTGGTCTTGGAGGTGTGAGGGATATTTCGTGGCACACTTTGGGCCCTCTGCTGTGAACTGAGTATCATTTAAACACATTTGCCTGCCTGAGTGTTGCTGCTGACCATGTCCATCTTCTGATGGCTGCTTCCAGCAGGATAACACGCCATGCCACAAAGCTCAGCTCGTCGCAAACTGGTTTGTTGAACGTGACAAAGTACCTGTACTCTGTACTCAAATTTCATCCAAAATGTTTTCTCTCAGCTGAAAAGAAATTGTGGTGCGCTTGGATCGCGTTCACAGAAACAGAAAAATGCAGCTTCTGACTAATTACATAACCTGCCCTGGAGCAGGCTGCGTTCAGCACAGGTTCCCATCGCAGGCAAGCCGGGTTAAAAGAAAGCCACCTTTGTGACAATAACTCACTAACACATTCATGCTGCTTCATACACACTTGCGAGACCAGAGGAAAGGCGTGTATGTTTGTGTGAACTCGCCCCATTAGATCTGCAGCTTCCACTTTTTTAAAGCACCCTGATGAGCATGTACAGCTCGCAGGCAGCCATGTGATATTTTCTGTGGGTTTTTGATGTCAGATCTGTTTACTAAAGCCAGACTTGACACGTTAGTTATAGAACTGCCACTTGGCAATCTACAGAAGAAGCAAAGAGAGGCATTTGATTGGACGCATGCCCGGGGCTAAGTTTGGATGAGATGACACTGGGTAGGGATGAACGTGTCGAGCGAAGGAACCAGCACTGGCAGAGGGCTGCGAGTGGCCTCACGATTGGCAGAAGGGAGCGATACGCCGCCAGAGGTTAGATAACACGGTGATCATTTGTTCTTGTGCAAACAGATACAGCGGACTGGTTTGAGGGAGTGAAACCACAGAGGCTTTAAAGTCTCCACCTCTCAACACGATACAGTGACAGAGCTGGGCTAACTTGAACTGAACTTTTGTTTTGACTGATGTGCTCCAAATAGAAAAATCACTTTCTTTCTGACAACACGGTGTGCACCAATCAGGAACAGACCTTTACTAGGATTCCCCTAAAGGCTGTGTGCTGTTGGGGAAAAAAAACAGGAACAAAGAGAACCACAAAACACTCCAAACCACTTCCGTCCCCATAACGAAGACAGTAGATGAAGAAGCGTATCTGTCAGTGACAGGAAGTAATATCAGTGCGAACGAGGCTGCTTTAGATAAGCCTCGTTTGGGCAGCGTCTGTGCGCCTGTGCTCGGTCAAAAGCCATCTGATGCTCGAGAACAAGTTACATAATGCATTTGCTTAGCTTGCCAGAAAAGTTTACATAGTCTGCTGTTTGCATAGCATGCACATCTAGTTTGCTGTTTGGTTATTTAAAGGAACCCAAAAAGACTTGACTTTTTTATGCAGAGAAAGAAGCAAAACAAGAGCCGCGGTTTAGCCGGAATTCTTTCTTTTACAGGAATGTCGGAACTGACAGCAGCACCCTTTCACTGTCTGTGATGTTGGTTTTCATTCCTCTATAAGTACTACTGGCCTAATTCTGTCCCCTGCATAAAGGAAAAGATGCTTCCAAGATAAAACAAAAGAAGAAATTTTAAAAAGCTGTCATTCACACGCAGGATTTAAGCTGTCCCACCTGCTGAGACATCCAGAAATGTGACAGCGCAGGCCTTTTCTCCCCCATTTCTGAGTACGTTTGAGGATAGTTGTTAGCACTACAATGAGAAACCATGTGACGGGAAGTGGTCGTCGGTGACCCCCCCTGAGCGTTCCAGGGGGACGCTTGCTAAAAAAAATACTCAAATTAAAAACAGCCGGGACAAGCGGTCCCGAAAGATGACAAAATTGGAAAGCTCTGGGTTATTTTTAACCTATCAGGCTCCCGGCTGTCAGGATGTAAACGCTCAACAATGGCAGAGGTCTCCCTTGCTCAAACACACCCAGATGAGCAGGAAAGCGGCTGTACAGTAATTTGCTTTGCTATAACTCACAAAATGTGTGCAAGCTGTCACCGTGGGGGTGGGTGGGTACTTCAAAAGAACTTGATAGCTAAAGCATTTATCTGTCAGCTGCTCGCTTTAAAGTCATTTCCAGCACCTTTTTTTTCCTGCTCTATATGCGTGACATTAACAGGGTGTTGTTTCATGTTGACAAAAAAACATGTGAAGTCAGTGGCGGGAGAAGCAGACAGAGAGGAGTGTGTGTTTGTGATGTTCGATGTGTTTGCCGTGGGAGCTGTGGGGTGAGGGGGGAACTTCCTTCAATTCGATCCCTGTGACATTTGGCCTTTTGTGTTTAAACGCTCGAATCGATGCGCCAGACCTCATCCCGCTGAATTCTGGGTGTGTGGTCTGTTCAAATGTTAGACAAACATGTCTCCTACAGAAAAAATAAAAACAGCTTTACTCGCTGATCTTTAAGCCCCTGTAATCTTTTCATGTGCTAATATGAGAGCTTTGACAAGCCTTTCTGTTCTCCTATGCTTTTATTCACCTGAGATCAATGCCCAGGCAGGAGTTTGTTCTCTATCAATGCACACGATCCATCAAGATAGCTACTTTTATAACCTACTGAGCATTGTGTAAATAGCAAACCTTAACAAAAGCTGTTTTCGCCTGATGCTTTTGGACTAAATCGGAGTGAAAGGGGTCCAGGCGTGGTCTGAAATCGTCCTCACTGCAGAAAACTTCATGTGTAAGATGTTTTCCCCATACTGGAAACCCAGGTGGAGTCTATAGGAGGCAGGACTCGCGGCCTGTACAGAATCTATTCTTAAAACTGGCTCAATCAGACATAAAGTCTGAAAAACGTCTGTTCAACGCCCGATCTGTCCAATTCAGACCACCTTGCATCCTCACATGCAGTTCCAAATAATGCCTCAGCTATAACGGCTTTAAGTATTACTCATCTGTCCCATTGACCTCTATGATATGAGTCACAGCGCTGCACCACTTGATTTGAGTCAATCCCACATACATCTTTGTGCAGCTTTCATAGTGTGTTTGATTCCACAGCTTAAAATAGTCGCCCACAAATCCACTGTTTAAGCAGCGTTTGCCAAAAAAAATGAAGCGCCTGGCTGTCTTAAGATATTACTTAGCTCTAAACACACACATTTGTTTTCACTGAAGATGTGGATCTGGCAGAGAGCTGCAGATTTCTTGACAAATAAATAAGGACGAGAGGCTGATGTAAAGAAGGGGAGCTAATAGAGAGCGTCTGCTTATACACGGACCAGACTGCATATCACAACATGGCCCTTTAAGCCCTTGAGGATTACACTTAAAACATGTGAAATACATAACAATCAATATTTAGTTCGTATACTTCTGATCTCTGCAGACAGGCTTTAGTTCAGTTACACAGGAAGAGTACCAGCGGTGCGTCACGTCAGCACCTCGTAGCCCAGAGTGAGATCTCCACCTGAGAGACAGGTCAAACTTGGTCTTGGATGAGGAAGCCAAGATTCAGTGTAAGAGTATCTGGGAGCTGGTTGGGTGTGTGCAGAGGCAGTGGGGAATTAAGATAGCAGGACGTGATGGGCCTGACATTTGACTCTGGGGAGCCAAAGGGGGGCTGAAGCGGCCTCTTCTTTCCCACAAACTGCTTGAGATTTCTCGGCGTCCTCAGCCACGTCCTGCGCTCACACGCTGACGTCTCCCTTTGTCTCTGGAGTGCAGACACACACCTCGGCCAACTCTTATTCAAGCAGACAGCGATGTGTCTGAATGGCGCAATCAAGTAACGGGGAAGGAGGCTTGAGAGCAAACATGGCGCATGCTAAAGCAGACGAGAGCGAGCTCACTCGTGCGCCTCTTCGCGTCGAAGCCTCCTGTCATCTCAGATACTCAGATGACAAAGGCTGAGGAGACGCTAATAAACCTGACTGAGACACATTTAGTTAAAAATGTTTGCTTAAACTGCGCCAACACTTTGCATAGCATGCAACTACTAGAGGTGAATGATAAGTCATAGAATATGACTCCCTAAACAACTACAGCAGATACTTCTGTGATAATAACCTGGCAAAATCGGACTTAGCATAAACCTGCATCCGCTTTATACCCGAGTGAGCCACCCTGCCCTCCAGTCACGTGATGCATGTGCTGTGTCAAGCACAGCTGAGAGAGAGCACTAGTCCAGCTCCCTGCTTACCTTATTGTGAACATGAGAATCACGCAGTAACTAACAATATGAGCATCTCAGGACGCACTGCCCACAATATCTGTAACATGACACAGCAATCATCTATGACACATCACCGTATCTGTGTAACAGGAGATTAAAGAGCATTAACATATGAGAACAGCATTAATGATGTATTTATTCACGTCAGTGAGTCTTTATCGTTGTTCAGTTTCATTACTTCCAAGTCATACCTCAGCTCTCAGGCTGCACATCATCCCCCTGTGAATTTCTTCTGTGCTGTGACTTAGTTAACTTTTCTTCCCTTTCGGTTAATTTAGCTGATAAGAGTCATAGAAAGAGCCTGATTCAGTGGCCTATATGCCAATTTATCAGTACGTATAACGGCCGATACGTAAAGATTAAGGTAAAGAAGAGACAGGAGAAACACCCTGCAACCAGGTTATGATTGTTGATGTTGCATAGTTTGTCCACCAGGGGACAACTTCCCAGTTGGCCAAAAACAAAGAAAAAAAAAAAGTAAAAACAACTAGCTGATTCGAGAAGAGTCCAGCAGAGCGTGAACGAGTACTCCTTATGGTGGCAATGAAACATTCATATTGTGATATCAATCATATTAAATAGCTACACTAAAAAGCTGTTTATGGTTAATGTGTCTGAAAAAGGAAAGGATTTCGGCCAATATATCGGGAATATCTTTCTTTTTTTGGTGTTAAAAGTCTTACATCAGTTGGGCTATAAATGATATAACTGTCACTGCTGCAGGCAGCAGTCGTGTGGGGTTAAAGGGAAAAGGACCCAATCGCAGGCACTGACGACGCAATGACTGAGCTTTATTTACATGAGGTGATAATTCAGACAGAGCAGAGATGGGACAGACGGAAACTAAGAACAAACCTAAACTGGGACAATCTAACCAACAAATCTGAAAGCAGAACTCACAGGAAACCATACAGGGTGGAACACATGGAGGTAACACAGACGGCCCAGTAACAAGCAGAAGAAAACACGGGGCTTATATGCACACAGGAGCAATCGGGGAATGGGAGACAGGTGGGAGAAATCAGAGCTGACGAGACAAAGCGAAACAGAAACCAAACCTAAGAACAAGGAAATCCTAACAACAATTAACCTGAAACATAAGATAATAATCAAAACCAAAACCACTGAGTCCACAGGCTCAGGACCAAGACAATAACAGTGGTTGTGATGAGTGAAATAGCTCCATGTTTTAATAATGATAGTTGCCATCAGTGTATTTTTAATATAGCGCAAAAGGAAGCGGCAAGATATAATGATTGATTTGGTCCCACCTGTACTACACGCTGCACTAAATTAAGTGCAAATTTCTTTACTTGGATGCCCAAAATTGCAGTTTGCCGTTTCATTTTAAAGCACCTTTAACTATTTACTAACAATCCCAAAGAAGAAAGAAAATTTAAGAAGAACATTTAAAGATACGCGATGATGCAAAAGTTACGATCAATTTCCAAATACAGAAACTGTTCAATAAATGTGAACTTAACCTCAATAAAGTGCAAACACTTTTACAAAGAAAGGCAAGTAAGGCGAGTAGGACACTAAAAAACAGAGGGGGTAATTGCAACATGTGTGTAGGGCTTCCAGAATACAAACAACACTTGGTGGGAAACACTGAGTGTAAACATAATGTTTGTTTGTCTGCAAGATATCTCCACTGTGCTACTGAGTCAATAAATTCAGATGTAGATAACACTTACTGGAGCTTCTGTAGATAAGCTAGCAGAATATCAGGATGGGGCAACTGGTGGAGTTTGGATTTCAAATGTTTTTTTACAAATATATATTTCTGTTAATTTGACCCAAAAAGATCCCAGATAGTTCTCCAGTCTATGAAATAAAATCCTCTCATAATTTTGATTTCCAGGAGAAAGCCAGCTTGCTCGTGGACACTTCAGCATAGCAGGCCCGCGGTCTTGCTTAACCGGTTTCTTTCTGCGCTCATATTTCGCTACATGTACATGACCCCGTTGCTCCAGCGTTAACAACACCAGTTACAAAACGAACTCAGGTGACCTCCTGCTTGGGTGTCGCTCGGCTCTCCGGCCATTCTGTGAAGTGCATGCATGCACCTTCCTCCGCACGGAAACCTGCCACGGCCATTTCAGCTGATCCGCTGGCAACGCATCAAACTCTTAAATGACATGTTAAGAATACCCTTATAAGTTGCTCTATTTTATTAATGTCTTGTGCAGCCGTGAACTTCTGCAGACAGCCTTTGCTTGCTTGCAAGGGGCGCCTCCTTATGTCTGACCCCGCCCTGCGAACCCTTTTATTACCATTTTTTTTGTGCACAGGTAAACACACCTATTAGAAGCTCAAAATGTATAAAAGCAAGGAGCAATGTGATGTCAGTGTGTACCAGGCATGTCCCCTGTATCCACTGCCCATATGGCAGTGTCATAAGTCAAGCTGACGGGTCAGTATTAAAGGCAAGTAAATAAAGCTTCTAGAGAGTCTACCATTTCAGCTCATCAGCAGCCATTAATAAGACACAAATATCATTAGCTGCCTACAAATGCCACCCACTAGTCCAGATAGAGGAAGAGAGGTGGTTAGTTAAGAGGAAGAAACGAGATACAGAAAGTATTCGTGTGTTACTCTCGCTTTGCACAAGCTGTTAAAATGAACGCATCGCAGACATGCACTTAAAAACCTACCTCTCTTACTCAACAAGCACTTTAAAATTGAGATTTGGCCAGCAGAAGGGGAACGAACCGGATAAACAATAAACTAGATACAATAATTAAACAAGACTTTCTCTCTACTACTTTTTTTTCCCCCTGGAAGAAGCAATAATTTAAGAAATATTTATTTCTCAGGCTCTGAGGCTTTTGTTATGTTTGAGCTGATGTTTTGTTGACAGGTATGCTTTCACATTCCTGTGGGTGCCTTGGGCATGGCAGACAAACACAAAGTAAAGTGCCACACATGACTGTATAATTAACTCATTTCCAAGTAGGGAGTGACAAGTGAATGACAGGCTTTTTTTTAAAGGATGACTCAGATTGTTCACGAACCGCTTACACAAAAAAGGAGTTACGCATGTAGCCTCGACGAATTCTTGGAAAACCTCACACTAAGCTCCACGCTGTCCCGGCTAAAGGCGTTTAACATGTCTGAACTGCAGCTCCGTCCACCCGCACGAAGCAGTGGAAACAAAAGATGGTGCAGGTGGAGGTGGATAAGCATGGGCGCAGTGAAGCAATGCAGCGAGTGCAAAACTCCAACATGCACATCTGCAGTCTGACTGAGCAGACTGTACATAAAAGATGGACACAGAGATTGCGACATCACCTACTGGTTTGTGGAGCTCCATTCTTAAGACGCCAGCTGAGAGTTTAGGTCGTCGCCATCATGGTTCAAACATCAGAAAAAGGTGAATTTGAGTTAAAAAAAAACAAAACCACAAGACAGCCGTGAAGCAAACCGTACTTCATTGTCTGTTTCACTCTAAATGAGATAATTTGCCAAATTAATATAATGTTGTATTTAACAAGTGTTAAAACATTTAGGAACATAAGCTCATCAGGAAAGTGTTTCCTGTGCTCACAAATCGAGCGACCAGTACCAGTGTTATTGTTATAGACGTCTATGCAATCAGGCTTGGCCACTAGATATAATGCAGATTTTACTTTTTAGACTCAGACTCACACCCACCTCTTAAATAAAGTCTATTTTTTGGTTTTGGTACAATGTTTTGTTTTCTTTTTTCACTAGCAGTGCTGTGCAGCATTGTTTGCCTACCGAGAGCCAGTTTTGTTTGAAAGTAACACAGAAGAAAACTACAGTACCGTCCACAAGTCATTTATTTATATTTTGCTTGGAAAATGGGAAATGAGTTATTGAAGCATGTGCAGACATACATGGAAATATATATGGCAATTCTAATTAGCTTGAAAATCAATATTTGGGTTGATCACAGCCTAAAGGTCATCAAACCTGTTGTCACTGACTTTTCGTCCAGTTCTTGTGAAGTTTGGCCTACCTCAGTCTTTTCTCCTGTTTCCTTTTCTTAATGAGCTTCTTGACAGCCACACTTCCACTGAGACAATTTCTGAGGAAGCTTCAATGAACAGTAAATGGATCAAGTGACGGGCCAGATGCATCTTTCAGGTCCTGTGTCAGGGCTTTGCTGGATGTTTTTTCCTGTTTCTTAAGGACATGACTTACAGATATGTTTCATCTGCTGTGAGTAATGTTTTAAACACAAAACTTCTTCTATTCCTCAAGACCATTTAAAAAACAATTACAAGAAAGTAGGGCTGCTCGATTATGGCAAAAATGATAATCACGATTATTTTCACTGAAATTGAGATCTCGATTATTTGACGATATTTATTTAACCCTTTAAGACCTACTATAGAACCAAGTCCGCCAGAGCTTATATTATTTTTTTACATGCTGTAGTGCCATTTGTGGGAGCATTTCAAGTTGCTATACAACTGTTATAGCCCATATTTTAATAATATGTATGCATTAAGTCCATAGTAACTACATTAATTGCAAAAAAGTGCAATAAACTACAAAAAAAATTGAAAATCGTTTTTGCTTTTTTTTTTTTTGCATATATTTCTACTTGGAGAAATTTAAGAGGTTTATCCCTTAAAACTTTAAATACAAAAAAGTTTATTTTGAGTGTCTTCATAGTTTTATTTTGGAGATACAGCAATTTTTATATACACTGCAGGAAAAACGAAAAAACAATCCTATGATGCAAATTTGCAAAGAAAACAGCAGGTGCATCAAAATAAACTATTTCCAGCAGTGCAATTCGAGTTCTAAGCATCTCAGAAACTATTCAGAAAAGTCAAACATGACCAGTATAGGCTTTTAAGGCCTACAAGTAAAAAACTACATTTCCGCGAAAATGACGTCACTTCCGGTTTCGGGGAGGAAATGGCCGACATGTGATAGTTCGCGCTGACGTCTGTTTCATTGTGGGAAGTGTTACGAACAGCTGATCGGATCGGCAAAGCGTGTTTCTGGAATATTATATTTTTGTTGCTGCAAGCGCTTTTTATGCAATTTTTGCAAAGCTATATGTGGAAGGAAACCGTGACCGAGGACAAGCTGATGGCATCAGATGTAAGTACAACTCCTCTGGTTTCATATGCAAAACAAATTATTGCGCTAGCTTACACGGTTCAGGTTCTACAGGGATTTAAAAATAGTTACACAAAACGGAGCGTGCTGCTTTGACCGGCTTTAAAGGGTTAACAATAACAATGTATTGAATAATGACTTTAAAATATAATATAAAATAGTGTACAACACCACTGAAGTTTTTTTTTTGTTTTTTTTTTAACCTCTCTTTTCAGTCACTTTCTCCTCTCCAAATAACTTCTGCTTAGCTTTCCGAGCTTCCCTCGGGTCCTCTTAATCAGCGGTCTCCAACCTTTTTTGCGCCACGGACCGGTTTATGCCCGACAATATTTTCACGGACCGGCCTTTAAGGTGTCGCGGATAAATGAGGGAGGGGCTAATAATCGGCTCAGTCATTTTTAATGATCGTTGAAAGCCCAGATCGTAATCGTGATTAAAATTCGATTAATTGAGCAGCCCTACAAGAAAGTCTGGTAAAATATAAAGAAACGAGGAATGGCTCAAGACTTTTGCACAACACTGTACACTCTGCAACTTCAGTTTTGCAAAAAGACTTTCACCTTTCTATCTTTGATTCAATAAGATGGTTGAGGAGACCTTTTGTCTTTGACCTTCTGAACCCAGTCATTTCCATTTATGTTTGGGATGGACCCACATGAGCCACCTTAATGGGCTTCAGTAATCCTCTGCTTAGGTCACAGCTCAAAAAAAGAGGGCAGATAAAGGAGGGAAGAAAACTAGAGGAAAACTTCCAGAAAAGGAGACGCTACTTGCGCCCCGGAGTTCGTGGAATGTTTGAATAACAGCCTCAAACACGAGACGTGTGATACATGCAGCCGGCCTGAAGAAGAAAAGAAAAAGGGAAAGACGGAAAAGACAAAAGGCCGAGCGCTGCCCTAATTAGCCGGCCCGGCTTCAGACACGCTCCTCTGGATATAACGTTGACTCGAATGAAGCATAGAATGTGTGCATAAGGTGACCAATCACAACGATCCAAGTCGTGCACACCAGCGTGCAAAAGATGCATCCCGCATAATCCCAGTTGGGATTAAGTGTTCCTGGGTCTGTGACATGGCCTAAGGGATGGAAAACTGGGGGTTAAGACTTTCCCAGTGGAGTTTTGAGAAGCACTTTATTTAGGTATGGTACACCATGTTCTCTGGCCTCATCACAGAAAGAAAATTAATGTAACAAAATAACACCAAGAAAGAGCTAGATCTGCACAAGTAAACAGCAGCAGAATCTGATGATCAAAGCTGAGCAATCAACTGAGGAATTTAGATACAGAGCTCACAAAGAGTCAGAGAGAAAATCTAGAGACCCGATTTTAAGTCACACCAGAATAAAATCAGATATAATCAGACCTAAAAAAATCATCTGATCTGACCTAATCGCCTTCTTAATTTAAAAAAAAAACCCATACATCCATTTTTTACAGCTGATCCAACTTTAATGTGGGCTGAAGTCCTTCCCCGCAGGGCAACTCCACATCCACACCTGCGACCAATTCAGAATCACCAATTAACCAATTAACAAGGACGACTTACGACTGCCGCAGGAAATTGGAGTGTCCAAAGGAAGCCCACGCCATCCCAGGGAGAACCAGAACCTTGCTCCACCAAAACCTTCTTCATGTTGCTTCTTGTGGAAATTCGAGCCATTCTCAGGTGTGTGTACACAAGTGAGTAAAATGTTTCACTACTAACAAGTAAATTAGTGGTTTTATTCAAACATGATGTACTCAGCTCAAGCACCTGTTTGTAAAGATGAGCTCAATAAAGGTGTGGCATCAATGTAAGCGCGTGAGTCTCACTCCAACCGGTCGCAGCAGATGGCCCCGCCCTCCCCGAGCCTGGTTCTGCTGGAGGTTTCTTCCTATTAAAAGGGAGTTTTTCCTTCCCACTGTCGCCAAAGTGCTTGCTCATAGGGGGTCATATGATTGTTGGGTTTTTCTCTGTATGTATTATTGTAGGGTCTACCTTACAATATAAAGCGCCTTGAGGCGACTGTTGTTGTGATTTGGCGTTATATAAATAAAATTGAATTGAATTGAATGTAACATACAGAAGTTTAACACTCGTCCTCATCTCGATGGAGCTCACATTCCTGCACTTAGCTTTGGCCATTGCACACGCTCAGATGAGACGGATTTTACGTGACTTTATTGCGAATGAAAGGAACACTGAAACATCCTGTTCAAAAGTTTTACAGCCATCTTAAATGCTGGTTTGTTTTGATAAGCTGCAGGGTTTGCACGCACGATGCAAAATGACACGCACGCTTTTAGTTTCACTCTGAAAAGCGGCAGATTAATGCTGTGGGGCTCTTCTGTCACCGCAGCAGCGCGGCCATGTCTCAGCTGGAAGATTTGTATCTGACAGCAGACATCAGGTTTGGCTCTCGGCCAGCATCCTGTGTATGTCCTCTGCCTTCCTGTCTGACAGGACTCTGATCGTTTTCCTTTTATTTCTGTTCTTTTTTCTTCTCTTTCTTCAGCAGTTCTAAATACAGATGCAAGTTCGGACACCAAGAATAAGTGAGACACTGCAGACAGCAGCAAAGTTATTTAGCACACCTTCCCAGTTTGGATAAAGAGCCGGAGTTTTTGCATGTGGTGTAACACACAGACAAAACTAAAAGTATAGATTCAACATAGGATACTGGTCCAGTATCTTATTCACATAGCTGGACTTGGCGTATGTGAAAAATGAGTTTATCTATTTGATTTCTTTTCGTGTTATCTGACATTTACTGAGGAGGTACCGATTATCATATTCTGAGCTGATAAAATTTCTGAAGATTACTGACAGTTGTTGTTTTTACCCCACTTGTTCCAGGAAAGGAGTACTCCTTTCTTTGGAAGTGAGTTGAACTCTCTCACCAATCTCTGAATAAGCAATCAAACTCAGACTCGACTGAACACATCAGATAAGCGCCAGCCACTGCCATCAAACCTGACGCTGTTGTACATGATGCATTTCTAACTTGCAGGAATATACTTCTAAACAGAGCCAGTCGTCACCTGATACTGGCCTATCACAGATATAAACTGTGTGCCTTGAGTTCTGTGGGGGAAAGGGTGATCTCAAGCAGAAAAGACATAACTTTCATGGTTTCTTCAGTTGGTTTGTCAAGTCGATTCCTCAGTTTCTATAACACATGTAGCAGAGCATTAGGGCCGGCAACAGAACAAATATGTTGGCCATCAGCAATTATAAGGCTAAAAGGCTACCTTGGAAAGCACACTAAGGAAGCTAGGCATGTGTTTTTCGTTACACCAGCATAACCACTTACTACTCCTCGCTCACGTGCCTCAGCTTGCCAGTTTCGTCTCACACAAACTGCACGCCTCTCAGAACAAAAGAGTGAGGCAACAGTCTCAGACCGAAAAATGCACTGACTAAAACCCTACACCCTAGCTAACCACTCACCCATTTGGTACTGTAGATACAGAAGAAGCCACCACATGTAAGTGATTTAGTTCTTACCAAGCTCTTTGATGTGCAATACGAACTGGTGCCATCGCAGACCACATCAAAGGAAATCCAAATAGGCTCCAAAGAAGTCACCTGTTAGTCCGGACATGCTGCCGTTTGTAAGGCCAAGACAGATTAGCATCCAGCTTAGCACGGCCCAACCAAGAAATGAAGGGTAAAAACATAGTTCAACTGCTTGCTTGAACTCTATACTTTTGATTATTCGAGTTGTGGGAGAAACTTGATTTCGATCTTACATAATAAAGGTGCATAATAAAACAATGCTGATAAGAGCAGTGAGAGTGGAGGAAAAATCCAAAACAAGCTAAAAGATGCTAAAATACTTCAAAGACCAAAAGGGTGCAGCAGAGGTGCTTGACCGTGCTTCCTATTAGGGCTGCCACAAACGATTATTTTGATAGTCGACTAGTCAGCGATTACTTTTGCGATTAGTCGACTAATCAGATCATCATCCATTGAACATACAGCATACAGCTTATTGCACCAGCAGCATCTGCTCTTATATAACTATCATTAGCTTTCAGCTTTAAGTGTTTAAGGTATGTGCTAACTAAAAATAAAGACAAGATGATAGTTTATTAAATTTTAATGACATTTGCAGAGTGTTTCGGTGGAGTTTAATAAACTCCTTGCTATCTAAAATATAACAGGACACCGGAGTAAATTCTCCAGCATCTCACACTTCTGATGATCAGCTGTCTGCTTGACGTTTATTCAGCTGTGTAAAAACTATAACTTTAATCTCATCCAAACCGATTTACTCAGGAACAAATAAAACACTGAAAAAAGCCAAACAACATTTTGAAGTTATCTAAGTGACTTATATATCATGTTTAACCTGAGTAGTGAAAGACGGCGGTGGGTTTGAAAACGGTCTGCCGGGAGTCCGTGTTCTCACGGCTCTAGTTAGCCTAGCCCCCGGCTAGCTATCGAGCTAGTGGGTAACAGATGCCTCCGAAAACGTCGGAGCGCTTTTGAAAATATGTGGTGTCTTGATAAACTGAGCAGATATTTGAGGTTTACACAGCTACATTCTCGCCTGAAAATATGTTAAACGTTTATTTTGTGACCCAGAAAGAATAATAAGAATAATATTAAAACTAACCAGCTGCTGCCATTGTTGGAAACTAAGCAGGGCCGCGATGGGCCGCGCTATGAATTCTGGGACACAGTTTCTTCTTCTTCGGGGTTTAACGGCAGCTGGCATCCTTGGACATGCAGTGCTGCCATCTTCTGTTTCAGTCCATTATTACACTCTTAAATCCTACTACTGATTCCTGCGTCTTTTGTGATTAGGGCTGCCACAAACGATTATTTTGATAGTCGACTAGTCACCGATTATTTTTGCGATTAGTCGATTAATCAGATCATCATCCATTGGACGTACAGCGTACAGCTTATTGCACCAGCAGCATCTGCTCTTATATAACTATCATTAGCTTACAGCTTGAAGTGTTTGTGCTAACTAAAAATAAAGACAAGATGGTAGTTTATTAATTTTTAATGAAATTTGCAGATTGTTTCGGTGAAGTTTAATAAACTCCTTGCTTTCTAAAATATAACAGGACACCGGAGTATATTCTCCAGCGTCTCACACTTCTGATAATCAGCTGTCTGCTTGACAGTTTTAGCTGTGCAAAAACTATAACTTTAATCTCAGCCAAACCGATTTACTCAGGAACAAATAAAATACTAAAGAAAGCCAAACAATAACATTTTTAAGTTATCTAAGTGACTTATATATATGTTTAACCTGACTAGCGAAAGACGGCGGTGGGTTTGAAAACGATTTGCCGGGAGTCCGGTGTTCTCACGGCTCTAGTTAGCCTTGCCCCCGCCTAGCTAACGAGCTAGTGGGTAACAGACATCTCCGAAAACGTCGGAGAGCTTTTGAAAATATGTGGTGTCTTGATAAACTGAGCAGATATTTGAGGTTTACACAGCTACATTCTCGCCTGAAAATATGTTAAAGGTTTATTTTGTAACCCAGAAAGAATAATAAGAGTAAAGTTAAAACTAACTAGCTGCCGCCATTGTTGACAACTGCGCTGGGCTGCGCTATGAATTCTGGGACACAGCTTCTTCTTCTTCGGGGTTTAACGGCAGCTGGCATCCTTGTACATGCAGTGCTGCCATCTTCTGTTTCAGTCCGTTATTACACTCTTAAATCCTACTACTCATTCCTGCGTCCTTTGTGATCTTACAAAGCTTCAAACGATGCGTCGACTATTAAATTAGTCGTCGACGATTTTAATAGTCGACATAATCGTGACTAGTCGACTAATCGTGGCAGCCCTATTTGTGATCTTACAAAGCTTCAAACGACGCGTCGACTATTAAATTAGTCGTCGACGATTTTGATAGTCGACGTAATCGTGACTAGTCGACTAATCGTGGCAGCCCTACTTCCTATTTTACAATCCATCCATGCAACAGGCAGTAAGACAGAGGGCCTACACAGCACGAGGCACCAGTAGATGATGTTATGGCTGATTAGGGTAATAGTGGAGAAAACAGGAAGCAAGAGATGGCAGAAATAAAAGCTGAAAGGTGCTCAAGCAGGCACCCGTATGATTTCCAGATTTGCATCTAAGTCTGCCCGTTACGGTTGGTTTCTAACTGTGAATCATTTTTTGCTATGAGCACAGGTCAGAGCACGAATGTCGGTGGAGGCAGACTTGCGAGGGGGCAGCATACCAAAGAAATCCACACCGCTCTTTGCCCCCTCGCGCCGAGGCCACCACCACATTACATGCCCTCCACCGAGGGAAAGTCCCTGAAATCAGAGGGGAGTGCTTCTGACGTCCAATATCTAACTTTAAATACTTCTTAAATTTATATATATAGATGCATTTACCCTGATTTTTTTTTTTATTGGGAACTCTGCTGCTAACGCATGAAAGCTCCAACTTCTTCAGGTCTAAACAGGAAGTATCTGTGTGTAACTTCCACAAGTAACTTTTCACCGAAATCATGTAAAATTTTGCATGCAAAACTTGTAATGGTGAGAAAACTGCATCTGTGAAGGTCACAGCATTGACCTCTTCCTGTATTAAGGCGACAAGTATTATCACAGCACAGTCCCATAATAGAACGAGGCTCTCAGCCTTTTATTCTCGAAAGCATGGAGGTGAAACTGCCTTTCATGTTGTTTCACGAGGATTTTTAAGGTAAAGTCAATCAGACCAAGCGAACGTTTGGCTTTGAGGTTAAAACAGATGCTTTTTAGAGTTCGCTGTAAAGCCTCTAACCATTTCACTACAGTCTAAATCTCACTACACGACAACAGCAGGAGAAAACAGAGGAAGTGAGATATAAAAGGGGAAACAAGAAATTTGTTTTCCTACACGGTGCCTATGCACATCAGTGTTTGCGCTTTTTTTTCTTTGCTTGTTGGCTTGTAGTGATGCCTGTTGCATCTGTCACACAGGGGTCACCCAGCCAAGAGCTCATGTAATGCCAGCTAGAGGATCAACACCTTGAAGTGTGGTGCTGGGGGACAACAATAGCCCCCTGTGAGATGGGAGAGGGCACAGTTCTGCTACTGTAGGCCACTCGCAACAGGAAACACTGTACAGCTGAGTACAGTGACCTACATCTTCCACCAAGGCGCTTTCTGCACAAGTGAATCAGCTTACAGTCAGCCAGTGTTGTCTGCTTATGAATGAATTATCTGGAACGTACTGGTGTGTGCATTAGCGAGTCGAGACTGTGAAACAAAGGTTTGTTTCAGCCTCATCTCTAAGTTAGAGGACACTGAAATGAAAAAGCAGAGATTATTCAGAGAAGGTCATTAATATGCAATACGAGGAATTTTAACAACGACTTAGACACAGAAATCTAAGAAAAAACAATAGTTGGTAGTAAAATTGACAGGAAATAGCAGCCTAACAATGCCCTGATTACAGTGAATCAGGTCATTGATTGTTTCTACACTCAAGTCCAGTCTGTTCTCCACCATGGCTGCTGACAGCGGGCACGCTAGAGCAAATCGTCCAGCTCAGACTTCTAGTGACAGCCACAATAATAAAAAGGATCGCCCTAAAGCCACAGCCACAACAGGAAGCATGGTGGCTAAAATTTTAAATGCACTCGAGGGGTCTGTTTGTTTGGTGAAAGGCCTCATTAGGTTGGATCACCACCCTAAAGCCCCCAACTGAGACGGGCAGCAGTTGCCCACTTTTGAGAAAAGCCAAGGGGCCAACTTGTGTCAGAGCA
Source organism: Diplotaxodon limnothrissa (assembly GCF_057381915.1). NCBI lineage: Eukaryota > Metazoa > Chordata > Actinopteri > Cichliformes > Cichlidae > Diplotaxodon > Diplotaxodon limnothrissa. The sequence goes on along the minus strand of NC_140598.1, from coordinate 51,228,938 downwards.
GTGCTGCGACTGTTTCACACCAAATACACGCTGTAAACACAACACAGATGGAAAAATACCACGCTGTGAGCAACAATAATACACTTAAAAAATGTTTTAATAAGATGTTAAAGTGATCCAGGGCGATCGTGGCTCAAGAGTTGGGAGTTCGCCTTGTAATCGGAAGGTTGCCGGTTTGTTCCCCGGCTTGGACAGTCTCGGTCGTTGTGTCCTTGGGCAAGACACTTCACCCGCTGCCTACTGGTGGTGGTCAGAGGGCGCCGATGGCGCCAGTGTCCGGCAGCCTCGCCTCTGTCAGTGCGCCCCAGGGTGGCTGTGGCTATAATGTAGCTTGCCATCACCAGTGTGTGAATGTGTGTGTGAATGGGTGGATGACTGGATGTGTAAAGCACTTTGGGGTCCTTGGGGACTAGTAAAGCGCTGTACAAACACAGGCCATTTACCATGATAAGTATTTCAGCGATATCTGAAAACAGTATTTGCATATTTGGACTTTTATGCTAGCGACATGCCATACATGGGGCTGTTGTTAGAATACCTGCTTACTGCCTCGCTGGAGTAAACAAGCGCCTTCCCTCCAAAACCGGTATATCTCGTCAACACTGATGATCCAGTTAAAGAGGTGCAAATTGGCCTTGTCGTTGGTACAAAGCTAAGTTAGTCATGCCTAATTGGTAAACACATTGTGCTCTGCAGAGCCCGCCTAGTTGTTAACTTTCTCTGGTTTTGTGTGTGCCAACATGGCATCAAAACTAAGAGCTGAAAACGTCACACTTGATCACGTTGAGGTTTGTTGGTGACGTCCATTCCCTGTGGTATTTTTTTCTTATGTCTTTTTTTTCAAAAAGATGTATTTTTTTCAAAATGTCTTGATGAATGCTCAATCATCCAGGTACGTAAATCTCCTGAAGTTGATTCTGTTCGTCCAGATGAACAGAATCACTCATCCAGTCTGAAGACTGAAGAAGTCACTTGGATGAGTGACAAAACGTTTCTCCCACTGAAAACACTACGTCCAGATGAACAGAATCAACTTTTGGAGATGTGTGGAAAAGCTCCAAATTTGAGTCTAGTGAGATCTACTGCTGATTTTAATTTTTCTTTTTATTTCAAAGATTTCATTGATCTCACCCTCAGCCACATGTCTTCTTCTAAGATGGTTCAAAACTATCCTTCGAGGTTTTAATCATGTGTTTCAGAGTTAACCCAGTTTTATTAGCCTGATGAATCTCGTTTGGTGTTTTCATTTGCTTGATGCCAGCCAATAAATTGACCCTTCTGAAATGGAGTAACACATTTTACACAACCATGTATCTTCCGATGCGGTTGTTTAAGACATGACAAGTTACTCACTGCATCAGTTAGGCTTAAATAACCTGCTGCCTGCTGAAACAAACTAACTGAAGTAAATATCCAATGTAAGGGTCTTAATTAGCTTAGTTAAATCCAGCTGGTGACTTGTAGGAAATTTAGAGTGAGCAACTTTTACATTACACACAGTCATTTGATCCATTTCCATCATACAAGTTTTGATTAGTGCAGTATGGAAATGTGAAGTGTTCAAAGGATCATTTTGGTGGAAATCTATCAGTGCACTATGTGGGCTGGTAACAGTATTACTTCTTTTTTTGGCCCAGAGAAACCCTCCAGAACAGTCTGTTCTTGTCAAAAAATGGAAATGGCTTTGCGTGTTGAGCTGTACTCCACAGAGGAACATTATGACTTATTTCACATTCACGCTGATATTTTGTCATCAGCCCCCTGAACAACCCCCAAATTCGACCGTCTTTCCTCGAGTGTGCGTGTTAGTCTGATAGAGCAGGGGCCAGCCGGCAGCGGTGGAAGCAGTATAAAATGCAAACTGTCATGCTTGGCGCAGCACTTGAGCCAGCACTGGCAAGATAGGCAAATGCCGAACCTCCTTTCCAAGCAAATCTCTTTAACAATGCAGCCACTGAACTCTGAGATAACCAATGTCACCTCTGATTTAGCCATATAAGCAAACCTTCTCCAAACTTGTCCAAGCTTTGGGCGTGACAGAGATCTAATCACAATTGCTTCAATACATCCAAGTCCGTAATTAACCTCAATCTGTAGGTTGGAAAAAAAGTCTACACTAAATGGGCTTCCTGTATCAGATTCAGCTATCAGCGAGCAGCCACATTACTTCAACACTGGATGTTCCTTGCAGGCACAAGGGTTTTGTTTGTTGAAATGCCAACACGCTAAATACACAAAACTATTAAAACAAGGGTAGACCACATTCACAGTACCGCTCTACAGAGTGTGCTCGCAAACACCTCTTCCATTTTTACTGCATCTTCTGCTGACTTTCCAAAAATCTATACCCAGTTTGCTTCCAGTGATGATTTATGACTCCTATTGTTTAGACCTGGTGTGGATTTGGCCTGTGTTAGAAAAACATGCTGATTTTGGATAGATTTATAACACACTAGATTCTCCTCATAGCTGAAAAGGCCAACAATGAGGAAAAAGGTGTTGTTTTACAAACAAAGCACTGCAGGACATTGTACTTTTACTCTTTTTAAAGACAAATGCGTCACAAAAACCATTGTTCACTATGACCTTCAACTCAATTTGTGTGTCCCTGGTTATCTGCAACACCACTGTTGGTGATTACTAGTTCAGGCCTAGTTTCATCTCCTCTTTTTGTCTTTTGATACAAGTTCATTAGTAACTTTAAAATCACGTAATTATAAACTTCAACAATGATGCTGGCGCTCAATATGAAAACACCTGGTTCCTCGTACACAAATATGCTCACGAGCTATTAAATATACGCTCATGATAAACTGCACACTTAACCACCGTCACTGTCGAATCAATTTCTACTCTCTCAGTTCCTCTGGGTTTGTCTTTGGGAATCACAAATCTCCAAGGAACCCATCTCTGGCCAGTCAGAAGTTAAACCCGAACCTTTTGGACTACCTACCTCCACACTGGAACAGTTTAAAAATAGCAGACTTGTATCACCACTGCTGATAGAAAACACTAAAGGCTTTAGGCACAGGCTTTATATATGCCTCGACAAATATAAGTAGTAAAAACCTTTTATGTAATAACATGCTAGGACAATATGTACAGTGTAAGTGGTTATATATTTAACCAGTCACTTCCCTAAACAAACTTTTGGAGTGCCTTCATGCTAAACTACAGTTTTTCCATTTTGCATTTGTAACGATCAGGGTGACAACGGGTCAAGTGAATCCGGCCCCAGTCTCACGAGACTGCGTCGCTCGAGTGACTAGATGGCAAACAGCCGTCATGAGGGAAAACGAGTATTCTCAAAACAACCAGATTACTGCGGTCACTCACGTCTCCTTCTAGGCTCAAAATGGGAATCTGGTCACAGTCACACAGGCCTAGAGAGCACACGTTGACCATCTGACAAACATCACTAGGAGGAAAAAGTTTATTTCCCAACTGGCTTGTGAGTGGTTGCTGGCTGCAAACGGACTGCTGCAGTAGATCGCGTGCAAGATGCACTTTTTCGTTTTACGCCCGCTCGGTTAATAGTTAGTGTTTTTAGACAACTAGGCATCTTCCATGGAAACTACAAATGTTACAATGTGTTAGCAAGCAAAGCTATCATAAGAATAAAATGTGATGCACCTTTGTTTTGCATCTAAGCATTTTAAATATTCATTAAAAGTACATTAAAAACAAGGACATTTGAGGGACTTGTTAAACATACAAATAGAAACCGAGATAGGTCATGCCTCAGGGAAAACAATCTACCAATTGTCAGCCTAGCAGTTTCATCCCAAGCGTCTCCACATCCTAAGGTATTCTTGGAAAAGAGGCTGAAGCTAAAGTTATTTCCACTGGCAGGCAAGTAGTTTGCATAGTAGCTTTGCCACCGTTAGTGTGTGTAAATGGGTGAATGACAAATGCATTATTAATGGTTTTGAAGAACCAGTAAGGTGAAAGGGTGCAATAGCATATAGCATGTGCTTTCCCTCAGCTTATACTATCGAAAGGCCACCTTCATGGAAAGCTGACCTTTCAATGAAAAGCTGACCTTTCCACAGTACTGAGTGGGAAATGGTTAGCAGTGTGGTTTTGTTTCCTGTCACCACCGTCTCTATATTCATTAGTTTTCTTGTTCATGGGAAGAGAGAGCTGATCTCATCCCTTGGTTCGTATTTACACTGTCATGCTGTTGTGGAACAGGACCTCTGTGCTTTTGCCTTATTAATCAATATACTGTAAAACCCCTGGTTGATTTTTCAGGAGCAGCTTGACACTTGTAAACAGTCACGAATGCTTAATAGCTGTCTGGGGCAAGGTTTAATACCTTCAGGAGGTTTTACAGACATGCACGGATGCACCAGATGAAATAAAGATATAAATTAGTCTATTTGCCTTTATTTATGAGGCTTTTTGTGTGTCTTCAATTGAAGCGCCTAGCAGTGTTCTGTTAACATAGCACAGAGCTCATTTTGAGTTTGTGCAAATGTCCCTAATTGCAAAAAGTCAAAGACAAAGCCCAAAAGCTAACATTTGAAATTAAGCTTCATGCGATTAAAGAATTGTAATAACAATTCATGCTAACATTTGGCTCAGAGACAACTTTCCACTTTAAAATCTACCTGTGAGGGTATGTCAGAAGATGCAAGTGAGGAATATAACTAAACTAGGGTGGAGTTTAAGGCTACAAAGTGTAACAAAACATCAAATATTAGCTGTAAAATGATATGCTTAAGTTTTGGTATTTGGTAAAGGATTATCAGATATGTAGGGCAAGAATCCTAACCCCCATCTCTGAAATGGTACAATCCTGTAATTTCCCTGTAAATAGACCTTGTTTGGATTCTATGTATTAAGGTTTCTCGTGGACCGTCACACATGGATAATGGTTGTTGAGTGGTTCCTGGGGGTTGCTACCTGTTGCTGGGGGACATCAACAAAGAGGGTGTTGCATCAAAAACCTCCTTGTGATTGCTTTGGTTGCTAGCAGACTTTTGCAATCACTCCCTTAGTTTACATGGAAGACTCCAGCTTGCCTGTAATGCTTGCTAACTTCTAATCAAGCGGTAGAAAAACTTGAAAATGAATATAAGTTGTGCCCCAGCGCTGCAGTCAACCTATTTCAAAAAGGTGCAACTTTTACTTCGAAGGCAGCCAGTCCATTTCCAACTTGTCACATAGTTTCACTATCGCTCAAGTAATAGCTAGCAAGCGTTTGCAGACGTGTCACCATCTTCCATCCTAGAATTTACAACCATCTGCTAAGGACTGCAGCAATCCCAAGGAGGTTTTCTCCAACCAGTCGAGAAATACATATTTTTCCCTAGCAACGCATGGTTGCCAGGGGTCACTAAATAGTTTCTAGGGCTGCACCACTAAGGCTTTAGAAGTCAATTTCATAATGACTGCAAGCAACCATGTACCAACTGGTTGGGAAGTACCCATTTTCATTTTAGAAGGTTATACCTGTATGACTGGGCCTTGTTCACTTGTCATCATGATTGCCACACTTTCAAAATTGTGGATAAGATAGCATCTCGTGGTTAATGGTCACATATCTACAAAACCTCAGTAGCCTTAGCTTCTCTGATCTGATTATTAGTTCATGACTTTTAGCTAACTTTAAGAAAATGTTACTGCTGGGTTAGTTAGCCAGTGTTATACCTTTTTATACTATTTTTACTACAAGCAGTTAAACAAACTGCTGAACAGTAGCATACCAAAATTATAGTTTACCATGTAGAGTTATAGTGGTGGACAAGTTAATGCCATGTAGTTAACAGTGACAGGACTGCATAACTTCAAGAGAGATATGACTGAGTTTATTTTTCAGTCAAATCTGTTGTTCATGCCTTTGGACGCTCACGTTACCAGACTAAGTTTAAGGAATAGTTGGACATTTGTGGAAATTCCTGTATATTTTTTGCCAAGAGTTAGGATTAAGGTTGATTCCTGTTTGTCAGCCTTTTGACTGTCAACTCATAGCTTAGGAAAGTGGGAATAAACAGTCTTTTCAAAGCGAATTCCCATAAAGAGCATTTTGATTTGAATTGTTTTGTGTTACCGGTAGGGTGCATAACTTGTTAGAGTTCTGATGACAAAGCTCATTTGAGCAGGCTTAAGAAGTCTGAAGATAGTCAAAGTGACAAAATATCGATTAACTTTGATTGCCCTGACCATATACATGCTCCAGAAGTTTCCCAGCAAATATACTTTTGTCAGATATTTTGTTTTGGTCTAGAATGACTTGGTTGATTGTTAATCAAACCATTAATACATGCCTGAGCTTGTTCACTTAACCAGATAAAGAAATATCTGCTTAAATTTGTCTTTTATCTGAATGCATGTGTGGGGGACTTTTTCTGCAGAAAATTAGGAGGAAACAGTTATCCCACTCTCATCTGTCAGCCAGCCGCCTGTTAGCACATAGCTTCACATGAAGCCTACATAATGGAAACAAACTGAGTCAGTCCAACGGTGACATAATCCTGACATAATTATATCTTCCTTGATTAAATGTGTACAAAAGTGGACGGTAAAGGCTCCCAACTATTCCTGGACATTCCACCGACTGCCTGGCAACAGGTCCCACTCAAGAGAGTGAAAAAGGAGTCTTCTGAAAATGTTAAAATACTCCTTTAAATGCTCAGTTCAGTTAACAGAGACTTACCACAAACGGTCAAGGATCAGCACACAGCCATAAACAATTTATGCTGGGATGTCCCAATACATTAGCAAGGACACCACAATGAAAGTATCTATATGAACTTATCCAGGTATAATTCACCAGATGCCTTCAGTATAATACTGCACTCAGATCATTGTCACTTACTTAATTATTAGGTTCCAAGGGGTTCCCCACTACACAAAGAACAATAAAAGAAGTGATCCACCCCCTTAGTAATCCAACACTAACCACCACTAAATATCTTATACTGTAGCTTACTAATTTGCTCTTCAACATGAGCCTTCAGATTCAGTGAGGTCGGTTACATAACACTGAAATGTATATTTGCTCAAACAGCAAACACCTATATACATATATATTTACCTGTATGTCAAGTGCCTCCAGAAACAAACTGTTATGTCATTACACAGGTATGCAGTCAAACCAACCGGTGTATCGTTTTAAACTCGACTATAAAGGCCCTAAAACAAGGCCAGGTGCTGCTTATTAGCTTCAGCATCCCTTTCAGTCCTTGTGTCAAGGTAACTCTAACAAACAGAGAAGGAAATAGTACAAGGCTTTTTTATAATGCTGTCAGTTCAGGACAGCGTGGTGTATAAAAAAGGGCCTGGTTCAAAATATTGCCTGGATGCAAATTGATGGAAATCCTGCTCTAATAAGGTTATGTCAACAGTACAGTTTAGCTGGGGAGGGTTTAGTCACCTGTGGCCTTCTGGAAATGATCAACCGGGCTCAAAACACACAGCATTATAGAGCTATGCTGTGCATTATAACACCATAAGGGCACCTGTCATGTCATCGCAGCAGCCTTGATGGCACGGATGTGAGTGCAGCCTGCATTCCTGTCATGTCACGCATTCATCAGCAATGAACAGAAAGGAGAGGAATTCAAAAAAGAGAAACAGAGAAAGAGACAGAGAGGTGACAGTCGACATAAGATGCATCACTTCCATTAGGCTGCTGCGCAGGGCATTCCTCGGCTTTCCCAAAGGGAGACAGAGGGAGGGGAGGGGTGAGTGTGGGGGGTAACACTGTACATGCGTAAATAAATTAGAGACACTTGTGTCCGACATGGACTGCGCTTACCTGTGGTGGCTACGTTTTGAGCATCAGACGAGCGGCTGGGTAGATCATTCGAGTAAGAGCACTCCAAGCCGAGTACCGCATAGATGACGAGTCCACGTAGCAATACATTCACTACCCTGTGGATGTAACTCATTGTGGAAATGAGGTGAAAATCTAGTAATCCGTGGGACTGACAGTGTAGATGGAGATTTAAATCACAGGTGGTGGTGGGGGGAATACCCCAGAAAAAAAGGACAGACTGGTGAACACAGCCAACGATTAAAAAACCCCCAGTAAAAATAAAAATCTAGTCTTTTTTTAGAGCGGAAAATATGTGGTGTCACGACAAAAAAGGCACCTGAACTTCAAAAGATAACAACAATAATAATAATCCTGCAGTGGACTGACAGCTAAAAACAGGAGCCAGTCACTGACTGCCGGCACAAAACCTCACAGGAGCGTGGAAAAAGCCCACGAAATAATAGTTCATTGTTCGCCAAACTACCCTGAAAGAAGCCCTTCTTTTAAAAAAGAAAAAAAAAAAGAAATCACTTTAATAGCCTCTAATGGCTTTACTGGCTGTTTCAGAGGGGTGTCTGCTGGGAGGCAGGACAAATGACAACCCCATATCCAAATCTATGCATTCAAAAATATATATTTATGTATTTATATGTGTTAGCTACCAAACACGACCAGGTTGTGTATTAGAGGGAAGCACATGCAGCCTATGTGTAGGAATTCCCTATCCAAAACAAAACCAGACTCAAAAAATGGTAGCAGCCGAGGATATCCGGGAGCTACAGTTAATGCCAAGTGCTCTGTTAAATCCTTACGTGGAGCAGTGAGTTGGAAGAAAATAGTCTCTGTACTTCCACGTATAGTATACAAACACCGGGGACAGCCTCAGCATATTGAACTCGCAGTGTCTCGTAGGTCCGCCTCTTCACACGAAAGCAGCAAATCCCACTGCATCAAGTAAAAATATTAGATGTAAATATAAATATATATGCGCCTCTTCTTGCTCCGTTTCCTGTCCCTTAGTCCTTTTCCGACCGGTATCTGTCGCACACGACATCCGCCTACTTTCCAAATGAAGTTTTTAAGTCAGCTTCTCATGGCTCGGCGCGATACTGTATCCCCCTCCAGTCATATCAGCTGCTCGCCGGCTGATGCAGACCAGTAGGAAGGGAAGCCGAGCGGGGCGGAAGTCGGTATGCAAAATGGTTTGACATCAGGAGCCGGGGGAGGAGGAGGGAGAGAGGAGGAGTGCCGGGAGAGGAAGCAACGACGGGGCGGAGGGGGGGTTCATTTTCCCCAACCACTGCCGCGTGCAGGTCACCACGGGAGGGATTTGTTTTTGTTTTTAGGGAAATTCAGCGAAGCTTGTCGAGCCAAGACGAGCACCGCCACCCGGTTGCACCACCCCGGTGTTACACGCAGAGGTACCCGCTCTTTACTCACTCCCTCGGGCAGTTTAATGGTGGTCACGGAGGAGCCCTCCAAAGAAACTTCGGGGTTTTTCTCGTCTCGGTGATGCCCGCCTCATTGTTCTCCAGGCACAGCCAAGTTTTCCTCCGTGCTGAGCGCTCTCATTGGTTGCGCTGTCCCAACATGGCAGAATCTGATTGGATGCCTCCCATGGCATCTTTTTTTGTCTCTTTTGAGGATGTTTAGCGCGGGAAACAAAGCGACGTTAAGGGATTATACTGGGTTTATTACGAGTAAACTCGGTGCTTTACTGAGAGGAAAGTGGCTGCTACTTCTGTTTCGGGCATTTCTACATTCATATCCACAAAAATGTACTGCAAAACTAAATATTGTAACAGAAGCATTTCATTTATTCATCTTTATTGACTGGAGACACTCCATTGACAAACGTGAACCAACCATAAGTTGATTTAAATTGAGTTTGTATTTGCTTTTTAATGTACTTTTCCCACAGAGAGTATATGAAAGCACCCTGATAATCCCATGCAAGAGTTTAAGATGAACAAGTAAAGGTTCAATTTTAGAAAACGCACTGGTATAAAGTATTTGGGGGTTTTTTCTCATATTTGTCACATTTATATGATTCAGATCATCAAACATATTTTAATATCATACAAAGAAAAATACCTGATGATGATCCTATTTATTAAAGGAAAATTATCCAAACCTACCCAGCTTTGTGTGAAAAAGTAATTACCCTTAAACTTGGCAGTAAGAACTACAAGCTGACATGAAGCAACAAAGCAGGTCTAGACCATCACATTACCACCATGTTTAACTGTTAGGGTGTTATGTTCTTTTAATGAAATGCTGCGCTAGTTCTGTGCTAGATGTAACAGGACCCAGACTTTCTAAAAGTTTAACTTTTGTCTCATCAGTCCACAGAATATTTCCCCAAAAGTCTCTGAGATCATCAAGATGTTTTTTGGTAAATGTGAGATGAGCCTTTGTGGTCAGCAATGGTTTCCCCCTTGATTCTCTCCCATAGATGCCATTTTTGCCCAGTCTCTTTCTTATTGATGAATCATGAACTCTGAACTTAACTGAGGCAAGCGAGGCCTGCAGTTCTTTAGATGCCGTTCTGTGTTCTGGCTGGCCGGCCACTCCTGGGGAGTTTCAATCGTTTTTGGAGATGTATGGGTATAGATATGCTGAGAACAAAACCCCATCTTATTCACGAGTATTTTCACCCAAAAACCTGGCTGGTGAAAGCGAGCGCAACAAAAGCACTCATAAAAAACTTTATCTGTCGCAAAAGATGGATTGTAACAAAAGATTAGACCTTTATTATTCCATGTTATTTTTCCCAGTATACTATTTCCACATTTACTCAGAATGACATGTTTCTGCATATCATACGCTTTCATTGCTGGTTGATTTTACGCTCATTCCTCTTTTTGTTGTCAGAAAACTGTGACATGCATTTTACCTTCCATCAGGCTTATAAATAAGATTTTTATTGTATGGAATTGTAATCCAAGCGGTCTAGCACAGTGGAATGTAAGGCAGGCTGTTTTAGCGGCCATGGCCTAAAACTCTAACCCCATAAATGTTTAGTCATTTCATATCAGCAGTAACAAGAGCACAGAGCCAATTCATGCTGCTGTCCAAACACTTATTAAGCCCACTGTACTTGATACGGCTCTCAACAAGAAATCTTTCAGCGGCGGCCAGCCTCGGTGTTGACGGACACAACGCATGCCGCCCTGCAATGAAACACTTCAGCCACCAGGAGGAACTGCTGCGTGAGCGAGCTACAGCAGCAGGTGATGCTCGTCAAGAGTAACAGACTTGCAGGAGGCCAAAGGAGGTGTAACGGCTGATAAAAGAGTGAGCCGTGGGAGTCCTAGTAAACAGGTGGCAGATGCAGCGGAGAGCAGCAGACGAAAGAGAAGAACAGCATAATTCGATACGAGCCTGCGGAGGGAGGGAGAGGGGAGGAGAGTAGCCAGCGACCAAGGAGAAATGGAGCAGATGCCGCATGTAGGAGGAGGGAGAGCAACCGGGTCCCTCGGTGCTGCTTCCTGGTCACTTTCCCATTCTGCCCTCTCTGCAAATGACTTATGGTGAGAGTCCAGATTACAGTACGGCATGTCCAAATAACTGGTCCCAAAGAAGCAGGAACCCCACAGAGGTCGACATAATTCACGACTTTACAGGATCACAGAGGAAGAAACTCACCAAAATTAGATTTTATTTGAAAACTGGTGCAGAAAAACCACCAAAAACACGATCTTGACACTGACTGGCAGAGAATACTTTGACCCAAGTACAGACAAAAATGGATTTGACTGAATTTAAAAAAAAACTGCATAAATAATTGAATACATTCAGGAATTAAATACATTATTTAAAATTTAAATACAATAATAAAGCACAGACAATGGTGTAAATTAAATACTGGCACTGAAGGCGCTAAACGTCTCTTAAGGGTGCAGTGATTTGCATTTCCTTCCTTATACAATAAACCATGTACGTACGCAGCAGCTTCTAATTACTGTATATATGAGCAACAGCGTAATTCAGTTTGTGGCTTTCTTTCAACATGCTGGTGCAGACTGGGGGCGTCCCGGTCTCCTCGTTCATCTGTATCGGCATTATTTAATAGCGTCGTAACAAGCAGGAGCCACAGAGCGGAATAAATTGCATGCGCTAATTAACGTTTCATTAGCCAAGCTTGGAGACGTTACTGTTATTCTCTCTCGCAATACAATCGCTGCTTCGTGCAACACGTCTACTAATGAGCTGATCCAACCGCTGCTGCCTGCGAGTGTGTGCGTGTCTTCTTCCCTGCAGAGCATATGGCTTAAGGAGGCCAGCTTAGCCTTTTACTAGTTTGTAGTCTATGCTTATATACTGTACAGCATCTCATAACACGATATTTACAGTTTATGTGCTAAAGGTGGCTTCGACTTTCTCCTTGGGATGCGGTGCGAGATGCGGTGTGGAATTGAACCGTCTGTTTATCGGACCGTTAATCATGTCGGTGCGGGTGTGGCGTAGTAGCTAAGTGGCACTTTATCCCTCCCGGCGATGGTATGCGCGTAACACGGCCCGTGCTGCCGTGTCAGCGTTCCTCACATGGCCGTGGCAAACAGAAAGACCTGGATGAGCGGCATGACCTTCAGAGTTGAAAGGTCAGCGAGGACAGCCTGCAGTGAGTTTGTCAAAGAAAACACAAATAAGAATTCTGACCTCATTCCCCATCTCACCTGTGTGAAGCACACCCTCTCCCCCGCCCCACTTCTCAACAGACAAAAAAATGCAACCATACAGGTCCGACACGCATAATAATGATGACGCAGGATCCTTGGGAACTGACAATCCTTGCTTAAGAGTACACCGTTCCCCACCCTGTCCTTTTGAGAGTCAGTGAGAGATTAAATTTAGGGAGCATATCATGTTTAGAGAGAAGGTTTACCATTTCAATGCAGGCCCCAAGGTTCTAAATATATAATATAAGGAGCAGTGTGTTATGATATCTTGTCTCTACTGGGGCAGGTGGTAAATGAGCAAGCAAATAGTGCCGGTCTCATGCATCATATTATAGTTTAACCCCAGCCTCACCCCTTGGAGGGAGGGTGGATGGAGGGAGGGGAGTCACTGTATGGTCTGCTCCTGGTTTCGGGAGCGGACGGAGCGTACAGTACAAACATGCTAAAGACCTGCATTTAGTGTAACACGAGCGACAGTGCAGGAGTCACCGCAGGCTGCACTTCTTCATCTTTTAGCTGTTTATTTGACTAATTCAAAGCTGTGATGATGATTCTGCAGCTGATCTTTTGTTACAAGACCTCCAGCAATAATTGAAATTAATGACAAAATCTCCTTTTAAGTGCTGCTGGGATTTGGATGAAGAAGTTGGTGTGCTGTGCACAGGGCGGGGTAAGAGGGTTCTTAAGTGTCGGGGTTTTTACAGACATCTGCATTCAGATGACTGGGTTACTGGTACTGAATGATCATCAGAGGCTATTTACAGCCTTCCAGGAGTATGTGAGGAGGACAGGGAGAGGGACTGAAGTCAAAAGTTTCAAATGCACACACACAAGTACAAGTCAAATATAACAGACACATGTACCTCGGCTGAAGCCAGCGACGTCACTTCCATCAGGTTCTCGGCTCGGAAGGCAAACACAGCAGCTGCTAGAACTGGAATAGAAGGATGGGAGTTGGATAGGAAGAGCTAATCAGACTCAAGCATGGAGGGCATTACAATTAAAAAAAAAAAAAAAAAAGACGAGACAAGCATGTTACTGTTGTTTACCTGCAACTACCTCCAGTGAATCATATCCAAGGATTCGATCCCAAAGAAGAAGCAGCTGATCGGTGGAAAGGTAGCCAGAAAAGGCCCGTACCATCCACTTAAAGGCTAGACGCAACCTAGAGACAAAAACATCTGTTTGTAAACTGATTTTATGGCTACAGTTGTGCAAATGTGTCATATTAGCAAGCAACTCGGGGTAAAATACCAGCATCTTGTACTATACTAATCGTAAGTGATTTTTAAAGGATCCCTGAATCAGTACTAAGACTGTAGTTCCAGTAATTCAACACTAGATGGGAGCAGCTGATAACTATAAGTCTTTATACCATACGAATAGGCAAACATCGAATGTTGATGGCCTAAACAGGAACAGACAAGAATACTAGACCAAAAAAAAAACAACAACCAAAAAACCGGTGGCCGCCAGAGCTACCACTCAGCCTCCTGGCAGTACAATCTGTAAATGGCACAAATCTCATGGAAGTACAAGCTCTAGAAGACAATTACCAGGTCTCTGTAGAGGTTAATGAGGTGCATATGAGCCTTAGTGACTTTATTTACTATATCAATTCAAAGGAAAATGTCTACGTAAGAACCAGGAATAATAAATACTAAAATCATAATAAATAAAAACCACTAAAAACACTGTCACTTTTTGTAATGGTAAGAATTATAGGTTTTTTTGTTATATTGCCATGGAAATAACACTGAAACCCAAGTGCCTGGAGTGACTAATCAGAATAGTTATTACATATACTGTTAAAACCCCTTTCCAACTTCCCCACACCAGTATACATCATATCCTGTCAATCTGTTGGAAATACCCAGGAGTCTTTATGACTTAGGGTTGCCAACTCCCTGAAAAATAAATAAGGGACACCTCGTGGCCAGGGCCGGGCGACCCAATTGTCTTCACCCTTCCCAGTGTGGTGAATTTTCTAGCTCTTTTTTTGTGTGTGAAATTATTTTTTTAACCATTTGACTTGAAGTTGATTTAAGTAGATGCATATTCTATTCTTTGTGATATGAACACATGTGAAACAAATGATCATTTAGCCATTTATTTTTAGCTCAAAATGACAACATTAACACAGTAAAACAGGTCTCTTTCTTAAACAGAAGCCTGTCATGCTTAACTTTTGAGAATATAAGTAAATCTTTCTTTAAAAGAACTCTGTCCTGCTTAACTTAAAATAATAGAAAACAATAGAAAGAAAAACATTCTTGTAACAGTGCACATTTAGTGCATTTAGTACAATTGGCTTCAGTTGAGGTATTATTTCAGCTTTTCTAAAGCTAATCAGCTGCTCCTGTTTGTAAACCCGCTTGTTCCCATGATTACGCATCTTAACTCATCATCATTATTCATCTATGTATTACTTTTATGTATTAGTCATCAATTTGTTGTAATCATCTATCCTTGCAGTTGTTTATTACACAAAATAAATTATATTATCACACTTCTGGCCACATAGCGCTGATATTCACTGCACATGCCCATATTAACGTTTTCCAGCCAGGTGTTTTCCTTTTCCCATTCTTCCCTTTCTCTGAGGGGAACAAACATTGCTGCTCTAATGCTGGGCTCACACTGTGCGATTTTTGGCCCATTTTGAGCCGATTTTTGAGTGATCGGACCGATTTTGGCCTTCATTGTGCGTCGTGTAGTATACGTGGGGTAACGAGAAGTGATTAACACCTCACGACCAGCTCCCGATCATCAATCGCTCGTGAGGGTGTCACCACAGCCGCTCACACTGCTCACGCGCAAACACGTAAACGTCGGTGAAAAAGACGGTGCAGCTCGGCTGTGCAGCGTGTGTTCTGGACACAAGCGATGGAGGCACAACTTGTAGAACTTTGGAAAGCTCATCCGAGCCTTTTCGATGTGGCATCACAAAATTATCACGACCACAACAACCGTGAAAATAGTTGGATTTACATTGCTGCTCATTCACAGCTGCCTGATCAATGTTTTTCATTAGCAATTTAGCAAAGTTGATGGTAGTGGTGTGTCTGTGTGAGTGAAAGACAGAGAGAGCGAGCGACAGATTTTCTGTTATAACCTTCATGTTATGGAGGCACAGTGTGAGCACTCAGGTCGCATCAGAGCATCGGGTGGTATAGTGTGAGACCCTGCATCGTGACCTACCAACTTCTAACCCCTGTGAGTCAATCGTGCAGTTTGAGCAGGAGCTGAATAACGTGACTGAAAAAATCGCACAGTGTCTGTCCAGCTTTAGGTGTACTGTCATCCGAGACTTGCACCGCAGAGTCGGCGTTTGTTCCCCTGTTGGCCATGCTTCTTGTTGTGGTCATCTGTTGTCTTCCGGTATTTTCTCCGCAAGCGACCTTTCCTCGACCAATGAGATGAGTCATAAGTGTGCTGTCAGCTCATTGGTCACAAAGCAGGAGAGGGGCTGGGAATTATGTTTTCAAACAAAGTGTTAATTCCATAAACATTTATAGACTACTTTTGATTCTCACTGTATTACGGGACAAAGTGCGTCCCTTATTAGCTCAATACGGGACGTGTACTTTTGTTTCGAAATACGGGACGATTCCGTATTTTAAGGGACGGTTGGCAACCCTATTATGACTCCACCCCTTTGGCCTAGTAGGCTTTTACCTCCTCACCACCAGGCTGAGAACAAAGACTCTTTACATTAAGAAGACTGTTTAACCTTATATGTAATTACCATGAGGTCTAAATAGATATTTCATCACTCACATGTATGGTTGTGTTACACCAGAGCCATGTGTTAACGTTTCAGTAGCACTGTGATTTGGTTTCGTCCTTAATTGCAACTGTTTGTCCTTATCTGAATGTATAGAGAAAATCATCCATCCACCCATTCACCCTCCATTTGTTAAATCTACTAAACCAACATTGTCATAATAAACCTTAAAAAGCTTTTTAGATCCTGTGTTTAAATTTGCACGGATTAGATATTCTGTGGGCCAGCACAGCCAAATCTCAGACTCCTTTTTTCCATCCTAAAGTGCTGGGTTGTTTGTAAATGAAACCCTTTTTTGAAGCCATTTTTGCTGGGTGGTCATAAAATGAAAAGACGCATTACTAGTATTTTAGCTGCATACCTTAACCAATACAAGATTTTCATTCAACTTGACCTCTGACCTTGATCTCAAGATCAATGTCATAGACATTTGAACTTACCTGAGATTTTTAGTAGATCCACTTCATTTGAAAATCCTATGTTGTTTCAGTCTTATGCTATCATGTTCACATCGCCCAGTGCCGACCCAACCAGCCGGCATGGTGACAACAATACCTCGAGCTTTTCAGGCTAAGTGGGGAAAATTAAATGTGATGCTCCATCTTTTAATGCCAGTTGTCATACTTCATAAAGCAACTATGACTGAATGCATGAAGTTTAAATACAATGATTGTGAGCGTGAATGTCATGTTAATTTGGGGATTTTAAGGATTTCTTTGCATTTATCCTTTTCCAAGGTGATTGTACAGTATATGTCTTTAACGACTTAAAAAAACAAGAACTGGATGCACTCCAATTCTCACAGGGTCAATAGTACAGATATTGGCTTAAATATATACTTCATACACTCACTTAACTTTTCATAAGTGGTGCTTAAGGTTCAAGAGTATCTTAACTTGACAAGGTCTGTTAACTTCTCATGAGTAATCTTGACTGACTACAACTGGTAGTTTCTCTTTGCAATATCAAAAGGATTTATTGGACAGCACTCATTGGATTGACCAATACTCAGAACATTGGGTAAGTGCAATAACTCTATGGAGATCCAAGAAAGACAATGGTAGATTTACACAATTTGCGAAAGTCTGTTGGATTTCTAAACAACTGCGGATTCCAAGATCATCAGTTCAAACAGGTTTTTCTGAGTTCAAGTACAAGTTTTTCTGATGTGGGTCTGGAAGAAGACCAAAAGTGTAATCCTCAGATGAAGAAATTGGTGAGGATGTTCAGGAACAACCCAGGAACCACCAAAGGTCAAGCCTGCCATGAACTGGAAAATGCTGGCACACCAGCATTCCTGTCCACAGTGTGACCAGTTTTATCTCCTCGAGGACTCAGAGGGTACCCACCAAAAAAGTATGGCAAATACTGCAAATATGTGATGTCTTGTTAAACGAGCAGATATTTGAAGTTTACACAGCACCATTCTCGCATGAAAATATCTTTAAAGTTTATTTTGTGACCCAGAGTAATATTTCAAACTCTGCCACTCTGTGTTCCTCCGCCACTGCCTCGTTTGAGTTTTTTTGGACGAAATGCATTCTGGGATATTGCATTTTGTAATTTCGAGCTGATTGGAGACCAAAACAGGCAATCGGATTTTTTTGCATCCAAGTCTGTGATTGGCTGGTTTTGTGGCACAAATATAACGGTGTACAGAAAGAGTTGAACGCACACGGGCAGAAATGCTGAAAGCGCGAGCAACACATTGCGAGCAAGCGCAAATGCAAAAACTGAGCGAGAGGGGCTGCTGTTGTGTGTGTGTGTGTGTGTGTGTGTGTGTGTGTGTGTGTGTGTGTGTGTGTGTGTGTGTGTGGATAATAGCAAACACTGAAATACATTTTTTGCAAGCAGCAATGAATTTTGTTCACTCAAATGTAGCTTTTCTTTGCTCAAAATAAATTTCTCCTCAAAATGCAACACTTGCCCCTGCAAATTATGTTTTTACGTGCGCTCAATTGTTTTTTACGTGTGCTCAGAATAGTGGCACAAAAATAACGCCATAAAAAAGAAGCTTCAAACTTGATTGAAATTTGCAGCTGGACAAGTCAGTTGCCTTCTGGAGGAAAATGTTATGCTCAGACAAGACAAAGATTGAGCTATTTAGTAAACGGACTGCTTCTTATATAGCGCTTTTCTACTCTTTCTCAAAGCACTTTAAAAAACTTGCCTTATTCACCCATTCACACAAGCACTTTTTTCAACGCTTTTTCTACATAAGTGCATCTAACATTCACACTCCGATGGATGATTTGTGGATATTGCCCAAGGATATTTGGCATGCAGACACTAGCAGCCAGGGATCAAACCACCGACATTCCAACTAGCAGATGATCTGCTCTACCCCCTGAGCTACACAAACAATTAGCCACAACAAGATGTATGTTTGACAAGAAGTATGTTTGAAAGAGTAAAGGTGAGAAGACTGCAGCAACTGTCAAGCATGGTGGTGGTAACACAATGCTTTGGGGCTGTTCTGCTGCTAGCGGTACTGGTATATTGCAAAAAGTGGATGGCATAATGAAAGAAGAGGACAGGCAACCACTAGATCGTTAAAACTAACCAATGGGACAATGATCCCAAGCACACTTTTAAACTGGTTTTGGACTGGATACAGCGGGGATTGATTGGACAGGAAGTTATTCTAAGCTAATTATTCAATAGCATTGCTAGCCGCATGTTCCTGGTGAGATACACTGGACCACAGTGTGGAGTGTGCTACTCACGGCTGCACCCCAATCTGTCGCAGGTGGTAGAAGAGCTGCGGCAGGTGGGTCTGAAGCAGCCGCTCGAACTGCAGGCACAAAGACAGTATACCCTGCAGGAGCACACGAGAAACCACATCAAGTACACACATGAAGACAGAAGAAGAGAACGTTTGGATGTTGACTTTTAGCAAACACAAAATCTTACCGAGGGGTGGGAGGAAATGGAGTGCAGTCTGAAGAAGTATCGGATGTACATTTCCCTGAATACGTTGTACAGTTTGGAAGGCTCATTGTACAAGAAACACAAAGGCGCAACTGTGGGAGAAATTCAAATACACACTCCCTGTCACATCCTGCTTATACTGTCTCACTTCTGGAAAAAGCAGCAAGAGTGCCGCTCATAATCACAAACATACTCACCATACATTGAAAAGCCATGAAAAGGAATCACACCTGTTCAAAAAAGATATGCAAGTCAGTAAATTTCTTACACATAAACATCAGTTAGGTTTTCAGCGTGACAAGCCATATTGACTTTAGACTCCAGGTAAACTTTTTTTGTCTGAATGTGTGAATAATTGTGTAAATGCTGTGCTTCTGCCCCCATACCGCCTGTGATGATATAAGATTTTCAATCTAATGTGAAGAAAAGCATTCGGTGATGATAATATTAAACTATATAGAGATGGTTTGATAAACAAATGGCGCCAATCGTCTTTATTTTCATGGATTTATAGGTTAGAGATCAGGGCAATGTGAGCCTAGCTGCCATACTAAATAAGAGTACACACCGTTGCCAGAATGTAGAACACTGACAAAGTATATAAGGAAGTTTAAACATCCAAAAGTACTTTGTATTTCACTTCAATTCCTAATAACACAAACAGTAAAAAAACACAAAAACTGATGAACACATCACTGGTAAACTCCTAAACACACTACAGTGGTCTCTCTCTATAACGCGGTTCACCATTCGCGGTCTCGCTGTTTCGCAGATTTGTTTTGATGCTTTTTTTTGTAGTACAGCGCATTGTGTTCTGTGTCCTGATTGGCTGTAGACCATTGTGACTCAATCTCATGCTGTGTCTCCTGTCCAGTACAGAATGCGTTCAGCTTGTCAAATTTAAATAAATCTTCGATCTCTAGCAGTGTGACTCTGAAGTGCTGCACTGTATGTTTGTAAGTTTTCTCCCCAACAAACACAACACATGTCGATGAAACATTTTGCACCATCAAAGGCAGCCGCAGGTGTGTTTGGTTTCATTCTTTGTAAGACAGAAGGTTTGAACTTTGAGTGTTTAAACAAGTGAGAAAAGTGTGAACATGTTCATGCCTGTTTGAGGAAAAGTGTATAAAGTGTGTAGTGAGGGGTTTTACAGCCTTAAAACATCTATAATAACTGTAAAAAATAAAGTTGGCTACTTCGCAGATTTCACCTATCGCGGGTTATTTTTGGAACATAACTCCCACGATAAACGAGGGACCACTGTACTCAGTTTGTACAAAATATCATGGAGGAATACGCTGGAAATAGCAGATCCATGTTGCAGTGCTTAACATAATCGGCTTAGGTCTCAATCACAGGGAGGCCAAGAGACCAGTTGGCAACCATGTGGCAACTACTGGACACTAGGGAAAAATGTGTGTATTCAATAGCTATTTGTGAGTGGCTGCTGGCAGCGAAAACAATTTCATTGGCTGAATGCAGGCCTAGAGACCGGTCATGACCCATGACAACCACTGGTTGTTATGTGAAACTGTGTATTCTGCAACCAGTTGCAGAGTGGTAGCTATAGGAAAGTTAATCTCATTAGCGAAGCCATCTTACTTTTCTCTAATTTAACATGTAGATGAGCTGAGTCTGCAGTGAGGTAGTGACTTAAAGGAAGAAGTGTAATAAAATACATTTAGGCATGGCTGGGTTGTTTAGCATATTATTACATGTACATTTTGTAACATTATATCATATTTTCACTTGTAATTCTTGCTGTTATCTTTACTACAGGTATATGTTGAATTCCCGTTTTCAGTTATTACTTTTTTATTCTTCTAGTTAATCACTCCCTCAATAGATATTTGGCCCGTTACATAAAATATTGCTGAACAGAGAAATAACACTACCAGAACATGTGAAATAATATTAAAGCTCACCGTTGGGAGGATAAACAACAGCACACTCCTCATCTCCCACTTTCCCTGTGAGACAGACAAGCAATGACATTAGCTTCTAATCTTTTAGTCATTTTAACCACATGCAAGGCTTATCATGGAAATAAAAAATTGTAGCAGCTACCAAAGAGATTTTGACTTTCTTGAAAATAAAATCACCAGGATTTTAGTGAAAATACATTTAACAGTGTTTTGATTTGTTTTTCCAATAATGGCATTTATTCAAATGACCTGGAAAATACAGACTCCTGACCATACAGACATGCTCACCCCTCTGCATCCCACACTCGTCTTAGGTCAGGTTCAAAGAAATAAACACAGCTAACATGCAAAGTCATCGGTGTATGAGAACCCATGTTATACGTGTGAAGGGGCATTCCTCTGGCCTCGTGCCATGAAGAGATGCGTAACTGTGTATATTTGTCCTTAGCTAATAATCTCACCTTGGATGTATGACTTGGGAGGTGTGGCACTGTTGTATTTGAAGTGCTCCAGGACGGCCGTGTCACGGGAGAAACACAACAACACCTGGGAGGACAAACACACGGAGTCAGACACATTTTCATGAACTGATTAAAAATGATGGTATCAGATAGTGGATTTAAGGTTTGCGATGCTTAAATTTCATGAGGGATGTATATAGGATATGTTCCTAATATGTAACAGTATCCCCCGCCTGACAACCGGGGATAAAACAGACAGCAGTTAATACTCTTATCTGCTCTGTGCTGGTGATGGCCTTGAGTGGCCCTGATTCCTCTTGGGTAAGAAATCTATTAAAGCAGAACATCTGGGGTTAGGGTTTCAGGATGTACTGAAGCAGGCAGTTACCGAGCCTTAAGTGGCTGCTTGTTTCACAAAAGGACCGTATGAGTTAGAGATCTTTCCATTACAGTCCAACTTCTGTATATTTCTGCGAACAAATTTCATTTCCTCTAGCCACTTAAGCTGAATTACATCAGCGCGGAAAAATAATCTCTAGAGAAAAGATGAAACCAGAAATTCGTACAGTTAACTTAAGACTGAAGGCGGATGAGGACTGCAGCAAATCGTGAGTTTGCTTGACCTTTGAGATTATTTGATGGGATGTCACTGTGGGACTACTTCTCAGGTCTAATTCAAATGCATTTTAGCCATCTTTAACCCTCTAATGCCAAGTCTATCACATTAGATGATATGAGTTTTGTGAGTTTTTGAGACTTCTATATAATCAACTTTCATACCCTCACCATTTCTACACACAGACAATAAAGCAGTCTTATCAATGCAGTCACATTGTATGACTAGAACAGTGCTGTGGTGGAAAGTCTTTGACTGAAGCATAAAAAAAGATCCAAACTCAAATCAAGACAGTTACATTTTTGTATTAAATGTCGATTTAATGACTTTAACAATGTCACGTGAATATATGTTTATCCAAAAGACCTGATCTGGATTTTTCCAGACATATAAAGTTCTGTACAAATGTCTCGAGACAACACTCACTTCTTTATATCTTACAATGGAAAAGGGAAATAGTTGCACTGATTTACTGAACCTCCAAATATACATGGAAATACAGTATATGAAGGAAAAACAGAGTTTGGTATGACTTTATTCTTCAACACAGCCTGAACTCTGAGCTTTCTTGTTGTTTAAGTATGTCAAGTTTCTGGGGCTGTGGACCCAGCGTTTTAAGTTTTAGTTTATTTTGATGTTTATGTTTAAGTTCATTAGGTTAGCTAAGTTCATTTGTTTAGTAGTAGTAGTAGTATTTATTTATTGTCATTGTCGGAACAATGAAATTGCGTTTGGGGCTTCCATACAACCCAAAAAAAAGAAGAAAATAATAAATACCCCTTAAAACCCAAGTGTACATATTTAACCCAGTGTGACTCCAATGCAATAAGACAATCCTTAGCAATAACATCAGAACATGACACGTAATGTTCGTAGAAATTCAGACAGAGACCTGAGAAAACATGACAGAGTACAACAATGCAACCCATTCAATATTATTGTACTGTGAGATATGATATCAGATATGATAGTTATCTATTTAAGAAAGAGGGGGGGGGGGGGGGGGGGGGGGGGGCAGGAGGGGGAAGAGAATAAAGATATGATGCACCAATGCAGACCAGTTCATTGCTATTAAGAAGTTGGATATGGTTATTGTCCGTGAGAGGGGGGCAGAGAGTTCAGGAGCCTCACAGCCTGTGGATACAGGCTGTTGGCCAGTCTGGATGTTCTGGCCTGTATACACCTGTACCTTCTCCCTGAGGGCAGCAGATGGAAAAGGTGGCGCGCAGGGTGATGTTGGTCCCGCAGGATACTGTGCACCCTCCTCAGACAGCGAGTGGGGAAGATATTACTGATCTCTGGCAGACTTGTTCCAATAATTCTGCCAGCTTCTTTCACCACCCGCTGGAGTGCTTGCTGATCGGCTTTGGTGCAGCTGGGGAACCACACTAGAAATCCATACGTCAGAACGCTGCTGATGGCACAGTTGTAGAAGTTCAACATCAGAGATCTGGGTATGTGTGCGCTCCGCAGTCTCCTCAGGTAGTAGAGGCGCTGTTGGGCCTTCCGTGCAACTGAGGTGATATGGTTGCCCCAGGACAGGTCCTCGGTCACAGTTACCCCCAAGAATTTAAAACTGCTCACCCTCTCCACCGCCTCACTGCCAATGAAGAGAGGCAGATGGTTGTTATGACCCTTCTTCCGGAAATCTACAATGATCTCCTTGGTCTTTTTGGTGTTTATTAGATTCCTTGTGTTTTCTACCCCTGTATCTAAGTTTCCCTCACCATTTATGTTTCATGCCATGTGTTGTATGTTACCAAGTTTGTGTTGCAATGTCTGAGTTCCATGCTGTTTCCTGTTTTATTGTGAAGGTCCCTGTCCTATGTGCAGTGCATCTAGTTTTGCTTCCCCTTGTCTCATTAGGTTTGATTTGTCCCATCTGTGTTCCCACCTAGGGCTGCTCGATTATGGCAAAAATGATAATCACGATTATTTTCACTGAAATTGAGATCACGATTATTTGACGATATTTATTTAACCCTTTAAGACCTACTATAGAACCAAGTCCACCAGAGCTTATATTATTTTTATTTATTTTTTTTACATGCTGTAGTGCCATTTATGGGAGCATTTCAAGTTGCTATACATCAATACAACTGTTATAGCCCATATTTTAATAATATGTATGCATTAAGTGCATAGTAATTACATAAATTGCAAAAAAGTGCAATAAACTACAAAAAAATTTGAAAATCGCTTTTGTTTTGTTTACATATATTTCTACTTGGAGAAGTTTAAGAGGTTTATCCCTCAAAACTTTAAATACAAAAAAGTTGCAAAAAATAGTTTCCCACCACAGGAAATTTATTTTGAGTGTCTTCATAGTTTTATTTTGGAGATACAGCAATTTTTATATACTGCAGGAAAAACAAAAAACAATCCTATGATGCAAATTTGCAAAGAAAACAGCATGTGCATCATTTCACTGTGGGAAGTGTTACGAACAGCTGATAGGAACGGCAAAGCGTGTTTCTGGAATATTATGTTTTTGTTCCTGCAAGCGCTTTTTATGCAGTTTTTGCAAAGCTATATGTGGAACGAAACCGTGACCGAGGACAAGCTGATGGCATCAGATGTAAGTACAACTCCTCCGGTTTCATATGCAAAACAAATTATTGCGCTAGCTTACGCGGTTCAGGTGCTACAGGGATTTAAAAATAGTTACGCAAAACGGAGCGTGCTGCTCTGACCGGCTTTAAATGGTTAACAATGACTTTAAAAAAAATAATATAAAATAGTGTGCAACACCACTGAAGTTTTTTTTTTTTTAAACTCTTTTCAACCAACGGCAGTCACTCTCCAAATAACTTCTGCTTAGCTTTCCGAGCTTCCCTCGGGTCCTCTTAATCAGCGGTCTCCACCCTTTTTTGCGCCACGGACCGGTTTATGCCCGACAATATTTTCACGGACCGGCCTTTAAGGTGTCGCGGATAAATGAGGGAGGGGCTAATAATCGGCTCAGTCATTTTTAATGATCGTTGAAAGCCCAGATCGTAATCGTGATTAAAATTCGATTAATTGAGCAGCCCTATTCCCACCTGTTCCCCATCCCTTTGTTATCTCTCTGTGTACTTAAGTCCTCCTTTGTTTGGGGTCAGGTTGTCTGTTGTTCACGTCATGGTTCCATGTTTCAGGTATTGTTGCATCCAGGCCAAGTTTCATGTTGAGGGTTTTTTCATGCTTATTTTTAGTTCACCAAGTTTAGGTTAATGTTGGTTTTGCTTCAGTTTGCCCTTTGTTTGTACCTTTGTTACCTGCCTCATTAAACGACTGTGACAAAGTAGACTACAGGAATAGTTCTCGAGACATCTTGAAGGACATTCAAAGCTCTTCTTTGGAAGTTTCTGCCTTTCGTTCTGTTCTCTGTCGAGATGATGCCACACTGCTTCAATAATGTTCAGTTCCAGTCTCTGGGCAGACTAATCCAAGACTGACAGTGTTTCATTGTGTGGCTTTTTTATAATATGGCATAACATTTCTGGAAAACTCTAAACTTCTGCTTACGTAGCTGCTCAAGAGCAACAATACGTGGATTATTTCAGTGCCTAGTGAGTTTAACATTAGTCAACATTGACAGGAATACTGTAGCTTTGTTCATGTACGTATGTGTTCGTCGGTTTAGCATTAGGGAGCATGATGGGCAAACAGTCGCTGAATAAACCGGTTGCCCAGTACATGCAAGTGTTTATCAGCTGAGCACTAAAGGGAAACCGAGCAGTGAGTGCCAGTGAAGCTATTAATACAAGGTCGTATCCGCATCTGGGCTGAACAAGTAAGGCAGATAAAGATGAGCGTTGCTATTAAGTGACAATTAGCTAAAACGAGTTTTAATGTTTGGGGCAATCGGTTTCTGGGTGACGTAGAAGCTCTTATCTCACAGGAATATGGAAGACACAACAGTGACTTTGTTTAATCTGCAACAGTGTAAACAACTGAACTGTACAACAAAATAAGTGTAACAAATTGATAAGGGAGGCCACGGGCAGGTTTCAAGCCTTTAACTCTGTTGATAGAAGTTAGAAACATGTCAACAGATACAAAGTTTTAACTATGCTGAAATGCTAAACAGTAACAAGTTCCAAGCAAGCACTTCATTAATATTTGAGCTCAGGTCACAACATTTTTTGAAACACAACTCCTGGTGTGGTAAGTAAACTGAGAAGAGAGCCTACCTGATAGAGGAAATCTTCAAACACAAAGTAGTAGTCGTCATTACTGGCGGTGAGCTTCACATCCTGTCGGAGAGGACGTTTTGAAATTACAATGATCTCAGAATGACGTAACGTTACAGATTATTGATGAGCACAGTGACAATGTAACTTACCTTATAGATAAGGTTGTCCACCAGCAGGTTATGCTGTATGACTCCTGCCTTTAACTGTTCATAATGCATCACATCCTGAAACAGCAGAGAGCCAACAGGTTTAATGTCAACTTTCAGGCGGTTTCACATTCAGAATCCATAAATCGCATCGCAAACGTAACAGGAATATTCCCCCCCATTTATTATTTAAAATATACCTCACTCTCTTTAACAGATCCCTCTAAGTCAAATTTATGCACCTTCTCTGTCTGTGACTACAGCAGGTTTGAACGAGGCTTCACGCAGAGGTGACGTGTTTCCGACCGCATGGTTAAAATCAAGCGCGCCTCCGGTTTGAGACAGGTTATCATAAATGAACCAAAGAAAGAGCATCTACACGATGATCGGCAGTGAACTGAGAGCAAAAACAGACGTTTCTGTGATTCTGACAGCTGAGCGAGGACACAGAAAGCACTGTGGTAATATGGACAGCGTCAGCAAAAGATAGCTCCGACAACTTCTGCTAAAATACTTCAAGTTTATATCTCCTGCTGGTATGGAGTGGAAACATGGGTCACAGCAGTTCACTTTACAGGTTAGATTCGTGGATAGTGAAATAGATCTGAATTGGACACCACTCTACAAAACTTTAAAAATAAAAGATAAAAAAATAAGAAATATCCCACTGTGTTAAATCAGGTGTAAAATGGCAAACTGTGTGATACAATAGGATCACAAAAAGAGTGCATGTTTATGACCAGCACTCAGGAAGCTGAGGATCCTTATTCAGAAGTAGGGATGCAGCCTGGCTCTTACTACAAAGTCCTGCTGTTTATAGAGTCTGTATTTACGCTGCTGAATCAAAGTGTGTTGTGTATACCGGTTTGTTTTGTTGTAAATAAATAATAAACTTTGATGTTTTATGGTGATGTCAGCCTGCTGTGGCGTCACCTCGTAGAGCGTCATATTGAAAAAATAAGCTCTCTCTGTGCCCCATCATATGATATATTAATCAATAGTGTTGAGTAGTGTTAGCGCTCAAGATCAATTTTGACCTTGGTCAAATGTTTAGCCCACCTAGGTACTCATGTCCGCCAAGGCCCAATATATTGTTGTGAAGATGATCCAAAAAACACTGTGGGTAATACAAAGTTTTTACTCTGACCTTTAGGGTCGAGCTGTTATTGGCATCTACTAGGGATGCACCGATACCGGTATCGGGTATCGGCCTCGATACCACATTTTCTAAAGTACTCGTTAAAAGTCCCCCAATACCAAGGACCGATACCACGGTCTGAGACCTGCCTATGTTTGAGCGGCATGTAAGGGGTTAATCAAAGGCCCCGAGTGCCCGCCCCCAGGCCCCGGCTGCAGCTCAGAGCGGGGAGAAAGCGAGGCGAGACATATCAGCTGTGTGGAACTATTTCAAAGTGAACGAAGACGCGAAAACAAAGGCGGACTGCAAATTGTGCTCAGCGAAATTGTCCAGAGGAGGCTCTAAAGGTAGCGCATTTAACACAAGTAATTTAATCAAGCACCTAAAATCCCAACACAACAACGAGTACAAAGAGTTTACCCACGCTTATTAGCACAGAGGAGCATAGCTGATGCTATAGCAGTGGGACAGAAAATAGTTGGGCATTTTAAACATTCCGCTTTAGCCTACTCCCGCCTCGAGGACATTCAGGGACAGCTCAACCAGCCAATAAAGAGACTGCAGCAGGACGTACAGACGCACTGGAACAGCACGTATTACATGCTCCAGTCCCTCATTGAGCAAAAGCAAGTGCTGGGCGTGTATGTGTCCGAGCACGAACTCCCTGACTATCTCACCGCTCACCAATGGGCTCTTATGGAGACGACTGTTGCCATCCTCGCCCCCTTTGAGGAACTAACTAAAAAAGTGAGCAGCTACGACGCACTAGCCTCTGATGTCATCCCAGCTGTGACTGTGCTAGTGAGACTTCTAAACAGAGAAACAGACGAACAAATGTAAAATTAAATTTTGTTTTTTTATAATTACACTGAACAAAAATATAAACGCAACACTTTTGTTTTTGCTCCCATTCCCCATGGGATGGACGTAGAGACCTAAAATTCATTCCAGATACACAATATAACCATCCCTCCCAAACAGTGGTCACAAATCAGTCCAAATGTGTGGTAGTGGGCACATCTGCTATATTGAAATAATCCATCCCACCTCACAGGTGTGCCACATCAGGATGCTGATCTGACATCATGAGTAGTGCACAGGTGTACCTCAGACTGCCCACAACAAAAGGCCACCCTGGAATGTGCAGTTTTGTCTCACAGCAAAATGCCACAGATGCCACAAGCAATGAGGGAGCGTGCAATTGGCATGCTGACAGCAGGAATGTCAACCAGATCTGTCGCCCGTGCATTGAATGTTCATTTCTCAACCATAAGCCGTCTCCACAGGCGTTTCAGAGAATATGGCAGCACATCCAACCGGCCTCACAACCGCAGACCTCGTGTAACCACACCAGCCCAGGACCTCCACATCCAGCAGGTTCACCTCCAAGATCGTCTGAGACCAGCCACCCAGACAGCTGCTGGAACAATTGGTTTGCACAACCAAACAATTTCTGCACAAACTGTCAGAAACCGTCTCAGGGACGCTCAACTGCATGCCCGTCGTCCTCATCGGGGTCTTGACCTGACTCCAGCTCGTCGCCGTAACAGACTTGTGTGGGCAAATGCTCACATTCGATGGCGTCTGGCACGTTGGAGAGGTGTGCGCTTCACGGATGAATCATGGTTCACATTGTTCAGGGCAGATGGCAGCTGAGAATGTCCCAGTTCTTGCATGGCCAGCATACTCACCGGACATGTCACCCATTGAGCATGTTCGGGATGTGCTTGACCGGCGTATACGACAGCGTGTACCAGTTCCCACGAATATCCAACAACCTCGCACAGCCATTGAAGTGGAGTGGACCAACATTCCACAGGCCACAATTGACAATCTGATAGACTCCATGCGACGATGTGTTGCACTGCATGAGGCAAATGGTGGTCACACCAGATACTGACCGGTTCTGGGTCCCCAGACCCCCAATAGCGCAAAAAACTGCACATTCCAGGGTGGCCTTTTGTTGTGGGCAGTCTGAGGTACACCTGTGCACTACTCATGATGTCAGATCAGCATCCTGATGTGGCACACCTGTGAGGTGGGATGGATTATCTCAATATAGCAGATGTGCCCACTACCACACATTTGGACTGATTTGTGACCACTGTTTGGGAGGGATGGTTATATTGTGTATCTGGAATGAATTTTAGGTCTCTACGTCCATCCCATGGGGAATGGGAGCAGTAACAAAGGTGTTGCGTTTATATTTTTGTTCAGTGTATTTATTCTGTAATATGTTGCATACAACATGCTTTTCATTTTAAATAAATGTTCTTAATTCCAAACTAGTCCCTTGTTTGTTTGTTTTTTGTTAAATTGTAGGACTAAAGCTGTTACCTGCAAATTTAAATCATGTTTTTATTAAGTACTCGGTATCGGTATCGACGAGTACTGAAATGCAAGTACTCGTACTCGTTTCCAAAAAAGTAGTATCGGTGCATCCCTAGCATCTACCCTCACACAAAATTTGAAAATTATACCTTGAAAACTTTGAACGTTAGACTGCTAACAAACAGACAAAACAAACAAACTGATTGCACACTTCCTCCCTTCAGGGGAAGAACAAGGTGCTGGAAACATTGCCCAGAGATTTAAGTCCAAAGTAACATGACAGCACCACGCAGCTCACCAGCACATCCCAAAGGTGCTCTATTAAACTGAGATCTGGTGACTGTAGAGTTGCTTTTGTCTTCCTGTCAGCTCAAAGCAGTCTGTCCATTCTCCGCTGACATCCAAAGGCAGAGAACTGCCACTCACTTGATATTTTCTCTTTTTCAGACAAATTCTTCCACATCCTAGCGATGATTGTGTGGGGAAACTCCTAGAAAATCATCAGTTTCTGAAATAATCAGACCAGCTCATCATCAGGCACCAACAACCATGCAACATTTAAAATGACAGCCTTCTCCCTCATTCTGAGCCTTGGTCTGACATCAGTTCATCTCGACCACATCTGCTGCCTAAATGCATTGAGCTGTTGCCGTGTGATTGGCAGAAATGAAAGAGATTCGAGATTTACACAAGTTGAACAGGTGTGCCTATTAAAATGGCCTGTAAATGTCTATATTTCAGCATCAATGACACCTCCACAGTTGTGCATGTGTGCCATTTGCGCTAAATGCGCCGCCACACCATCGCAGATCTTGTTAACAACTGTTTACAATGCCAATGTGTACTCTTCTTCAGTTACATATAAGATTTAAATGATTTGCACTTTGCATTATTTAGTTTAATTACACCGTGTCCCAAACTTGTTTTCGAAATTAGATTGAGACTATTTAACATTTATCAAAGCAACACCCAAGTCATTTGACTGAAGAGATTACAGTCTTCATATTAGATCTACTGAAAGATAATTCTAATTCATAATATACACAATGCAGACAATTTTGCACCAGCCACATTTATCCTGTCTGTAACTAACCAACTGTGACTGTTTAATGTGTTTGCCCTTGTGGTATCCAAAGCCGTGCTAACGCTCTCCAGACCTCAGCCGGTTTGCCCACATAGCTCTCTCTAACGAATCAATCTCTTAATCACAAGCATTGTTTTTGCAACTTGCCACCAACATGAGACTCTGGATTGCAGCGTTTACACAGACCTCTGCCACACACACAGGGAGCCACACTGTTTGTGCTAACTGTGCTACACCCCCCAGCATCTGATTATGTTAACGTTTCTACAAACAGTCGCAGCGAGCCGATAAGCAGCACACCAGCGAATGCACAGATTGTCTAGTGTAGAAATTGCAGTTCAGTTGGTGTTATACATCATGTGTTGGTTTTTAGTGCACGGTATAAATGCAAGGATGCAAAGTGTTTAATCCTGGTGCCGTTCTCCAGGGAAACGAATACACCTGAGGTCCAATGGCCCCTCAGCTCCAAACCGTTAAGCGTGAATATGGATGCAGCTGAAAATTTCCCCTTGTAGTAAACATGCCCTCTGGGAATCACTGCAGCTGTGTGTGCACGGCTGCTCTACAGCAAACACAGCCAGCTGACGGTGGCCACCAGAGTGCAACTCGGCCATGTGTGTGTGCACAGTGTACTATACCTGTGGCTGGTTCGTGGCGTTAAGGATGAGGGCCCACAGGTCTGCCCGGAGCCCGGTGGGGCAGCCCTGCCTGCTGTACTGCTGTGCTGCTGCGCTATCCTCCTCCATAACCACTACACAAGAGACATGAAGACAAAACAGAGAATGGGTGCATAGCACAGCTGTTATTCACCTTAGGACCAGGCTTCCTTCACCTGGCAATTCCCCACGTAACATTCAGAAAGAGGGTTTAAAAAAAAGTTCCCAAAATGTTAAACTTCTCTCAGTAATTCATGAAGTGAAAAAAAAATATCACAAAAATCTGCTTCTGAACCCTGATGATAAAACATTTGATTATTAAGAAGTCAGTGTTTTTGTCTGGTTAACTGTGACAAATTTCTGACATTTGACAGACTAAATGACAGATGAATTCAAGAAATAATAATGGATTACATAAAAAAATTAGTCATATTCCAGAAGCGAGAATTTCAAATGATGTATTCTTCTTCTACACAGGAGTTGGATTTGTGTCGGTATTTGTAATTGCTGTAAGAGTACGTCTTAACGTTCAATGTAAATACACGAATGTTATTTGTGGCCAAGCCCAAACCATCACAACTCCACCATCGTGCTGACAGATGTTATGAGGCGTTTGTGCCGATATGCTGTCTAAATATCTGCAAGTTGGTCTCGTCTGTCCAAAGCACATTGTTCCATAAGTTTGTTTAGATGCACCTTTACAAACCTAAGCCGTGCTGATATGTTCTTTTTATAGAGAAGAGGATTTCTCCAGTTATTTGCAGCCTTGGGGCGTCCACTCCTGGGAAGCTCTCCTGCTGTCACGAATGTTTTCCACTTGTGAATAATCTTTCTCACTGCTGAATGATGGACTTCAGATTGTTTGGAAATGACTTAGTTACTGTTAAATAATGACACAGTGTAATATGTGCTGTTGTGCTGTATTTAAATTCATTCAAGTCCTCCTAAGGACCAGAAGATACGTTCTAGTCCTCATACCTAAAACCTTAGAATTAAAAGAGGGTCTACTTTCTTTTTCAATTGGCTATATAAAGGTAAAACAGTAGACTGGAGGAAGAACACATGTATGTATATGAACAACTGGAGGAGAAAAGAGTGGCAGGCCTAAAAAAACAAAACAACTAAAGCAGATGAAAAGTATCTGAAAGTCATGTCCTTAAAGAGCTTGAAGAAATCTTGAATAAAGCAAAGACCTGACATAGGACGTTCCTATTGTCCTAGCAAAAACAAATAAATGAAGGGTGGCTCACGACTGTATACAAGATATTCAAAATATTCAACATTTATTGAGAATTCTGCAAGAATCCTCGACAAGTAGCACAAAAATGAAAAGACTGAGTGTGGAGGATGTTTTTCTCCTCAAAAAAATGTATAAACATCAAAAATATTAACAAAGACATTCCCATAAATTCTGCGTAGCTTTCCAAGAAATCACTCAGGCGCATGCTGGAAACAAACTCTTGAACTTCCCCATTCTGCCCTAAATCTCTGTTGTGACAGGAGCCAAAAACACACAGCTCTTGACTTAAGGTGCTGGTCAGTCATAACATAAACGAACACGCTCCTCGTTTCCTACATTTCGTATTCGAGTGCACTTACTGCTTCGTCTGGACCACGAGGCGCAGCTTAGGCACAGAGGCGAACGGTAGATCGAGGGTCGTGGTTGTGTAAATAAACTACTGCCTGTGTTTGTAAGACTCTTGTTGGCTGATATCTGATTTGGCCGTCATACAGGTGGCGTTGTTACAGAGCAACGAGCTAACAGTTAAAGTGTTACCAATCTGAATGCTCGTGCTTCCACTCAGAGGCGGCAGTCATTCACTGACTCACACAAATACTTCCCGTTAGAGGTGGGCGCATCGATCCAATTATCGATATTGTTGATGCAACGCTGGCATTGGTACTGGATCAGTACTACTGAGATAGGATGGATACATGGTTTCCTTTAGAGACAGACGCAGGTTGTAGGCTAAAAGTATCAATATTAGTAGTGGCAGTACTAGCCCTGTATTTTCTCTTGGTATTGGATCAGTACCAAAACATACAATATCTCACAGCACTACTTCTCAGTACTCTTTCTGCATCACACTTTCTGCTTGTAACACTTGTGCCTATTTTGGGGCTTCCATAAATGGGTCACAGTTGATATAATTAGATTCGTTTTGAAAAGATCTCCATAAAAAGGCTCTTAAATACAAAAATTAGAAACAAGACTGTCTGCTCATCAAGTTTCTGTCTTATTTGGAGTTATCCTTTAGAAGTCTTAAAAAATGACGAGGTAATGACATTCCTGGTTGCCTCTGTTAGGACACTTAAGCTGCTACATATTTGTACTTAGCATAGAGGAATGTATGGGCAAAAATGGCATTCAAAGCAAATATCCTTGATTTTTGTTGTTTTCTTAAGAGAAATTTCATGTTATATTCATTGAAAGGACATGTATTTCCTTCCTTCCCTTCCCAAAAGACAAACAAACTGGTACATTCTTGACCAATAGGATGTGGATTTACACTACATTGCCAAAAGTATTCGCTTGTCTGCCTTCACGCGCA
This sequence comes from Diplotaxodon limnothrissa, assembly GCF_057381915.1. Classification (NCBI taxonomy): domain Eukaryota; kingdom Metazoa; phylum Chordata; class Actinopteri; order Cichliformes; family Cichlidae; genus Diplotaxodon; species Diplotaxodon limnothrissa. The sequence goes on along the minus strand of NC_140598.1, from coordinate 51,194,683 downwards.
TAAATGAACTTTGAGGGTCATCCCATCTTAGTCGATGTGGTTTAATATGATGCCGGTCCACCCATTGCAGCTTCAACTCTTCTGGGAAAACCTTTCGAAGGTTTAGGAGTGTTTATGGAAATTTTTCACCATTCTTCCAGAAGCACATTTGGAGGTCAGACACGCCTTCACTCTAATTCATCCAAAAAGGTGTTCTATTGGGTTGAGGTCAGGACTTTGTGCAGGCCGGTCAAGTTGTTCCACACCAAACTCACTTATCCATGTCTTTATGGACCTTGCTTTGTGCACTGGTGTGCAGTCATGTTGGAACAGGAAGGGACCATCCCCGACTGTTCACACAAAGTTGGCAGCGTGAACTTGTCTAAAATGACCCCTCCACCAATCGTCCATCCGATTGCCAGACAAATAAGGTTCAGTCACACCACATTGACGTTACACCACTTCATCTGACTCTTTGCATTGCACTTAGTGACGTCAGGCTTGGATGCAGCTGCTGAGCCATAGAAACCCATTCCACGAAGCTCTCTACGCACAGTTCTTGACCTAATCAAAGGCCGCATGAAGTTTGTTGGTCCGTCACTATTGATTCTGCAAAAGTGGGCGACCTCAGCGCACTATACACCTCAACCTAGGTGAGGTGTATAGTGCGCCTAGGTGCTTGATTTTATACACATGTGGTCATGGAAGTGTTCATTAGAACACCTGAATGCAGTCATTTTGGATGGGTGAGTAAATACTTTTGGTAATTTAGTGTACAATGAACAAAATCTCATGAAGAAAATAGAGCTCAACAAAGCATTTCCACAAAAAAAAAAAAAAAAAAAGGAATAAAAACAAGAACCAAACACTGACCTTTTTTTCCGATTTGCACATACTCGTTTTCAAACAAGTCTGTACAGGAACGAGAAAGAAAGCACAGATCCATCAGTGGTGCTATCTGCTCGATTTACAAACAGACATGCTGGATTCTATTTCAAGCCTGAACACCAAAGTGTAACAATGTCGATATGTGGCCTTCACCGAGATGTTGTTTGAGAAATCCCAGACGGCCCTTGTGGCACAAGAAAGGAACAAGGACTGATATGAAGTCCCTGTGGTATATACACCATTAAAGCTCTCTGTTCATTAGGTAAACACATTTATTCTAGAGTATTCTTTCTTAATCACAACCAGAAATGTGTTTAGGTCTGGTATTAAAATGCTGCTGAGTGATAATTAAAATTGTTATGATCTAAGCTTGCCTACAAATTATGTATTTTATAGGACAAAAAGTCCTCTGAAAGTTTTTAAAACTAATGAGCCTCTGATTCTGCCAAACGGCTGACACAGCGCTGTAACAGGGAGCTTCTTTTCTTGATGGTTAGATGAAAACAATGATGGCACTCTCACATATGTATGCCATAAACTTACAAAACTCTACAACCACCAGCATGTTATCGTTACAGTTTGAACATGTCTTTTAGGGCATGATAACTACCAAGCTAAGTATCTGCTATCAGCCTTCTCATCCTTCTCCTTCCAAGAAAGGAGTAATACCTGGATGGATGAGTGCGTGGTCATCAATCCCCATCTGTCCACTGGTCAGGTTCAGCTCTGAGTAGGCCTCTCTCTGAGAGTTTAACACAACAGACACAAAACGCATGAATAAATGTACAATCTATTCTTCTTTCAGTTCAAAGAATACACTTCTACCTCAACACAATGCAAGACGTTTTTATTAATAAACACAAAACGTTAAAGAAAAAGAAATATATTAAGAGACATTATTAAGACACCCATGACTTCTTCATATTTTGCTTATAAGGCATGAGTGACGAGTTATGAAAATAAGTGATAAACAACACAGCTATTAGTCAGGATTTAATAGCTTGAACAGCAGCCAGGGAGTTTCACTGCTGCATAATGACAAAAAGCTATTTCCCCTTGTTCAGAGTTTGCTCTGGGCACCACTACCACTGAGCTACGAGGCCTCTCTGGGCGATACTGCTGTAGAATATCAGGGATATTCAGGTTGAGAAACAGCTAATAAGCCTTTAAACTGGCAGCCAGAGACTTAGGAATTGGAGTGATGTTAGCTATCCTTTGAATAAGCTGCTGGTGTCTGATCCCACTCACAAGGACAAGTTTTTCCAAATCCCTATGACCCACAAACATGTGAAGTGAAGTGGGGAGGAACACAGATCCCTACCAGGTGTGGGATGTCCCTGACATTGAGAGGAACCTGGATGAGTCCCCAGTGACTCCTGACGCTGATGTCCTCGCTGCTATCGTGGTTGGGGTTCCGCAAACCGATTAGGACCTGTTTAGACAGCATTTATGTAACATAATGGAGTTCAATCCTGATAATAGCAGTAAAAAAACAAGGCGAGGAATGTGCTTACTTCCAGAAAGTCTTTCGGAGCATAGACAGGCCTGAAGCGACTCAAATCTGCAGCGATATAAACACGTAAACAATCTTTACAATGTGTTATGTAACAGCAGTCAAAAAAGCCATTTCTTTGCGAACTTAATTTATCAACTTCAACTTAAACACACATCTATGCAAATTAAAGGCCAGCTCTAAGTGGAACTTCTGTCCACCGTCTTCATAGCACGGCAGTAAGTTCCAGTCCCGTGTCATCCTCAGAACAAGGCCACATTAAGGCTTTCGACGAGAGGAAGGGGTGCTGCTGGTTATCTCCCTACCAGGAGTCTGGACAGCTTCTAGATTCACGATCCAAAATGTTTACAGCCGAAGGACGGCACATCCTAAATGTTATTATACACCACTGAGCACTGATAGCACTGTTAGGACACGAGATTAGGGTGTTCTTTGTAAACGCGGTGGCCTGAAGTCAAAGTGGTACGTATCTTCTGACAACAATAAAAACTCTTTTTAAACAACAAAAATGAATTCATAGCACAGGCTCAGTCATCTATGGGGAGGCTTGGCAGCACAATTCCAGCGTGTGCTCTGCAAAAAGCTACATTGTGCTCTATGCAGATGTTACAGAGCCCGAGTGCCTTAGAAAGCCTTGGCTGCATTAGGCTTAGGAAGCAAACACGGAAGTAGCAGATCTGGTTTTGAGATGTGCTAAGCTGGCGATAAATACAGCAGCGCCTGAACGCATCAACACTAATCTATCATAAAAGGCAGATTGCTCGAGGCCAAATCTCCTGGGTAGTGTCTTGAGACCTGGTTCATCTGTGCCCATCTCGTTCCATTTGTTGGTGAGCTCCTTCTGCTCCGCCGCGGGCCTCTGTGGAGCAGGCGGAAAGACAAGATTTCAACAAACAAATGCCGCACATCCCGTCTTAAAAATGTCACGTCAGTATTGCGTTCGAAATAATAAGTCATAAATACAATCGTGCCTGTGCAGAAGCAAGCAGTAAAACTGATAAACAGACTCCAAACAACACAGTCTGGATATCGTCAGTTAAAAAAGCTGCTCGGGTTTAGCCGCAGCTCATAGCTCAGTTGGCTCAGGGTTAAAATGATGCAGGGTTTTTAATTTGTTCTATTTGCAACATCTCTAGAGAAGATGTTGCAAAATAAAAACAAAAAACCCTACAAACTAAAATCTATAAACTTGGCTGTGATTGTCAATGTTTTAGTTACCATGTGAGCCAGAGGCACTCCAAGCTCTGTGCTCATGCTGTTCAGGCTTTTGAGGACACGCTTCTCCCAGCTGGCCTGTGTAAGAGACACACACATGCGCACACCTTAGTGATTTAAAAGTGAATTTGGCAGACAAAAATGATAGGAGTCAGGGAGAAGCAGAGAAAGTGAGGAAATAAAAGCAGACGGGCCGACCTGTGCCTTGCGCATGTAGACCAGCGGCTCTTTGAGATGCTCCGGGGGAGCCGGGGGATGCCTCGGGGGCAGCTGGCTGGAATGAGCAAATGCAAGTAAGACAACGTTGCCGACTGACACACAAATAACACCACTGTGTTTTTTCACAAAACACTTACAGCTTTGGGGAAAATGAAGCCGGTCGTGGCACAAAGAGCATCTTATTTTGAAAAGAAACACAGCTGAAAGGAGGAAACTGTCAAACAAAAGGGAAATCTTACTTTTTTTCCCCTTTACAAAAAGCAGGCAGTCAGTCTCCATTAGAGCCCACAAATGGACACCAGATGAGTCAGAAGACATCTCCAAATGCACAAACCCCCCCCCCCCAGCTAAGCCTGCTTAGGGCATGCCGAATGATTCAAGGTCTCAGAGCGTTAAACAACGTTCACCCCAATCTAAACACCTATAAGAGCACATAGCGCCAGAAGAAGGAGCCATTAGTCACTGTTATATGTCACCCTCTCAAAGCAACGTATTAAGTCCTTGTTTCAGACTGAGCCTAAGGAGAGACAGTCCGGTGCTCTTCGAGATAAGTGAGTGCAGCACACGTTTCCGAGCTTTTTACGGAAGAGATAAAAAGGCCTCCAGCCAAACGGAGATTTCAGATAAAAAGAGTGCATAAATGTGGATAACAGTGGAGGGATTGTTAGTCTTTAACGTTCAGGGAACAATGGCTTTTTAGCTACAATTTCAGTGTTTAAAACCAAACATTTTTTTAAAGGTAAACCAATAACACTAAGAGGGAAAGGCAGAGGAGCCAAACTTGTGCAGGAGAGAGCAACATTTCTACCAAATTTTAAAAAAACCCCTGCATTAATCACCTTTAAATAGATAGTAGTGTACCAGCTTTTATATATTGTGTTATTATATTGTGCGTGTTGGATTTATGTGTAAACAAGGTGTAGAATGAGATGAATCTATAACATTAACGCAGTCTGATGTTGGGTTACGTAACCAGTCTCTTCCATGAAGCCGTGCCCGTGTTGTTGTGCACGCTCTGAGTCACTGCACGCTCCTGACCCCGTTCTCCCTCTGCTTCTGCAAGTAAACCTGGCTCCACTCACTCACACGTCTTCATTATTTCCAACTTATTTGGAAACTTTCTTTAAAAAAAGAAAAGAAAAAAGCAGCGACTTTCTGCACAAACCTTTGTCATGGTGCTGGACTTTATTGAGTTTCCTACTTGTTTCGATTTTGATCATTTCCCCACTGTCTCTTGGATTCTCTTTTTTCTTCACGACTTCTCTCATCTTTCGTGTAACTGCTTCCTGTTGTGTTTTGGTAATTGTTTGTCCTTGTGCGTCTTTCTCTGCCTTGACTTCTTGAGTTTGTCTTCCCTCTGACTCCCCGATGGTGTTTTGTCTTCATCTGCCTGACATCCTTCCTTTGTGACTGTCAGCCTCACCTTAATTTGATCCAACCTTGTCTCCTTCTATAATCAGCTCTCTGTTTACATTAAGTCTTATATAGATCATCTCTATCCCCCTAATGTGTTTCAAAGACTTCAAAGACTTTACCCGACTATTCTCGAAAACATTTGCTACTCTTCACAAAAGAAGGTTGCCATCAATTTGCACCTTGACCAGATGCGTTTTGTAGTCATCAACAAGCTTCAGGTATAATTCTGGCGGATATTTGATCGCTCTTCTTGGCACAACTGGTAGATTTCCTTTAAATTTCTTGGTTTCTTGGCTTTTAAGCGTAGTCCACAGATTTTCAGCAGTGTTGAGGTCAGATTTTTGGGAAGGCCATTCCAGCTATTTAACATTAGCTTGCTTTGTCCGCTCCAAAACCATGTGTTCTTAGGATCTTGCCCTGTTGGAAGACCCAGTTGTGTCCAGGTTTCAACCACGTTGTTGATTTCAGGTGAAGTTGGAGAATTTGGAGGTAGTCCTACTTTCTCATTATTCCATCCACTCTGTGATGGCAAAAACTTTTCTCCAGAAAGTATGTGGCCTGTCCACGCATGTAGCTGCTAATTTCAGTTGAACTTGAAGGTGAGCTCTAAGAGACTTTCCCAGCTTGTCTAAATCTACAATTCTCCTCCTCAAATCTTCACTGAGTTCCTTGGACTTTCCCAGTGTTCTGCGTATTGTTCAATCCATCGAATGGTGTCAAATAAATCCTTTTTGTGCTAGAAAGAGAAGTGACCGGTTGTAGTCGATCACAATCACTGGTTGACTACAATGATCAACCAGTGATCATTCGTTAATAGGCCTTGGGTTTGTCAAGTTAAAAGACACTGTAGAACCTTTAAGAGCACTTTTTAAAAGATTAAGTGAGTGTATGTACAGTGGGGCAAAAAAGTATTTAGTCAGCCACCGATTGTGCAAGTTCCCCCACCTAAAATGATGACAGTGGTCAGTAATTTGCACCAGAGGTACACTTCAACTGTGAGAGACAGAATGTGAAAAAAAAATCCATGAATTCACATGGTAGGATTTGTAAAGAATTTATTCGTAAATCACGGTGGAAAATAAGTATTTGGTCACCTCAAACAAGGAAAATCTCTGGCTCTCACAGACCTGTAACGTCTTCTGTAAGAAGCTTTTCTGTCCCCCACTCGTTACCTGTATGAATGGCACCTGTTTGAACTCATCATCTGTATAAAAGACACCTGTCCACAGCCTCAAACAGTCAGACTCCAAACTCCGCCATGGCCAAGACCAAAGAGCTTTCGAAGGACACCAGGAAAAGTATTGTAGACCTGCACCAGACTGGGAAGAGTGAATCTACAATAGGCAAGCAGCTTGGTGTGAAAAAATCAACTGTGGGAGCAATCATCAGAAAATGGAAGACATACAAGACCACTGATAATCTCCCTCGATCTGGGGCTCCACGCAAGATCTCATCCCGTGGGGTCAAAATGATCATGAGAACGGTGAGCAAAGATCCCAGAACCACACGGGGGGACCTGGTGAATGACCTGCAGAGAGCTGGGACCAAAGTAACAAAGGTCACCATCAGTAACACACTACAACGGCAGGGAATCAAATCCCGCAGTGCCAGACGTGTTCCGCTGCTGAAGCCAGTGCATGTCCAGGCCCGTCTGAAGTTTGCCAGAGAGCACATGGATGATACAGCAGAGGATTGGGAGAATGTCATGTGGTCAGATGAAACCAAAGTAGAACTTTTTGGTATAAACTCAACTCGTCGTGTTTGGAGGAAGAAGAATACTGAGTTGCATCCCAAGAACACCATACCTACTGTGAAGCATGGGGGTGGAAACACATCATGCTATGGGGCTGTTTTTCTGCCAAGGGGACAGGACGACTGATCCGTGTTAAGGACAGAATGAATGGGGCCATGTATCGTGAGATTTTGAGCCAAAACCTCCTTCCATCAGTGAGAACTTTGAAGATGAAACGAGGCTGGGTCTTCCAACATGACAATGATCCAAAACACACCGCCCGGGCAACAAAGGAGTGGCTCCGTAAGAAGCATTTGAAAGTCCTGGAGTGGCCTAGCCAGTCTCCAGACCTCAACCCCATAGAAAATCTGTGGCGGGAGTTGAAAGTCCGTGTTGCTCGGCGACAGCCCCAAAACATCACTGCTCTCGAGAAGATCTGCATGGAGGAATGGGTCAAAATACCAGCTACTGTGTGTGCAAACCTGGTAAAGACCTATAGTAAACGTTTGACCTCTGTTATTGCCAACAAAGGTTATGTTACAAAGTATTGAGTTGTATTTTTGTTATTGACCAAATACTTATTTTCCACCCTGATTTACGAATAAATTCTTTACAAATCCTACCATGTGGATTCATGGATTTTTTTTTCACATTCTGTCTCTCACAGTTGAAGTGTACCTCTGGTGCAAATTACTGACCTCTGTCATCATTTTAGGTGGGGGAACTTGCACAATCGGTGGCTGACTAAATACTTTTTTGCCCCACTGTATATATTTGTATATATTTGAGCCTGCAGGTATACTTTGACCCTGTGTGGATTTATGGAAGCCCGTTTCCACCAGTAAAAAAAACAAAACAAATATTCATAACTCGAAATTTTGACATATTAACTCGAAATTGCGATTTATTAACTCAAAATCTGGAGTTAGCGCTGCCAATCAGTAATCTACATCATTTTCTTGTTACCTGGAAGGATCTAGCGTAGAGGAATGCGCACTCAAAACCAGATCGAACATATTGGCACTTTCAAGAGTACGTTTGCTGATAGTAACGCCATGTGATGTAGTTAATAACACAAGGATTTCATCATTTGTGAAGCCACGCTGAAAATAATCAGCAATTTGTGCATACATGACTGGCTGTAATACTGGTGACTTAGCTGCAGCATTTGTAGCTGAGGGCTTCAGCTTCCGGGTAACAAAGAAATTACGTTATTCACGTAGATTACTGATTGGCAGCGCAAACTCGAAATTTTGACTTATTAACTCAAAATTTTGAGAAAATTAAGTCAAAATTTTGATAAAGATAACTCGAAATTTTGAGTTATGGATACTTTTTTGTGCCAGAAACGGGCTTCCATAGTAGATTAGATCAAATTAAAAATTAATTCAAACTTGTACACCCACTTTTTGTTTTAAAGTGTTCTAAGATGTATGCTGTACAATCATACCAACCTGGAAAAGAACAGTTCAAAGAACAGTCATTGAAACCCAAAATTTCCATGAGATTAATTCCCATGATTAGTGGATGTTAACTTCTAACCACCACTGTACTTTCCATTAGAAGTTAGCAACACCTTTACAAGATATTGGGATATTCGGTGTACTACATTTTTAAACAGGGAGATCGTTTTTGGCGCCATCAAGCCAAAAGATACAAAGACAGGATTTCTGGTCTAGGTTGCCCAGCTCTTCTGAAGCAGTTTCCCAATGCTAGCATCTCCTTCACTGGAGGTACACGTAATCAATCATATAATCAAGAATAAAGAAACATGCCCTACTGCATTGTGGGGTGTTTGTCAAGCAGCCATATACACAGATATCACAAGAAATTTTACCCAAAGATGCCAATAAATCAAATTTAGCAATCATGATGAATAAAATGATTTGTATTTGATGGCTTTTCACTCTGTAGATATACAGAGTGATTGTGTCCTGACTCCTGACTACATTCATGTGTCTTTACAGCATCCTCTGTGTGCCTGATAATGATGATGATGAAGACACTTTCATATGTCGCATATTTGCTGTCATATGCAGATACCAAAGTTTAACTATAGAATCTGGGGAAACTTTATTTTTGTTTGTTCCTACTTTTCTGTCAAGGAAAATGAATCTTCCATAGAAAAAGCAATAACCCCTTTGAAGTCTACCAGCAACCATCAGTAGGCTGATATTAGCCAGCAATACACAGCAGTGACTCAGCAGATCGAGCTGTGCATCTTTAGTTTGCTAGGAGACAAAACAAATTAAAATTTCCACTATATCTAATAAGCTAATCATGAGCAGAGGTTTACAAATTTTCCATCCCTAATGTGTAAGCATTCAGTTTCCATCTAAACTGAAATGCACAGAGATCCTCACAGAGGCTATTAGTACATGTAAATGTTTATTTTGACAGCCTAACATTATTTAATTTATGAATGCAGAGATTTTTCCTGGCTCACAACGAGCCTTTGACAGGTGACTACACACATAAGCATGACTGGCCCGCATGGAGGACGCTCTATCTGATATTTACACTTACACATCTGCTCTTTTCTGGAGGCATTTTGTTTGTTTGTTTGTTTGAAATCCCCAATTTAGAAAAAAACCCGATAAAATAGTTCTGGTTTTTTTTTTTATTATATACAAGAAAAAACTGTTTACTTTAATGCATTTTTCTCTGTTTTGCCTATTTGATTTTTTTTAACAGTTTTATGCTCGAGCAAATTAAACACATTTCAAAATATCTATTTTAAAATGTATTATGGGCATCAGTTTAGCTCACTGGTTGAGTAGGTGACCATTTTACTATCATCCTGGGAAAATTCATCTCGGGAAAAAGCTCAAATTTGATACAAAAAAATTTCGAAATAAATGCGAATGTTAGACATGGATGAATGCTTGAAGCCATGATGAGTTTTTATAGAGTGATACCAAACGCAAGCATGGCACAAAACTAGCTTTGAATCATTTTGAGGCTGAGAAACCCCAAACACAATGACTGTCATGCTTGAGTAAATTCAACCCCACTGTGTGTGTGTGTGTGTGTGTGTGTGTGTGTGTGTGTGTGTGTGTGTGTGTGTGTGTGTGTGTGTGTGTGTGTGCGCAGTGCTTCGTCATGCATGGACAGCTTTACACCAAATGTCACTTACATGTGCAGCTCTCTGTACACTGCATTCTGCAGCTTTCTTTCCCAGCCTGGAAAACATTGGAATTTGTTATTATATGTTATAATATTATTATCACTAAACAGACAAGAGACAACAGCTTAATTATGACTTTGTGAGAAGAGATTTCTTGCAGCTTGCTACCTGATGTTTTGAGAAAACTGCGGACGTCCTCTTTTAGAGACTCCAGTTTTACGTCAGGCTGGTGTAAACACTCCTGAAAACAATGGGGACATGGGGAAATCAATGCTTCACATTCTTAGACATGATGTGGCCTGGATGCTGTGGTTTTAGCTAAAGGTGAGCTAGAAGCAGAAGCACCGTGTCGTTAGCCACATGCTAGCTCACTCACTTTGGCTTGCCTCTCTATCTGAGAGTGTAAATGGCTTCCTCTGAGCCGCTGGATGATCTGAGCGATGGTCAGAGACAGCTCGATGCCCTCGTCCATCCTCCTTCTGGTCAAAGCCCGTTCAGTTATGCGTCTGAAGCCGAGCGGCTCGCTTCACTGCGGCTAAACTGTCAGCATCCAGCAGCCGCCCCCTGCAGAGGTTACTTAGCAACTGAGGACGGGCTGCGTGTCCGCAGGGGAAACAAGAACCACACACTTTAGTTCCGACCTCCTTTTTTCCCATCCAAATGTCAAAATTTCTAGTTAATATCTCCATATTTTGGCTTGATAACTCGAAACTAATGTTTTTATTGTACTATCAAAAATATAGATTTAAGTACAGAGAGAGAAATGTAAGATATTATCCAGATATCGAGCTTCTAAACACAAACAAACCTTAGAAGAGCGCCAACTCTAATGATTAAATGTAATAATAATAATAATAATAATAATAATAATAATAGTAGTAGTAGTAGTGAGGCAGAATATTTTTTGCCACGTAGATATAAACATGTCCAGTTTGTCCAGTCACCTCCTCTTCCTCTTCACTACTGCTTCAAAAGTATCTGGTTTGCAGCCAATCACAGCCATCCTTCCTGATCACTTTATTCAATCAGCTCGTGTCACCAACTCTAATGCTGTTCCCTCAGCAGACCACAGCAAAGTACACTGCACTCACCACAACCGAGTGATAGAAAATCTCTGCGGCTGACCTTTGTGCATCTTTGTCATGGATGCCATTGACCTGTGGTATACCAGGTACTTGTATCATAAATACACAGTCATCATAACTGAGTAAGTCTAAGGTGTTTATCAAGTGTGAAGCACTATTTTGCATGGATACTTGTTATAGCCTTACTGAGAAGTGGTAAAGCTAATATAAGTGAAAACTAGTTCTTCTTGATTGTGGTTATTTAATTGTCTGGAAAACAAAACAAAACAAAAAGAAAAATTCATGGGTTTAAAATGTAGTCTTATTCAGGTTGGGACTTGTCAAGCTGACTTTGACTGAATCACGTCAGCAGTTCTTCACAGGAACACACCCCAATAAAACCCCCTGAGGCCCAAACAGGAATTCACACAAACTATGCCTTGTGTGTGAGCAAAGTGTTTACACTGCGTGAGGTTCTGAAATCTCACTGATGACAAAAGATTTCTAAAATATTTTTTTTTTAAATTAAAAGACAAACACTTTTTAAAATAATGAGAATAAAACTGAAACTGAAAACAAAAAAAACAAAAGTAAAATAAAATAAAATAAAACTTTGCAGGTTAGGATTTCTATACATTACCAAACATGAAATAAAGCCATTATAAAGCTTCTCACACAGTGATACGTCATGTATTACCATCACACTACAGATGATTTACACGTGTTTGAGTTTGTAATAAACGAGCATCTCTGTCCAGACTAAGCAAACCTGCTCAGCATGAGATGTTTTTGAATGCGCTCCATTAATAAACTGCCGAGGCTCATGATTCTGGAGGATAACTGGAAATGACCCAAATGATATAACTGCATCTGTTTAACTGGAGGTGAAATAGAAAAAAAAAAATCTTCATGTTATTTGCTGTGGTCTCACATCTGGCCAGATGCACCTGAGATAGCCTATTAGTTCTCTGCTCTTCACTTCCTTTGTTTGTTTGTTTTTTTTTTGCAGGTGCTGCTGTAACCAGACTAAACGGGGTTTGTGTCGAAGCGGCTTTAAATAATAACAGATTACAGCAGAAACCCACCCAAAACACCACCAACTGCTTCTGAGAACCGTGAACAGCTTTCTCTCTCTCTCTCTCTCTCTCTCTCTCTCTCTCTCTCTCTCTCTCTCTCTCTCGCTATTAAGAATTTCATCAAACAACTCCCAAGACTATAATTATGACTTGTCTCTTCTCGTGTGAGGGAGTGAAACAATAGTCAGTGTGACTGACTTCTAAATATTGGAGCTGGCGATAACGACAGCCTGCTCCTCCACCCGTCAGAACAACTCAAACTAGAGTAAAAGGTAAAAGAGCTCCTCCAGTCCTGCAGTTCCACGGTGAAATTCGGGCGTGGGATATATGGATAGCCGACGGCAGGTGAAGGACTGCAATTCGGTACATTTGAATTTTTGACGTTTTGGCTTCAACCTTCCTCCAAATGAGCCGGACTATAATCTATCAGCCCTTCTTATCTCTCCCTCTCTCTCTATCAGTGCCATGGTTTGACACGTGGTGATTTAAAGAAAAGGAGGAGGAGGGGGGGTCCAAAGAGGCGGGCTGAGCTTTCAAGAGCGAGACCCTTCCACATGCTGTCAGGAGTTGGAAATGTGGAGCACCAGAGGAGCCCAGCACGCTACGCCGAGAGCGCACGGGAACTTGTAGAGAGCAGTCCTGCTCTTATTATTGTCATCCCCTCTACTTTTTATTGCCTCGTTAAATAAGGTAATAATAATAATAAAATCACTATGGATGCTTAGTATTTCTCCGTGCAAATACCCTGGAGCATTTTTCTTTTCTCGAAGGAGCATTCCGGTTGATGTTCATATGACTGATTTCTACTCGAGGCTATAGGAGAAACTGCGAAATGGAGACGTTTACAATCCACGACATGCTGATAAACTCAACGGACCTCAACAGGATTTTGTGCAGTTTTGGGATCAAGAATATTTCCGAGTGCGAGAGCGAGCAAGACATCTTACCAGAACCCAAAGGTACAGCGACTTTATCCGCCAGCAAAATGCCGAGGGACATCTTGTGCAATTTTAGACCACTCCATTCAAAAGTCCGATGTTCCTTTTTTTTAAAAAATGTATTTATTTAGTTGCTCAAACCGCGTTTATTCTACTCGGGCTTGTACCGTAAGAGCGACTGCTTTGGGCATTTTTCGTGCGTCAGTGCGCATTACGCATATGGCTCAGGTCCTTCTCAAAGCTAATGTAGTCCGCTGTATGTGAGCAGTGACACATAATGCTGTCAATGCTCACTGAGTCCGCATATGTCAAATGAACTGAACTATCTTTGTGCACTTTGAGGACTTAAATAGAGACCAAAGACGCATCAGTGGCGACGTTGTTGAGGCTAAAACCCCCAAAATGAATACAAATCCTGAAGATATTCCATATGAGTGGCTATTTTATAAACATTATGGGGGGTTTTAGCATACGGGCTGTGCATTCATTTAAATAAATATAGAAACTGGTATCTGTGTGCGTGTAAACTCGTACTGTGCCCCACTTCCACAGACATCAACCAGACAGTGCGGATCGCCCTCTACAGCCTCATCTTCCTCCTCAGCGTGCTGGGGAACAGCCTCATCATCGCCGTCCTGGTCAGGAACCGGCGCATGAGGACCGTCACCAACCTGTTCCTACTGTCTCTGGCCGTCAGCGACCTGATGGTGTCCCTAGTCTGCATCCCCTTCACCCTTATCCCCAACCTCATGAGGGACTTCATCTTCGGCAACGGCACATGCAAGCTGGTGATGTATTTCATGGGTACGTGTCCTCCACGATTCTTCATATTAATCGACAGCCCAAGTTGTTTATTGTTATGATTGTTAAAACATGACTATTTTAGTTGATTTAATCAGTTAAAATATGTCCAAATGCGTCTGAATGAACTAAATAAAGTTTCACACCAGTGCACATCTGTCCTCCAGTTCAAGGCTTCCTAACATGCCACACAAACATGACCCAGTTCCCCAGCTCTGTGAGTTATTATCGTGTTTTGAATTGTGTTGGTAATGGAATCATACAGATGCTAATTAAAGTAATCTGAGGGCATGTCCAGAGCCCGGTTCATTTCCCTGTATTTTCAAATCCTCCCGGAGCTTTAATGAGAGTCAGCTAAAAACAGCGTGGCTCAGAGATGTTCAGACACGCTGAACACGAGAGTGGAGCTTTTTTTATGAGTTTGTCAGTATAAATATAAAAATAGATAAAATCAGGGTGTATTATAAGATGAATTCAGAAAAGGCGGAATTTGCGTTCATGCATGCACCACACCAGCAGGTTTCTGGGATATCATCGATAGTTAAAGCTGTGCAATAACGAGCAGTAATTTTGGTATCGGTCAGATATCAAGTAAATGCAATTAAATGCAAGGGCACGATACCAACACCGATACTGAAACTTTTACACTAGGAAGGCAGCTCAGATTACAAATTTTTGTAGACGTTTTAATGGCCATTAAAAAAACTTTCATTTCTACCTTCCACAATAATCAGTTAACACAACAAAACACTCATTTCAGCTTTTCATGGATTTTGAAACTGGATTTTTTTGAGACCTGAAATTGAAATCTACCCAACAGCTTCTATTGTTTAAATGTGCTATAGGCTATAAATAAAATACACATGACAGTCAACAAAAAAGGTTCAGACATTTTCCACAGTGCATGTTTGAGGTGTAATTTTATTCAACACAGCTCAGAGTAAAGATGCAAAGTATCGATCCGATAGCGGTGGTATCGATACTATCGATATTTGGATCGTTCCACACACATCTATTGCAAGTTCTTAAACCAATCATGGTGAGGTGCAAAAAATAATTGCAACTTTGCATAATCACATGGCTTCTTTTTTTTTCAATGAGGGGGAGAAAAATAAATAAATCGTTTCTAATTAAACGCATCCAACCGGCCAACACGAGTCTGAAAGGATCAGTGACATCAAATGTAACATTCATCCAGCCCCTCTGGACTGCACAGCCTCAATTTATACCACTGAGGCTGCACAGCTGAAGACCATGATGCATCTGCTTCCAGTAATTTAGCTCATCACCATCACCAGACATCAGGTCTCTGTTATGGAGACTTGAGGTCTCTGTTATGGAGGATGGATTTCCAAACCGGAAACAAGGGTCTAAAGATAGAGAGGGCTGCGCGTTGCACAGAGTACGAAGCCCCACAGGTAGATCTGTGGTTTGTGGTGCCGAATGGCATCAGTGAGTGTTTGGGGGTTTCCTGTTTCTTGTTTGTTTGTTTTACAGTCAAAAAGTTTTATCATTTCCATGCAGTTAGCAGCAGATGCCACAATCTATGGAAGATTTAAACATTTTTCAAAAGTCACAATCAAAATATTTTCAAGTACTTTCAACAAAAAGCAACATAAATCTTTTTTCTTTGGAGTTTTTTGCTTTTTAAGACTCGCTGCCTCAGTTTGTCCTTCTGTGTCACTTCCTTTCAGAGTTTCATTTATCTTTATTCGGGCATTTGAAAACTTCCATACTGACAGCTTCAAAGGAGATGAGTCAGTCCCATTAGACATGTGAATCGCATTTTCTCGCTGCGAGCTCTGTAATAAGGTGCATTCATTACCGATGTTGTATCTACTGCTAATATTTCATTTTCATTAAATTACACGTCCGCAAGGAAATGTGAGTTTCATTTTTCATTTAGCTCATTCCTCAAAATCACAAAGCTCTCCCGGGATTGTTGCATCATCTGTCTGTTTGTGTGTCCTCTCGGATTGCACAAAGCAGCTATTTCAAGTGCGTTTGTGCATCCTGTTGTTGTTTCTGAGCGTGCCACTGCTGCCGCGCTGACAGGCAGCGCAGGATGTGCTCTGTCGCAGCTCAGCAGTTAAATTTAATGTGGTGGAGCATTAACGTGTGCAGCGACATTACTGTAAAGTCAGTGACATGTTGTGAGGATGATTTGTGGGAGATGCAGCACACAGGGGGAGGAGAGAAAGATGACGATTAACACTTATTAATAGACGATTAGTGTTGCGGTGGCATCTTTCTAAAAAAATGCAAAGCAGGTCTGTGGATGAAGTGAGAATTGGTAGTCAAAGGATTACAGATGCCTAAACTTCAGTTCTTACTTCACACGTATTTGTTTCATTTCGACAGAACTGGGTTCAACCAGAGGAGTCGCCCCCTGCTGGCTAAAAAGAGAGCAGGTTTAAGACCCTTGGGAGCCACACTCCTCTGCTCTCTGTTTCACTATCTGGTCTTTCTCTGCTCACCTCTGTGTGTCCTGGCAAAGCAGACACAAGGCAGAAGAGACAAGCAAAGAGAAGAGAGACGTAAACATAATAAGACCAAAGTGTAAATTATCATACGAGTCATTTTGAGGCCATTTTTTAAATATACAATTTTCTAAATTTGCAGATTTAATAAATATAGATGAATGTGGGGTAAAGCTGTCCTTTTTTATTAAGTTTACTTTTTTTATGCTAAGCTAGGTTAATGGTCTTTTGGTTGTAATTTCGTTGTAAAGAGTGAATGCACTTGTTGTGGTTTTATATGTGGTGGTAAAGCCAAACAAGTTCCGATGACTATTCTGTAAAACACACAAACACAGAGTTGCTTTAATTCTTCACGGCACAGATTAATCAAGCTGCTGATATGACAGCGTCACGCAGCTGCTGCTGGTTTGTCTGATATTCCTTTTAAAACAAATGTAACACATTAGAAAAAAATGCAGTGTTCTACATTAGTCTGTAATGATGATGTAATGAATGAAGTTTCAGCCAATCAGAACTGTGTGGATTTTCTGACCTCTGCAGGTGTCTCTGTGAGCGTCTCCACCTTTAACCTGGTGGCCATCTCCCTGGAGCGCTACAGTGCCATATGCAACCCCCTCACCTCCAGGGTGTGGCAGACAAAATCCCACGCTGCCAAGGTCATCACTGCCACCTGGTTGGGGTCTTTTATACTGATGCTGCCCTACCCCATTTTTAGCACCCTCAAGCCCTTCACCCGCCTCAACAACAGCACTGGGCACATGTGCCGCCTGGTGTGGCCCAACGACATCATCCAGCAGTCCTGGTGAGCTGAAACTCCCCCCCCCCCCCAAAAAAAGTGCTAAACTGTCCTTCTGAGGCATCTTCACGCTTGGATGTACTCGGCCTGAGAGGTAGCAAAAAATATCCCTTTGCTAATTTCAGATGGGCACTTTATTGATTTTCTCAGCTTGGTGCTGCTGGCGAGAGACATCTTTTTGGGAAGATGTTTATGCGAGACACAGATTTGACTCTTCAAAGTAAAAGTTTTCATTTTTCAGTTGCTGCTAATGTTGTTAATCAGTCAAGACAAATGCTGCACGGGAAGATTTAAAATTTAAATGCTCAACAATTAAGCAATTAAATGTATAAAATAGTGTAGAAGTGACTGATGAGGGGGTTCTGGTATTCACTAAGTACAAACAGTAAGAGAAACCACACATTTGAGGTATGTGTGAAGCTCATGGATTCTCTCACCCCACCCGAAATATCTTTCTTTCCAGGTATGTGTCCCTATTGTTGCTGCTCTTCCTTATCCCCGGGATCGTAATGATGACAGCCTATGGACTCATCTCAATAGAGCTCTACCGGGGCATCAAGTTTGAGATGTCCAACAGGAAAGTTGGCAGAGGTATGGTACCTGAGCACAGAAAGTAACAAAAGTTTTTAAAATGTGGTTATTTTGAATGTTAACAGTTAAAAGCAAAGATCGATTAATATGAATTGTATCTTCTCTACTTTAACATTGGGGCACTCTAGCTAAAGTTTCTGAAAACATGGGCTATTTGGGGGGGACTGCTTCACTTGCTCACTGATGGAATTGGCGGCTTTGAACTTCTTTTTTATGCTAGCGATAAATCCGTTTATTATTATCTTCCCTTGCAGACAGACAGTCCAGCACTAGCAGCATTAAGCCAGGTGACAGCGATGGCTGTTACCTGCAGCCATCCAAAAAGAAGAGTTTGACGATGAACACCGGTAGCTCCATGATGGGCCGCGTGTGTGGCAGCGGCAGCTCCACGTCCAACCTGATGGCTAAGAAACGCGTTATCCGAATGCTGCTGGTCATTGTGTTTCTTTTCTTCCTGTGCTGGACCCCGGTCTTCGTGGTCAATGCATGGCAAGCTTTCGACCGGCGTTCGGCCTACCGTCTCACCGGCGCGCCGATCTCCTTCATCCACCTGCTCTCCTACACTTCGGCCTGCGTCAATCCCATCATTTACTGTTTCATGAACAAGCGCTTCCGCCAGGGTATGCTGGCTACCTTCTCCTGCTGCAGCTGTTTCAGGAGGGGTGGTGGAGGCAGTAGCGGCTTGACGAGGTCAGCTGGAAGCAGACTAACCCAAGGGGAAGCGGGCAGACCGCGAGAAGGGCCCAAGAGCCCTGAGCAGAATGGTCACACGTCGCCAAGTGGAAGCAGCACACGCTTCACCTACACAGGCATCCGTGCATCAGCCTGGAGTGAGCTGACTTAAGTCGGATTGATCCGTCTGTGCACCAAGTGTACTGGCCCAAGTGCAAGCATAAGATGGAGAGCTGTGGTTTGTTGTTTTTGCGAAAAGCTGTCACAGTGCTTTCGAGACTAAGCAAACATGTTGCTTTAGCGCCACTATTTTAATGTGACAAGTAGGCAGAGACTGTGGAGCAGATGTGGTGTGCCGTCCGTAAAGTCACAGCTGTGACTTTATCATAAATGTTTCCATAAAGCTTGCAGAGTGGCCAAGTGATGCCTGTTCATACTTGCTTTTAGGGCCCACAAGCTTGTCGGAAAAGTGCAAAGTTCTGATGAAGCAGAGAATCAGTTTTCATTTTACTTGCTTTTGTTTTATACACGCTAGAAACTGCTTCTGAACTGTACAGTAACCAAACAGTATTTACACATGCTTCATTTGATCCACGTGCATTACGTGGGCAGCTTTTCACATAACACGCAGTGCCAAAGAGAGGTCAATTTTTATCATTTTAAATGGGTTAATTGATGCACTGAAAGTTCAATAAAGTTTTACTTTTATTTTTTTAATAGCTGATCTAAAGATTTGATGACGTTAATCCCAATAAATTACAATGGTGAAAAATGACCTTTTAAGCCAACATGACCTTTAAGCATAAATAAATAAATAAAAACCCAACTATCTTTTATAAAATGACAAATGAGAAACTAAACAAATGCGCTTTAGCTTTCATTTATAAATGACAACCACTGATTTCCAGTTATTTTGTAATGTATCCAAATGTGCTTTCTAAAGCTTTTAATATGTGTTATTCTTTGTATTATTAGAATCATTAAAGTTGTTGCGTAACAGCAAGTTTTTAAACATAAGTAAAGGCCGACTTAAAGAAAACATTTAACCTGGATATCAAGTGGCTAGCTTAGCAATTAGCAATGTTATTAATGGAAAGAAAAGTAAAGTAAAGCTATTAATGGCGGGAAACCTAGAAAACACTATTGGTGGGAAATGTAAAACAGAGCTATTAATGGCAAGAAAAACTGAAATAAAGCTCTTAATGGTGGGAAGAGCATTAAAAAGGCTATTTAGGGCGGGAAAGTGGAATAAAGCTTTGAAGGAAAAGGCGGGAAAATGCTTTTAATGGCAGATAAAAGATACTCTATAAATACTCGTGAAGAATCCTACTATTACTGGCTCTAAAGGTCACTAATATTTTGCTGCTTTTATATGTAATTCACATGTACAAATACAAATGCAATATTTGTTTTGCAATTATGCTATTTGTGTTAAGCTATTTCAATGCAAACTAGTGCGATGATTTCTGCATAGCTAGCCTGTTACGGGAAATGACATAAAAATTTAACATGCAATTCCAGATTTTATATATACATAAAAAAAAGTTCAAGCTACAAGTATAGTTTGAAGATTAGAGGGTTGTATAACGAGTTAGCAAGATGCTTTTTGTTTTTTTGTTTAGTCTGACTATATTTCCATGACAACTTATAACCTTGTCTGGGACAGGTTATGTTCAGAGCTTTAATTTAAAACTGGCTGGGAGCGTCATGGTTTTTTTTTTACAGTCCATTAGTGTGACAGATTCTCTGCTGAAGGAATGTATTTTATTTATGTAACCTTTAAAGCTTATTGTCACTAAAGTCCAACTGTACTGTTACAGCTGCACAAATTGTACCTTCCCACTGGAATTTACAAGTATTCATATTCAAATGATGTAAAAAATGTATAATTTTTTACTTGTTCCTAATTTGCTACCAAAATTCCCTCTATTAGTGAGACTTTAGCAATTACACCACAGATTGAAATTCAAACTTATCTAATCAGTTTTACAAAGCCAAGAATACCTAATCAATCAATAAAATTAAATTTACTTTGAGCTGGTGATTACCATGTCGGCTTTATTAGGCAGAATCTGAGCCAAAGACACTGAGTAACCTTTAATGTTTAAGTGTTGCCAGTTTAAAATTTCTGAGCGCTAAATGAGCTAACGCAAAGATGCTTAGCTCATTTAGCTTGATGTTTAGCTCGATGCTTGTGACAAGCACCTCTAGAAGACATTGAGAAAAAACAAACCCCTTATTTGCATTTGGTTATAAGATGCATTTCAATGAATCAAACAAGTGGATAGCGGAGACACGTTGCTGTTAACACCTATTATGCATCTTCGAGGTGTTCAGCTAACCACTTCAGTTCATTTTCTTACTAGCTCCACAAGTCCCACTAGAGCAGGGGTGGACAATTCATTTTCCCAAGGGGCCACATAACAAACTGGGCCCTCCACAACAGTCCCAGTTTGTTATGTAGCCCCTTGGGAAAATGAATTGCCCATCCTTGCTCAAGAAGGTCAAAGCACTAGACAAGCGCCAGTCTGGATGAAACTGAAATGTTTTTCAATGAACAATATGCTTGTATGGGGTTTTCCGGCAATTGATATCAGCCAGGACAAGGTCAGTTGCTACCACCACATCCTGCATCAATGACGTCCTCGCTGGGCACAGACCAGGAAACATTAACTATTACACCACAAAAAGCACGTTGCCTAATGTGTCCCGGACCACCAAGGCAATGGGTCTGAGTGATCACATCTCTGTGGTTGTTTACGCGTGTATATAACGCTGTCCGCTTGTGACCCGATTGCCCAAGATGCATTTCAAACCAAGTGTAAACAGGCTCGAAATGAGCTATAATATCGATATTTAGGAATTTTAAGCACCTAGCTGTGTAAACTTGTGCTTGAAAACAACATTTTATGTGTCGTCTGATCCCCACGCTGCAGATCAGCCATAACTCAATCGCTCGCTGCACAAACTGCTCTGCTGCTGTCCTTGACCCACCTTGTGGGCACGCAGGGGCCTTATCTTTTTCTGGGACTCAAAACACCTGCAACTCCTCTTCAAAGGGCCAATTCCTGGTATTATCCATCCAATTTCCAGTTAAATGTTAAATATAGCAGCACTGCTGTAGCAACTTTTTCACTGTAAATATAGCCCTAATGTTCCACTGTAAATTATTACTTTAAAGTGCAATGGCTGCGTGTTTCGTTCAATATCGAGGTAATGGGTTCAGACCTGAATGTACAAAAGTGAGTCAAGTGATTTTTATTGCTTTGTAATATACACCTGAGTTTGGCTTTGGTGGAAGATGTTGTGATCTCCTGCAAATCTGTGATCCATCGACCATATAAAGTCAGTGCGTGCGCACACTTCAGCAGAGCGATTCAGAGCTTTTAACAGCTTTAAAGACAGAGGACTTAAAGGAAAGACGATCCACTGGGAGTTCGTCAGATAAGAGCTCCATTTGGGCTTGGTAAATGCCCAAACCTCCCCACCTGCAGTCACCTTGCAGCCACCAGATGTTGAAGCGTCATTGGATGCTGTTGTTTACACACCAAATAAATAAATGTCAATAATGGGTTATTTCTTCTCTTCAGCTACAATCATGATTCAAGCTAAAAATAATCAAAGAATCATCATAAAAACACACAAAGTGAGATTTTACATCACTTTTTTTTTTATTTCTCATTTTTATGCCAATATTGCAAGTTTTTTTCTCATTTTTTTTCTTCTTTTAATGACATACAGATTTGAGCAATGATCTGGAGCTGCAATATGTACAAAAAACAAACTAACGTTATGTTATAAAAAACAAAAAAAAAGAACCGTCCCCTTTGTTTTTGACGTTATTGCTAAATGTTACAAACGGCACAGGTTTCTACCATCAGCAACCCTTTGAGCACTGAGTATACTACCACAATGACACCTCTGCTTACCATTTTTACTAGAATAATACACAGATACAGTGAGAGAAGTGGAAGATAGTGGAGGGGTGTGAGGAAGAAGAGGAGGAGGAAATGATAAATAAAAGGTGATCTGCAAGCTAAGCGCAACAGGCTGCGTGTTAAAAAGGTGGGAAAAGAAGAAAATAAAGGCGAGGAAAATGTGAGTGAGGATGAAACGTGTGAGAGAAATAGAAAAGTTAGCGCTCTGTAGTGCAAACAGCCGAATAAGTCTTGAGGAGAAGTAAGGCTGAGTGCGACAGAGAAAGGGCTCCACACTCCTTTTTTTTTTTTTAACTTTTTTTTTTTTTAAACACACAAACAAAAGTCTGTTTAAAGCTGCCTCTCACTCTGCCCTGTTTTTGTTTAGCAGTGCATGAAAACTACATTATAAAAGACATTTGGCATATTAGAGGATACATACATTGTTCAGAGCTCATTATTTAAAAAAAACAAAAAAACAAAAAACAGCTGCTTTTGGAGGTGTAAAAAAAAAAAAAAAAAAAAAAAGACCAGACACATGCACACAATGTGAAAAAGATCTGCAAAACAGACAATGAGATGGTGGTTTGTTGCTTTTTTTCCTCGTGAAAAAGCTTTATCGAAAGTTTTTTTTCTTTAAAGAAGGCATGTAACATTTTTCTTTTTTTAAAAATCACCCCTCTAATCTGGTTACGCGTATCCTCCCTTTGTCCCTTAAAACTCCAGATGTTTTAAGAGAGAGAAAAAAAAACAAAACAAAACTGTAAACCAGCTCGGATTGTCAAGGCGACACATTTTCAGAGAAAAGCGTGCATCACCCCCTTATTTGTGTGTGTTAGTTTACAACAAAAGTGGCGAAGCTGCTCTGTAGCCAAAGGGGAGGAAGGAGGAGGATGGGTGGTCAGCCTAAAGCGGCGGAGGCGATGCAGACGCTGAATTTAGAGCTCGAAGACAAAGAAGTTAAAAATCTACAGTTCAGATTTCGTGACCTCCATCCTGCAGAATAAAGGGCTTTGGGGCGGGGAGGGCTGGACCTGCAGCTCGACACGCTGCAGAAGAAGAAGCGCCAAATGTTGGGTTTTTGATGCTACGCGGCGGCAGCTGCAGCACCTTCTACGACTTCCTCCACGTTTCCAGGACAAACAGGAAGCGGCCAGACTCAGGCAGCACGGCCAATAATGCACTTTTCTAGGTTTTTTTTCCGTTTTTAATTCTTTTTTTGTGTGTGGACATAAGACAAGGGGAAACTTTGTACCAATAATTTAAAAAATATCAATATTACAATATAAAACATTTAACATTAACGACACACAGGTGGGCAAGAACGGCAAAATGGGGGGAGAAGGGGGAGGGGCATAATTTAAACTTTTCTCTTATTAATATTTTTATTTTTTTATTTTATTTTATTTTTTACATGGAAGCGTGGGGGGGGGGGGGGGGGGGGGGGCAAATGAGTCTGTGTGTTCCTGTTTCGAGGGCGCGAATAAGAAAAACTGAAATACTTCATTAAGCACACATTCAAGTCACAGTATTGTTCTTTGTATACAGTTGTACTGTAATACTGCGATCACAAGTATTGCCTTTGAATGTTTTATCCACATTTATCAGACGTTTAGATCCCGGTGGAAGACATTTAAAAAAAAAAAAAAAACACCAATAAAAGTTGTTTTTTCCTTTTTCTCGGAGAGGACGCGGAGCGAGTCTGACTCAATACACCGATTACAGCGACTGTATATGAAACACGCACGCACACATACACATATATATTTGCTGGCTGGTGAACTAGTGCTCAGGCGGACAAAACCCGAAACGAAAACAAAAACTGATGAGATGACCTGTACAATATTGCTGTTATGTTTTGGAAATGCACATTTTCAGTAATACACTTTTAGAAGGCCTTTATAACTCCTACAGGTCTCGCCATCGAACATGAATGAGTGCAACTACTCGGACAGTGAGTTCACAATGTACACACGCTTGCTCGGCCAACATATTAAACCACAGGACTTTTTTTCTTTAAAGAAAAATAACATTGAGAAAAACCAAAGAAGAAGAAGGCTGAAAAAGAGCTTACAGTGCTCGTGAGACGTTGTACCAAAAAGTGAGAAGGTGCCGGGCACCAGTGTGAGAGTTTAAAAAAAAAAAAGTGGGTTATTGTACTTGCACACTGGGAATGAAGGCTCCCTTCAGAAGGCTGCTCTGCACGGGGAAGGTGGTTGGAGAGCCGCGGCGATGAGCTCCAAACAGCAGAGAAGCGAGGCGTCGGCTTGCTTTTGTGCTATGCACAGGTTCTCCCAAGGTGAGTAAACAGCATATAAGAAAACTGAAGTGTTTTTCCTTCTTCTATTTGAAGTTTTCAGTAAGGCCACATCAAATTGAAAGTGTCTTTTCCCCCCCTCTGTTGTTTTTTGTGTTTTTGGAGATAAATGCCACCAGAACTACAGCACGGACTGGAAGACACCTTTGCTAGGTGCAAGTTTCGAGACACTACATTATTGGATACGTTAGCAGTGACAGATAAAGGATATTATCAGATATGTGACTGGCTTACCTGTATACACAGTAAGAATATACAGTACTAAGGCTATCCTTTGAAGTCGAAGACTACGCTCGGTACATTAGTTTGAAAGCGGCAGACGGATTTGCTCTCGCAGAAGACCGCTTTCGTGTTCTGCAGATGTTGCTATGGCTCCGTGTGACATGTACTGATGTGTATACTTTCCAGGAGACACAGCGCACACAGAGTATTGCAGGCAAGGCAGAGGCGTTGCTTAAAGCTTTTCTTTTTTTTTTTTTTTTTTCTTAAAGACTTCATTAAAAACCAATGATAAAAATAGGCCCTCTGAGGTTTGTCCCCTTTCAAAAGCAAAAAAACAGAACAAAACAAACAAAAAGATCTTTGCTTATGTAAAATCTTAAAAAAAAATTAAAAAAATAAAAACCCAACCCAAGACTTCAGACTTTTCCCCAAAAAGAAGAAGCAAGTATATCAAAATGAAACCCAAAAAAAGGCGTTTGAAGTAAGGTCACAATAACATACAGGTTGGGATTTTGGACCTCGAAGGGGAGAAAAAATAAAAAATAAAAATAAAAACAAAGCCCAAGCTCAGAGGAAGAATAGAAACTATTTGGTAACAAAAGTGTACTATATGTTTAATACAAAAAAAGGTATGGAGAAAAATGTACCTTTACTAAAGCTTATACAAGATCCTTGGTCCATAAAAACTATGTTATCGTCACGTTTTATGTGTGTCCCTCTGCATCCTTGCACTCCCTCCAACAACAACACATCCAAACCACCCCCGCCCCCACCCCTGGTAAGGGTTTCAGACGTGAATGTGAGAAACAAAAAGGAATAATTACAAAAAAATTAAAACGGAGCGGGGAGGATAAAGGGGAGGTGGGATGCACACGGTGGATGTACTGTTGTTGTGGTTTCCGTCCTCACAGCTGTAGAAAGGTGCTGGTGCTCTGAGCCTGCAGGAATTCACTCATTCCCAACACCAGAACTGGACAGGCAGGTCCCTAAAGTAACCACAGGAGAAGAGAGTGGGGGGGCTGGGGTGGGGAGGCGTGTCAAGGAGCACTTTATATACGTTTATTCCCATCAGCTGACAACGTTGTGATGTCACTCCTTCAGATTTCCCTCTGCGTAGGGCTCCTCTGTCCCACCGATTCTTTTGTTTTGTTTTCCTTTGCAGCTTCTTTGTATCCAAAATGAACGCAGCACTTTTAGAGTCAGTTTTGTTTATTTCCTATAGTCTTCATATACCTCAGGGTATATTTGCTCTCAAGGCATGTATGAGTGCCCCCCCCCCATGTGTGCGTTAGGAGACCACGGCTGCGGCGGTGGAGGAAGAAGACGTGACTCCTGCGTTGGAAGTGCTGTTGGAGCCGTAGACGCTGGAGCCGGCCTCCTGGCTGCTGTTGCTGAGCAGGCCCGAGTTGCTGGCCCGCAGGATGGCGCCGGCGGCGCTGCAGTGTGGCCTCGGTCCCGGCTCTGGCGTGTAGGTGAAGGTCAGTGTGGTGGAGTAGATGATGCCGTCGTTCCTCACCAAAGTGACGGGCACCTGGACGGGCTGCCGCACCCAGCGCCAGCCCTCGCGGAAGGCGGAGATGTCGGGCACCACGCACAGCATGCTCTCGGCACACCTGCAGGGAGACACGATGATGGAGTCACACTGCAGGAAAGACTCCGTCTGGAGTTAGGGTGGAGCTTCTATTCGTTTTTACTTTGACTTTATAAGGATTAGACCAAATCAGTGAGTCACAAGGAGCTCACGCTTCAGTAAATCAGCTCTCTGTGGATTTTGGAAAATTGGGTTTTTACATATAAGAAACATAACACTGAAAATCAACTCGTAAAACCATTTTGGGATTCCTGGTTAATTCAGCAAACATGACCGAACCATAACAAACCCATTACTGCCATAAAGCAGTGCTGTTTACAGATTCTCCAGCTCACACATGGCATAATGTACAGTGAGTAATATATCAGCTGACAAATTCCCTGCTGCCCAACGTTATCGCCTATAAGTCTAAATATATACCCAAGCAGTGCGGGGACCTCGGTATATGTTTAGACCCATCCACAGAGTGCATGGGTTGGAGGCTCGGTAGACCTGCACTGACTTAGGTAGGTGGTCACTTTGATGTTCCTGTACTGCGTGTGTGGCAACGATAAACACATGTAGATTAGTCGCTCGGAGAAACTCAACATGACAGGATAAGTTAAGAAAGGGGGATTTTACAAGGTATGTGTGGTATATTGTCTAATAAATACATACAGCTAACACAAAATGGGCAAATTATATTAACTAATCTGAAGTTGCCACTAATAAGTATTAAGAGCAAGAGAGTAAACACTTTGTTCTTTAACTGAATACGTCATTTATGCTCATATTAAACATTGGTCATGTTTAATATGAGCCTTACTCTCAAAACATGAAGACAGTGTATTTACAAGAAATTCCTTGTTCCCACAGCTCTGAGTTAAATAAGCAGAGGAAAAGAGATGGATGGCTCTTTCTCTCTGATGATCAGACTGCTCTAAAACCTCAGCTGTTTTTTTCCTACTATAGGGGCTTTGTATGACATCAGTGAAATGGGATACTCCTAATGTGTCCATCTCAGGTACACAGCTAAAAGGTAAATGGTAAAAGGATTGGTTCATTTCTACTCCGAGCACTCAAATGGCTTTACACTTGCCTCATTCACCCTCACACACTTTCTATGTAAGTGCTTTCTTCTGAGAAGAACTTGGAGATAGTATCTCGCGGAAGGCTCCTTGAAGCATAGAGGAGCAGACGGGGATTGAACCACCAATGATTAGTACGCGACCTGCTCCACCACCTGAGCCACAACTCTGTCTATGAGCACAAAAGTCCCGCCCACCTGCTGTGGTTTACAGGGGGCAGCCAATCAAAAGACAACTGGCTTAAAGGGAAGGACAGTGGCTTGTTTTACAATGAGCGGCTGCACCAAGGTCAGGAAAAGAACAGGTGAGGATTATTTCAAACTTTGAATCATGCAAAGCAACTCTAGTGAAGTCCATAAATAAAGGTGGAAATTAGCAAACCAAAACTATCAGTAACTACAGTGCATATTACCTCTTCAGATTACTCATAATGGACAACAATCTTGGGATAAAAAAGAAAAAAGCTAGCCACGGTGGTTTCTTTTCCCCCCTTCACTTAACCTGGTAACCTAGAACATGTTCAAAAAGCAGCAGAAAGCTGAGACACAAAGCACATCCCAGTGAATCCCAACAAAGCCCCACCTGTACATGGTCTCAGCCTCAACGTCTCCGAACCAGACCCGCAGATTTGGAGTGAAGT
The DNA here is from genome assembly GCF_057381915.1 of Diplotaxodon limnothrissa. Taxonomy (NCBI): domain Eukaryota; kingdom Metazoa; phylum Chordata; class Actinopteri; order Cichliformes; family Cichlidae; genus Diplotaxodon; species Diplotaxodon limnothrissa. The sequence goes on along the minus strand of NC_140598.1, from coordinate 51,166,422 downwards.
TCTGTCCCGTGAGCTCCAGCATGGCGACATCCCCGCCGCCGTTTAGCTGCAGACAAACAAGATAAACAAACCTGGGATGTAGTGCAGGTGAAATGTCCTGTTAAAGGGGGGAATTTAAAAAAATCTAAACTGTCTCTTTTGTATACCTGTAAGCTCTCCACCACAGGCACCGGGGTGACAGGCGAGTGGACGGGGCCCATGCCCTCGTAGAAGGTGTATTCGGCCTTGTCTGTGCTGATGATTGTCCAGGAGGCGCCGTCGTTGATCATCTCCTTGTTTGGTTCCTTTGGGCATGGAGTGGCCTGGGGGGGGGAGACCCAAGACAACTTGACCAAAACATCTACCCACAGGAAAATAAGCCAGGCACAGAAGAAGAAATGAACTCAAATTCAATGTCAAGTCAGGCTGCCTGGAGCCTTTTTCAGAACGCTACAGCAATCATCCTCAGTCATCGGTGAATAGTATGATTGACTTAATCTGAGGGTGACACGACCGCGACCCTGAAATGATGCGTAGAGATATAAGAGTGACACTGACTTGAAACTGGATGATCCTTTCTTGGGAAAGGCACAGGTACATGCGCTCTGTGTCCTTCAGGTAGAAGGCACACTTGTGGAGCTGGGAGACGGGGTCATCGGCGTCCAGCAGCGCCGTCTGCTTGTCCACCTTCCGGATGATCTGAAAGGACATGAGAGGGGAACGGATTAGCCGACTGCACGATGGGAAAAAGGAATCGGGCAGGGTGAGCGTTGGAGAAAATTAAGTGCAAAAAACCAGAAAGAAACTGAATTAAGGAAAAAATGACAGTGATCTGGAAGCAAGGGGGAATGAAATGCAGGACTGCATGAGCAGGGAGATTAAGGAGGAGGGGGACAGGACACACAAGCAGAAAAGACAGAAGAAAAGAAAACAATGTCACGAGAAGTTCAGTCAAAACATGAGTAATACGGTACAAACATCAGGCTGCTGCTTTCAGAAAAACTCAGTATTAAAAAGGCTTTCTGCTATTTCACGGTCAGCATTTGCCGAGTTTTACCATGGATACGTCACAAAGGTAGGTTTAAATTTTATTAACTTAAACAGAAAAGAGGGGTCACTGCGTTTGGTGCCGCTAACCTCTATGACCGCGGCCCTTTTAAGGAGTTATAAAACTCTCGGGAGTGATCTTTGACATCAATCTAACTTTTGATAAACAAATTAATGATGTTGTTGGAACGAGCTTCTTTCATCTCCAGTCACCTGCAAAGGGGAAGCTTTTCCTCTGGTTCAGAGACTTTGAGACTGAGCTATCCATGCCTCGATTTCATCTCGATTCGATCAAAGTAACGCTCTGTATTTGGACGTCAGTCTGTCACCGCTTTAGCCAACAGCAGCTGGTCCAAAACGCTGCAGCACGGTCATTAGTTGGCACGTGCTAGTGATACCACGTATTGGCTGTCAGTCAGTTTTAAGATTTCATTAGTAGCTTTTAAGGTCCCTCTAGAGCAGGGAAATCTGCTGAACAAATGCTCCTGTCTCGAGGTCCAGATTAAAACACAGAGGTGACCCTTAATTTGTCATATTTTAATAATAATTGAACATCTTTTGTAGTAGCCAGTTTATTCTAAGTGTGTTTGGAGCATAACGTGCCATCTTCAATATGCACGATGCGACGTGCCGCAGTGTTGCATGACTCATCACTGAAGAATGTGATTAATGGTTTCAAATACTGTTGTTTGGACAGTTTTTGATATGGTCTATTAAACAGCTCTCACATTTATTCGATATCAACGTGTTTCTCTTAGTCTTAGACTAGTTGGTTGGTCCAGTTCACGTTCATCTGACTCAATACCTTAAGTATGTTAACCGGGAAAGGCTGGATTCGTCCATCCTTGCATTACAGTTTCATATTGTGTCATTGTTGTGAAACAGTGATTGTTACCAGTCTGGGCAGGGCCATGCCGGTGACGGAGCAGACCAGCTTGACCGTCTGGCCGTAGTGGATATAACCGTCTCTCACAGTGAACTCCTCTCCTTCTGACTCCTCATCGTCCACTGCAAACACCAAACACAGGAACAGGCAGTCAATGCTGCAACCAGCTGCCCACACGCACACGCTTTGGTTTATACACTAAAGCCAACATTCAATCTATCAATCAGCCCGTCACGTTCTTTGTCTGCGATGAATCACGTGTGTAATTACTACAACAAAGAACAAAGCTACGACTACAATGAACAGTGAGAGGGTGACATGTAGACAAGGCTGTCAAACTGCATCGCTGTTCTCGTCAATGATCAGAAGCTTGTGTAACAGATATGAAACCTGATGGAGACTCACACAGGTGGATGTAGAAAGCGCCCCACTGTTGGGAGCTGGCGTGAAAGTTGCCACCCTCCACGTGTAGATACCGCGTGCTGACTGTTTGGGAGCGCAGTCGGTTGAACAGTGCCACCTTGGTCCCCGATGCAATGCACACTGTGGGCGGAGACGAAAGCGTGGAGACACGGCCGGTTACATAACGCACCAAAAACAAGTTGCTTTCAGGTCGGCGCGATAACAGAGAGATAAGACGTCTGCCAGCTGGCAGGACGTGTCCTGTGTGTAGCACAGGTGTGCCACATGTGACATAACTGGGTTACTGGACACTCCATTTTCACTACACTGCCCTCTGGTGGTTAGAAATAGTATTGATCGACTAACCGATTAGCTCAAAACACCTTGTTTTTAAAAAAATTACATTAAATCATAAAATTCTGAGCATATTTTAAAAAGTAATGAACAAACTAAGGCTATAAAATATGCAAGAATAAAACAAGTAGAAAAATGAAGTTAGAAGACAAATTCAAATATCATTTACATTTCAGAATATTCAGTGCAAGATGGAAACAATGCAAATTAGCAGTTTAATTTAGGCTTTGATCAAGGTTTTAAGCTTTTTCTCAATATCCTCACAATGGCTGTAAGAAAACCCCCACATGTGCCTTCTTATTGGCTCCCTAAAGAAGAAAAGAAATCAAACCTTATTCACTGTTAAATGTTTTGGTGCAGGAATTGGGGAGACACCCATTGGTGCTTAAATACTATGTCTTCTACGTGCCGCCTCCTCCTGTTTAACGTTCATCCAAGGTTTTAACCTCTGTTCTTGCCTTCACTTCTAGTCTTTTGTATCAAAGCAGTCTTTCTGCTTGGACTCTGGTTGGATTGTGGTTTCATTTACGCTCTTACTTCGTCTAAACACCCCCCCTACACACGCGTGTTAGTAAAGGCATCTTCACTCCAGCTGATCCATACTTTTACAGGGTAAGCGAATCTTAGAAGAGATACAACCAATCCAATGTTTTCCAGCTGCAGTGAGAATCAAAGTACTTTTCCCTGAGCTGCTAATGAAGCTCTGCTGACTCTGTGGTAAATCCAATCAAGTCTTCACAATAAAAGCATCCTGCCCTGAGTGTGAAGCAGCAACAGCGGGACGTTTTCAGTTTACATCGGCAGTAACTTACAACACCGACAGGCCTGAAAACGAACCATAAAATAAACCGCAAAAGTGCCGAGAGCCTCACAGAGAGAGCCACTTTACAAACAGACGTCAGGGTACGAGGCCGGCACGTCCGGGCCGTGGTCTGTACCGAATATCTTGAATGATTTTGCGGCTCGAGCAAACCAGAAGAGAGACCCGTGAAACGCTCTAGCTGGCTATGCAGTAAATCATGTTAAGCGCATGTTAATATGTTTAAGGCTGTTGTCAGGATTTAAATTTACAGCTCTGGCAGACTGAGCTACACACTGATTTGACATGAAGAGTGAATCTAAAAGGTAAACACTCACAGCGAACCTCTAAACTTATCACAAATGACTCACAGTCAGCATTTTTGAGGGACTGCTTCTTTTTGGAGGGCTTGGAGATGACTTTGATCCTCTTGCTGAGGAAGACGCCGATGTCCGCGCTGTTGCCGTAGAACATCTTGACAGACAACATGAAGTGCTTTCTCTTGTCAGAGTCGGATATGTACAAGGTTTTGGCTGTGCAATAATTCTGAATGAGGAGGCAGAAAAAGAAAGACATAAACAATCAGATTCATTTCTGTTCATGCATATTAAACATATTAAGCACTACAGGAGAAAAACAAGCTCCAAATGTGCTGGAGGCATGTGACAGACTTCCTGTTTCTGTACTGCAGGGTGCCTGGAGGCTATACCGCACGGCTATGGCAGCTTCTGCTGAGTAACTCCATGTTCCTGTGCCAAGGTAAGTGACAGAGTGACAGTATGTGTGTGGGTGGGTGCGTGTTGTACCTTTCCCTCTAAGTTGAGCTGTTGCATTTCTTGGTCGCTGTTGCCGATGCCGATGAAGGCGCAAGGCTGCGACTCCTGGTCGGAGCAGCCGTCTCGCTCCATCTGGTCCTTCTTTTTCTTCCAGCCGCTGCCCATCAGGTACACACAGGGAGGAGGGCAGAAGAACCTGGAACACACGACACACGTGCAGCTATAAACGCCAGCATCTAAATCTTTAGAGGTGATGAAATAAATTTGTTTTTGTGGTGATTTTTTGAGACAGAGATTTGTTGAGAGTTGCCAAAAACCCTGAAGCACCAAAGCTCTTCTTTAAATGTTTCTGCCTTTTACTCTCGTCTCTGTGCAGATGATCCCACACTGCTTCAATAATGTTGAGGTTGAGCTCAGGGGAAGCAAATCCATGTCGGAAGGTGCTTCACTTTGCATTTTTCTACCCATGTATGCTTTTACTGCACTGGCAGTGTGTTTGGGATCACTGTCATGCTGAAAAATGAAGCTGCTGCCAATCAGATGCTTTCCAGATGATTTTACACGGTGGATCAAAATCTGACAGTACTTTTCTCGGTTCATAATTCTAATCTTAACAAGATCTCCGACACCACTGTCTGAAATGCAGCCCAGACAATGACACAGCCTCCACTGTGTCTTACAGCTGTAAACACTCAGGTTGTACATCTTTCCTGAACTCTGCACAATATACACGATGACTGGAACCCAAAAAAAAAAAAAAAAAAAAAAAAAGATCCAATCAGATGTGCTGTCACTGAGTTTTAGTCGAGTTCTTGGGTATTCTGGCACACCTCAGCCTTTCATCCCGTTTCCCTTCCTTATGAACGGTTTCTTGACACTTCCACTGAGTCCATGTCTGATGAGGCTTTAATGAAGAGCCACATGCATCTCTCAGGTCCTGTTTCTGGCAATGCCGGATCTCCCCCCCCCCCCCCATTTCTGAGTCTCATGACTTTCAGATACTGTTCATCTGCTGCAGGTGGTTTTTAGATCTGTTGCTTCTTTTGTCCTGAACTTGTCCAGTTTCCTCAATTTTAACTCTGGCTCGTTCCTTGATTTGGGGGCGTTTTTAGGCTGGAAGGAGTCATAGCTCAATGTTAAGTGGCTTAACAAGCAGATGATAGGTGTAAATATGGGGAAATAAAAGAGAGAAGAGGAGGAATAAGAGAAGGAACAGAAAAGACCTGAATGTGCACTTCCTAATTTGAACCAGAAGAGGGCACTCTTGCACCAAGCTCCAGCTGGAGTCCAACTTGGGTCAACAAGCTGTTGTGTACAGCTACAGTAAAACATCTAAAGGCTGTCACACTTCATTCTGCAGATGTTACCGTGATCGGTCCAGAACCTAAATGATTTGTCAAGAAACGAGAAGCAGCATTTTGAATGAAATCTAACTTTCCTTCCCCCATTTTTAAAAAGGTCCCTCATTTTACTTCTCTTCTCCTTTCAAACGCACGTTACTACTGTGAAAACAAGAACTGCCTTGAAATAACTCGCAAGTTCAGCTTTGTTAAAAGAGAAATCCACTCATTACAGAACGAGCACACACTTCAAATAAATTCATGTGCGTCAGTGTGGAACTGGAAAGCGACCTATTTCGCAACACCAGTGTCTGTCTCTGTGGGTGTTTGTCTACTTTCACCTCCTATAAAAAAGCTCAGACAGCGAGAGAGGCAGCTTAGAAAGAGGGAGACGGCACATTAACATTCTCAGTGCGTCCACTTTTGGGGTTTTTTTCCTGGGGCGCTCTCTTGTTAAGGCACAAAAAAGGAGGAATTAAGCGGTCTGACGCAAAACATGAACGCAGCCTTTTGCAGGCCAGGAGGATGTTTAAACAAATACCTGCAGCTACATCCGAACACGGCCTTTGGGAGTTGCTTATCACCTGAAAAAGTTCAACCTCAATGCACAAAAGAGCAGCATTAAATATGTGTGACAGATGTGTTTGAATGTTTCTCTTCGCTGTCACTTTAACTGGATGAGATGGCTTAAAAAGTCCTCAGAAGAATTTGTCTCAACCTCTTTTCCTATCTCTCTCCCTCGCTCCGTCTTCTGTTGCGCTCCAACTCTCAGAGGTGTCTGGGAGTTGGCGCGCAACAGCCGATTTACCAAGAGATAGGCCCCGATGAGATCGCAAGCAGCGCTGCACCTTGGCCAAGAAACCGAGGGGGGGGGAGGATAGGGGGGCTCAGGAGAGTTGCAAAATGAGCATGAGGTGTGGAGGAGCGCTATAAAAAAAGCTTCTAAGTGAGAGATAAAAAGGTGAGTGCATAGTTACAGGAAGGGCCCGAGGAAGATGAGCTAAGAGGAACAGATCCAAAAAAGGAAAAAAAAAAGCATGTGTTACGATGGCGAGCTATCACCCTGCGTTTAACCAGCAGCATCAGGTACGGCATGAAAATGACAACATTAGGTTGTCACACGTGCGCTCGCCCGTGAAAGCTCACACCGAAAGGCTTCACGGTGCTGCGAGACGCCGCCTCCTCCTCTTCCTCTTTTATTCTCGTAGCTCTCAGTCGCAGCTCCTTCTTCTTCCGGCTCTCTGTGGTTTTTAACGTGGCCTCGTGGAAAAGGTCGCCTCTCGCTTCCTTTTTTGACCTCCACAGATATCAGAGGTCAGAGGGGTCAACACAGCCTCTCAGCACAGAGGCACCGTGCTGAGGAATGTGCTTTCGCCAGACCCCTCTTGACTAATGTACACTACCTGTGTTTGCCACAATAGTTGAATATAGATTAGAGGATAGTATAAATGCCTCTGGGCCACAGGTGTCTGCAACCAGTGGGGACGGCTAAAGGGTCAAACAAACAAAAATATCCAAATTTCCTTTAAAAAAAACAAAAAAAACAAACTAAAATTTAAAAACTTTTTTTTTTGTTGCTTTTTTTAACTAGATGTTAAACTGTGTCCGTTCTTTGAATTATTGTGATGCAAACAGATAAATAAGTGCTTGTAGCACGTTTATAAATAATCAAACTTCTGAGGAAAAATAAACTGCGTTTACAAGAACTGTCGGCTGATCGCAATCTAAGCAGCATTATCGCCACGGGCTGAAGACGAGAAGCCGCCAGCATCACTAAGGAAGTAAATTTAGCCAGCTGGCTACCAGAGATGGGCAGTAACGTATTAAAAGTAACTGTAATCTGATTACTTTTTCCAAGTATCGCGTAAAGGATTACTTTGAAAAAAAAGGTAATAAGATTGCTGTTACTTTCCCGTAAGCAAACTGCATTACTAAACAATGACTTTGTTTGTGAGAGTGTCTCACGACAATGACATACAAGTGTGCGACATCGAAGTGTGCAGATCAACAATGCATAACATGGAGTGCGGGAGAGAGTACGACCATGCAGCAGGCTGAAAGGTCTATTGCTTTATAACATATTCAGGTTGTGTGTCATGTTTTTTTTTTAAGTAACTTAATCCACTAATTACTATTTTTAAGTAACTTGGCCAACACTGCTGACCACCCAGATCTCACCCACAGGCGTGTGTGGCTGTGCCCAGCGTATTTTTCTCACATCTTTTTGAGACGCGTCTGCAGACAGTGAAGCTGGAAATTTGAAAAGTCTGTTTGTTTGTGTGGTGAGTCACACAATCTCAGAGTGTTGTTTATGATTTTAAGTTTGTAAGAAGGGGTTAAACATTCAGCAGACTGATGAGCTTTTAAAAAGGGCTGATCAGAGCGATTTACAGTCGTCATTTTCTTCTTTGAAACCAAACAAAACCACCGAGCTGACAACTTAAAAACAGAAACCAATGAGAGACTGGATGATCGCAAATACACTCCATGGTGAAATCCATACAATGGCAGTGATGACAATAATGAGCATTTCTGGTCACGTGAAGGGCTATCCAGCGATCATCAGTTATTTAGTGAGACGTTCTCAAGGAGGCAGACCACTAAAATATTCAAATAAAACAAAAATCCTCCCCCACAAAGGCCTACGCGTCTAAACAACTGCAGACTCCAGGATAAAATGTAGCAGGGGCCGCTAAAGAATCAATTGTGTGATGTGTTACTGTGAGGGTGAAACACTGACCGGCATTAATAGATTTGCTTTAGATTCAAGACCAAAATCTTTTAAGGATTCCCAAAACCTGAAAAAAAACATTAGACAAGAAGCTCCCATTTCATACTGAACTCACCTTTTCTCATTGCCATAGGATTTCTGTGCAACTTTTGCGTGTAGGATCATGACAGTTTGGTCTCCTCGCTCCTTCAGGTAATTCCTCATCGCTTCTCTGCAGGAAGAGGAAAAAAGAAGAGAGATAAATTAAACCAGCTATGTTCTAATCTGAAAGAGGAAGTGACGTGAGTGCAACTTCACAGAAGACTTAAGAGGAGGCCACCCTCCTTGTGCATACATGCACTTGCAGCGACCTCTGAAAAGCCAGAGCCTCCACAATATGCTTGCAGAGAAGCTGAGCTCTCCCTGGGTCCATCCGAGGTTTAAGGGGGGAGCAAGAAAACACCAGAGCCAAAAAAACAAAAACAGAGCTGAGCTCATCACCAAAGATTCCTCATGTCGTGTCAAAAATGTTGCAAGGGTCGAGCTCCGATTACTTCTGTCAACTCTGCCAAAACTTCTCACCTCCCGCTACACCCTCACCCCCCCCTTCACAGGAGCGAGCCGAAAACTTGCTCGACTGAGAGGCGCGGAGGTGAAAGATCGGGCTTAGACGCACAATTAAAGCACGTCATGCGCATGGAGAGCAACACACTTTGACCCGATCGCTACACACGCACAGATGTCAGTGTCACCTGACACGCCAGGGGATCCTCACAGGGCTTCCCACTCAAACACGCACACACACGGCTTTTCACTCTAGCACGTTATACTAGGCCGCACACTCGGCTTAGACATGCCCTTTGTTATGATAAGCAAGGGGCCTCCTCAGTGTGTGTGCGGGACACAGGGGCAATCGGGGGAGTGGGCGATACAGAAGAAGAGGAGAAAGCATGATGAGGCAATTATTTTTCTGATTATTTCAGTCTCACTGCAACACTAAAAATCTGTTTTTTTCTAAATTGCTGATCGCCAGCAGCTATAAATGAGACTAATAGAGGTACGATCCTGGAATTCCACACAGCCTGACATCACTTAAACACCACATGGAGAAAATGATATCAAGCCGGGGTGGACGGGGGAGTGCGTACGACTCCAGTTCGACTCGGTGGAAAACAGTGGTTTCGTTAAAACGTTGGACTTCTCCCCATGGATGCATTTAGAATGTGATTACGTTATTAAAGGACGTAACCCTTCTCTGGGAAGTGAATCGCTGGTGTCACACACACACACTCTAATCCCGCCGGGTGGAGTGGAGGGGGACTCCTGTGCTCAAAGCTCTGATTGATTATGGAGAGAAAACACAGTCCAGGCCTGCTGATGTCAGACCCTGCAGGGCACATGTCACACCTCTGATACGGCCTGTGACCTACTGCTCCCACAGGCAGGATGACTGACACACACACACACACACACACACACACACACACACACACACACACACACACACACTTATACAGGATTAGGGCAGTTACCACTTAGAGCAGGGGTCCCCAATCCCAGTCCACGAGGGCAGGTGTCCTGCAGGTTTTAGATGTGTCCTTGATCCATCACAGCTGATTTACATGGATAAATTACCTTCTCAACATGTCTTGAAGTTCTCCAGAGGCCTGGTAATGAACTAATCATGTGATTCAGGTGTGTTGACCCAGGGTGAGATCTACAACCTGCAGGGACACCGGACCCCTGACTTAGAGGAAGCTTCTAAAAGATGGTTTGCATCTTATGCATGTCCTAAAGACCCTAAATAAAAACATTTAGATCAAGCCAAAAAAAGATAAAGATATACAATTTGGAGCGACAAGTAAAATACATGAACAGTTTCAGTTTGGCAATCATGTGGCCCCCTAACAGCGGGATCTTAGCTTGTCTGCCTAGAGACTGCTCTGCAACAGTCTGCCAAACACCAGTGATGGAAGAAGAGTGTATTCACAGACCAGATGGTGAAAATCTCCGTGCGATTGTGTTGACTGATAGCAGACTGCCACAGTTGGCCGTAGTTTCCAACTACTCAGAGCTGTAGCCTTACTGCTGTAGTCAGTACATTTCAAAAGATACAACTTTTACTCTGAGGATGGACTTTACATTTCTGCAGGTTTTTAGTTTATACTACCGCTCAGTGACTTCATATGCTTACATGTAAACTACAGGCTGCTGTGGCGATCTGCGAGGGACCAACGCAGTCACAACAAGATTTTTGGTGCATTCGCCCCGTTTGTCATTTCACCCAGTGACAGCCAGCAGCCTCCAGGAGCCACTCCCCCACCAATCGGTGACCAGAGGACGCATCGTGTCCAATATGGCAGACACCTCGAGCAAAGTACACATGAGAAACTTCTATAACACAGGAACACAGCCTCTCTAATGGCATCTGACATTAAACTAAACCTATCAGTTTTGCATAACCTTTAAAACATCCAACAGTGTTAGCTTCAAGCACCTAAATAAATCAGAGAACATCTTTAAATGATGCTTTACCCCCATTTTCAGCTGTGTTTTTTTTTAATCTTGGACTCACTAATGGAGAAGCTTTATATAAGTCACACTTAAAATAATCTATGTTTATCTTTAATAATGGTCTGGGTGCACACCCAGGCAGTTTTATCTGCCATCCCCCTCCTGCTAAACCAGCTTTCTTCTGATTGGCTGCACCTTGCAAACAGAAAACAATAGGTATAGGACCATGTAAGTGACATCATCTCTCACTGATCTCATACGGAGTCATGAGTAGAGAAAACAAAACACAAATCCTTGTCTTTGGGCTTACAAAGATCATCTATGCATGTGCTGACCTCCTTATAAGAGCAGCACGACTATAACGGTCCACTCAGACCATGCATTCGGTGCCATACTTAATGAGATCTTTGGGCTCCGTCACTCATTTTGAAGCTCATGTTGTCAACACTTTGGAATCAGTTCTTGTGCTCCTGACAAAAGGAAATAAAACACCAAATTAAAAAAAAGAAACGTGATATCAGCCAGCCTCAGATTCAGGGTCACGCTCATAAAAAAAGGGAAGCAGTTTGATCAAATATTTAAATACAATGGCACGTAGTTACTGCACGACCACAAAATGTAATGCTAGTGTTTGTTAAGTGTCGTGCGACAGCCTCGGCTTGTGGTTGACACCGTTTCAGCGCTCACCAAACCCTTCCAGACCACTGTGGCTGAGTTGGGGAGAGACCATTCCCCATCAAGACACAAATGCTTTGGCACGATCGCGCTTTGACTCACAGCGGCTCTTTATGCATGCCGATTTTCACTTCAGAGCGCCTCCAAACAACCACTGAATAGATAACAAAGATGCACCACATGTGGCAGCAATCATGTGAAACTGAATATCCTATGATCAGATGGAAAAAAGAAAAAAGCAACAACACAAAAGTCCCCAACACTGGGTCCATCGATCCAAACTTGTGCTGTGTAGCCAAGCTTTGTTCAAACCCGCAGAATTTTATATGAAAATCTAGCGGGGAACAAGAGCTTTATAAAGATACCAAATATGTCTCGAAGGATTTCGGGGGAGACGAGTATAAAATGATGCAAAAGACATAAAAAAAGATGACAGATGACTATCACGAGGCAGTGAACCAGAAACATCAGGACTTTACGCGGGAGCTGTGTATCAGAGGGGGAAAACCCTAAAAATGGATTAAAGCAGTATTTGTGCATTTGTTCTCTATATTGCACTGTTACGCTGTGCATTATTATTCAGTCTTCAGTAATGTGTCAACAGGGTTTTTCCTGTCACCCCACCCAAAACGTTTGGGCTTCCCCCCCTGAAGGAATACGGGTGTAATAAAAAAAAAAAAATTTTTCTTCTTACTGAAGCATAAAACAGACAATTCAGTATGATATTTACTGCCTAACATACATTTTGTTCCAAACAGAGGTGCCAGAAATATATATTTTTTCTTTTATACACAAACAGTTATGCCCATGTGTGTATTAATAATAAAGACAATGGAAACGGGACATGCTTCCAAAATCTTTTTTGTGCTAGAAAATGCAGGTGGCAGCAGGAGAGTAACGAGATTCCCGTCTCTTAAATGACTCTTATTCGTACGTCTCGCATCGATATCGACAAAGACGCGGCTTTGATCTAACACATTCACCCTAACACGACAGGGCCGTCTTGAGTAATCATTTGTAGCTTATACAGAGTGAAACACGAGCGCACGCACGCCACACAGACTGAGCGCTGGAGACGGAAGGAGAAGTGAGAGAGTCTGTGACCAGAATCAGCTCTACTTCCTGTGCAAGACTAGCACGCAGCAGATGCACGAAATTCCAGTGCAAATCAAAATACGAGTAAGACCAAATTTCAAAACATTACACTGTGTTCATTTGTATTTGAGGGATTAAAAAACAAAACTGGGGGTAAAAATAAATAAATAAATAATAAATCAGCCCTTCATTCATGCAGAGACAGGAAACGAGGGTCACTTCATTTAAACCGAGTACGCCCACATGTAATAAAACCAATAACCACAGATAAGAGTCTACATCACACACTCACACAGAAAAGTAACAGCATCTGAGCTGCAGGTTTAATTTCTGACGAGCTTTATTTAGGTCCAAAAAATGTGCTAAAAGGCAGTCTGTGACAGCGAGTGAAAAGAAGGAGGGAGGTCAGAAATAAAACGTGAGGGGAGGAGATCGGGCAAAAGAAAAATCGGAACATACGAAACAAAAGACGAGACGCTTGAGAGGTGAGACAAAAATGTGCCAGACAGATTTATAAAAAGAGGCATATCTTTAACAGCAGGCGATGTGTGTGTGTGTGTGTGTGTGTGTGTGTGTGTGGGAGAGAGAGAGAGAGAAAGGAGGGGTGAGGTTAAGTCAGGCTACAGATGCAGCAGAGCAGACAGGCATCTGCCCCGTACATCTGCCACAGCGTCTTCAGCCGAGCAGCACTGTCATAGGACCCCCTGTGAACACACTCAAACACACGCACACGAAGAGCAGAGGGGCGGGGCCCCATTAATACACACATGCGCGGTGAAACAGCTCAATTAAGATGATCAGACAGTAATTAGTTTGCACCTTGTGCATCACAAAAGGTAGATTACACACAATTGTAGTGTGGGGCTTTGGGTTAAAGCATTAACAATCAGCCACTTTAGCCTCCTTTTACAAGGCTAGGAGACGTGGCCTTCACACACACACCCCTCACTGTTTGATGTCTGACCTCCGGATGAGCCGTGTAAGCTCACGTGCACACACACACACACACACACACACACACACACACAAATGGAAAATTGCTGACAACTGTGGGATATTGCTACAGCTTGCACTCATCTCAGCTCTGATCATTTGCTACATGGTAAACAGAGTAAATCCTCCGCTTTGACATTTCTGCATCAACGACAAAACGTGAGAAAATTAAAATACGCAAACAGAATCCGAATTAAAACAGCACTGGTGTCGTTGCTTAAGTAGCGTCACCGATCACTCAGGAGAATATTGCAGTGGTAAATGGTAAATGGCCTGTATTTATATAGCGCTTTTAATAGTCCCTAAGGACCCCAAAGCGCTTTACACGTCCAGTCATCCACCCATTCACACACTGGTGATGGTAAGCTACATTGTAGCCACAGCCACCCTGGGGCGCACTGACAGAGGCGAGGCTGCCGGACACTGGCGCCACCGGGCCCTCTGACCACCACCAGTAGGCAACGGGTGAAGTGTCTTGCCCAAGGACACAACGACCGAGACTGTCCAAGCCGGGGCTCGAACCGGCAACCTTCCGATTACAAGGCGAACTCCCAACTCTTGAGCCACGATCGCCCATATATGATATGGCAGGTGTAATCTGATCCTAAAACATACAATCAAACAGCCAGATCAACCCACTGTGACCAGAGAAGTGAAATAAATAAATACCTGCTTTTTCTTCTAGTTGTAGCTGTGATTAACAGTTTGAAATGGCTCATTTATGCTATTGACAATACAGTTCCTGCAGATATGCTGGTATCAGCATTTATAACTGATGAATGGCAAAAATGTTAGGGAAACTGCTTTTGTTTTTGTGTGTCTGAAAGAAAATAAACATATTGGCCCATATCTTGAATTGTTAAAATCACCAAATATCAAAATCAGTATTGGTTTTAAAGTCCTTTAAGTCAAACTCTACGTGCCCATTAGACTGTAATCCCTTATGACTAATTTCCAAATTTTTATATTAGCAAATTTATACTTTTTAGACTGAATGTGTAAATTGATCCATTTTCTGTTGCTTTGCTTGTTATTTAAAAAAAACCAAACAAACAGTAAATTAGTTGCCAGTAAACTTGGCAACCCAGCCTGTATTCTCATGTTGAGTCCGTTTGTGTAAATTTGTGCAAGCGGATGTGTCTGAACCCTAGAAGTGTTTGTTCCAGTCGAGTAGCCTCCCTGACAGTGTGAACCTCTAGGACCTGGAGGTTCGGCTGCCATAAAAAGCTCCTGCGGGATGCTGCAAAATTTTAGAGCAGCACCCAAAGAAAACCTGCGGACGCGAAGACTCTACGGCAGATTGACAGGCCAACAAAGACCATAACCATAGTCACATGAACTAAACGAGCTCTGTTGTGCCTTTCGGCTGTTTGTTAAAGAGTGTTTTGTGTCGGTCATATTTCTGGCCATCAAAAACCATCAGACGAATCGAAGGGCCAGTGCGAGCCAGCGGACTGGCAGCACATGAATAAAGAGGGGGACACATCAAAAGGTGCAGGGGCCCCTTTTTCCAAACCCACGCTCGGCTGTTCCAAGCAACACGCAACCCCCTCATTTTCCCCGCTGAGTGCCACGCGCAAAAGCCGAGTGACACACACACACACACACACACACACACACACACACACACAGTCTTTGTTATTCAGAACAGCAAACACCAATAAGCAAACAAGTGCGTGCGCGCACACACACAATCCCTAAAAAGCAACCCACATCATCCATCAACGGTCTGGATTCACCCAAATGTTACTCCAAGTAACTTGGAGCAAACTTAAGAAGAACTCAATAATCAAAAACTTGCAGTACGGCTCGTCAAAAAAGCTACACACAGTAAGACGAGTACAGCGCAGAGAGCGCACATTCGGACCGTGAGGCCTCAGAAAGGGTTATTTATTGCTTCTCTAGCATGTTTCTCCACAAACAACGGCAAAAATAGCACGGTTCATTTCAACACACGCACATTAAAACAGTCCCAAAGGAGGCGAGTCTGCAGAGATCTAAGTAATGAGCGATCAATAGCAGAACAAAAATGAGGTAATACAGCAAAGCTGGGGTCAACAGAAAGCAGCTGTGCAGGACTCCACAGTAAAGCTGCACATGTCGTACGCTATTGTATCAACAACAACATTGCAGCGGTTGTTATAGACGCATTTCTCCGCTTCTGGAAATCACAGCCTGAAATGAGCTCCTCGCTGCCTCAACAGATTTTATGTGGCAAACCTGCTGGTGAATATAAAATTATTAAAACGCTTGTAAAAAATTAGGCGTGGAAATCGTAGTTAAAAACAAAAAAGTTCCTGTTAAAGAAAAAAGCGAGGTATTTATTATTCACATGGTGTCAGTTGGGGATGTGCCGGTGGACAATGTCGAGAATCGTTCATGTTAATAGTGACAGTTTGTCAACTAAGGAGGTTTTTTAACTAACATCCCCACCGATGCATCAAGTTGACACTGTCACATGATGAGTTTCATTTTAAACTGTTTCTGCAACGCCACAGTTACACATGTGCCCTCAATGTACAAAACAGACGGGTATGGGCGTGCACCAGCGCGTGTACAAAGTTCATGCTTGGACTTCTGCACGCTTTGAAGGTAATGTGCGTGTGTCGTGTGTGTGTGTGGGTGTAGTGGCTACACGGACCAATCATAATCATGATCTAACAAGAGAAAACAGGCTAAAGAAAGAAAAGAAAAAAAACTGGATAAATAAGCAGAACTAACAGTCTAAGTAAAAAAGAAAAGAGAAATAAATCACTTAATAACTTTAGAGCCTTGCAGCTGATATCCACCCACTAATGTAATCACCCAACACTAGGTTTGGGTGAAGTGATTTGAAGTAGCTTTAAGCTTATGTTTTTAAGAAAAAAGGGGAGGGGCGTGGAGTTAAACGACAGGGTGGGGAAAAAAAACTGTGTAGTTTTTGATGTTTTTTATTGCAAAGGTTTCTTTTTTATTGGTAATCCCAGAGTGGTATTAGTAAGCCACATATTAGGGTTACTTCAGAGGGTCTCTATACTTTCATTCTTTTGAGAATGTGTCCAAAATAGTAATAATCAAAACAAAATCAAATCTAGAAAACAAACAAACAAAAAAAGGTAGCAAATACCTTGGGGAGGGGCGGGTCCGTAGAATAGGTGTTCACAAGAACACAACGGCATACATAAACAAAGGAACACACAAAACCCAGCACTATGACAAGAAAACAAGCTCTAAAGGGACCACGAGTGCGTGTGCACACCCACCTTGTTAGGCGCTGTGGCTGAGGGCGCTCCCCGAACTTCCTGCAAAGACACAAAGTGAGAAGAAAACATAAGTGGGTTGGTTATCAACCACGAACACACGCACAGTAAACAGTGCATGGCAAAAAAACCCAAAAAAACAGCACATGTACAAACGCACATAAAAAGCAGCGTGGCCTTGGCAGCGTGTAATGGCAGCGTGTTCAAACAGAGTCTGTGCCAAACGTCGCGCCGCTTGTTTGCCGTGAAAACACGACTTAAAGCGAATGAATTTTGTTCAAACTAATTGCCGTCGTGTTGAGACACGTTGAACATCAATGGGAAAAAACCCCCACTGGGTTCAGATCAGCTAATCGGTATATTTAGTATTACTACTGAATTTCAGAAACTCAAGTTCAGCAGCTGAACAAACGACGGTTCTTCAATAGCCGACGCACTCAAACAGGTGTGAAGGGTTTGAGATTACAGAGATTTTAAATGGTGCTCAGAGAAGCCCTAACCATATTTATCTGTGTGACTATAAGCTATAATCTTAAAACAACACATTAATTTAGCCTTGCTATCAATAGGATCTTCACAACACACACCCCAAAGACAAAAAAAACAAAAACAAAAGAAAAAAAACCCAACACACACACACACACACACACACACACACACACACACACACTAATACAAAAGCAGATTTCTGGCTTTGTGTTTGCAAATCTAAATTGTAAAACCTGAACAAGAACATTGACTTGATGAATTTTTTGGCAGTGCCTCCAATGCACTGGTGCTGAAGGCATATTGCAGCGATTTAAAAATTACAAACCACGGGGACAGAAATTCTCATTTTTAAATACTGGTACTGCAGCAATTTAATTACTTCATTGGTATTTCTGAATTAACAGCAAAAGCGTGAATTTCAACAAGAAAACTGATCTTTTTAATTTCTCCTGTGAATGCAAATTATTCTAAAGTATTCAGAGTGTGCAAAAATACAGATCGAAAAGCATTTTAGCTGAACCCACTGACATTCTGCCTGCAATTTTGTAAAGAAAGACCGCTCCGTGGCACGGCACTCCTCAGGTTAAAAAGGTCTCCGTTATACTGACGGTTCAATGATTCTTCAGGGAAACGATACAAATAAGCAGAGAAGGTAAACGTGCTTAGTTAATGTGAGTCAGCCGAGGACCATAATGAAACAAGAGCTGGACTGACTCGTTTGGTTGATTGATTGATGATTTCCCCTCCCTCCATGTATGGAGTCATTACTCTATTACACACCAACTCAAAACATCCGTAATAAGAAAAGAGAAACAGAACAAACATGGAGGAAGTGCTTAACCCTCTGATTTAAAAGCATGAAAGAATATCAAACCTCTACTACAACTGCTACATCTACCTTTGTCTGACAGTGAGCAAAACTCAGTTCAGTCCTTTGTTATTAAAATGTTTTTGTGCTCCACATTTACATTATCCTGTCCTGTTGCAGGTTCTATGTGGATAAACTCTGAAAGCAGAGCAGGGCCTGCTGTGGGTAGCAGCCGTGTAAGACGCTGTGGTTGCAGTTCAGTCAGCAGGTCCTCTGATAGAATAACAGGAGAAGCAAATAAATGGCGCTTTGAGGACCCAGCAGGGGCTGGTTGGTAGGCAGCAGCTAAACTCGCTAATTAAAACGCATACAGTTCATCATAAATAAACTAAGGGCACAGTCCAAGCTTTTAAGGTGTGTGTGCCTAAAACAATGTCCATTAACAGAAGACAGCATGGTGACCAGAGAAGGAAGAATTTGTGAATTGTATATTTATTCTCGAGCCGAGGTGATTTTGCAAACATTCGTCATGATACAAAAGCCTGAATTTAACTCAAACTGTTGGGTGAATCATGACTGGGATGGATAGATCGTTTATTCTACCCAAACGGAACAAAGTGACGTGAGTTTGTGCTGAGAGGGCTGCTCTGCACAGTTTAAACCCAAACGCAACAAAAGAAGAAGATTACAGGATCAGTCAGGTAACCATTTTTCGCCCTCGGCTTAAGGTTCATGACCCGACTTTAAAGTCCTCAAATTTCCGTGACTATGAAGACGTCACACGCTACCAATCACTAAAGTTTCTGCCCCAAATGTTGAAAGCTGACTTGAAGTCAAATTCAGTGTGCTGGAAAACTGATGAATCAATATACTGTCACTGAGTCATACTCAAACTCTTAGTAATAGATGTAGCAAGGAAACTACCGCAAACAACCACATGTACGACGATGGGGTGTAAAGTTACAACATATCTCAGCTGAGTGTGACGGTTTTATGGTCAACTTATTTCTTTTATGCTTGTAAAGCAACACGTCGAGCCTTTTACACGCAATACAGAGAAACTGTTTCACTATTCTCCTCAGGACTGAAAAAAAGAAACAAATCTGCAAGGAACAAAATCTCTTTAGGGTAATAAGTCACTGCTAACCAATGAAAACATGTAAAAAAGGGGAACAAATGATGTGGTTTTGTGACAGGCTGTATCTGAAGACACAATTTAAAAAGACTTCTTTGCCAAGTTGTAGACACAACACTGGTTTGTCTGTCGAGTTCGGTGCGCTTCTCTAATTAAACTCTGATTAAACAGGTCAGAGTTAAGTATGTTAACATTACACTACTGGTTGGAATTAGTCAGCTTTAAGGACTGGACTGAAAAAGCAGCCAAGATCCAAAGAAAAGCTTTGACAGATGTAGAGAAAGCCTAGGGGTATCGCTCAAAAACATGCTTTAGAAAAAAGGAAGGAAAGGGAAAAGGAAAAAAAGGGGCCCAAGACTTTTGCACAGTACGGTAGAAACAGTCGGCATGGATACGTGTGCTTGATTGCACCTACACCTTACAACCTCAGTGGGAGCACAAAGAAAAGCCATTTGTCTGAGACTGACCATTACGACTCGGATCCTGTGTACTCGGGTTGGATGAAGCCTCTAAACGATCGTAATAAGGGTTTGGATGTGAAGCAGCGTGAAATCGTCAAAATTACAAGCGCTAAATCAAAAAATAGTGGGTGGCAAAAAAATAAAGTAAAAAAATACAATTAAGTAAGAATCCAACATTCAGACCACCTTCTGTTTTACAAGAGCGGGTGTCGGTGGTCAGGAAATTACACTTTTTTTGTTTTCTTCCACACAAAAGGCTCCAATATTCTCTGAACAGTTTCTCAAATGAAAAACGCTGCACACTCTTTATAATGTGTGGCTTAATTACCAGCGAATCAAGTGATCTCAACGGAGGCCGGTTAGCTCGACAGTTATACTGTAATAGAGCGGTTTGGAAGCATCAGAGTTTTGTGCACAGCTCGGTGAAATAAGAGCTTGAAAACAGTGTCGGTTTTCTATTTATTGACTCAAGGCTGAAGTTTTATTTAAATTTAAACCCCAAGAATCAGAATCTGCAAAATAAATTTCACACAGACCAAGGACCCATCGTTAAAATATCCCATTTTGTCGGACATTAACCCAAAAAGAAAGAATCGGTTCACCGTCACACACGAGAATGAGTCTGAAAGGCAAATGGTTGGTCAAACCTTCAAACATACACATACCTGCTATCACAAAACTGGCTGGGTTTAAGGGCTTATGTCTGCAGATCTACATATTAAGTTATTAAAAGGCAGTTATATAAAAGTGCCCAGTGCCTCTACGAAGAAATTTATTTATTTATTTATTTATTTTAAAGTTGATTAGGATTTTCATTCTCGTGTAGGATGTGGTAGCTTTGCATGCTGCCTGTAAGTATGTCACTACATCGTAGATAGCATCAGTAAACACAGAGATACTGTGTCACTCAACTGGTTAGGGGTTTTAGCATGCAAACCTTGGGCGCAACTTTTAGAAAAGTAGTCTTGATGCCACAAAAAGATGGATAAAAATAGCACGAAAAAACAAAACAAAAAAAAGGCAAGGGGAAGAGGGGATGAAGGCCAGGAGAACGGGAGAGAAACTGAAAGCATGATCTGTGCCAGAGACAGACGGAGCGAGTGGAGGTGGAATAATTATAAAGGAGGGCAATCAATAAGGTTCCCACAGTGAAACACTGATGCCTCAACAAGCTAATGGATTCCAGACGGCTCTCTGTTCTCTCCCCCTGCTTCCAAACCTCACCCGAACCACTGAAAACAGGGACCGAGCGAGGAAGGAACAATACGGGGAAAGTGTAGGGGAGATTACAGGAGAGGCGAGCAACACCGAGAGGATGGTGCATAGAGGAAACAGGGTGAGGAGATCAAATTTAAGGATTTAGAGGTGGATGGAAGAAGAAAATAAAGACTGCTTCCTTTCTTTTCTATGTCTGCACTTAGTTTTTTTGTGTGTGTGTGTATTGAATTCACTACTATCAAATGAAAGTAAAGCCTGCAAAATTGATTATAGACAGAATTTACAATACGCACTGATCTCTAATCTCGCACATTCTGATTCTTCATTGGGGTTATATGCAAACATTGCGGATGGCAAGACTGATTTTACTGCAAAGTAGAGCACAGAGATCAAGGCGGTCAATTGTTAAAGAGTTAGCAAGTTCTGTGAAAAACCACAGTCCACATTTCCATTCACCTCCACAGACTCGAGACACAAAACACCAACAAGAAAAGACCTAGCACAGGAAACCACAAAAGGTAGAGCTGCAATGGCAAAAGAAAGGCATGCTGACTGTTGCAGCTGCAGTTTTCGGGTAGGCTTGCCTACAGTCAGATGTCTCGTTGCGTGCCAAAGTTCATCAAAGTTCAGTTCGCGCTTTGGTGACTCAAGGGTAGCACAAAAAGCAACCTGAACCCCATCAAAAGCGAATCCTCGGAGTGCACGGAGATGAGATTTTTAGCTACACTTGAGCCTTTCTTGAATAGTTTTCATTCACTTATTAATGTTGCATGCTTCACTGCGTTCATCACTCCTGTTCAGCTGATGCCTCACTTTGCGCCAGCATTTTAATGCACTTTGCATCTCCTTGGGGTGCTAGACAACAAGTTACTAAACATAAAAATATGTCTCATCTTTTCCTTTGGACTTCATGACCTAAGGAATGAGTAAGAATTTTGTCTGATTTCTTCCTCCTCCTCTAACACTTTCCTATGAACATGACGAGACACAGGGTTTCATAAGCAGTTTAAATGGGACATTTGAAAGTTGAGTTACTGCTAAATAGCCAGCCGCAACAGGTAGGTTGGTAGCCTTAGAAGAAGAAAACAAGAAAAGAATAAAACCTCATTAAGCCGTCACTGAAGGTGGATGCGGTGGAGGAGATACAGTTAACCAGGAAGGAGTGAGGTCATACTAGCAAATGCTTGTTAGGGCAAAAACGATGAAGGAAAGTTGACAACCAACCAACAAAGATTTTGTGACCCGGGGCTGTCTTTTAGTCATTGCTGCTCCAGCAGGAAAACCCCCACCCTGAAATTGGGTTTTTAGGAAGTGACGAAAGCGCAACTCTGTAAGAGACAGGGCTGCATGTGATTCATAACTCAAGACAATCCGAGAATTTCAAAGCAACAGTGCAAAAAAAGTCTGTTTTGGCTTTATCATGTATCTGTTGTAACCCCTTTAAATGTGCTGCAAACTCAAACCCATGTTTTGTTATGTCACCTTTCCTTCCACATGTGGCTTCTCCTTTCTAAATTTGTCTTAAAACTCACTTATTAAAGCCAAACTTTTATCCTCCTCAATCATTTGGTTCCCACTTGCTGCAAGCACCAATATTTTCCCTGTTTCCTCCCCTTTTTCAGTCTTTTACATGTGTGTTTATAAACCCTGTAATGGCCCTTTGTATTGTGGCCATATCCTATTAGGAACCTGATAGGCCCATTAAAATGCTAAGCCAACTTGCTAGTAGCTTACCTTGGCATGGTTAGTTATGGGTTAGTGTGCCAAGGGCAGTGAATAGATATGAGCAGGGACAGTGAGTCTATTTACAAGTGTGCAGTGCACGGCTATGCCCTTACTCTGGAGTTCCAATGGAAAGCATGAGTGATGTCTCTGTCAGCTTACAAAGGTGTACTATTGGTGCCTTTTGAGTCTTGGTCTGTATGTATATGTAATTCAGTAATAATCAATTAAAGATAAGTACAATAAGAGAATGTTTTTAATTCCATATTTTGAAAAGACAGACAGAGGATGAGCGATAATCATGCTAAGCAGGCATGGAGTTAGTCAGGACACAAAATCTGAAAATGTTATGGGACTTGGGTTTTCAGTTTAGTATTGTAGGAAGAAGAAAGTGGTTTCCAATTTGTTTGCCACAGACTTTGTGAAATCAGCTACGTTCTATAGGCTAAATTTTGCAGTAGCTAAGGTTATCCAAATGCTCAAGCGAACATAATATAACTAACTTTATACCTCACAGTAACGATAGCAGGCTACACAGCAACCACCCTAACATTTCGGTCCGTCTTCTCATAAATCTATGAAATTAATATTTTAAATAAAATTAATTTAGGATTACATGCAGGTTTTTGTGGGTACTGAGAAGTGTGCAACCCTACTGTCACAGACTTCTAAATTTCAGGTATTGTGACACGTCTGTGAGGCAATTCTGGTCATTTATTTGCCAACGTTTTTGAGAGACAAATGAATTTTCAAGAAAGCAAATGCCCACCGCTTCCTATTTTTGGTTCTCCAAACTTGAGAATTTGATGGTGTTTGTGGGTTTTTTATTCTTTTTGGTTAACTCAAACTCTTTCGGACTTTTTTTTAAACAAAGACAATCTAAACACACTTCATCATACTGTCAGAATTTCTTACAGTCTAAATCCTTCTAAGTGGAAAGTAAAGACAGATGAGTCAAAGATGATGTATATTAACCACAGCCCTGATTTCAAAATTGTAGCATAGACTTGACACTGATATTTTTAGAAGGGAAAAAAAAAAAAGATTTTTGTAATCAAGTTTTAAGGGCAGTTTGTTTTCAGATTTGGAATTTTATGGTGTTATCACTGGGAGAAAAATCACAAACAAAAAGGTCCACCCCACACTTCTTCCTCTTAATTTGCTGCACTCTCCTCCCACCCCCACCCCCTCTGTATATATTAAATAATGCACAGCCACATTTTAACTACAACTGCATGCACAGTTGATGTGTAGTTTACCACAATTGTGGGTTTTTTCTCAAGATAAAGGCCGACTTAATACAACCGCACATTCTCAGTATCAAAAATACACCGAGTCTGACATCAGCATTTCTTTTCTATTGCATTTTCTACTACCAGACTACCAGAAGCATCTCGCTTTGCGCCGTCTGTTGGCTTCACTGGCTTGTGAGTGACAGAATGAGGGTCCTGACAGCACAGCAGATAGCTACCGGCTGAAAGTTTTTGACAGAGAAAAATCTGAGGAGCACAAAGTTAGAGGAGTGCTCCCTTCTGTCATGTCACCTGTTTATTTGCCTGAACCAACGCATGCATTAATCTAGGATGCTGAAGGGAACGTGACAGAATAGTTTGGGTATTTCCGTTCTTATGCAGCTTTGCAAACCAAAGACTGTCAAGCTTCACCTTTCCAGTGATGGATTAGGTTCACCAAACGAATTGTTCTTAATAGTGTTTGGAGCAAAACCGTACCGAAAGGAAGAAGGAAAAAAAAAATGAAAAAAGGTTTTTCCCCAATACTGCCAATATCATTTGTTTATATTACTAATTCCCAAAAGCACCTCTTTGTGATTCAGGCTGACTGGGAGTGCACACAGATGGCCACAAATATTCACAAACTGACACCAGACTGACACTTTAATTTCTCAGAGGGTGAACACAGGAGCAGAGACAAGGTGGCAGACCGTATTCTTGTGGTAGCTTATTAAAACCCAGAACCTCTAACCAGCAGCAGACACGACTTAAGACGCAGAGTGAAACTCCTCGCTAAACCTCCCCTCGGGCCTCCTCCGCACAACATATGCACACAAGTCATAGCGACCATCGCTAAGACAAAAGCATGCACGTTTGTCAAATGTAGACAAGAGACAGCTGACGTCAAGACATGAAACCTAAAAATCTGATTGAATCAAGTATTTGAGTCACTTTATTCGATGCAAATCGAAATGCTACAAGAACAGAAAACCATTCATCCACTCCCATCAAATGACTCTCTAATGCAACTTTAGAGCCAATAAGTTAAATTGATTCATCAAACACCATAATTGCTGGTTGCAGCTTCTCTGAAATAAAAAATAATAATATTAAACCTCCCCCCAGTCTGCAGCTGGCATCAACATTTTAATTGGGGGGTGCTTTTCTTGATGAATTATTACTCTGAACAACACATCTGTAATTCCTCTCGAATAAAATTAACCTCTGGGTGGAGCGTGGTGGGGAAACGGGGCGGTTGTCTCCCATCCTTCTCTGACAGGTAGCATGACATATGAGGTATTTGTGACAGAGAGGGTTGGCAGTTACTATGAATAGAGGACCACCACCCGCCTCCGCGTGCTAGCACGCGAGCGCACGTTAACACACATCGACACATGCACACGCAACGGGGGGCTGATTGAGAGAGTGTGAACTCCGCCTGCCGTTCAGACGGGGATGTGTTTGACAGCTGTGACTGACAGTCCAAACAGTGCTGAGGAAGGAACGAAAAAAAAGAAACATGTCAACACCCGAAGGCTCAGAAGAGACACGAAATGCACACCCCGACACGGCCTCGGTGTGTGCTCGACTGAAAACGCACATCCAAAAACACATACATGCTTTTTGCTCTGTTGCTCAGGCATGTATCTGATACGACAAATCAAGCAAGAGGAAAGTTGCATTTTCTGTTCCTCAAACTTCTCCAGTCCTTGGAAACACATGTAGTAAGAAGACTCCATTTTTATAGCAATTTCAAGTCCTGATTCTAAAAAGGAGACATTTTTTAGACTATATGCCCTTCAACGAGTGATATTTGCAGGCCGCATAAACTGTTATGCAAATTTTTTGCTGTTCGTTGACATTTCAGACCTGCTTGTTTTCAAGCATCCCTAGAAGGAAGTGACAAAGTTCAGCAGAAGAAGAAGTGGTTGCTTTCAGCAGAGAAGTACTGCAACACCAGACGAAGGTGGTGCATCTTATCAAGCCGAGCGGCGTCACGTTATATATACACAAGAGCTAAAAAATTTCTCACATAATACTGATGGAGAGTGATATCTGTGGTCAGGAAAAGGCACTTAGAGCAGCTTTTCTAGATAACATGATTAGAAGTGTTGCAACACGCACACAAAAAGCACCAGATATAAAACAAAACCCAAATCATCCAAGGCAGATGATTTGTAGATTTAGCTCCCTGCCCTCACAACATGTTTTTTTTTGTGGCATTTTAAGGAGGTGAAGCTCATGTAACTATAAATATAATGAATATATACAGTCTTAATTGCAATTGCAACATGAAATCATAGTGGCGAAGGAAAAAAAAAACTCCTTCAAAGGAAACCCAGCACTACTGAAAAGTTAAGCCTGCTGACGACAGGTCCTGTTGCTGTTTTCTGAACCAACGTTGACAAAAACGGCGCAGAAAGCGTCGGCGCTGATGACGACAACATCAGTTGCAGGATATTTTCTTACATTTCCTTACCACAAGGTCACTGGTTAGATGAGTAAGAAGCAGATATAAAATGACTGTGCAGGTGACACTGCTAGATTATAAAGAAGCCTTAGCAATCTGCAACTCATATGCCCTTCAAATGAATGCATTTACTGTAGCTGATGCTCCTTTTCAAAACAATCAACAGTGACGGGGGTTTCTGTGCTGCTCCAGCTTACGCGGCTGATAATGAAGACACAGCATGTCTCGTAAAATCTCCAAAGTTTACAATACAAATCACTCCGCCGTCATTTAAACTTCAGCTCCGATGCTGTGGAAATGATGACATCTCTAGTCGAGAACTTCCATATTTTGTCTACATTTCAGAGAGAAACATGCACAGAGACAAGCGCGCACATCTGCCTTCTGTAGACCCACTCGCTTCCCCGGGGACCGAAACACAACATACAGACGCCAGACGCCATCATTCATGTGATCGAGGTCAAAGGTTAAGGTGTAGCCTCTGGGGTCAACTAGAAGGCAGGGTGTTGGTGCGTGTGGACGTGGCCTGATCCACATTATACTACCAAACAATGACGGGTCTGCCCTCAAACTGCTCTCCACCTTCCAAGCAGAAGCACAAGGCTTCCCCTGTTAACTGCAGACCGCAACATAATTAAAAAGGTGTTCCAATCACTATTTTTTTTCCAGACATTTCATTAAAAGCAATTGCTTATGACTAAGTCACCCTGTACTTACCAAGTACGCATTTCAATCCGCACCTAATTAAGCTGCTTTTCACACATCCGCCACACTTGTGGCCGAGTACACTCTGATAGAGGCCATGTGTGAATATGAAACCACATGTCTGAATCTATGTATGTACTTGCATTTACACCTTTTAGCCGCTGAACACAGAGCACACCCGACAGTAGCATGAAGGAGACAGGAGGGATAAGATGAGGGATTAGGCCTATAAAAAAAAAAAAAAGGTGCCTGGTTTCCCAGCCTGAGGGCTGATAGCAGATATCACAACTCCATGGAGTGGCTGTACACCTCATTTTCAACACCTTGCCACCTCACAGCTTCCACTGGCCTTTGTAGCCACGGGCCCTCTGAGTGACACCAAATATATGAACCCTGCTCGAAACTAGGCTAAAAACATGGTCCACAGTTGGATGCAACTCCTTTTCTCTTTCTTACAACATTTGTTAAGCAGAAATCTGCAAACAACCAGAGCATGAGTCTACAGACTATGTAGAAAAAGAACTATGGATTCCACTTTAGGGCTGCAGCTAACGATTAGTTTAGTAATCCAGCAATCTATAGATTATACCACCAATTAATCGGTTAAGAAATACTTTTGTCTTATTAGTGAGAAATAAAGAGGAAAAAAAATTACCTTTACTTTGTCTTCCTGGAAAGCTTTCTGACAATAATAGGAGGCAAAATGAGTTTTGACAGTGTTTTATCTCCTGGACGAGGCAGATTTGGTGTGTGTTCGTGTTTAAGAGTTTTTGTGCATGTGTGTCTGCATGTTTAAGTGTGCTACTGAACAAATGCGTTTGTGTCTGTAAGCATTTAAAGAGGGATGTGGTGGCTGCAATAAAGAGAAGCAAGCATATCAGCATTCTAAAGTTTGCCCTGTGCTTTGATGCAAAGTTTCCGCGCTGCTGAAAACAAGACGTTATGATGGTGTGGGCGTTAATTAATAATCATTTAATGTCCAACCTAACAACCCTCAGGTCAGTGCCTCAGAGTTTTACTGGCCCACGTACATTTTACTGGCTTGTGAACAAAAGCTTCTCCTTTTTATAGAAGCAGTTTAGTTAACACAATATTTTATATTATTGCACCTTCAATCTGAAAAATATTATGAAAGTCTTGAAATTAATATGGTCTAGTAGACCCCATGTCCCCCTTTAGACTCACCCCTGTTTGCTGCAGGTATCTTCCATATAAAACAGAACAGCTGTCAGACAAGTTAACAGCTCATCTGCATATTTTAAATTAACCACTGGAGGCTTACTGCAGATTTTTCCCTGCATAAAACAAATGGCGGAGGATGGAGTAGCTACAATCTTGGCTTTTCTTCATGACAGAGTTACTGACCAGGTGGTTTAACTGTGATTATAGAAACAGCTCTGCATCAAAGCAAAGCATGTGTGTTGAGGATCTTTTATAAATCTAATGATTCAAATTAATCAAATCGTCACAGCCCTATTCTACTTACATGATTCATTCTTTGTAGATTCTCCTGTTGCTTTGATTATCGGTGCAGGACAACACAGGTTCTCATCATCAGTGCAACTGCACACTCATGTAAGCCTGAACACATTGGAGAAACTGTGGTAGAAAGGCATGCATGTGACTGTGGTGTGCCACAAGTTTGTTGTCATCATTTTGCAATGTGCAACAGTCAGAAAAACATGCCTGCATTGATGCAAGAACTGATAAGCTTGGAGAAAGTTGATTTTAACTGATTTTAAGGGCTCCTCCATGGGGGGGAAAATATTCTTTGTGTGCAAAGTTGGTCCTAATACCTTTTATAAAATAAAAATAAATAAATAAATAAAATAAAAAAGGTCAAACACAAGCTAAAAGCTGGAATGGAAAAAGAGCAAGACGGGCGGCATCAGCAGTTTTATAAACAGATTCAGTGAACGGCTTGCAGATACTTTCACTTCTTTAATTTTTTTCATGATGCTTCAATTCCAACATTCACGTGGTTTAAATATTTGTTCCTGAAATACAGAAAGATACTATATACTTCAATGAAATGAAAATACAACTGTTCTCTGAAAAGTGTTACTAGATGTAGCTGGTCTTCAGGGTTTTCCCCTCTCAAAAATTGTGTTTAAAAATTGATTAAAAAAAAATGATAAAACGATATTAATCATGACTAAAATTAATATTAAATGAAGATGCATTTGCAACTAGAGCAGGGCGATATGGCCAAAAATATTTATCACGATATATATTTGAAAATTTGCGATAACGATATAACCGACGATATAATTGATGCGAGACAAAATACAACTCCACAACATTACTAGCGCAAAAAGACAACCTTCCATTTATTTTCACTTAAACAAGAAGCTGGTTTTTATGTACATTAAAGCTTTATAAAAATGTAACAGTGCAAATGCAAATTCCTTGCTGAAAGTTTAACCAAAAGGCATTTCCAGTAGAAATGGGCTGACATATCCTGAGCATAACCATGTATAATATCCACTGAAGTTAAAAAGAGGTGCTTTGCAACATTAAACTGCAGTGCGCAGTACGTATTTTTCGGACCATAAGGTGCACGGGATTATAAGGCACATTAAGCGAAACAAAGCAGTCAGATAAATCAAACTTTATTAAACTCATTCTTCTTGCTTCCTCCACTTCTGTACCATTGATTCATTAATGTTGAATTCTCTGGCAGCTGCTCTATTCCCATGTTGTTGCAGTATATTAATGACTAACCTCGTATTGTGGATGGATTATCTCAGTTGTTCTCCTGACTGAAGTTTGGTCCGTTTACAGTATCCTGCCATGCGATTGCATTTGTCTCTAACCATGAAGAACCTTCACGTTAACTTTTATAAGTGAAAAAGTGTTAGTGTTCGTCCTCCAGCTTCACTGTTTATGTTATGCTAACATAGCTGTGTCGCTAGCGATCACGTAGCACATCATTATATACCAGCTAGCCCAACTTCAGTAACCCTACAAACGTCACTGCTGTTTAGTTTCCTGTCTTCATTTATGTTGGAAGTGATAGCAGAGCTGTACGTTTGATTTTTTTCAGAAATCTCTCCGTCAGAACATGCTATATCATGCTTAGGTAACTAGCGAAACTAGCGAGCTAACTTCCGCTAGCTTCTTGCTAACTTCTAACTCCGTTAAATGTAATAACTTTTGTTTTCATGGATGCCTGGAAGTTAAACTTTATAGTTACACCTGGTAAAGCAGCAATGCTGATCGTTTTATTAAAGATGAAAGAATTTAGACAGTTTTTAACTCTAAGTGATGCTGCAGTGTTGTTTGACCTGAAGAATACCGAGTTTAGGACCCAGATTACTCCCAGATTTAAGAGCATCTTAGTCCGACAAATATGACAATAACAACGGCCGCTTGCATGTTCTGCAAAAAAATGTGCTTTGTTGTGTATCTGACGGACAAACACCAAACCAGTTCCACATCATGGAAGTTGCACCATTTTTACAAACCAATTCTGGTTCATCTCTTTCACTCAACAATCGGCCATGTGCGTATGAAAACAAAGGCACTGCGCATGCGCGTTTTACTCCCATTCTATCGCGATATTTCATTTTCCTATCGTTGCCTAACATTATACCGGTATTACCGTGAACGGTATAATATGGCCCAGCCCTATTTGCAACAGTATCGATACAAATGGTACCTTCTTTGCCGCCTCCAGACAGACGCACATTTCCTCCCCCTCAATAACAGCTGAAGTAGGTAACATTCATAACACTGAACAACACTTCAGGAGGAATTTCAAAAGCTTTCAAGCTTCAGTTTCCACAACATTTAAGCATTAAACACTCACCATAAATGTTAACCTGCTAGCTGGCACACATGAGAACTTTAGCCCTCAAACTATAAGCAATTACCCAATAGCTACATTTACCAATAGACACTAGGGCTGCCACAAACGATTATTTTGATAGTCGACTAGTCACCGATTATTTTTGCGATTAGTCGACTAATCAGATCATCATCCATTGGACATAAAACGTATAGCTTATTGCTCCAGCAGCATCTGCTCTTATATAACTATCATTAGCTTACAGCTTTAACTGTTTAAGGTCTGTGCTAACTAAAAATAAAGACAAGATGATAGTTTATTAAACTTCACCGAAACAATCTGCAAATTTCATTAAAATTTAATAAACTCCTTGCTATCTAAAATATAACGGGACACCGGAGTATATTCTCGAGCATCTCACACTTCTGATAATCAGTTGTCTGCTTGAGGTTTATTCAGCTGTGAAAAACTATAACTTTAATCTCAGCCAAACCGATTTACTCAGGAATAAATAAAATACTAAAAAAAAGCCAAACAATAACATTTTGAAGTTATCTAAGTGACTCATATATATTTAACCTGAGTAGCGAAAGACGGCGGGGGGTTTGAAAACGATTTGCCGGGAGTCCGGTGTTCTCACGGCGCTAGTGAGCCTTGCCCCCGGCTAGCTATCGAGCTAGTGGGTATATATATTTTTTTAGTAAATATATTTTACTAATTATTTATTAAATAAATAATAAATAATAATTTATTTATTTACTTACATGTAATGCAATTAAATAAATAATTCATAAAATGAAAGAAACCTCTAAATCTAATTTTAAAAATACTTATTTTGTTAAATCTCCAGGGTTAAAATTTTCCCTGTGGTACTGAACATGGTATTGAGTATTTTCCTGGGTGTCCGTATCAAGTTTAAAATACCAGTATTGTGACAACTCAAAGTATTGATGGGGTACACTAGGGGTGTAAAGGTAATAAGATTTATTTTTCATTATGTCTTTTGTTTTGTTTTTTAAAGTTTAATAATTTTTATATTTCAGCGCATTTTCAATTTATGCAACTGAAAAAAGTAATCATGGGGGGGGAAAAATCCTGTTATCCTCTTACTGCTACAGTCAAGCGTCAACAATAAGCTGTTGACTCCCTGCCACCATGCTGTAGGTGCTAGATACCGCATGGCATATTGCCAAAATGTTACAGGTGACGCTCCTCCTCTTTAACTTGCTCTGGGACTCAAACTGAAACATTTTTTACCACACACACTTCTGCCATCATGCGATTCTGACATCTAAGGTGCTGCCAATACAAATCAGGCATAAACACGGTCGATTTGGATTTGATCTCATCTGATTAGTGCCAAAAAACTTTCCAAAAGAGGGGAAAAAAAAAAAAAAAGTAAAGCATCAGTCATACTGAATGGAGCCTTTGTTGTGAACACACACCTGTGTCAGTCTAGCAGAGCAGGTCGTGCGTTCATCCGTTGAGGTGGAAAAGGTGTTTGAGTTCATGCGTGAGGGCAGAAGGAAACTAGCAATAAGACTGGTCAATCTGGCCAAAACCATCCATCATATCAGGATCTTCTGACGTAGAACTGAGTTGGAATCTGAATCCCAATTCTCTCATTAGATTTTAGTTGAACTCATGTAATCACCTAATTACTTGAGCACATAAACTGGTCTTCAGTTGAAATGCCAAATTATTTATTTATTAATTTCCCCAAGACCTGCATTAGTCAACACCTGCCAACTACTGCACTGACACATGCCAGACACAATAACTAAAGAAAAATTATGGGCTACAGTTACCAAGCTAGACTACTAAAAGAACTATAAAAGACTTGTGAGGAGTTCAAACATGCTCTGAAGTTAGTAAACGTAGTGAAGCCCAGCCAAAAAATAAATAAATCAGCACCATCTGAAAGACAAGAACAGGCTGAGACTGAGAAACTGTGCTCCTTGTTACCTATAAACGACACGCTTTCAAAACTTCAAGACCAGACAGAGACGAAAAATGGTTGGAAACAACAAGTCTCACCAAGCAAGTGGATGTGGAGAGGTGTGGAGGGAACTAAAGTTAAGGGAGAAATGTGGAAATTCATACCTGCCGGCTACATTAGTCCTGGGAGCCTATTTAAAAAAAAATACCTGCATGTTGATGTCACAAACAGTGTTGCACAGTTATAACACTAATCAAGCATTAAAATCAGTCTTTTGCCTTCACTACACTGTTTTATTCTGTCTGTGGCCCATAACATGGATATAACACACATGCATATATTCAATCATTGAATAAAAAACAACAACAACAAAACTGTTGCTGTGATGGCAGCCGAGACGAAGCACTAAACTCATATTTCACATAATGCCAGAAGATTTGGTTTAAAACAAATAAATACCAAACTGTCCAAGGATGCCCTTCCTGACACACCACACGGCAGATATTCTGCTTCACTCTCATTCTCACTACTGGAAATACTCCATCTGTTTTGGGAGAGGGAGCTGGCTGGGTATGCAGCACGAATAATGTTTTCCTTGCAGTCGACAGCAGACGTTTTCACACTCGTGCAAAACAGCATCTCAGGCATTGCTTCATCATTTCATTTCATTTCATTCATTCATTTCATTTATTTATTCATTTTCAGGCACAACAAATACCTATATTGAACATAAAATACACAAAACAAAAAACAAAACTTGCCTGAAAAAGGAGTGGGACGAAGAAAACTTATTAAATCCCACCCCTATACTCACTCATCAACAAAAAAAACAATAAACTTCCCGCAGCTACGCCCATCATTGCATACAGACCCATCAACAGCCCCGGGCAGATACAAGCATCTAAGCGGCAGCTCGCAACCAACAATTAGAGCCTTCATAACTGAATACAGAATATATAAATTATAAATTGCATTACCACAGGTAACAGGCAGTAATAACTACAAGTAACAGACACACATACATATACATACATATATATCTACACACACAAGTACATATATGTACATACATACGCACACTTTATTTTTTATTTTGGAATCCATACCAGCAATGGTAAGAGGACAGACATTACAGAGCACACTAAAACCCATCATTGAGTATACTGTGACCAGACCAACTGTTTGTAGAGAAATTTAAATCTATGAATATTTTTGCATTGTTTCAATTGTAAACTCAGACTGTTCCAGATTTTCACACCACATACAGACACACAAAAGCCTTTACGGGTTGTTCGAGTTCTGGGTAATTTGAATTCTCCAAAGCCTCTCACATTATAAACCTTTTCTCGAATTTCAAATCTAGTTTGTAAATTTGCCGGTAAAAGTTTAGTAAAAGCTTTATACAAAATTATGGATGTATTGTAATTAACCAGATCCTGGAATTTAAGTAACTTTGCCTGAAGAAAGAATTTGTGAGTATGATCTAGATAACCAGCCTTGTGAATAATACGCAGTGCTCGTTTCTGTACTGTGACTAATGGATTAGTTGTATTTTTATATGTATTTCCCCACACTTCCACACAATATGTAAGATATGGAAGAACCAGGGTACAGTACAGAGTATGAAGTGCATCTTTATCAAGGAATTGTTTCACTTTGTTCAAAACTGCGAGGCTTCTAGAAATTTTGGTTTTTATGTGTCTGACGTGGGGTTTCCATGAAATTTTGTTATCAATTATAACTCCCAAAAATTTGTTTTCACTCACATTATCAATTGGTACACCTTCAATGATAATTGGTAATTCTATATTATATTTTAAATTACCAAAAAACATTGCTTTAGTTTTATTTATATTTAATGATAATTTATTTATGTCCATCCATTTTTTTATTAATTTTAGCTCCCTGTTTACAGTCATTACAAGATCAGTATAATCATCGCTACTGAAAAATATGTTGGTGTCATCTGCGAACAGTATGAGTTTAAGTACTTGAGAAACATCAAAAATATCATTTATGTATACATCAAATTCTGTACACACTCTTCAGCTAATCTATTGTCTTTGAACAGACTGGCACAATGTGAAGGTGATAGAGGTTGTGTGGAAAACCCCCAAAAGGAAAAAATTACTCAAACTGCTACTTCATCAACAAAGAAGATTAAAGTGTGATCAAAAACCACAAAAGAAATAAAGAAAGAAAAACCTTTATGTTGCGTGAGCAGTTGCATGCAGACCTGACTAAGTTATCTGACTGCTGATGAGCTGTCCGACCCTCGAGGCTGACTTACTGCAGATGGCAGAAGTCTGGTAGCTGCCCTGAGACGCCCCGCTGGGGGCAGAATCAAGGGCAGGGCTCAGTAGTGTGTGTGTTTGTGCGTGTGTGTTTGTGTGTGCATTTGGGTGGATCACATCAGCCTGCACTTGCAAGTGCTTGCATGCACATATACACACACACAAGGCACCAGCTCCATCTGTCTCTGACATGGGAGAGCTTAATGACAGAGGCAGAAAAGCCAAAGAAAAGGCCTTCTCGTCGTGTCTCTCGTTTCCTCCCTCCCTTCATTTTTCCTCCCTTCCATCTCTCTCCTTCTTGACCGCACTCTCCAACATCAATGCTCCATATGGAGCTTTCTGGACAGGCTTTTTTTTTAAAAAAAAAAAACTCCTCTTGGCCTGGCACACAATCAATAAGACATCCAGACGTACACTTACTTGCACACCAACTGTACAGCTTTAACGAGGGTAATCTGGCACAGGCGCTGGAACATACTGAGAAAATACATACTCCATTACATTACTGCATATATAATAAAGGCCTGAAAACAAAGTAATGAAGTTTCCAGCGAGTGCTGTGGAGCCAACCAGTACTCAAACTTACAAAAAAACCTTAAAGCTCATTCTATCTTAAGTGAAGTCTCCTTGGTCTCCTCTATACTGCCTGCCACCTGCCTTCACCCAGTCCTCAGATAACCATGCATCCTAAACCGAGGACACTTCTGCCCAGTCACAGTGGATCTAACAAGTAATTCATTTGCCTTGGTTTAAAAAGTCAACAGGAAACTCAGTGCTACAGAGCAGAAGGTTAAATATCCTAGGTCAGATTGCATTAAGGAAATAGCAGGATTTTTTGCATGAAAGGTTGTTCAACCACCCAGCAGCTGTTACTCTATCAACACAGCCCTATCCATCCATTGTACAGACAAACAGTTCAGTGTATGTGCAGTTCCTGCTACGCTGTTGCAGGGGGTGGGAGAAAAATTCCACTTCCAGCATGATGACAAAGTCATATAAGCTATACCAGAGTATGAGCACTGAATCATGGGAAACCACCTTCATGCACAACAGTGATGCCTATAAGGAAACATAAATGAACAGCAATAGTTCAGGTAGTAGAGCAGGGCATCAACTAATCAGGAGGTTTGTTCCCGTCCTCACGCCTTGGGAAATATACTGAAGCCCAAGTTGTGAAGGATGGATAGAAAACACTTAGGCATGGAGGTCTTGTATGAATGGGTGACTGAGACAAGTGGTATAAAGTGTGTCTGAGTGAAAAGCACTACATAAGAACCAGTGAATTTACAGTCTTGAACTTGAGGTAAAAACAGATATTGATTGATTTTATTGGTCTTTTATTGGACTTATTTTTTGCTTCTTAACCAAACCATCTGCCTTTCAAGTAAATTTAAATGAACAGCAGCAGGGTAGAGAAATACAGTTTGTTAATACTTAGTTAACAGTTCTTAAAAAACAAGCTAGGAAATGCATACTGTGCTAGCACCAATCCGAACCTGCAGCTAACTTGGCTAGTGTAAGTGCTGTGTTCAGTCTCAAGACTTGCTCGAAGAAGCAGGGCCAGATTTTGGCATTTTAAGCAATTAGTGTGCTCTTTAAAATTGCCAAATAAGCACTGATCTCTAGTCCTACCCTCAATGATGACTGCCTTAATGAAAATCCTTGCACTAAACAATTAAATCTATGAGGCATGTGACAGAGCACTGTCCCACTGTTTCCAAACAAAAAAAAAAAAAAAAAAATGGCCCAATTAAGACAAAATCTTAAAATTATGAAGCTCACCGAGCTCTGCAGGAACACTTTTCAACAGCGTGTGAAAGAGCGAGACAGGAGCTGAGACACTGAGGCAAACTGAAGGTTGCTTGTTAAGATCAGTGTGAGTACAGGGCAGGTGTGGAGTAGGAACAAGAGTGTAGCTGGTAAAGGTAAAGAGAACTGATGCACATTTTAAGGCCAAAAGTCATCAGTGATCTCTATTCAGGAAGAACGACTGGGCAGGAAACACTAAAGTCAAAAGCTGTGAAGCACTGCAAAGATGTCGAACAGAGCGTAAAAGGATGTCAGGCCAATGTGTAAATGAAATTCAACACTTAACTGTGCATCTTCACCTGCAGCTCAGTAAAAATGTTGCTGTCAGTGTGCAGCAAAACAAAAGAGCAGATAACATCTTTGGATTACAATGAACACTTTGTTCTTGCACGATCCTAATAAGAGTGCGATCATTTCGACATGATTTTTTCCCCCCCACTGTCCAGGTCTGTGTGGCTGTTATTAAAACAGTTTCTCAAAACACAAGAAAAATAGAAGGGAAAGCTTATGCCAACGCAAGCACCCAATCATGTCACACTTAAACCACACAAGTTTTTAGGTTTAAACAAATGGTGGAGAATAGAAATAGCACATATACATGTGCACAGCCACATCAGAAAGGAAAAAACAACAAAAATAAATAAAATAGGCCAAACGCAAAGATGTAGAGGAAAATGATCTTACAGAATTAGACACTGATAGCAAAAAAAGAAGAAGAAAAAAATCCACAGAAGTGACAAGTGTGACTACAGCCTAGAGAAACCACAAAGAGCGGCTGGGGTTTGGGGTTGAAACAGGTCATGTGCTTCGGGGAGACTGTCAGGAATGAGAAGAGAGGGGACGAGGCAAGGGACACTTGAACCCTGAATGAACCACCCTTTCCCGCTCCCTTCTCCCCCTCTGCTGAGCTGATGACTCACTGCTGGAACGAATGGGAACCCAGGGAGGAGGTATAGTGAGGAGTGGAGATCAGCTGCAGCAGTACTAATGTATGTGCAGGTAGCTGATCTGGTCAAGGACGTTAACCACACTGGCTGCTGTGAGAACGAAACTTGATGCAGTTTATATGTGTGAACTGTCAGAGACTCGGCTCCTTTTGTTTTTTTTAAAAAGCATGTACTTGCACTTGTGCTTGAACGTGCTGGACGGAACAAACAAACCGGCTTATACTCAAGGTTAAAAGTTCAGCTCTTTTAATTTTAATCTCCTAGGACCTGGTGTCCACATATGTGGACATCACATTTTGGGTCGTTTAGACCAAAATACTAAATTTTGCTCTACAAGGGCTTGATATCCACTTACGAGGACATTATACTGCTACTGTTCTATTGAAATTTTAGACAAATATCCTCATGTGGCTCTTATTTGTCTTAGAAACAAAAATCAGGTAAAAAAAATAAATTCATCGGGTACCAATATGCCCAAATATCAAAGAGAAATTAAAAATGCATGCCATGGAAGAGTTTAGGTCTTAGGAGGTTAAAGGTAAGACATGATGGCTAATAACCTCAGCCATTAGCCAAATGTGTTAACTACTACACCAGGATACACCTGGGTGTTTCTTTCTGTAGTGTAGTGCAGCGGCGTTAAAGATAAGATAAGCCACCTTCTAGACATCTTCAGAAATAAGTGCATAGATTTTGAACTTTTAACTGTATTCTCATAAGTTTTAAAGCTTATCCAATTGATAAAGACCCCAATAAGATCAAAGTGGGAGGTATGTGCACCGCGATCTAAAATGAGTTTGCCATCCCTGGTATAGTGGTTTACACATTCACCTAACACACCAAAGACTGGGAGGAGGCACAATCAACCTTTACGTACACAAAACAATTAGGTAACCAGGACAATATATGCTTCAAAATATTTCAGAATACCTCTTGAATCTTTCAAAAATTCCTGAAAACATCACAAATGTTTCCATTTTGGATGCATTATTTATTTTATTCCACAAAGCCCAGGGCACATTCATCAACTAGAGAGGAGATTTCTGCAGATGCTTGCCGTCACAGGTGTCCCATTTCACAACTACAGCAGCCTGTTACCTACATACTGAATTTCAATATCATTCATCTTAACCAGACACCGATCGCACAGAACAAACTTAATATTTTTGCATTTCACCCTGAAGCGTGAAGCCGACTCGAATGCTACTTGTTTGTTTTTTTTTTTCCTCTGAGCGTGCACCCTTTCCCTGTCGCCTCGCCATAAAACAGGTCGAGTGGCCTTGTTACTAAAACATTTGCAAAAACATCTCAAGCTTGGCTTGCACTACAGCGAGGCTTTGTGTAGGAACACCGCGGTGTTAAACTGCACACACAAACTGCATGTAATGCAAACATTTAACATGAAGCTCAAACACTGCCACAAAATGACCAGTTAGCATCACTGAAGGCAAAAGATGAATTACAAATCAAACCTGCTGAATCATTCTCATTGGATGAATTAGTTGTTGTTGTTGTAAAGATTGTTAGCTTCCTACAAA
This sequence comes from Diplotaxodon limnothrissa, assembly GCF_057381915.1. NCBI lineage: Eukaryota > Metazoa > Chordata > Actinopteri > Cichliformes > Cichlidae > Diplotaxodon > Diplotaxodon limnothrissa. Next base: position 51,127,056 of record NC_140598.1, on the reverse strand, counting down.
ACTACACGTTTTCTATAAATGTCTTTTTTCGTCCAGTCAACACCTTAAGCTATTTGGTTTTTTCGTTGTAAGCTGATTTGAATGAGTAATCTGTGATCAAAAACTGGACTGTATCTCTTCAGCGTACATGTCTGCCTTTTAAATTGGGACGGTCCAAAATTAAGCTCAGTTTATGGGCATTTATCAGCTCAGGCAAACTAACCACTGTCTTCTTGCCCTGCCCTTGCCTCAAAAACCACCCAAAGGACTTTACTGCGCTGCAACAAGAGGAAAAAATAGAATTCCTGGCAGAACCAGAGACCGAGGGAGAGCGAGACATGACCTTTAGCTCACAGGCTGTGAGATGATCCGCTGCAAACTGAACAAAACGAAGAAACCTCAGTGTGCTTGTGTGTACGTTAGCAGTACAGCAATGACTTTGTCAGCTCCAGTCTGCAGTCTGGTTTCGCTGCTGCTGTCGTGTTGGGGAAAGGGGACGTTGTTCCTGCTACTTGTTCCTCTTCAAAACATAACATCTTCCCAAAATAGGCAGCGCTGTCATTAAAAGCATGTGACACAAGAATCTAAGCCAGCCGCACACACAAACACACACTGGACAAAAATTATTTACTTTTACGACTTTCTGATTTAAAAAAAATATTAACAGTGTGGAATTCATTAGTTGCTGATAGAGAGTGGTTCATAATGAAGCAGAGTCTGGTTTATTTAAGAGCAGCTGGTGTTCAAGTTGGGCTCATTGAGGCTCAATTCCAAAGAATCCAGTAGTGATAAGTTGGGGAAACTTTGCTGGTGACTTTTTAAATAAATCCGTAGATTTTAAAAGAAAAAATATATAAACAAGTTAGCTTCCTTCCATGAGCTCATGGGAAACCTCACATACTTTCTTCAGCAGTGCTTCCATTATGATGGCAACGGTGGAGGACTTGAAACTACAGCCACAAGTGCAAGATGATCGTCCACAACATGAACCAGACCAAAAAAAGCATTGTTTCCTAAACCACAATCAATAGACCGATCCAGAATACGATACACATGTCCATTACTTCATTGTGATTCCAAGCAAAGGCCAAAACCTCCTGACGTCAACAGCCACAGGAATGCCACCAGGCAGATTCTTCAGTAAAACTCTCCAGCAGCCTCAGTCAAACAATCGGACAATGCAAACAACATTTGGAGATAACAGTTTGTCTTTCCTGGAATCCCAGATCCCCAGTCTCTGTTATTTTCCTGACACTTGATTACTTGCACTGTTTGCTCCCTCGCTCTCTCCTTTGCAGAGAGGGGGGGTGCAGACTGCTCATCTCTCCAGGCCTGCCATCACTTCCCTGGTTGTTTCTCCAAAGGCCGGTTTGCAGAAATAGTCTGGTTGAAAAAACACAAAAACGTACTAGGGATGCTCCTGGAGATCGATATACTAATTTATTAAAATTGGAGAAAATATAACCTTCTCTAAACTTGCATGTTAGAGAAAGAGTAAAAAAAAAAAAACACACCCGAAAACAGTCACAGTGGAGCACAGTCTAACGGATGAGGTTAAACTTCGTTCATAAATAAATAATGAGTGTCTTTAAGCGATATCAAAACGATCACAAGCTTCAGTGATCCAACCTTATTTTTACATGTCGCTTTCAAAATACATCTCACTCCACACACACATCAAATTTATCTGTCGAATGTAACACATTCATCATGTGCGTCAAAGCCCTGAACTTTTCTAGGACTTATCAGATACATGTGCATGTGAGAGCACAAATGCCCATCGCTATCAGATTGGATATCAGCCAGCCTAAAACCTTCCAGCCACCAAGTCCAAAGCATGTGTGAGTTTGGATCGTACAATGTGCAAACAGTGTAGCCAATATTTCGTAGCACTGCTAGCAACTGAGCCATCCAAGTAGCTCCCTTAGCTGCATATGGTTTTATTCCCACTAGCACCTATTCGACCACTCGTTTTTTAGGGCTTCCCATTAGGTGGTAGGGAGTGACTTCGACTCCTTCACACAACTCAAACCCAGCAATGAGGGACATGGCTACACATCCCATCACTGGCTCTCTTCTTTTAGCCACCCTTTTTTTTTGTAAACAGTCTGACAAAAAGCTATAGACCAAGTAGCAGGTATACCATCACCTCCATGTCCTCTGCTGATGTGTTGCGTTTGTGTCGTGTACAAATGACGTCACAGACTTTCAGGCTGCCTTGCTATAACGACTTGACCCACATCAAGGTGGTACTCAAATGTAATGGAAAACAAACTGAAACAGAGTCAAGCTGAGGACGAGGCTATAGACTATTATAGCAATGTTGCAGACCCTTTCCACACCAAATCAAACCCATTACACCCACATCATATCCAAGCATCAGAGAATTGTCTTTTCAGACAAACTACAATCACTAACCTAGCTCATGCATGCAGTCAGCTTACTGTAACCTATTCACACACGCAAAAGAACCAAGAACGACAAAATAAAAACAAAACAAAACAAAAAACAAGCAAGAAAGCAAACGACACAGATGTTATGGCTTTACATAATTTGTTTCAGTTGCTTATGTTCACCAATTACAGCAGTCTCAATCGTACACCTCTCTCTCTCGCTCAAACATTGGGAGTGGCATGTCAGAAGTCTTGCACAGCGAGACCCGCACCTCCGCCTACACCACAGAGCTAATGAAGCCCTGCTAAGGCACCAGCATCGTTGGGTGTATTAACCTTTCAAGTGGAAATCTGGGTTAAAATTCTGTGCCGCTATCGAGGACACAGAGCCACCGGTAGTGTAGTGCTGCTTATCCCCCCCCCCCCCACACACACACACACACTTATTCTTTTTCACATGCAAATGTCATAATTTTGTTTAAAATCAATATTCAATTCATACAATCAAATTTACAGTGTTCACTGGCAGCCTGTTACACATTACTCCAGTCAAGTGTTTATATGAGCCAACCTACATTCTGCTGCCAGGTTGGACAACAACATTTAATCATCTCATCCAACGGTCGGACAAACCTATAACAAACACGTGTTGCAAGTCGTGCAATGAAATGACTTGCAAAAAATAAGCACAAAGAGCATGATTAGCTCATGGTACACACAAACTTCATCACTGACAGTACAAAAACAAAAACAGATGCATCCCTGAACATAAACCGATGTTGGTCTGTTAAATTGCTTGTTCAAAAACAGACTTGCGAGCATCAATCAAAGCCAAAAAGCAGTGTTTGTATCCAGCACAGGCACGAGTCAGATACCGCTGTGTGGCTATCAGCGGACCTTGCATCATAAACCCAAGAATAAACCAACATTTGTTTGTAGAAGGTTTACTACAGGCTGATTTGCTGCTTGCCACTCCCTTCTTATCTAATACAGAAATAGTGGCAGTTGCTTACAGCTGTGGGAGGCGGCTTCACTGGGGGCTTTCCCAACACGGGAGATCCTGTGTATATTTCTACCCTTCCTCTGAATGGATGAAGCAGCCGAGTGCGGTCATCTGAGAACAGAAAGCTCTAACAACAATGCTTCTGAGCCCCACAAACTACATATGATAGTCAAAGGCCAATTACCTGAGTCAACAGAATAAAGAAAATAAATCTCTCTAGTAATTGTCCTGAAATCTAGAGCAGCATATCACGACTGCCCTGTTGCTTTTATCTCCTTTTATGGAAGAAAAACAAAAGGGCAGAGAGAAGCAAATACACAATCGTTACAGCCTTCAGTCTAATATTTTTTCCTCACGAGTTCAGCTGCTCCTGCTTAGGAAGTGGGCAATGGTTTGCTCACTGAACCAGAGAGAACGCAAACAGGAGTCAGACAGGGGGAATCAGCTCGTGTTTTCTGAATGAAACATCCTGAATGTGGACGGACGGCGGGGGCAAAAAGTGCTGACACAGTAGAAACCACCATTCCCTTGGCATGGCTGTAATCACAACAAACAGCAAAGGAACAAGGGGCAGGGAAAGGCAAATTCCGGGTCTGAGGAAACTCTCCTGGAAGTGAGAAAGAAGCGCTCCAAAACCAGAATCGGCAGAGGAGTATGTACCGCCGCTTGTCGTGTTCGCCTTGTCTTAGCTTTTTGGTTCTCTTGCCAGCTTTAGCTAAGACATGAAGCAGAGGCCAAGAACAACAACAACACTACCAATAAGAGCTGGGCCTCTATCAAATATGAGGGCAGGGATGTTTTCAAAACTTACATCAGAACGATCTGTTTCATCCTTGCTGAACCAAACAGCAGCGAGATTTTTGGGAAATGCCAGAGATTTTAAAAAAAAAAGAAAGAAAGAAAAAAAAGCTCAGACTAATGTACGCCTTCTACAAGTAAATAAATCCCCCTCGTGCTGTGGTTTTGCATGAAGCATCCAACTCTGTTATCAGGTTTTTTTTTTCCCCTTCCAGCCATGCACCCATGTTAAAAAAAGGTCATTAAAACACATACAGCCACTTAGAATAAGCAGAAGTGGAGGGGGTGTTATGCTGGTATGTCTAGTTTGCGCACACTTATGCTCGTGGCTGAGGACCAAGAACGAAGACGGCTGACTTGGCAGCGATCCAGGCCAAATTACGAAAAAATGTGCATTTCTATCCCCCTGGGTGTCTCCTGTGGTTGCTCCCCCGAGACAGACGCACACAAACAGCCTGAATAGGGAAACAAGAGAATGAAGACACTGAGTCAAGCAGGGCGTGTGGGGCTTTTAAGCAACCCGCGGTCCTTCGAAACAAACAAGCCAAATCTGAACTCTCAAAGAAACTATAGGCTTCGGGGAATATTTCAATCATGTGAAGTAATGGATATGTATGAACTTCCAAAACAATAGGCTACTGTGCACAAGAAATAAATCCTCCCCTAAAGATGTCTGGCTGTGGCACATTTGCTTTGGTGCTTTTGCTTGTGACTTCTGTGCAGCTTCACGCCCCCCTCCCCTGGCTCGTAACCCCCAAATGCCACACACTTTGAAGATTTTCACAGCTCTGGGTGGATAGGAGGCAGCTGCGGAGGCTGTAGGATCCTGAGGTGGCTTACAGATCAGGTAGCTCTCTCCAGTATCCTCTCCAGTGTTAACCTATCTAGGAGCGCTCTGCCTTTGAGTGTGTGTGTGCACACGCAGGTGGACATGGGGCTGCTGCTGCCTTGAGGGGTGTGTGCATGAGTGTGGGGTAGAAGTGTGGAGCAGGGAGGGAGGGGGGTGATTCGGCATGTCTTTTAACTCTAGCCTGAGCCTTTGCCACCATAAAGGTCAGCGCTTCGACATCTGCTGCTCTCTCTGAATCTGTCCTTTTATGAAAGGAAGCAGGGAAGAGGAGAGGACTCTGGGGAGTGGATGCACATGCGCACACACACAGATCAACTTTAATGTCTAGGTACACCCTTCAAACGTGCACATTAAACTGGATGAACACAGACCCGGAGCTCAAAGCACACGCTCATCCAAACAAATACAAGAACACAAGTTTGCGCCTCAAAGACAGGCTCAGTACTATCATTACACCAGCACAGAGACGCTTGGCTTTTGGCCTGAAAGACTCCTCTCTCTTTTTTTTTTTCTTTTTTTTTTTCTTTGGCAGGGGGACAGACGAGGAGTGTGGGGGGGTGAGCTAAATGGAATCTCGTCCCCCTGGGGCACACAGCAAAGGCAGAGCAGTGTTGAAATAAGTGATTCATGCTTTTATCATCCCAGGTGAACAGTGCTGCTCTTTCAGCCATCACAATCAGTTTCTCTGGCAGGGGGGATTACGAAAGCAACGCCATATATGGCCATGGTTGTGTTTCTTTTTGTCTTCTAATACATAATACATAAAAAAGGAAGGCTTGAGAGTTGTTTTTTTTGGGGGGGTAGCTAATTTGTGTTGTGGTTGCAACATATGAGTGTGTTAAATCAGGGGAGAAGATTGTGTGCACTGTTAATTGTGTCCCCCCCCCCAAAAAAACAAACAAACCAAAAACGAAACAGAATCCGCATGTATGCATTTTCGTTTGGCCTCATTTTACATATTTAGTTAGAAATTTACATCATACATTTTTTTGTTAGCTCAAAATGGGCTTTGGGGGCACTCATGACACAAGTCAGCATATACAGTCAAGGCTGATGGTCTGTGTTTTCTGTGAGTGTAGAAGTCTGCGCATTTTTGTGGCAATTCTGACCATAAATAAAAACCTTCAGCAAATTAAACCTCACAAACAAACAAACAAAAAAAGCCCACGATTTTTCTTTGGTGGAAGGCCAAAAAAAAAAAAAAAAAAAAAAAAAAAAAAAACCTTGAAGGGTGCCAATTTGTTTTTGTTTTTTTTACATGCACAGGAAAAACCATGTTCACAGACAAAATGATGAACTGATGTATTGATTGATTTAATCAACAAATTAGTCAACAATGAAAACAACCATTAGCTTAGCAAATCAATGTATAACCTAGTTAATGTGCAGTTAACGTGAATTAACATATAAAGAAAACCCGATCAAGGTGCTCCACAAACTATTCATGTTTTAATGCTGCATGTTTAGCTTAGAAAGCAGATCAAGGGGAACTAAGGAAAAGGACATGTTGCAGGGAACTTCATCAATGGACCTCTTTATTATCAGGAATCGAATAGGCTGTAAATAACACGAATTCAAGCTGACCGCAGCTCCTCATCTTTGTCTAAGAGGAAATTACAAACTGTTCTCGGACATTTTTCAAGCCTGCCTGAGATCTGATAGATAAATTGTGAATAATTTATCATGTGTTTTCTAATGTATCTGATAATAACCAGAGCTATAGAGACATGCACTGAAAGCCCGACACAGATGCTTGTTTTCTGGCACATACATTTGGCCCGCACCCTAACAACTCAGCATCCACCTTTAGAGACTACGATAGCAAAGTCAAACAAATCTTTGTCTGCAGCCTTTGTACAACACAGCAGAGGAGCTGTGATACTATTAACAACTGTGTGGTTACAGAGCCCCTCCCAGTTTAAAACCAGAACCACACAAACCATATACTAGGGCAACAGGGTGTGTTTAGGCTCATTGGTGCCCCTCTGACCGTTACAATGAACAAGGTCTGCCACTAGCTGGGGGGAAAAAAAAAAAAAAAAAAAAAAAAGGCCTTATGGCACTTTAATTTTCTGTTGAACCTCTCACGCACCCACCCCATCCTTCTCGCACACACTGACTCCCTCCCCTCCCACTAGCAGAAAAACACACACACGAATCTGGAGCTATCATCTGGACAGGTGGCCAGCCACCCAGACCTGACCCGCCTGCCCTCTTGCGTGCTCCCTCCCTCTGCCCCCGCCCCAACTAAAATCAGTTCACTTCTGCTGGAAAACCCCAAATGAACATACACAGCAGCAGCACCCCCCCACCACCACCACACACACACACCTCCAGCAAGCCCTGCACCATGTCTGTCACCCACTGTGCCTAGTCTGTGGGGATTACTGCCTGCACAGTGCAGCAGCCAACCAGACCCACAAAAAAAGGTTGTGTCTAGCTAATGTGAAGCCAAATAATTTTAATCAGGATTTATTCTAAAGCCTGACCAGAGTAGAAAAGCCAATCGGCTCAGTTATACACAGCACCACCTGGTCTACAGCCCATTTACATTGAATTAACACGGTCACACAGTACTGATGAGTGATGACAAAACAAGCAGCGACATTCAGATCAATGGATGTTTGAAAATGTTAAGCAAGTCACATTTCCTATTAAAAGTATGGAGATGCTGCAATTATTCAATCCTCGCCAACTATACCCAGTCACAAATTTCAAGGTGGAAATACAAAACATTAGATTTGACTGTTACACACAATGCTTTATGACTTTACGAAGATGGGCGTCTAATATTTAGGGATGTCGGTGTAGATTAGCAAAAAGTCGCAGCTGTCACACAGATATGATAAATAAGACAAACGAGACGGATCACTCGGGTTAACTGGAGAAAAATGGACATTTTTCTTCAGCGATGATGGGGTTAAAAAACACATGGCCGTGAGCTGTGCATTTTGTCCTTAGATGCACTCCACATTTGAGAACTAGGTTTTCATAAGAGCCACGTCGCAGTTTATGTAGTAAATACAACAGTGCTACACTTCTTGGAGAGAGCTGAAGTCATAAAAGTACATGCTATACACTGTGTGTGTATATGCATGTGTGGGGGGTAGCTTCAATATTGACGGCTAACACGCCGTATTAAGCGAAAACCACGGCGCCAACAGTGTTTTAAAAACGATGCTAAACGGACAGTTTGGCCACAAAACCGCAACGTGTTTCAGTCAGACACCGCTAGCTAGCGTCCACTATCGGACAGCTAGCCGCATTAAGTCGTGAGTCCCGATTCGTAAGCGTGCTGCCCCGGCTAGCTGGATGTTGAGCACGTTTCGAAAACAAATACAGGGCGAGGAATTAAAACGAGAGCTCTCAGCGTGAGCCCAGTCGGTAGGGTTCAAACGAAACGGCGATATCGACGTCAAATTACTCCCGCAAACATGTCTAGCTGTTTAGCCTGGCAGCTAACAGTTCGCCGTTGTCTGGGAGAAAAGGACCACCGGGGGTGAAGTATCGCTTAGCAGAGGGGCTAGCTCACAAAACACTGCAGCAACAGTCAGCTCAAGCAAGTAACTGGTCAAAGAGGGGGAAAAACACTCGCACGCAAAGACACTGACACAAAGAAACGGCTTCTGGCTACTAAACCATCGGCCAGAGGACGTGCAGTGTGCTCGATGATACAACGCGTGGGTTAAAAGTGAGCTATTTCATGGCAATAAGTTATATTCTTATCAACTCCGCTCCCCACCGCCCCGAATCTCAGACTCACCCTGTCACAACAGGCGCCATCTTCCACAAACTCTCACCAAAACTCCAATACTCGCGATATCCCCTTCTCTCCCACAGCCCAACAATCCGCCGAGACAACAGGAGCAGGACTGGAGGTGTAGGGACGAGGGAGTCGGAGAGAAAAGGGGGTGGGTGAGTAAGACGGAGAGAAAAAAAGGGGAGGCGGCGGGTAACAGCAACACATACACACTCTCTCTCTCACACACACGCGCACACACACACTCACTGAAAGAGAGAGAGTGAGCGAAAAGGGCAGACGCCACAACAGGCGTGGGAAACTTCCGAATTCACGCGAGAATTGGAAAACTCTCACAATAGGCGAGCACAGAGGGAGCGTCCCCTATCGCGAGATATGCGTGAAATCGAGTACTTGTTTATCTTGTGGCGCTGAAATACTATTCCCACGTGTTCACCGGGTAATAAATTACAGCACCGATTGGTTTAAGAGGGGGAAAAACGATAGTGGTGAGGAAAGCCTTGATTTTTGTTTTCCCAGGCTCACGCGCATTTTGTTGTAGGCATCCTGTCTCCATGTGGAGTCCCTGCGTTTACAGCTGTGTGCAATTACAAGCCAAATTGTCATCCATATATGCTCCCCAGCTGACTGCAGACAGCAAACCTGCAAGGGTACCCTGACTTTAAATGAGAGTAGAAATTAATGGAGGGTTTCCACGCCCCAAATATACAATTCCCTTGGGTAACATTACAGTCCCTGTTTAGAATGTGGAAACAATGGTGTGAACACATGCGAATGGACCATGCAGAGAAGATTAGTGCATTGCTATCACACTGGGCAGTCCCATGACCACCCTCCACACCAAACCTCAGCCCAAAGTACAAGGGAGGCTATTATTTAGAATGATCATGCTTGCAAATGTGGCATAAGCTTTATTAGCCCCCGCCCCCCCCCCCCCCCTTTTTTTTCTTGTCTGCTTCTGCCCCTACTCCACCCCGTCCACCCCTCCCTCAAGTGCATTTCCAACAGTTTGTGTGTTATACCATCCCCACAACAAACAGCTCAAGCCATTCTTGTTTATCTGGGAGGGGGTCTAAGAGCCATAAACCTTCATGTAGGTCCCCATCCCCATGTGTGTTTGTGCCCATACAGCCTTCATTTAAACCTGTTTGGGATTTTTGTTCAGCTAACAAGTGACTTCTGGTGGGAATTTTTCCAACTTCAAAGAGGAAAAGAAGGCTTCTGAGACCACACCGATGGCAAGTCAATGCTTTCGTTTGTTAGATGTTATGTGAGTGATCTGCCTCTGGCTGTTTTGTGTGGAAAAAGTGGTTCTTGGGCGAATGAAGAAGATCAAAAAGAAAAAAAAAATAGACAAACACCAAAGGGATATTTGGGAGATTTGCTGTTATGTGTAAATGCACACAATATTTTTAAGGAAAATAGTTTAAGCTTAAAGCTTTTTCTTAACCTTGTAATGTCAAGTGTATATTTTTCAATACACTTTTTTGTCAATTTTTGAGGCTTTTTGAATTGTCAGTATGACCCCCCCAACCCCAACCCCCCCCCCCCCCCCCCCACACACACACACACACACACACACACACACACAATCTGAATGTTGCAAATATGATATATATTAAAACTCATATATCCAAATTAATATTTAATTTCTTTTTTTTAATTAATCAAAAAGGTCAATAAATAATCCATCTGGCAATTGTTTGTTAAGGTATTAAAATATATGGGTAATGACAGATGGGTAATTTAATATATTGGGAAATATGTTCATCTTTTTATATTTGAGTTTTTACAGTTAGTTGTTTTTTATTGATTAAAATATCAACTTAACATTAGTTTTTGTGGGATATTTAAGTTGTTTTGAAATGAAGACGTGCTCGTAAGGGTCTAACCCTTTCACTCCTTTGATTTTTTCCTCGTATCTTTTCTTTGACTTTTCATCAAGTCTGTCTTTGTACGGACCGGCATTGTTCTACTTCGTTTTGTACATAAATTTTTTGGGGGGGCAAAGAAAAAGCAAGAAGGTATTGGAACCGGAGAATGAACGTTTTGCGGTGCTGCAAATGCTTGCGTTTGATGCATTGCTTGGATTGTTTTGCCACGAGTACCCGGCGTGCAATGCGCGAAAGTCACGTGGTCTGTCAATCTCTATTGCAAACAAGTGCATTTCCTCAAATGGCCACTTGAGGCAGGCTTCAAATGTGAGTTCCACGTTAAGGTGTCAGATGTTGCAGGAGACATAAACATGTCTGTATAGGTTCTCAGTCATCCAGGTCATGGTAGTCTAAGCAGTTTGGAAAGAAAGTGAATGGATTCATCCATCCATGTCCTCCATCCAGTTCAGGGTTGCCAGACTCCTGAAGTCTGGCAACCAAAAGTCATGAAGTGAGAGGCGGGATACACCCTGGATAGGCCGCCAGTCTGTTGCAGGGCTAAAACGTTGATTATGCTCTATTGTTGACACAGACATGGACATCCACTTCCACTCAAACCATTGCACTCCACGTTTAATGATGAACCTTGCATCACTCTAACCCAAGCGACAGTAGTGGATTCACGGTGTGGAAAATATAATCAAAGTTTAACACTTGAGTCCAGGAGGCAGAGCTTGGTATAGTGCTGCTACTCCTCCACATTAGAGGGTCTTCCAGGCATATCCCAGTGGGTGGAGGCCCTGGGGTCATGCTGGATAGATGATGTGGCTTGGGAATGCCTCGGAGAGCCCCCGGAAGAGGGAGATCTGAGTGTCTCTACTTAAACTGCTACCATATTACTACCTACAGCTACTATAGCATATCTTTAGAGTGTAGATGTAGTTCTCCCGGTACTTCTGGCTCAGGACGGTTCAGGAAAACTATGCAAACTCCACACAGAGAGGCTCCAGACAGCTGGTTTATTCAGTCCCAGGACTGTCTCACTGTAGGGCAACAGTGCTAACCACCAAATCTCAGCGCTACCTTTATAGCTCACCTTAATTTTATTAAGACTTGACATTGCTAGTCAAATCTTAATAAAATTTAAGACTTGACTGACAGCATCTGCCTATGCAGTGGTGATTTTTGAAGTATTTTTTATGGTAATTACCTGACAAATAATACATATTGCTGTGCACTTAATTTTACTGAAAGACCACCCAAGACCTTTTATATATCAGTGATATGTTATTTCTGCCTGCTGATTAGCAGATATCTGTATTTTTTATGTGAATGCACACTTCTGACCATGCTAGGCTGTCTGGCTCCACTATGATGTCCAAATGCTAAAACTGAGGCTTCAGAGTCAGTGGGTGATGCGGTGTTGGCTACCACCATCTTTTATATACAGTCTGTCAGTAAAAGGCCACTGTGACATCACGAAACAGGTTGTTGATAGGACACTAAATTGGTGACATTGGCGATTTAAAGTCCTCAGTACCTGCATTATATAAGTCTCTTAGACAGTCTTTATTCTGCGCTAAGCTAACTGGCTGCTGGCTCCAGCTGCAAAGGCAGCACAGGAACATGAGCGTGGTATCTTTTCAATGAACTGTTAAAGCAAACAGTTTCCAAAATATCAAACTATTCCGCTCGCTGTGAGATATGATACGAATCAAGAAGAAATCAAAAAAGTGTGAGCGCATGAAATAGCAGTTTTTGCTCACCTCCGTCCGTGACAGATAACCTATCAGTGTCAGTGCGCAGCACCACCAAACAGATTCTCTGTGTAAAGTAGCAGATGTGATATCCCCCAGCGTACACTGTATAAATCTACCCATTTCATATCTTTCAAATGCATAATTCATTTTTACGGAGCTTCACTGTTCTGCCAGAGAGAAAGAGAAAAAAACGAGGGCGAGTTAAAGAGTTGCATAGAGTGTGCCTGGCCTGCAGCCCGCTCTATGAAGACGCAGAGACCTCAGAGACGAGGACCTCATCCTGCCCTCAACCATTTTTCCTTTCCTTCTTTTTTTTTCATAGCCATCCGAGAACCTCCAGTTACACTCAGAGCTGAAAGGGGAAGCATAAAGTTTCCTCAAATGTTTTACAGCTGAACACAGTAAAAGGAAAAAAAGCTTAAAAAAAAAAAAAAAAGAGCAACTACAGTTTTCAGAGAAAATAAGAGTCAAATAGAAAAAGAGAAGAAGCTACTTCACTTTTACATTTTAGTGCTATTAGCAATTCCAAAACTTCGAAGTCTGATCTTTGACCTTTCCTGGTTCTCTTTAAACGTAACTCGATTTAAAAGGCCACTTGCAAACACAATTTTAAGGCTTTTTCCTGTCATATACATGTTTCTCTCCTGCTCCAAGCTTTGGATTCTTGATCATTTTTCTTCATCATTTCAATTTCCTCCTTCCCCTCCATGTCCCGTTCTCTCATTAGGAGTGAAAAACCATTTATTTTACCAGAGCCAGGGCCAATTCAGGCAATCATGACTAAGCCGTAAGCCTCGGGTCTATAAATCCCCGCACTTGACTGCTTTAAGCTTGTGGCTCAGAATGAAAGACAGATTGCGATAGAGGGCGAGAGAAATCCTAGTCCCCAGCGGAAACGCCACTAACTCGTACATCATCCCATCAGCGCCGCAGTCTGAACGGTTTGGGCTGAAGGGTGGTGTTGCACCAATCGACAGTAAAGTCTCACAATTCCCCTTCCTTTGAGTACTGAGTTGAAATTGCAAAATTAACGCGTTATTGTTCTGTGAGTTTGGCCAATTTTCACATCCAGCTTATCCCGCTAAGCTGAAGGCCCTAGTAACACTTCTAAGAAAAAAAAGAAGAAGCCATAAAAGAGGGAAATGATTGTCATCAGCAGATGTGACGAGTCGAACAAAGCGCGAGAGAGAAAGTGAACCAATTAGGGAAGTGCAGATCAAGCTTCCTGATGAGCAACTCTTCGACTTACTCATTACAGCCGGGGTGGTGAAACTTCCTGACACGCTACAGCACAGTAGAAGTGCAAAGCAGCGACAGACAGAGGAAGGTGGGCCGAGAGACACTGGGTCAGATGTAAGACACGCGAGCTGATGGATGCGGACATGAAGGATGGACTCGGTTGCAGGAAAAGTCCACTTACTGCTGTAAACAAACTCATCAGTGCGTTATCGTAAGAATAAAAATTACAAACTGATCAACTCTGGCTCGTGTGAGTCTGAGTTCACGGCAGAAAAGGGCTTCCCTGTCTATTCGTCCATCCGTCAGGTCCATCTGTCTCGCTGCCGAGGCCTCGTGGGAAAAGCCTGGGGCGGACGAGGGCAGACAGTTTGACAAATGGGAAGGACGATGTGTCCGAGTAAGGGGCGCGCCTTCTCTCCCCCTCTCGCCCTTCCATTCAAAGCCTCCTCACTTTTATCACATGACTGTCATTACAATTAGGTCCCAAAGACATCGCAGTGCCCAACTGCTTTTTGCAGAGAACGACAGGGTGATAAGTTTGCAGACTGCCAAGGGAGCTGAAGGGCCTGTTTTGCAAGCCCGCTCTTCTGAAAGAAAGAGGCGAATGGGAGGCATGAGGAAAGAGACGTTTCCCCTTTCCTGGACTCTGAACGGTTCACGGCGAGTTCAAGCTGCCAAACGTATGTGGGGCGAGAACTGCACAGGCACGCTATCTGGCAGCTCTGACACTTCCTTAACCCACAGCTTGGATATCACATAGGAAAAAAAAAGAGAAAAGAAATGTTATATGATTGACTTACACCGCTGCTTTAAGAAACACAATCCAGGGCTTATGGGTTTAATAAGAGCCTTTATGATCTATTGTTTGTCTGATAACTGATCATATTCCCAATTTATAATGAAGAGCGATCACAGAAATCCACAGCGTGTATTCATTAATTATCCTCTCGCACATGCTGTAATAGAGCTAGATTACAGACTTTCACAAGCACGACACGATCACAAAGACCCATAAATCCATTAGTGCGATGGTTATCAGTAAAAATAGCGCATTCGCTCCGTTACCTGAGGAGTTACATCACCGTTGCAGCCATGGCACTTTGATGATCATCTTGTTGTGGGTCACGCACAGCGGATTTCATTCTTGTTTTCACCAGAGGGAAGGCTTTCTCATAAAAAGTTATGTGAGCCTCGCTCTGGGCCGGCTTGGCTTTGTTTCTTGTCGCCATCTTTTTAAATCAGCATTTGCCTCGGGGTATTGTGCTTTGATTAAAAAAGCAGAGCTGACTGTGAGCTCTGAAAACATGCCGAATGCATTATGTTATGGAAAGTCAAGACTGTCCGGTGGAAAACGTGACAATGTCAGAGGGGAATATTCGGAATATTGATGCATGCCAATGGGTTTAATCAAAGCAGCCAAACATAAATTTTGCCCTTTTCTGTATATGAAACACATTTTATAATGACATATTATTGCTACTCAGAATAATGCTGAAGGAGTTCTGCAGCAACCTAAATAAGACATAATGGGAACGGTCAGGCTACTGTAGGCTACGTTCAACAGAAAATGTAGCTCATTCATCATGTCGAGTTATTTGTTCATATGCCTAAGGAAGGAAAAAGGTTTTTTAAATCACCTGCAAGTTCTTTTCACTTTTACACACCTTTAAAGTTTTCCTCAAGCATAAAAGGATCCTAAGTATGCGTACTAATAAAAGAAAGTTGTTCCGATCTCACACGTTTGTCTGAAAATAGCATTTAGTTAGCTTCATTTAGCTAAAAGGCTAACATTAATGGTGATAATAACTAGTCTGCCTCATTCAAACAGTGAAAAAGTCCATCAACCAAAAGCTTAGTACGAAAATAAGGGTGGCTATGTAACAACCAGTCTAATTAGCATTGAACACATTTTTAATCTGTATTTTAAATACAGCTTAGCAGTCGTTCTCATCTCTGTCTTTGCCACAACAGATTGTTACACTTTCCGCATCATCATTCAAGAACAAGATTTCAAGATACTTAAACTCCCCCACTTAAGGCAGATCACTCTGGGGACATTCAGCCTTTTTTGTCACTGATTCGAGGCGCTGATTCTCATTCCTGCTGCTTCACTGTGGGCTGCAAGCTGCACCAATGTGAGCCCCCTCGTGTCTCATTCGCCCAGTCACGCTTTCTATCGGATAGAAAAATTGGAGGAAACCTGATCTTTCCCGAATAGTAGCATCTAGTATCTTGCCCAAGGATATTTTGGCAGATGGACTGGAAGAGCTGGGGATCAATCCATCAGCCTCCTTATTGGTAGACCCACTCTATGTAACTGAGTGTAAAGACCTTGGTCTTTTAGGAACCATCAAATGAATAATTTATGGTGGTGTGGGCATATGACTAGGATGCTTGCTGTGCACATCCTAGGTGAGGTGTTTTAGGGATGTCCTACTAGGAGGAGGTGCCAGACGAGCCCCAGGATATGCTGGACAGATTGCATTTCTTGGTTGGCTTGGGGAGTGCCTTGATGACTCCATGGAAGAGTTGATGAAAGTGCCTGGGGAGAGGTTGGTGTAAGGTCTCTGCTGAGACTGCTGTGGCCACAGCAAATGGATGGATGGATGGATGCATGTTCAATCCATGCAAGAACTGAAATGTAATAATGTTGCATTGTCAGCATACCCAGTATATATTTGGCCTGGCTTATTTTACATTCTGATGTATCCCAATAAGAAGTGAACCACCTTCATAAAACCCACAGGTATACCTGAAACTGCCTCACTAAGCCTCTAATCGGGCTAATCCTCAGACTACAGGTAATGCAGAATTATTAGGCAAACGAGTATTTTGTCCACATCATCCTCTTCATGCATGTTGTCTTACTCCAAGCTGTATAGGCTCGAAAGCCTACTACCAATTAAGCATATTAGGTGATGTGCATCTCTGTAATGAGAAGGGGTGTGGTCTAATGACATCAACACCCTATATCAGGTGTGCATAATTATTAGGCAACGTCCTTTCCTTTGGCAAAATGGGTCAAAAGAAGGACTTGACAGGCTCAGAAAAGTCAAAAATAGTGAGATATCTTGCAGAGGGATGCAGCAGTCTCAAAATTGCAAAGCTTCTGAAGCGTGATCATCGAACAATCAAGCGTTTCATTCAAAATAGTCAACAGGGTCGCAAGAAGCGTGTGGAAAAACCAAGGCACAAAATAACTGCCCATGAACTGAGAAAAGTCAAGCGTGCAGCTGCCAAGATGCCACTTGCCACCAGTTTGGCCATATTTCAGAACTGCAACATCACTGGAGTGCCCAAAAGCACAAGGTGTGCAATACTCAGAGACATGGCCAAGGTAAGAAAGGCTGAAAGACGACCACCACTGAACAAGACACACAAGCTGAAACGTCAAGACTGGGCCAAGAAATATCTCAAGACTGGTTTTTCTAAGGTTTTATGGACTGATGAAATGAGAGTGAGTCTTGATGGGCCAGATGGATGGGCCCGTGGCTGGATTGGTAAAGGGCAGAGAGCTCCAGTCCGACTCAGATGCCAGCAAGGTGGAGGTGGAGTACTGGTTTGGGCTGGTATCATCAAAGATGAGCTTGTGGGGCCTTTTCGGGTTGAGGATGGAGTCAAGCTCAACTCCCAGTCCTACTGCCAGTTTCTGGAAGACACCTTCTTCAAGCAGTGGTACAGGAAGAAGTCTGCATCCTTCAAGAAAAACATGATTTTCATGCAGGACAATGCTCCATCACACGCGTCCAAGTACTCCACAGCGTGGCTGGCAAGAAAGGGTATAAAAGAAGCAAAACTAATGACATGGCCTCCTTGTTCACCTGATCTGAACCCCATTGAGAACCTGTGGTCCATCATCAAATGTGAAATTTACAAGGAGGGAAAACAGTACACCTCTCTGAACAGTGTCTGGGAGGCTGTGGTTGCTGCTGCACGCAATGTTGATGGTGAACAGATCAAAACACTGACAGAATCCATGGATGGCAGGCTTTTGAGTGTCCTTGCAAAGAAAGGTGGCTATATTGGTCGCTGATTTGTTTTTGTTTTGTTTTTGAATGTCAGAAATGTATATTTGTGAATGTGGAGATGTTATATTGGTTTCACTGGTAAAAATTAATAATTGAAATGGGTATATATTTGTTTTTTGTTAAGTTGCCTAATAATTATGCACAGTAATAGTCACCTGCACACACAGATATCCCCCTAAAATAGCTAAAACTAAAAACTACTTCCAAAAACATTCAGCTTTGATATTAATGAGTTTTTTGGGTTCATTGAGAACATGGTTGTTGTTCAATAATAAAATTATTCCTCACAAATACAACTTGCCTAATAATTCTGCACTCCCTGTATTTCTTGAGAAGCTTTGCATTTACTGAGTGTCTACCTGGCCTCTCCTCCCTTTTCCAGTCTTCATGCTAAGCTAAGCTAACTGACTGGTTCACCTATACTGAGAAGATTGAAACATCATCATATATTATAATTCAGCAAGCTGGAAAAATGGTAAACTATAGGGCTTTGGAGTTGACGTCACGCCGCAATGCATTGTGGGAGCGCAGCGCCATTTTCGGGGTCTACGAATCAAAAAAACACACTGTGTTGGAACGACGACTACAAGAAAGATGCTTAAAAGCAGCTCAAAAGAGAGTGAACTGTATAGAGACCGATTGCGTCCAGAGGCGAAGCAGCGGTACTTGCAGAAAATAGCGTGCATTGGAAATGTGGACCCGTATGAAATACGGCCGTGGAGTAGAAACCCCGAACACCTAGCGCTACTGACGTAGCCTGACATATTTTCGTACCTTGTCTGTGGAGTCAGCGCGTACAAGTCGTCATTCAAACAAAGGTAAGTCAGCTCGAGTACTGCGTGTGAAATGCGTTTGATTTCCCTGCAAACATTCACATTAGTGCAGCATAAATTCATTCATGAGGGGAAATTACAGTGAGAACATGTGGAGGCTGTTAGAGGGATAACAGTGAGTTCAGTGCATTGATGTGACATTGTCCTGAAGGATTTAGTTATTCTTTATGGTTAAAGAAATTGCACTAATTTATTCATATTTATTATAAATAATCCTAATTATACATCTTGCTTCCATGTTTGTATCCTGTGTCACTAAAAATACATTTTATTTTACTTTTATACATTGATTAATGACCTGCAGAATCTCCTTATCATATTAAGTGATTCATAATTGTCACTTTATGCTTTCCCCATCTCTAAAGTGATGACATCCTTGCATTACATACTTTAGGTTCATTCTCTGCAGGCAGGTTTCTGACAGAGAACAGACAGATTTACACTATAACATGCAGCGATGGACACATAAAGAAATGAAAAATCACATGTATGTGCTAACTTTCTAAACACTTTGTTACATTTATGATAAAGTAGATAAAACACATTTATGTCGGCCATGGCTCATTAGTTCTTGTCTTTAAATGAACTTTGTCTGTGTGTGTTTCAGGTGCTGCACTCTCAAAGACTGAATGAACCAGCATTGCAGCCATGGGTCACTGTGAGCATCACAGGGAAGGTTGAAGTCGCCCACTGCAGCTGTATGGCCGGAGTCGCAGAGAACTGCAGCCATGTCGCTGCTCTTCTGTTTAAAGTAGAAGCAACAGTCTTGATCGTGGCACAAGGACTGTTACAGATGAACCTGCTTACTGGGTTTTGCTGGGTAATGTGACCAAGATACAGCCAGAGGTTGGCCATAAGATAGACTTCTCCTCTTCAGCTGCCCAAAAAAAGGCTCTTGATCAAAACATAAACAGACCATCCGTAGTGACAGGTAAAAGAAGCCGTCCTCAAAACAGAAAAATCCCACCAGCTACTGTGGAGGAGTTGTCACTGCTATAATGCCATCATGTTTTATCTAGGGGTCTAGATTTATGCCTGTAGTGCACTGCCGTGTAAATAATTTGCATTTACTGAATATGTACTGACTGAGTCCCACTGTTCAAAAGTTGAATAAAGAAACAAACTAATTTTTGCCTCTTTTTATTTTATTTTATTAAAACCACCTTATAGAGCATCACATCAGTAACAGTGTAGAATCCATGTCATTTATAGTTTACAAATGACAAAATGTTTACACAAAATCATGAGTGTTTACATGATATCACCCACTACTAACATTACTTTATTTACTGTATCTTTTGAAAAAATAACAGCACAAGACTTAAGAACATTTAACAGGAGCAGGTTTCATTCTTCCCTGGTTTTATTATCACACTGTTCACCAAACGCAGCAAACCTTCACCATCTTATCCAGGAGGGTCACCTCTTCACCCTCACATGGAAGAAGTAATCTGATTGGCATGGTGGTTTGTTTGAAGCAGGTCCCTCGTGTAGCGCTGGGACCCAGTCACGATGTTTCATCCATTTCATCGGCTGGTTTGCTGCAATAATGCCAAATAATTAGCAACTCTATAAATAGACGGTAGTTCTGCAAAATCACTCAGTAGGATGTTTGTTCTAATTTGCTATGAGCTCAGAGTGCATTGAAAATGAAACTAATAGGCTATAAAGAGTGATATGAACATATTTAGAACTTACCGGAATGAAAATGTCAGGAGCACCAACAGATATTTGGAGATGGAAGAGAACTGGAGCTCGTCTCACAGCTGCTATCCAGGCTGGACGCCTTCGTTTGCTAACATCGATACACGAGCTGCCTCATGTTGCTTCTTTTTTTTTTTTTTTTTTTTTTTTTTTTTTTTTCTAAATGACATCAGAAACAGCAGTATGCGACATTACGTGATGGCAGAGCTTCAGTTCATCCTTTGTCATTTTTTTTTTTTTTTTTTTTTTTTTGTTGCTTCCAGGTTGGGAAAGAATGAAAAGATAAACCCTTTTCAAGCTTATTTTCTTGCTGGTCGTGCGATCGAACATTGCAGCCGACCACACAGCAAATACGAACCATGGCTGTTGTGTGTGCCTTCGCTCCCTTTTCACTTGCGCTAGACCCCCAAAATGGCGGATCGGGCCAAAATCCTTTCCACGCCCACCCCCGTGACATCACGCTCCAAAGCCCTATAGCAGGAAAAGCTAATCAGTGACAGGAATATACTTGTCCTGTGTGGATAAAATGACAGGCTAGCTGCTTCCCCTACTTCTGGTCATGCTAAGCTCAGCTAACCATATCCAATTTCCATCTCTTTGGGATAAATATTTACCCTATCATATCATTCTTGGAAATAAAGATAGTAAGCTGACATTTTAGTTGCTCTTTTAGGGATTACAAGCACAAGATCCTACATGTAAATTAATCAGAATGTTTTTTTGTATGTAATTTGTATAGTATATTTTTTTTTCTCTCATTTCTTTTCTAAATGTACTTGTATATTGTTCACATGTTGAAATAAATTACCAATCAAAAAAGTCAGCCAAGCAGGCTTCCTAAAGGTTGCCGGTTCCAGCTCTCAGTCTAGCTAAGGGACTGTTAGTGAGGAAAGTAAATGTGTACTGCAATCCAGCCCCTCAACAACTACCGCTGAGACTCCCATAAGCCGTTTTATTAAGCATAAATCCTTGTTTCTCAAGAGGAGCTGTTAAGTAAAGAGACGACAGCCAGGAACCCAAAAGTGTGTGTAATAATATCATGTGTGTGTTGTAATAAGTCATAAAACTTTCAATGAATGACTCACAAACAAAATAGGAGTCAGAAATCTCAAATAGCTCAACTTAATTGTTTCAAACGTCAGGATGTTCGTCATAAACATCCAAACAACACCTTCTTTGGCGATTTAGCTGCGATGCAAAGCTTCTATGGATGTGAGCGATGGCCGCGTTCCACCTCAGAAAATCTGAATCGATGCGTGCAGCCCCGAAACGAATCTCTTCTTGACCCCCTCGCGTGGATCAAAAGCATGATTTATGGAAGATGTAAGGAGTATATGCTGCAAAAATTCTCTAACTTCAACACGAGCTACTTTGTTTGTTGTCAGGATGTGGTTGAAACACCATCTTCTGAGCCTACGGATCCAGTATCACGGTCGGCTAGGCCGGAAGCCAGTGACGTTCTTTGCCAGAAAAAGAGCCGAAACGTCTCCAAAATGCAAACCCTTAAGAGACTAATCAGGAACAGGGTCAAAAATGTCATAACAATAGACGCTTCCAACAAAAGTAAGGCTTTCCACTTTGTGAAAAACCTCCCGGGATATATTCACATTCAGTAAACTAGGACCGTGACTCGTTTAGCTTGGCCTGCCGCCCTCGTCAGTTAAGACTTCTAAGGCCAAAGCGTGGTGAAGGCTCATAGCAGAAGCAGCCCGATAATGTTACAATACACAATGTTAATGTTTCTTTAACAAGAGCAAGTGACAGGTGGTATTATATCATGACAAAAAGATTGATAGACAGTTATTAGTGGGCACAAAGTACTCTTGCTCAGCTCAGCCCAAACCTCAAAGAAGTGCATTTTTTGTTTGTTGAGGACATCTCAAATGGATTGTTGCTGCAAGACGAAAAATATCAGTTGCTCCAGTGATTCTTAAACCAATATCCGTGTACGTTTGCTCCCAGCTTCCTCTTCCTCGTGCACTCGTGAACTTGTAAAACATGATATATTGTATATTTACATGACTTAAAAAAGTCTGGGCTAGTATTGCAATTGTTTAGTAGATCGTGTTTAGACAGACAGCTTTACTTTGTTAACTGCAGCATATTTGGCTGGTGGGGGTTTTGGAGGGAACAAACCTCAGCCAAGTGAACCTCTCAAACCTTGACCTTTGCCTCCTTGACGCCCACACTCTCTCTCTCTTCTTCTCTGTCTCCACACGAACGCTTGCACAAATGTATTCGCACATCACAAAACATTTTGCAGCGCCTGCCTTGTCCGCAAAAATTAAGCTGGAAAAAAAAAATCTCTGACACACAAAGAGGAAGAGGTGATACAGTCGGTGCAAGCTGCACACACGCCCACACATGGAGCATCCAAACGCGCACACTCACAAACAATCTCTGGCCAAGTGGCTGCACCGCTGGGGCCGTGACCCTGTGCTCCTTTCTCCCTCCCTCCTCCATCTCCCAGCTATCCGTCTGGGGGCTGATAGAGAGAATGGAGGCAGGGGTCGGAGAGGAGCTGAGGGGCAGGAAGAGGACTGGTGATTAGGAACGGAGGGGGGGATGATCATACCCCTGACCCTCTGTCCAATTCCTGGCAGCCACCCTGCTGCTCCAGGAGAGAAGAGAGAGAAAGACCCTGCAAATATTTGTGATCGTTCCACACCCACACACTAGATAGTGAACATCCGCATTCTGAAAGACAGCACGGCATGGGTGTGGATTTTAGCCAACCTAGTGGCACGGCTCCATGGAAGGCAATGCCGGTCAGTCGGTCTGTAAGTCGAGCAGATTTAGACTCTGTTTTAACAACTGCTGCATGGACTAGCATCAAGTTCAATGCCTTCAAATCTATTAAAATTCCAGCAACACCAGCTGCCCTTTGTGTTTAGTGCGAATGAGCTAAATTTAGCATGCTCACACTAAACCAAAAAGGGTGTTATCATTTTCACAATAAACAGTCAACATGATGACTTCAGTGCTAAGTCTTGTTTTTGGTTTAGAGGTAATGAGACCTGCTATGATGGTTTGGAGATGGTGGTACTCACTGATTTCTAAGACCGAATCATGCAGACATGGAAACTGGTCACTGACCCCCTGATAGTCACTGGTCTCTATGGAAAAGTGATTATTCGGCAACCCGCTGATGAGAAATTAAATTGCAAAGAGGCAAAAACCTCCTTACGATTGCTTTGGTTACCAGTAGTTTGCATGGAAGATTCTGCCTTGTCTGCAAACGCTCACCAACTGCTCGCCAAGCAATAGTGAAACTAATAAAAACGTGACACAAACTGGAAACAGAGTAAAAACTGCTGCAAATGACATTTTTAAAAAGGCTCAACTTTTACCTTCAAGGCAAATATTAACGGTCGTCGTTGCAACAAGGACCCTTTTTTATCACAGATTTCACCAAGTGACAGACAGCAACTTCCAGCACTACTGTGGCAGAGGCTCCGCTGCAGGGAAGGGGTGGTGCAGCAGACTCGAGGGGCAGTGCGAGTCAGTGCCGGGAAGGCTGGCAGGGCAGCTGTGTTGAATTTAGTAATCACGATCTTTCCCATTTCAGTGACGGCAGGACCTGGAAGACAACTGGGAAGCTGTCTGGCTGGAGTCGGAAACATCAAATAAAGACTGTTTACAGTAAATACACACTTTACAAGCATGCTGCACCTGGCGAGCCGTGACTGGGGTTTACAACTACTCAGCAACCAGCTGGGGAACGGTCCAAGATAACACCTTTGACCAAAAGAGGGGTGAAACCTTTTTTATGTGTACAGCACGACAAACTAAAGCAGATAAGGTCTGATAAGACAGCCTCGCGCTTGGAGCAATGTGCGTGTTTGCAATATATAATAAAATTGCTAATCCCCATTTTGGCCCCGTGAAGGCCACTTGGTGCAGCACCTGCAAGTAGATTTTCACTGCGAAAAATGTTTTTATGCACCAGTAAATCAAGATTCTCATAAATCCATCACACGGCAGTCATAAATCACCACTTCTCCCATCTGCAGGGCAATTTGATACCAACACTTTCAGATGTATTCACTTTGGGATGCATCTTTGAAAAGCTTTCAGTGGCCTCAGCATAAATGGAAGACCAAAAGTGATCTTCTGCCTGCATTTTTATATGGCGTGACTGAATGACGGCGAGCGATTGGGCTGAGCCAGCGACACTGTACATTAGCGAGCGAGGCCGGATATTAGAACAAGCGAGCGAGGGAACAGTAGTAGTAGTGTGAACAGACGGGTGAGGAAATGGGGTGGCAGGCATTCAGTGGGGGAGCTTTAGAAACGCAGGTGCCTTAATTGTCCTCCAATAAAGCCTCGGCGAGTGGGCAAACCTGTGAATGAGTGTCTGTTAAAAAGAGGGATGAATGAGGCGCACGTGAATAAATGAATGAGTGAATGAATGAGCAAACGAGTGCCTGGAAGAGTAAGCACTCTGTGGGGAAGCTGGAGAAGATTGTGGATGATGGGTGGGTGGAGGGGGGAGGAGGAAGAGACGAGTGATGTGTTGGAGGTAAAAAAAAAAAAAGATCCAGAAGGAGAACAGGGTGGAGGGGACATTTAAGGAAGAGGAGGGGGGCAAGCAAAAAGAAATGGTGAAGCAGATATTCAAACAGATATGTGTGTGTGTGTGTGTGTGTGTGTGGGAGGGGGGGCAAAAATCAGGATGGAAGTGGGGGGGGGGAGTTTTAGTCAGGCCTGTCTCAGACAATGTGACATGGCACACGCTATTAATTCTGGCTCAGCGGAGAGACCCTGCCTCGCCATCTGCTCGGGGTCAGGGGCTTTCGCTGGGGTCGGCGTCACATCCACCCCCACTGCCCCTCGCCAACCCCCCCACCTACTCACAGTCAGACACACACACACACACATCCACAGACACAAAATCAAACCCCACCCCACCCTTGCCGTCCTCGCCTGACAGACACCCGGCCAGGCCCGCGTGCATTTCCATAAAACAATTGCAAGCCAACCTGCTCCCGTGTCGGGTGGGTGGGGTTAAGAGGGGAGTGGAACGCTGGCTAGCGCTCCTTAACAATGGCCTGTCAGATGAAAAGGCCCTTGCTGAACTTGATATACATTACAAAAGAGCCACACCACGGTAGTCCCCGGGCTCAGCCTCGCCAACCTGCGGTTGAATTTGAGCTTGGCGTTCATTCGTTTGTTTGCCCTTTGCGCCCCTCCACCCACCACCACCACCCTCATTACCTCTCCCTTCGCAACCACACCCCCTTCCTCTGAAGCCCACAGAAAATTACATACACAGCCTGCATGTGCGCGTGGCAGGCTGGCGCTGCGTGGAGGTAGCGGTGGTGGTGAGGTGCTTTGCATTCATTTTACTGTAAGGACAAAGCCAAGTCCGTAACATATGTCTGGTGGCAGTTATTAGTCAATTAATCAGTTGGCCTAAATAGACTATATGTGACTACAGCTCTCAGAAAGACATTTTAGAGTGAGCATAACAAATTATAGTCCTTTAAACAGCAGTTTAAAGTAAAATTTAAATATATGAAGTAATAAGAAGACTGTTTTTACCTGCTGTCACGGGAGTTCCCATTCACCAACAAAGCCATCAAATACGAGAGCGTGCAGAACTACTAGACTTTGGGATCCTAATTGTGTTGGTGCTTAAAGTTGGGTTTGGGGTTTAACAAGAGAAGATCAGATGGCGATGAAGCTCTAGCACCTCATCTCCTAATAAATTTCTTCTAACCTAACCTCACATCTATCCAGCAGCCTCTGATGCTTTTATCTCAAACAAAAGAAAACTTCCTGATTTCTTTGACCTCCTCAGGGTGTGTGAGTGTTCATCAGCCAATGCATGTAGATAGTGGGGAGTTTAAAACCCTCCTGCCACCCCCCAAAGCTAAATCCTTTAATCTGCTCTCGGACACGTCTGGAGGGCAAAACAAACAAATAGGATCCCCCTCCTCCTTTCCTCCACTACTAAGTTCAAACACACACACGCACACACAGATCCCCTTTAGAGCGCCCTGCCACCCACCCCCCCATCACCGAACATGACATCACTGCTTGGAGAGGGTGACATTAACCCTCTCAAGGTTAATGAAGTGAGGTTGTGACTGCAAGGTTGGTGATTCAAATCACGTTGGCGGGCGTCTTGGAGAAATCCTCAAGCTTTACCAAAATCGAATATGGTCCCACTTGACTTCCTTTGTGAAGCCTGCAACAGAATCAAGTATGGGCTGACGCCAACGGGCTGGAAGAATATGCTTCGATGTATGTGGTTTTTATATGTAGTAGCTGTTAGCGTTAAAAGGCTAAAAACAGGTAGCAGTTAACCTTTTTTTGATCGCAGCATCTTTAAATATTCTGTTCAGATGGTCACGCTGCAGTTTCCTGGTTTAGATGGATGTTAAGATAAATTTGACAATATACCTAATTTGTCTGTACACTCCACTATATATACATATATGTATATATAGCCACAACATTTGTTGGTGAACTCTAAAACCACTGCAAATGGCTGTCGAAAGATGAGACTTTTATATTTTTCTATGGTCCAAACTGGTTTAGCCACACAAAAAGAAAGACATGGGAAAGGGAAAGATTCTGGCCTGTATTTAAAGAAGCATGTTAGGGTTACACCGATGTATGGTGCTCAGTTTTCATAACGAGCACTGACTGTTGGTTTGAGACAAGAAACAAACAGTGGTCTCTTGTGTCAAAGTCCAATGTTTTGTTGATTCATCCATTCGCTCAGAACTCCTTCCACTGTGCACTCTACTGGTCTATGATATTGCATCTTATTCATCCCTCAGGCTAAATCTGTAAAGCTGTTCCTCCGTGGGTAGCTTTGGACTGCCCGTCTGCTTGCAGACAGCATATATTGTCAGTTGGGGGCTGTGTCCAAAGTATCTGGTACAACCGCTGTGTGGGTTACTCTTGCTTACTGGTCCATCAACAAGCTGCTGAGAATACCAAAGTTATAATGTACAAAAAGCCCCAAGTGAAACCGAGTGTTAAAAACAATGAAAAGTGTCCACTACAGCCACTTTGTGAGGTTATTTCAGTATTCCAGCCAACTTGGCAGCATTCAACTAACACAGCGTCAACAACATCAAGCAGTTGGGATTTTAGAGGACTACACAGGAGCATGTTTGAACCCCCCACCCACCCAGTAAGCAAATACCTCTACAAAGGGACACAACTCCTGAAACACGCTGGTTCACAAACACCTGGCAGCCTGATGACTGTTAATTGTGATTTGTTGCTGTTTAAATTAAATTAAATTAATATGAAATTGAACAGGAAAAATGTGCATTACTCACCCATTCAGCGAGTGGCTTCTTGTTCTCTCAGCACGTTTGCATGAAAGACTCAGATTTGCGTGAAATATTACAGACCACCGAACTGTGGTGAAACTTGGAAAATTGCAACGTAAACCAGAAACCGAGAATGTTCACCTTCAAACTAAAAGTTGTGCCTAAACCGGAAACCACAATGTTTCAAAAGGTTGACTTTGAAGGTTAACCGGCTCCATTTACGGTTTGTGTCGCGCTTTTCACAGTTTTGCAACTGCTGGGTGAGGCGTTGGCTTTTTTTTTGCAAACTGCCTCTTTACCACTGCAACCAACACATTTTGAAAGGCTGCGTTTTGTAGTAGCTGAAAAGTGTTTGCAGGTAAGTCAACATCTTCCTTACAAACGGGGCAACTCTGGATATCTGCTAGCGACCAGCTAGCAGCACCATTCATTTTTAATGCTTTGCTTACTTCACTCTCAGACACCCTGACCTCCTTGCTGAGTACGAGTAATTTTACCTAGCAACCTCCAGCAACCACTTGCCAACTAGTTGGGGACTACACCCTAGGGAACTGTGGTTGCCTGGGGAGTAGGGGTGGGAATCACTGACCAGTCTCTAGGCCTACATGACCGTGGCTTTAGCGATTGATTTCACTCTGATTTCCGGCAAGCAGCCGCCGGCTAATTAGGTAAAATACTCATACTCTCTAGGTCTTAGTGAGCGGGGCCCTAGATGGCTCATCTGCACACGTGATAAACCAGTAAGAGTGTCAGATGCATTGATTTTCTTGTCAGATATTAAATCATTTATTGGTTCCTTTATTGACAACTCACATACAGTCATTGATAGATGGACTGTAGTGTGGTCTAACCCCTTATGCAGCCCAGTTTTACCCTTTCGCAATTTAATCCTTACATTTCTATTGCACAATGTAACTTTGCTTACACACTTCGGATAAGTGTCCTTTTAAATGTGGGTCAGGTGGTCTGACTGAGATTTACTGCTTTAACAATGAAAGTGTGTGTGGGGGGATGGGGACTCCAGCTTAGGTCAATGTTGAAAGGTCAAAAGATCAGCTTCAGAAAGAGTCGTGAACAGCAGCTGCTGTGTGTATATTATGCCAGCAATTTTAAAAAAGAGAGGAAAGAAGACAGAACGACAGGCAAGTAAAAGTCTAGATGATCTGGAAATAAACCCTCACCAAGAAAAATGTAATGTTAATACAAGCAGACAAGGAGTGAACCCAAAACATCATTTTAGGTCACCAGAGAAATGTGTATCTATTTATATGTCTCCGTTGTCTGTCCTCAGTCTGGCCTCTCCCTTTTCCTTCCCTTTCTTCTGCCTATAAAACCAACCTTATTACCTTTAAATAAAAAAAACATTTCCCCCTCTTTTTTTCCCCTTTCCATTCATTTTCAGTCTCTTGCTCCCTGCGCTGCGGGTTACCTTGGACTCTTCACTGGGTGGGAGCTGCGATGAGCCAAAACGGTGATGTCACTGTTGTTATTTTCAAGAGGGGTGAGCTCATTGGCTGAAACCACAGAGGAGCTGGCATCCAAGTGTCAGGGAACAAGCAGCCGAGGTTGCTAGTGGCCTGACGCCGGCCTTCGTTTGCACCACAGCTGGGGAAAGCATCTGGGATAAGTTGCAGGAGCTCTCAGTCTATCTCTCCATCTTTCTATGTGTAAACAAGTGTAACGAGTATTAACTAATGCGAACGAATACGGAGCAATGAAAAGAGCGACTGGGACGAAATAGAAGGCAGCGCCAAGGCTGCAGCAGACAGAAAGACTAAACAGAACTGCTTTTTGCGTTTTAGAGTCTGCCTCGAAGGCCTCGAGCAGCAGCTACAGGAGAGTGGAGGCCAGCAGCCACATGCTATCTGACCGTGACACGGAAAGAGTGACACAGCTGTGCAACATGTGCCAGAGGACTGATAAAATACAAGCTTCTCCTCGTATGAAAGAATCGACTCTGACACGTTAAGAAGAATTTAGTAACGCTTATATTGTAGTGCGGTTTAGTGAATTTCCTGTTTACACACAGAAAATCAATATCACATCGCAATGCTTCAAGTTCAGTTAGTGTGATGTTTGACAGAAAACCTTTTTTTTCACGTAAGGGGTCGATATTGAAAAACCGTAGAGAACTTACTGTGATGAAGGTTGATAGCAGACACATTTTATTTTTTATTGCATATAAAACTCAGATCCCACAACAGGATTTCAGTCAGGATGAGGTCTGGATGTTTACTGGACCATTGCAGCACCTCAGTTCTTTCCTTTTTAAGTAATTGATTGGGATCATTGTCCTGTTGCATGACCCACTTTCAGCCAAGGCCTTTTGAATACTTTGGAAATGGAAATTGCTAACTTTAAAAATAATCACCTACAAGGCACATAAAGCATTTTGAACCTTAGTTTTTTCCACAAATAAGGCCAAGAAGTTCACACAGAAAACAGCAATTGAAATCTTTGGAAGAATCCTTAACTGGACAGTAACACTTGGGAAATCACTGGTGGTTTCAGATGAATGGTATTTATTTGAGGGTGGAATTCTTACTTATTGCAAAGAAGAGCTTTTCACTTTTTTGCAGATACAATGCAATTTAATTCAAACACCATAAAAGTATTATAGAAGATATAATCAAAAGGTTCTGGTGCATCAGGTTGGCAGTGTGCTTGTTGTTTTTTTCCTTACTTGGCTGTGCAACACAAAACATGAACATGAACAACCCCCTAGGGCCAGACTTGAAATGCTGACTTCTGCTGTAACCTTTGCCAAAACATCTACCGCAAACCAGTTACACAGTGTGTCAATGAAAAGGCAGAACTTTTTTGGCCACACCAACAAAATCATCACTCACCACCCTGGAATTGACTTGATCATCTTCAGCAAAGAGAAAACACGTTTGAGTTACAACACAACGCAGTGGCAGGGATCCAGAGCGCATCAAAATACTCAGGGGGTGCTGAGGATTGACCGCACCTTGTATGCAGCATGGAAACAAACACTGGCTGTCAAGAAAACTCTCAAACACGCACATATGAATAATGTAAATGTTGAACCACACCCTGTGTAAACATGTAAAGTAAGCCACACTTCTTACCTTTGAGGAAAACTCTGTTCAAAGGCTCCATTTTTACAGTATTGTGCAAAGTCTTGAGTCACCGCTCATTTCTTTCGATATTGATTCCAAGGAGCCAGGCTTTCTTGTAATATTTTAAAGTGATCTTGAGCAATACTTCTGCTTTTCTGGAGGTCTTTCGAAGTTTTTGTTTGGATACTGGTTGCCTTTTCTCTCATTTCCAGTCCAGTCCTTGTACCTGAGCATTTTCACAGGAATGCTTTTTTCTGTGAGTTCAAGTATCTCGGGGTCTTGTTCGCGAGTGATGGGAGAAGGGAGCCGGAGATCGACAGACGGATTGGGGCTGCAGCTGCAGTAATGCGGACGCTGCACCGGTCCGTCGTGGTGAAGAGGGAGCTGAGTGTAAAAGCGAAGCTCTCAATTTACCGGTCGATCTACGTCCCTACCCTCACCTATGGCCACGAGCTGTGGGTAGTGACCGAAAGAACGAGATCGCGGATACAAGCAGCAGAAATGAGCTTCCTCCGAAGGGTGGCTGGCCTCTCCCTTAGAGATAGGGTGAGAAGTTCGGCCATCCGGGAGGGGCTCAGAGTAGAGCAGCTGCTGCTCCACATCGAAAGGAGCCAGCTGAGGTGGTTCGGGCATCTGACAAGGATGCCCCCTGGGCGCCTCCTGGGTGAGGTGTTCCAGGCATGTCCCACCGGGAGGAGGCCCCGGGGCAGACCCAGGACACGCTGGAGAGATTATATCTCTCGGCTGGCCTGGGAACGCCTTGGTATTCCCCCGGACAAGCTGGAGGAGGTGGCTGGGGAGAGGGAGGTCTGGGCCTCTTTGCTTAGGCTGCTGCCCCCGCGACCCGGCCCCGGACAAAGCGGATGAAGATGGATGGATGGATGGATGCTTTTTTGTCTGTTAAGCCAGTTAACACCAACAGATGAATCATTCAGGCACAAAAAGGCTCCCTAATTTAGCAAAGACATATTTGTATCTTTCGGTACTTTGTCGCTTGTAGACTTTCACAAAACTGCATTATTTGTTCTAATTTCTTTAGCTGAATTCATGAACGCTGCCAAAGATAGCACAGTTTGACAGACATAAAATGATATTTGTGCAAATATTCCCTAGGTACTATCGGCATGGCATAGCTCAGCTAAAACCTTATACACCTTGCTGAGATATGCCATGCATCCTTAAAAGATTTGAGGAAACTGGACAAGTGGAGTAAAAAAGAAGTGTCAGGCCTAAAAACTATTTACAGCAGATGAACAGTATCCGAAAGTCATGTCCTTAAGAAACAGGAAAAAAGATCTGGCCCTTCAGTTGACTCTACTGTTCACTGAAGCCTCATCAGAAATGATCTCAGTGTACGCGTGGCTGTCAAAAAGACAATCCTAAGGAAGGGAAACAGGGTATTACAAATCACACAAGAACTGGACTGAAAATCAGTCGCAGCAAAGCAAACTGATGGAATTATAAATGGAGAAAAGTACCATCAGATTTTGATCTACTATGTAATACTATCTTGAAATTATTAGATTGGCAACAGTGTCTTTTGCGTTTTAGCACGAATATCAGTGCAGTAAAAACATACCCTGATAGAAAAACACATTGTAACTCTGTCAGTCATGGATTGGCCTTTGCAGACCTCAACATTATTAAAGCAGAGTCTCATCTTGACAGAGAACAGAACAAAAGGCAGAAACATCCAAAATGTCCTTCCTGGAGAACTATTCCCGAAGACTGCTTAAAGAACCAACAAGAAAGCTTGACTAACAGAGTTCAGGCTGTGTTGGAGAATAAAGGCGGTCACACCAAATATTGACTTTCAAGCTCCTTGGATTTCTAGAAACTCAATTTTTCCCTTGAAATGCTGTATTTCGTTTGTGTTTGCACATGCTTTTCAGTAAATCACTGCACCTTTTGTTGCATTTTCCTAGCATATATAAAGTAATGTGAGCTAGCTCGAGACTTTTGTGCAATTCTATAGTTTTTAATATAAAATGTTAAATGTCAGTGCGATCTTGATTGAGGTTTTCTCAGTGATAAACTATAAACCTTTAGCTTCTTGCTCTACATTCAGTGTGTGTGTGTGTGTGTCACAGTGTGTAATAAGGGCCCACATCTGTGTGCCACTCAGCTTATCTGTGAATGTGTTTGCATGTCTGTATGTGTGCGTGAGTTTGTGAGGGTCAATCTGGGCAGCAGTCCAGACTGCAAAGAAAAAGAGTTTCACCACAGGAGGTGGGTCTGGGCAGAGTGCCAATCATCCTCGCAGACACACACACACATCGCTCGAGGCTGTGGCCCTGTGCTGTTGATGCCTGCGGGCAGGCCTGACCACTCGCTGCCCCCACAGACACACTGAGGAAAACAGTGAGAGAGCTGGAGAGGGAAGGATAAAAAAAGGGGGAAACGGAGGGAAGAGCTGTATAGAGCAGAGAGAGGACAAGCTGATAAGGATGGAGACCGAGAGAGACACGGAAAAACAGAGGCTGATAACGACGGGGGGAAACAGAAAGATGGGGAGAATGATGTGTCGAGAAGGTTTGGGGTAAGGAAAAAAAGATGGCAGCAAACACATGGAAAGAAAGGAAAGGGGAGGTGTGGGTGGGTTATACATTGGTGTGCTTGTTGTAGTGGGAGGTGGAGTGAGGGGTCCAGAGATAGAGAAAGGGGAGGAATAATGAGAAAAGATAGAGAAAGGAATGGAAAAGCAGTGGAAAGAGGAAGGGGGGGGGGGTGACAGACAAGTGCTTTAAGCATAGTGGAAAAGGGATAAGATAAAGGAGCGCAGGAGGGAGAAGTGTGCATGTGTGCTTGAGAGGCCGAGAGGACAACAGACTGAGACAAAGAGGGAAAGAGAGGTAGCTAATGTGGTTTACATTAGTGATAACATACAAAGTATTTTTTAATTGAGGCAATAGAGAGATGACAAGAGGGCAAGAGGAATAGATAAAGCAGGAAATTTGAGAAGGATAAAAGGCTGGGAAAAGATAAGCACAGAAATAACAAACCTATTAGATCCAGAGGGAAACACTTCGTAAAAACATGCAGATTCTTAAAAATTTTAATGTTATTATTTTTTTAACACCAATTAATCAATCGATCGAGCCTGTACTACTCCTTAGCTTCAGGTTTCAATGTCTTTTAACCCTGTTTTGGTTTACGCTGACAAAAAGCCCTAAAAAAACTATTTTTAAGTTTGACGTCATTTTCACATTTAACTTCTTCTCCTATTCTAACACTCAACCAAATCACTGGGAGTTAAAATGTTTGGTGTGGATGCTATTCCAGGTGTTAGGATAAAATTTAACGTCATGTTATCCATGAAAAAGAGGATTTACGAGTTTGAAGTTAGCAGGAAGTTAGCTTGCTAGTTTCTCTTGAAAGGCGATATACCATATTCTGACTGAGGAGTTTCTAAAAACCTAAAACGTTGAGCTCGGCTATGACTTTGGACATAAATGAAGACAGAGCTAAACAGCAGCAGTATCTGAAGGATTACTGAAGTTAGGCCAGCTGGCATATAGCGCGTTACCTGTTTGCTAGCTAAAGAGCTATATTTAGGTTAATAGAAGCACATTAGCAAACTGAAGATGGAGGATGAGTGTCAACTTTTTCCTTATGATAAAAGTCAATGTAAGGGTCCCCGATGGGGAGACACAAATGCACAACATGAGGTTAGTCGGTTTCTTCCTGTTAGAAGGGAGTTTTTTCTTCCCATTGTCGCCATGCGCTTGCTCGTAGGTAGTCATCTGATTGTTGGGGTTTTTCTGTATTGTTGTAGGGTCTTTACCTTACAAGTTAAACCACCTTAAGGCAACTACTGTTCAGATTTGGTGCTATATTGGGGCGATTGTGGCTCAAGAGTTGGGAGTTCGCCTTGTAATCGGAAAGTTGCCGGTTCAAGCCCCGGCTAGGACAGTCTCGGTCGTTGTGTCCTTGGGCACTTCACCCGTAGCCTACTGGTGGTGGTCAGAGGGCCCGGTGGCGCCAGTGTCCGGCAGCCTCGCCTCTGTCAGTGCGCCCCAGGGTGGCTGTGGCTACAATGTGGCTTGCCATCACCAGTGTGTGAATGTGTGGATGACGGGATATGTAAAGCGCTTTGGGGTCCTTAGGGACTAGTAAAGCGCTATATAAATACAGGCCATTTACCATATATAAATAAAATTCAGTTGAATTGAACTGATGCTCGACTTCCTTGTAAATTTTTCTGTCAGACATGAATACAAGGTTTGTTGGACATCCATATGCCAGGTTTTTTTTAGGAACTATGCACACCTACTGCTACTATTCTTCAAGTAAAATTGAATAAAGCATAAGAAGGATGACTGCTTATCCATCACGTGTCCATGTGATCTCTACCTTATGCTACGTTGGGAATTATCTCATATTTTGATTGTACTTTTATTTTTCTTCTTCCCAAAGACTCCATATCGATGTAAGAAGGGCAAAAGAAAAAGCTGACACGTGACAAAGGTTTCAACAGCACCAAGTGTGAAATATTTGTTGTCTCTCTGCTGTTGCTCTCACCCTGCTTTCCTGTAGTGCAGAAAATGGCAGAGAAGAGGTTCAGCAAGACAGGCAGGCTGACGGAGAGACAGAAAGAAAGCGTGAGACAGAGAGAGAGAGAAAGAAAGAACGTCTGTGTCGGTGCCAGAGTGCAGTATAAGGTTTCCTGAGGGTTGTTTTCCTGACTTAGCCGTTCCGTAAGCCCTCCATCCACCTCCCCTGTTACACACACACACACACACACACACACACACACAGCTCACTTCTCCTCAAATCACGCTACATATCGCAGGAGATAGAGGCTTTTGGAAAAGTGAGCCTAGTTCCCTTGGGCTATTCCCAAACCAGTGCTCGGGTTACACCACCACCTTCCAGAGCGCAGTTCCTCAGTGTTAGGCTGAGTTTACTTAGGCAGACGCCTCTCTCCTCAAAAACGCTGCACAATCACCCCCAGAGCACTTAATCTCTGTTATTGGAACTCTGCTCCTATCAGTCCCCTTCCATCTAAATATTATTGGAGGCAGAGATAATAAAAAGTTGCAATAAATATGTGAAATAACACTGAGAGTGCACAGCAAGTCCACTTCCTTAGCCGTTTACATTTGAAATGAATGTGCTAATACGAGAGGGGTACATATGTAACCGCTGGCTCAGTGGAGCGGCTTAAAAATGTTAGTGTAAAAGTGAAGTTCCTGGTTCAAAAGCCACAGTTGGCTGTGAGTACTGGTAAAGCTGGTCAACGAAAGTGCGCTTCACAGTAAGGATGTGTAAGTAAGGCCAACGTCAAGTTGGCCTTGACGTTAAATTGTCTGCGCTCCATTTACGGTTAATCTGATTGCTCGCTCTGAAAGATGGCTCAGAGTCAAAAGATGCATCATCCTTATGCAGCAATGACGTGGTTTCCCTGCAAAAGCAACTGACAACTGTAGTAACAACAAAGGTGAACAGATAAGTCTACTGCTGGGCATAGCTGGACTGGCCATCAGGCATGGGGATTTTCGTTGTTATGGGCCGATGATTTTTTATTTTTTTGGGTAACGGTATAAACAATGAAAGGTGGTGGATTGGCCAGATGCTGGCCGGTGTGTAAAAATAACTCGGTTGTTTGGTGGTGGCATCGTGGAGCTTCCACAGATTCAGTAACATTAGCAAGTGGTGGAGGCCAGATGAGGGAGAGGGGAGGCAGGAGGAGGAGAGACCCGAGGCGGTGAACTGAACTTCAGGTAAGAAGTTATGACCTGCAGTCTATCTGGGTCAGATATAAACCAAGTTTAGGTGGAGTTTATTTTCGTTATGCTGACTTTTTACAGCCAGTTACAATAATTCATACTGCGTATTAGCTAGCATGACAGAGTTTCTATACAGCTGGGTCGGTGCTATGATGTTACTGATAGTGAACATTATTTTATTCATAAGGTTAGTCCGTAGAGTTGCCAACCGTCCCGTAAAAAGACGGAATCGTCCCGCATTCAGAGAAAATATTACGCGTTTCGTATTGAGCTGAAAAGGAACACAGTTTGTCCCATACTTCAGCTAGGATGGAAAAAGACACAAAGCTGGATTTATTCTATCTTTACGCTGTCAGCTGCCTCTTCTTTGCTCATTCTCTCCCCCTCCCTCTCCTGTTGCTACTTCAATCATGAAACTGATCAATGATCAGCTGATCGGCTTTTCTCTCTTGTTTGTTTATCGCCCACTTTGCGCCAGAAAGAAGAAACCAGCGGATGTCACGCTAAACAGGTTAGAATTTATTTAATATTAATTTCTAGGATCAGCTGATGTTTGCTGGAGCCACAGCTGCAAAGCTGCTGGTCATGATATCGGTTTGTATATCTGGTGAGAGGGAAACGTGAAGATGAAACCAGGAGATGTCCTTACTGAATCATCAGAGCTGAACAGGTGATGGAGAAACAGGTTTACCTTTTAGGTGACATGAATGAGTTGAAGGGAAGTTATGAACTGTTTCTGAGAGACAAATAACACCAGGATCCTTTTCTAAGTAGCTGACAGCTGGTAACTGTGCAGGGGCGGGTCTAGCAAAGTTTTGCCAGGGGGCCAGGTAGGGCATTAACAGGGAAAGGGGGGCACAAAGAAATGCGTTCTTATTCTCATTTAAAATGTCTAGCTGTTATTAAATAATTATCTGAATCTTACAACCAAAGTTTTTATCTGACGTAAAATGTATAGAAATCATACATATACCAACAAGACTGTACATCACTGTCACAACAGCGTCTGTTTCATTCAAAGGCTTTTCCTATAATACCTGGGGGGCCGGTCTCTAGTCAAAATGCCCAGGCCGATTTTTTGTCCTAGTCCAGCCCTACTGCTGGGGAAAAGAGGATAGTCATTTGATTTATTTCACAGAAAAACTAGCCTGCAGGGGCTTAACGTGTTTAGCAAAACTTATTTACAAACAATGTACACGTAACATACATGTAATGTTAACAACATGCACGTAATGTAGACGTATCGCAGGTGTAACGTTCACAATGTACATATACATGTAAGGTAGGCGCCATGTCAACAAAGTACACTTATAATGCACATAATGTCAACAACATTCGCATACGTAACGTACATAAATCCATTTTCAGATCTGTTTCTACATTAAATTTATAAATATAGAGCCTAAAAGCTATAAAGATGTTAATAATCATTGTACCCTAGGGAGTTTATATACTGAGTTTCATCAAGACTGATTAATGTGTCTAGGAAGAGTTAGGAAACACACATAGAGAATTTCAGCTTACTTAGAAATATTTTGAAATTTTGAGTAAAAATATTTAAGATAACTTGAAATTTGGATTTATTTTTCCAGTGGTGGAACGCTTCCATATTTATCTGCATTTATAATGGCGGATAAATCAAAACAACAAATAACAGTGCTATATGTATAAATAGTCGACCTTAGTCATGGACCAATTTTAGCTATGTGCAAGTCCGTTGGTATTGTATAAATAAACATAAGGCTTTCAGATATAAGTCTGAAAAGTATTGGCCTTACATTTTTTAAATGTCGAGCAGACTCAGTGTGCCCGCAGATTCAGACCAAACAGAAAGAGGCTGATTGAGCTGTTGCATCCATGGATGTTGCAATTCCACTTGAATGAAACACTTTCCTGGGGGATGGGGCATGACTCAAACTGTTTTTGCCCCACAGACTTTACTCTAAAATAATCAAATTCAGAGTTCTTGGCTTGGCAAAAAATGAAATAATAAACATTTATAATCGAAAGTAAAAACTGACTGTGCTCAGAGTTGGAGGTCAACTAGAGAAAAAAAAAATAGAGAAAGAACTTACATCCCTGTTGTTCATGTTTGAATAGATGTTACGCTGAAAACATTTGTACTTTTTCATTCCGGGGTAATATTAACTGTCCATCAGTGTCGTCAGGTGAAATTTTGAGGCTATGGCTATTTAGAAGCTGTCACAGTCTGGCAGAGGCAAACTATAGGGAGTGAAGAAGTTGGACCCAAGTGCGTACACGCAAAATAACAAGACTTACTATTAACTGAAAACGAACCGTTTATTGAAGGCTGATTTGAGCAATGAAAAACTAAAGCAAAGAAAAAACTAAATCATAACCTAAACTGGGTGAGCTAAACATAACAAAAAACTGACCGAAAACTGACCAAAGCCAGAGCAAAAGAGAACATGGAGCTCACAAAAAAGTCCAAAACAAAAGTCCACAAAAGACACTGGAGCTCAGGGAGCAGTTCATAAACATTTCAGGGGCCGACCCAGAGGCCGACAGCACAGGAGTTCATGACCGAACAGTTCAGGCGGCCAGCCACGGGTCCAGCAAAGGCGATGGAGCAGATCAGGGGGCCGGCCACGTGGAAAGTGGCGGTGGTGAAGCAGGCATGGATGACCAAACTTTGATGACTTCGCTGATGGTCGACGGCGGTGTGGATGTGGATATGACCCCTTGGGTGGATTGGTGCGTTTCCATGGACAGGCTGTTTTGACAGGCCTTGGAAACAGCCATGCTGGAGCACAGGACGTGGGGAGCGTTGGACATGGCTTGGCGGCGGACGTGGGGAGCGCTGGACGTGGCGCGTCGGCAGGACCGGGCGTCGGCAGGACCGGGCGTCGGCGCTGCAGGCAACTGCGTGGAGGCCACAGGTGGTGGCCCAGGTGGCTGGACGGCCGCTTCGGACCCCCCAGCTGATGAGACATGATGCTGGACGGGTCCCTCGGACCCTCCAGCTGACGCGCCAGGACATTCCAGCACATAAATTTTTTTTTTTGTGTTTACACTCACTCTTTCAAATAGATGCAAGTAAAACACAGCAGAAAATAAATAAAGTCAAAGACTAGAGGTCCTGTTGCTCTACTTTCACCTGTAAAGCAGGAGTAGAGTAGGCGGAGGTTTACGCTGGTGCAGGTGTGCCGCGGTCAGTTGAAGAATCCGCGAGTTTCTCTGTGAGTTTCCCATTACGTCGTTGCGCACTCAGTGCTTGCTTGGAAGTTTAGGGTTTTTTTCGCTGTAAAAAGAAGTTTTCTTCCCACGCATGATGGACACTAATGTTTTTGTCACTTTTTATGGAATCAAACTCAAAATAAGGTCAATACTTCCACGCTTTAAACGCTGCACGCTCATACTCTCTCCCACAGTCGATATATGATGCACTGTTGATCTGCACACAGCTGTTGTCACCAACGGCGCACTCGCTTACGTCACTGTCATGAGACATTCTCGCAAAAAAATCACGGTTTTAGTAACGCAGTAACGCAGCGTTCCTACGGGAAAGTAACGGTAATCTAATTACCGATTTTGCAATAGTAATGCTGTTGCCGCACAGCAAGAAGGTCCTGAGTTCAATTCCAACACCAGGCCGGGGTCTTTCTGTGTGGAGTTTGCATGTTCTCCCCGTGTTTGCGTGGGTTCCCTCCGGGTACTCCGGCTTCCTCCCACCGTCCAAAGACATGCAGCTTGTGGGGATAGGTTAATTGGATAATCCAAATTGTCACTAGGTGTGAATGTGCGAATGAATGTGAGTGCAAATGGTTGTCTGTCCTTGTGTGTTGGCCCTGCGACAGACTAGCGACCTGTCCAGGGTGTACCCTGCCTCTCGCCCTATGACAGCTGGGATAGGCTCCAGCACCCCCCGCGACCCTGAAAAGGATAAGCGGAAGCGAATGGATGGATGGATGGATGGATGCAATAGTAATCCCTTACTTTACTCGTTACTTGAAAAAAGTAATCAGATTACAGTAACGTGTAACGCGTTACTGCCCATCTCTGCTCACCACATGACCCTGGCAGAGTGTCAGACTTTGAATGACTTAGTTCAGGTACATGAAAAATGCCAATAATATCATTGTCTATGGAAGCATTGCCTAGCAGTTCATAATCAAGGCCATTAACACTGGAGCTGGCCACAGGATTAATGTTCATGGATTCAGTCTCAAAAAATACATTATTTGGTTCCACATCCCACAAGGATGTGGGATCTGAAGGCAATTGTCTATGGTGTGAAGATACGAGATGTGCAGCACCTGAAACTACGGATACTGGATGCCTGTGCTGGCATTTCTCCTGCGGTGTTGCTATCAGTGTGTGATGAGTGGAAGAAGAGGGTTGCATTGACAATCCAACACAATGGGCAGCACATTGAACACATTTTATAAGTGGTCAGAAACTTGTAAATAACTCATGAAAGAATAAAGCTATGTTGAAACCAAGCACACCATTGTTTTTCTTGTGACATTACCAATAAGTTTGATGTGTCACATGGCCCTCTTCCTATTAAAAAAAACAAAAGTTGTATCCAAGATGGCCGACTTCTAAATGGCCACCATGATCACCACCCATCTTGAGGAGTTTGCCCCCTCAGATATACTAATGTGCCACAAACAGGACTTTAATATCACCAACCATTCCCATGTTATTACGGTGTATCCATATAAATAGCCCACCCTGTATTAAGGCCTTAGCTGCACAGGCCTGGTTAGCAACCATCATGGCACCATTGGTCACATGGGAAAAATGTGTATTCCCTAAGTCGTTGTGAGTGATCGCTGGCTGACTCTTGATTAAATTGGTGGCAAAGAGGGTGCTGTACCAAAAACCTTCTTGTGATCGCTTAAGGTGCTAGCAGATTGTTGCGGCCACCCATAGCTTACATGGAAGACGCCGACTTGTCTTCAAACACTCTGCATTTGATCTCTATGCAATAGTCAAACTTGGGGGGGGGGAAGCAAAATGTGTCATGCAAACCAGAAACGTACAACATTCGAGGTCAAAGTACAAGTTTTGCCTTACTGCTGCAACCAACACATTTCAAAAAGTGGAGCTTTTACTTTGAAGGCAAGGAGTCTTGCTTGCGGTCTGAATCTGCAGTTCTTTAGAAATGGGCCATTAAACCTCTGGAATGGTCTTCCCAAAGCCCCAACCTTAAACCTATTAAAGAAATTGTGGATTACGCTTATAATCTATCTGTGCCAGAAAACCAACCAATTAAAATGAACTCTACCAATTCTGCCAAGAAGAGCGGTCAAACATCCAGCCAGAATTATTCCAGAAGCTTGTCGATGACTACCGAAAGTGGAACAAATATTAGTGGGGGTGTATGTATATCCTTGAGACTGTGTGGATTAGAGAAAATCCAGAATATATTCAAATTTGTGCACTCAATTCTTGTTTTTTAAAGTCATTAAAGATGTATGTCGTACAATCATTCCATCCTGGAAAAAGAACAATTCAAAAAATCTTTAAAAGCCCCAAATTACCACCGACGATGGGTGGGTGTAAACTTTTCACCTTAACTGTAACTAACATATGATGGCTAACTGGATAGGAGACGTTCATTTTTCTTAATTAAAAAAGTACTCTACTGAGGTACTTCTCCCAGTAACGCACTATCGCAATAAATTGCCTCTAACATAACAAGTTTCATATAAAGTTAACATTGGCCAACACTGTTAACCATTATACTTGCACAGAAATGCTTTGCATAATTAGTTTCAGTCTTTGCTGTCTGTGGTTTGTGTGATACGTTCCACACGACATGCAGTAGGTAGCGGGAGGCAGACACACATCACTGTGCAGTAGTGCACATTAGGACTCCAGAAGCCACAAGTACAAGTTGGTTTTCCTTCTCTCTTGTCTCCCCCTTTCTCCCCCAGAGCCAAACCACACTTTCTGATACCTCAGCCTCTGTCCAAATGATTCATTCAACCATCCGCCCACTAAAGAAACACTGAAACAAAGAACGAATGCAACATAAAACAGCCTATACTTTTCCAACCGCATGCTTTTGCACACACAGAGTAGCAAAAACACACACACACGCACACAACATGCACACACTTGCGTGCCCGCAATACAGAAAAAGACACACATTCACTCAGATACAGATCAAATACACACATATCAAATTACACAGTCTTGTTCTCCATATTCCACATCATTCCATCTCCATCCACGCAGACAAATGCGGCATCTTTTCCTGCATTGGAGCCCAAAGACAACACCGATCCTGCCGCCGCAGGTCTCAACCCACTTCCAGCCCCGACCTG
The DNA here is from genome assembly GCF_057381915.1 of Diplotaxodon limnothrissa. Taxonomy (NCBI): domain Eukaryota; kingdom Metazoa; phylum Chordata; class Actinopteri; order Cichliformes; family Cichlidae; genus Diplotaxodon; species Diplotaxodon limnothrissa. The sequence continues at coordinate 51,084,429 of NC_140598.1, read as the reverse complement.
AGGTGACATCATTCCTCTGTTCCCCCTCTCTGCACCCATCCTGCTCTAATAAAGGGCTGCGTTCCAACACAAATCATCCAGCCTTGTCCTTAATGACAGGGTAGAACTAAGTGATGCCAGGGGGCAGGAGAACTGGAGGTACTTTGGCCTGGGATGCTGCCCGTTGAGGATTCCTCCCTGAAACATGTGGTTTGCTTCTCTCTCTGAATGGAGCTCAGACGGAGGCATGGATGGATGAAGAGAACAGGGAGCAGGGAAATGGGAGACCACAAAGTAAGCTCATAGCCCAAAGGGAGAGATCATTTGTAGCTCAGGTGGGATATGATTCTGCTTTCATGTCAGGGTGGCTTTCTTCTGTGGATGGCATTAAATAGCAGAAGTATACCCTTTGGACAGAATATGAGGATGAGGTTTACACATGCAATTCAATCGTTTTTGCAAATTTCCTACTGACATCAGGACATATGGGTGCTATTTAATCTTGTGGTTGGGTTTAGGGTTATGCACATGACATGACCATGGTTTATTTTTGACCCTCCGTTGCACGTACAGGCGAACAAATGAAGGAAATAATGAAGTTCTTCGGCAGTTGTGGAAAGTGAAGCCTTTCCAAGGCTTTAAAGTGATTTGAAAGGATCCAATAATAGGATTTCCACAGGCTTGAATTAAAATTTATGAACCTGTCCTTGGTGGCTTGACTATTGGGAAAACATAACATGCAGAGTCTCTCTGAAGGTCTCCTCTAATAGCACATCCTAAAAGAACTCTTTATTAAAAAAAAGCCTTCAAGTACTGTCTGGACTCATCTGAGATAAGTCCGAAGTGTCTAGTTTTGTGAAGTCAGTCTTCTACTTAGGACTAAAATTAAAACTAAACTAAAATCAAAGTCCAAGACAAGCCTCAAGTCATATCTATGTTATGAATCACTTCTCTGCAGTCTCAAATTCGTATGAACCGCATCAAGTCATAGGTGGTTGCGGCCAAGAACAAGTCATATTCAATTTAAAAACGATTTGGGACGAGCCGAAGCTAAAGTTACTCATGAAGAGTTTGAGACGAGCGTCAAGCCCAGCAATAATCTTTCTGCTTTTACATCGCGAATCCCCGATGACAAAATCATTCAAGCTGCAGCTCTTGCAACGGCAACACTCAAGTCGAGTCTCAAGGCTTTCAAGTCCCGACAGATACGTTCACATTAAGTCACCGCAATTAAAGACGGGTCCGAGATGAGTCTCATCTTCCCCTTTTCTAGAAAAGCCGTAGCGCTGCAGAATCTGAACGCTGTTAAATGCCTTTCTGCTGAAGACGCCGATGCCAAACCGCCAGCACACGCCGCAAATTTGCTGGAAACTGATGACATCAGTGGCTCCGGGAGGGGCTACGACGAGACAGCCGGAGAGTATTCGCAGATGCAGCCCACAGATTCTGCCCATCATGATTATAATGCACGATATCTTACCAATAACACAGAATCATACTGCGACCAATACGTAACAAACAACTCTCTAAACCTGACAAAAAACTATGCTGGTTCTTAAGGCATGGAGTTCCTGGAAAACACATATTAATACAAGACATAGTCTCCGGCCTTTGGGCTTTAAGGACAACAGAAGGACTTTCACAGCACTCAGCTGAAACGTCCTTAGTTTTGTGACTTCAGTTTGACTTCTCAAATGAACTTTCAGGTCTAAAACCCTACAAGCACAGATGTGAAACTTAAAGTCACACTTTATTTTTAGTTGTCAAGTGAAAGATACAAACGGAGGTGCTACAGAAGTTTCCGTGTCACCACATGGCAGAATGTGCAACAATGACATTTAGAAATTTATTTCATGGCGTGCCAGAATGACAACTGGGCACAAATTAGGACACGCACTCGGTGGATTGACGACTTTAAAACAAGGGCCTAACTGCATTCAGCGATGTACACAGTTTTGACACTTCGGTATCTATCAATAAAGATGTTGGTTGACAAGCATAAGACTATTTTCTAGGTGTTTCCAAGTGTAGCTGCATAGGCAGAGACCACTCTCATTAACTAGTGATGCAAACACATCGACTTTGTTCTGACAGCAGGACTGAAATATGACAGAAACCACTCGTGTCAGAACAGAGATTCAAGAGTTATTCCTAGTAGGCTTTCAAGAGGTAAAGAGTTAAGCCTGAGGTCCCTCGTGGTTTGACTGTTGTCTAATCATTATTAGACTTCAGTTGTGCTTTTATTTTTATATCTTTTCAAATGTTATTTGTATTATGTTGTCTCTTTATGTGAGTCCCATATTTGTAATTGGGTTCTTGGTGACCTGGCTTTACAAATGAGTGTCCCTGTAAACCACTTAAAATGCACCATATAAATAAAATGTGACTCGACTTGGAAAACTGAAGTAGTTAAAAATCTAAATCATGGTTGTTCCAAAATTTAAGAGACTGTGTGAATCCTTAGAGATGGAAGATTGTCTTTTTACGAGGCTTGCAGATTTTTGTGACTAAAGGAAGATAAATGCATTAAACAGACAGAGTAGATCCTGTACCTGGGCAGTAATACAGATCACCGGCCTTTCTAATCATCATCGGGATGATCGACTTGGTTGCGTCAGCGCGTTCCTGCTCTTTGTTTGATATCAGCCACATGTGGGCCTGCTGCTTGGTGCTGTGCTGTAAACCTGTCATTATTCTGGGTCAGCTCCATAAGGATCTCCTTCAGGGCCACCGTATATGTGCACAAGGACGCAAACGCACACTGCAGAAGGATTCCTCCTCTTTCCTCCATCTCCACAAGGGAATGGGCCAAGACCTGTGTGCCTGTGTTCCGTCAAGACGTCCAAAATTCCATGACTTTCCCAGAATTCCCATACGAAGCCAAGTCATATATTCTGTTGTCAAGGCCCTAATAAAAACCCACGGGGAGCACAGGGGCAGGATCTTGTCTGCTCACCCACACGCCATTTACACTAAAATGAAAATACACTCCAAATATGACTCACCGCACGCCCCTGCGGTTATTTAATATCCATTAAAATGATTTAATTCACTTTAATACAGTGACTTGTATGCATAGAAGTTTGACTCCTTGAATTAATTAACATTGTGTGTAAACCACTAATAATAAGACCCAGTTCCTGTAGCTGAATATTAAGAAAAAATAAGAGGGTATTGTGAATATTTTCAGCACTATGAATCACTCGGTCCCGTTGCATGGCATCTCCAACTAAAGACTCAGTGGTTATATTAGATCATAATATTACACATTTTTAATCGAGCTTTATTGCATTACATGCTGTTAAGCGGGCTCTGGGAAACGGCATACCTTCTGTATTGTTCACAATATAATTTTTAAATGCCGTCTCGGGGTTAAGCTGTTTATTTTGATATAGTCCCTCAGATGGAGAGGGAGTAAAGTGCCGTGCCAGGAAATATGAATGAAAACTGGCCTGCCCAGTTAAAAAAAACAACAAAAGTAGTTTCAAAAGAGCTTTCCATGGGTTTTTTAATGTAAGCGATGGCTTTGATAGGCTGCAGACTTATTTTCACAAATGAGTGTGTCAAATATTGAGGTTCCTAATAAATCACCCTCCCTCTTTTCTCTTTTCCAAACCTTTCCGAGAGGCTTGGAAGAACAGCATGATTGCTCACAGCTCTGACCCTCTTTGTCAGTAACCTTGCCTAAGTCAACAGTGGCCCCGCTGCTTTACTGCATAAGAAATACTGAATATCATATTTGGGACTCAAAGACGGAAACCTGCTATATGCCTTGATTGACGGCCGAGCCTCACACGGGCTCAGACTGCGATGCCGTAATGGTGTGTGTTTAGGATGGGTGACAGTAACGTTTCAAGCGGTGTGTGCGTGTGTGCGGTTTTCTGTTAATCAGACAGTTTGACTGATTTAAATGTAATTGTGGTTTTCAGCGTTTTGCTTCCACATCAACAGAGGGAACATGGGGCTACAAAAGAGGAAAAGATGGCCTGCGATGATGAGGTCTGTCCATAACAAAAATTTTCCTCTCCTCTGCAAAAAAAAGATGTTATAAAAGAAATTTGCGTATTTTTTCCAACCTTAAACGTATAATTAATTGCTTAAACATTTCCTCCACTGATCCATATGTTAACAGGAGCCACAGCGGCGGGCTTTTGGCACTCTTTGAGCCGCATTTGAGAATTTCCTACTTACCTCATTTCAGAGGTGTTGCTCAATCACATTCACTGCCTGTCTGAATAGCCATGAAGAAAGAAGACCCAAATGAGTTAAACTATGAGGATTATGAAGTTCAACTGGTGTTTCTTTAACCCCCGGAGACCCACAGTAAGTTAGCAATCTTTGCAGGCTTTCGTGCTTTGTCATTTTTACAGTTTTACACATCCAAGAACAAGCAAAACATCAGCTAATTGTATACGACTGGACTTGCATACACTTGCAACAGGGGATATTAGCCAATAAAAGAAAAACGTACATTCACAGTCACTTTATTAAGGACATCTGTTCAACTGCTTGTTTATGCAACTATCTAATCAGCCAATCACATGGCAGGAACTCAGGGCAGGCAGGGAGACACGGTCATGAAAACCTGCTGAAGTTCAAACTGAACATCAGAATGAGGAAGAAGCATAATTTAAGTGAATTTAAACGTAGCATGGTTGTTAGTGTAAGTATTTCAGAAACTGCTGATCTGCAGGGATTTTCCCACATGTACATGTTTACACAGAATGGTGTGAAAAAGAGAAATATCCAGTGCGTGGCAGTTAAAATGCTGATTAAAGGAGGATGGACAGACTAGGAATAGGAAGGCAACAGTAGCAAAATAGCCACTCATTGCAATCAAGGTCTGCAGAAGAGCATCTCTGAACGCACAGCACATTGAACCTTGAAGCAGATGAGCTACAGCAGCAGAGGACCACACTGGGTGCGAGTCCTGTCAGCTCAGAACAGGAAACTAACGCTACAGTTCAAACAGGATCATTAACACTGGACAATAGAAGACTGGAAAAACGTTGCCTGGTCAGATGAGTCTCGATTTCTGCTGCAACATTCAGATGGTAGAGTCAGACTTTGGGATAAACAACATGAAAACTTGGATCCATGCTGCCTTGTATCAACAGTTCAGGCTGCTGGTAGCGCGATGGTGTGGGGGATATTTTCTTGGCACACTTTAGACCTCTTAGTGCCAACTGAGCGTTTAAACAACGCGGCCTCCCTGAGTATCGCTGCTGACCATGTTACATTATGAGAAAATATTTTTTTTGTGATGTTATGTTCTAAGTTGAAGGCGTTGTATACGTTTTTGTTGTTTAAATTTAGATGATGAGGATGTAAACCTGAGGGGGTAGGGCTAAATAAGTATATACTTCTGCCTACTCCTTTTCAAACAACTGCATGGAATGGTTTTATGAAACGTTGGTGAATGTATATGTTTGAAATAAAAAAGAACTGAACTGAACATTAAATTACAGCAGTAAAGCAGCCTTTATTACCACCATATTACCATCTTCTTGAGCTTGTTTAATGTAACATGTGGTATAAAAGTGGCATGAATATAATTCACAGTAATGTCAGTTTATGTTTGCAAATTCTTTGTGAACCCTAAATCTCATAAACAGTTAAGAAAATAAATGGGTGGATGGATCACAGGTTTATGCAGATTCATACTCTAGGGAGCATTGTTTAGACAAGTTAGCTATCCCCACATGGTGAAAGGTACCCTCGAAGCTTTGCTCCAAAATACTTTTTGAAGTCGTCATTGGTGAATTATTGGATAAGAGATCATCCCAGATATTGAATTAGTGCAGTTTTGCCATTGAAACTGTTATTCATCCAATGATACTGATGCTCAAAGCTGGTCCATCCATCCATCGAGCCAGTTTCTTCCACTTATACAATGGGCGGAGAAGCGGGGTACACCCTGGAGAGGTCACCAGTCTGTTGCGGGACTAACACACAACACATTCACACCTTTTGGCAATTTAAAATCACAAATTAACCTAACCCTACTAAGTGTACTGTGAGAGGAAGCTGGAGTACCCGGAGAAAACCCACACAAACACAGGGAAAATATGCAAACTCCACATAGAAATTACACGTGAAGATAGTGGATTCAAACCTACGACCTTCTTGCTGATTACAGAAAAACAAAAAAAAGTTCTGAAAAAAAACAACAAGATTTCTTGCTTTGGACTGTGACAGTTAAAGTGGATGTAAAATTGATTTGGTTGCAGTTTGTAGCAGAGCTGAGAAACTGTGAGCTCTGAAAATGTCATGCCTCAACACTCATGTACGTTACGAGGCCTCAAAAACTTACTGGAAACAATAAGACAAATCAAAAGCACCAGATTTCCACCAACCCTTATGTACTTTTCAGGCCTGTCACTGATACAAAGATTAAATTGCGCATGGCTTCATTAAATATATTGAAGTTAAAAATGGTGTCTTTCTAAGGAGGGGTCAGGTTGGAGGCGCACACTGTTTTTAAACATGGCTAAAACTATGTTTAAAAAAAAAGCTCAGGATGACTGAAGTGCATTTAAGTTGAAAGCATGAATTGTGCTAATGACTACTCTGAATAATGTGAAAATTACCATGCCACAAAATGTAACTGTTACTAATTACTACATGAATGTTTGTAATGAGTTCGGCTAATAACAGACTGCAAGTGGCAAAAACCACAGAACATGTTTTCACACGTGCACTGCTGGGTGGCCAAACGGCCATGCAGTCTGTTTATAACCAGTTCCTGTAAGATTGCAGCAGGAAACAAGAAGCACACATGATGCAAAGACAATGCATCTTTGCATCATCTCTATTTTACCATTGGCTCTCTGCGCACAACCCCACCGTCCCCTTTTAACTAAGAACTGACACACCGCAGCAATGAACTGCAATGCCTTCACGACTGGGCAAAGGGGATGCAACCTAAAACAAACCATAATTATCGATTTGTGGTCCTGCTTGGGGCAAAAAAGAACATAATACAAAAGCACACACAAGATGTTTGGAGTTCCAGTAAGTTCCACAACCACAGTTTAGTCTCGGGGGGATTCTGGGTTCCTCTTAGCTGAACTTCTTCGCTTTCTTTCTTGAAAGATGCATGCACACACATACATATACACTCCTGCATGCAATAAACGTAACACTAGCTCACAGGTCTTGGTGTCCATGGGACAGTTTGCTCTGCCGGCCTGCTGTGGGCCGGGCCTGCGTCTTTTGTCCTAGACGTTGCTTCAGACTTACTATCTGTTTCCACAGCCGTGCGCCTGCTGACCCAAGAATGCGGACAGCACTCGGGTACATTGTTTTACGAGGCTTAGCGGCATATGCGAGATGTGAAATGTAGATGCTGTTAATTTTTTGCGATAAAGCTAACTGTGGGGGTATTTTTGTACCAGTGTGTGATACATTTATTTTTAAGTGATAATCTGACAAGGAGATTCTTGTCCTTTCACATTTGGCATCATCTTTGGTGAAATTTAGTAACTGCTCAACTGATCTGTATGCACCATTACCATTACCAACATATGGAAAGTTAGCTACGTTGCTAACTAATCAAGTCAAGTTGCAGACAAACTCAGACTGATCGCAATGTGTTGGCAATCTAATTTATGAATTAAAAAGCAATTACTGGCAATCATTTACCAGTCTGTCTGAGAGTGATAACAGTCAGTCCAACTTGGACTCCAATTGTTTGGAGACAGGTTGCCTCCCACCAGTTAACCTCTTCCAAAAATGGTCATCCAGAGGTTGAGGCAGTTGCGTGCTCAACCTTTGGACAGTCAGTTGGGTGCTGCAGCTATTTGCAATTTGCCGAACCTGAACAAATTCAAGCAATCACTGTGCAACCACCGATTTTTCCTAGTTGCAAGGAGGTTCGACTGAGTTGTAAGCGTCTTTGTTTACTCGTGTACTGCATAAACTGCGAAACATTTAACAGGAGTCATCTTCCCAAAATGTCACACTTCCTGAAAGAGAAACAAATACCACAGTTGTGTCGTCATATGTGCCATCGCAACGCTCTGAGAGCTTTCTGATGTTCTCGCTCCGGTTTTCCACACTCGATATAGTACGAGGTGTTCGCTGCTCGTATTTTACATACTTCTCCACCCTTTCCCGAACACTGCTGCTGCCGCTGCAACCCCTTGACCTGTCTGTCGACCCTTGTTCCCATGGCAATTAGTTAGAAACCTTGGCCAATTATCGGCCGCTCTCAAACTCGGGCTTAACAAAGTGCTCAGAGCGGCCGACGGCGTGCCACCACTTTCCTAAACCCCCTCAATAGCTGAGAGAGATTTGTGTGATGGGTTAATAGCTGGATAGTAAAAGCACTGCAGAGGCGACATTGTTGAGTTCATGTTGGTTTATAGTGCGCTGTGACCCTGCTGAACGTTTTATAGAGAAGGGTGTCTATCATGGGATAAGGGCAGCATAAAGAGGACTCCACAACAAGCAGCCATAAAAGCCTGGTACATGCTGCACAACCTGTTACACACTGCCAGGCGAGAAACAGAGATCGAGTGTCTTTCTATCCTGCGTGTAGGTGACGCGTCCCCTCAAGAATGTGGTTCTCTTCCTCTCGCCGTTTGCTTCAGTTTCCCCCTCTGCCTGCTTACTTCACTCGCACAGCCGAGGAGCTGTCGCTTGAGGAATCTGGAAAACACCAGTGGGGAATGAGAGGAATTTCTGCTTTTCGTTTTTCCTTAACCACCCCCTCACTCCTTTCGCTCTCTTTACTTTGGACGCCTCTGCACAGCCGGGCTCATGAGTTTTCTCTTGTTTCTGAATGCAGCCCAACAATAACAACCTCTCATAAACAATGGGGCTTGTTGATTTGGGGGTTGTGAAGGAGAGTGGCCGTTGCTGGCCTGCGCTGTCAGTTTTGCTGGCAGCGGGCCTCGCGAATGGCCCTAAAAGCTCGAAAGTACAGGCTACATCGAGGACTGTGAAAGATTTAAGGGCAACTTTAAATATGCCCCATCTCTGAAGGACCATAAACACATGCTTTAGTTCTTTCTTAATCTATCTTTCTTCCAGAAGGACTTTGATGGACCAAACTCTGAAAGGGGGAAGCTGGTCAATGTCAGGAAACCACAAAAGTACAGGAGGGGGAAAAAAATGGCAGTTTTGGAATTCTCTGCTTTTACAGCACCCGTGGACTTGTAAAGCCAGTCTGGATCACATCGAGTAGGATTTGAACAAGAGGATGGTGGAGCCGTGCCCCGTCCTTTCAGCCTATGGGCAAAACATAGCCGGTCACATGTCATTTAAACAGCAACAGTTAAACCCCGCCTGCGTGACAGGGAAATGATAATACAGCGATGTGTCCTGGAATAACTCTGTCTCTACTGTTTCCATTTTGGAAGATGATACCGCACATTTCTGGACATTGTCCCTCATCTGCTGAACCGATTTAATGACTCTCACATCAACTAAATCAAAATAAAATGTCAAAAGGGATTCCTGTGAATGAGATGGGTAAACAAACCACTGCATTTTATTATAATTTCCTACAGGCTGCATACCAGAGCAAAGCTTTTTTGGAAATACAATGGTTTTTCCAAAATATCTCAGATACACAAACAAGACATTACACAGTCCACTGCCTTTAGCGGGAACACACAGGAGTGGTGCGCCCTCATGTGGGCAACAGGAGACCAGCAGGTGGCTCTAGGTTGAATTTAGGGTAAAAACAAAACAGCCATTGTTTTGTATCTGTGCTTCTGTGTAGCTAGCCGTCCTCCATCTAAACACAATATAATAAAAAGATATCCACGTTTGGGTTCTTAAGTAGTTGATTATAGTTTATTTAACAGGTAACTTAACACTCAACAGTCATTCACTCACACACACACACACACACACACACCAAGCACATATCAAAAAGACACTCTGTACTCAGAGTCTGCAGCAGCGTCTCAGTGAAGGGGTCACTGTGGTCATCATTTGCTTGCAGCCTTGAATGGATCAGACCATATCTTCATACCTTCAGACAAAAAAAGAGACACAGAGACAGAGCGCTCTCATTAATAATAATCAGTCTATCAGTCATGGATTGGCCTCTCCAGATGCTGGACCTCAACATCGTTGAAGCAGTGTGAGATCATCTTAACAGACAACAGAACAAAAGGCAGAAACATCCAAAGAAGAGCTTTAAATGTCCTTCAAGAAGCCTGGAGAACTATTCTTGAAGACTACTTAAAGAAACGACAAGAAAGCTAACTTGAGGCAACTGCTGTTGTGATTTAGCGCTATATAAATAAAATTGAATTGCGTAAGAGTGTTCAGGCTGTGATGAAGAATAAAGGTGGTCATACCAAATAGTGACTTTCAAACTCATTAGGATTGTACAAACTCTGTTTTTGCCTTTATATACTGTAATTCCATGTATGTTTGCACAATAACTTACTGAAGCCGTTTCCCATTTTCGTTGCAAAATATAAAGAAATGAGGAGTGTTTTAAGACCGTTGCACAGTACTGTACTAGAGAGAAAATATAACAATAGCGATCCCCTTTACTCTTAAGATATATGTTGTAATTCATGAATTTGTATGTACAGTATGCAAGCTGTACAAACAAGCTGATAACAGCTCACACTTACCCGCAGGCTGCACATCTGCCTGGTTGATCCCTGCCCGGTTCACCTTTTGGACTTCTCCTAGCAAGGACAGAATAACAGAGCAATTTGGGTAAATCTGTTAAAAAAAACAAAAAAAAAACAAAAAAAAAAACAAAACAACAACAACTTGCAGCTAAAGTCACTGATATAAACAATTTCCTTTGTTTTTTTTAAACACTACAGCTGGTTATTACCAGTCTTTACTGTCTTCATGTCCCATGTATGTCAGGACGACAGCTCTCCATGTACCTGATAAGGACTATATTTGTCTTAGCTGACATAACTTCCTTTAAAACAGGGAAGAAATGTAGCAGTATTAATGTAGTAGCTGGATTTATTCAAGTCAAATAATGTTCATAATCACCTTTGACTCTTAACGGGCGCTCTAACTGAATGTATGTGTTAGATTACATGAGTTACCTCAATGGCACTCTTTATGCTAGCTAAGCTAAACAAACCTACACGGACTGCTTATCATTGGTGGAGTAAAATGACATTTAGCTCAGCCGTAACTAAGGAGAATTCTAAACGACATTAGGCCAGGCTTTCTAAACTAATTGTGTAACTAAATGAAAGCAAAGAAAGACAACTTACTGTACTCGTCTTTGTGTGTGAGGGGGTAAAAAAATATGGGGTAAAACGCAGCAGCAACGGCCGTCACAAACCCTCCAAACACCAACATTATTTTCGTGTTTTTAGACATTTTCTCTGCTGGGTAGAAAAATATCGCTCTCACCTCCAAATGTGCGCACTGTTTACACTGACTGCTTCCGGTGAAAAGGTCACTGGTGCCTTTAAAAAAAAGGCGACACGACAAGTCGGCAGTTTGGCCTGTCTGGGCTTCCGTCGTCACAGTCACATGCCGTAGCACAACAATAATAAGGAAGTCAGCCAAGTTATCTAAGCCCTCTTCTCTCGTATGGGATTCAAAGATGGGATTTGTAACGGCTGTCGTGTTTGCTGTTTGCTGCTGGTTCTCGCATGGAGTGGCAGGGCAAGAAGAGCCGATTCAGACGTTTGTGATCCCTCACAGTCACATGGATGTTGGCTGGGTGTACACTATCCAGGTAGGTGTCTTTAACCCGGCTAAAAAGTTGAGATGCATATAACGCGCAGATTGGGCTTTAATCTGGGTAAATGTGTTTATAAATGTGAGTGCAGGAGAGTATGCACGCCTATGCAGCTAATGTGTACAGCAGTGTGACTGAGGAGCTGTCAAAGGTTAAAGAGCGCAGGTTCATCGCTGTGGAGCAGGAGTTTTTCCGTCTCTGGTGGGACACCGTGGCCTCGGTCACACAAAAGAAACAGGTGAGGATATATATTCACGGCTACGTGACTATGGAGGGTACACGATAACGCCCCAGAAATTAAACATCCCAGCTGTTTTCTCTTAGATTAACCCTGCTGTGGTTTTTGTGCAAACTCCTCTCTCTTTCTCTCCAGGTACGACAGCTTATCAAAGAAGGTCGTCTTGAGTTCATCATCGGAGGTCAAGTGATGCACGATGAGGCTGTAACTGACCTGGACGATGACATCTTGCAGATGATGGGTAACGCCACACACTTCCTGCTCCTTCAGTCCACAGCTGCAGCAATAACATACAGTGGTTCTAAAGATGTGAACAATTCCTGTTAAAATATCAGGTTTCTGTTGTTAAAATAAAAATAAGACCACAATAAACCATCACAAAAACCTGAGATTTTAACAGGGGTGTGCACAGTTTAGTTTTATTTATTTATATAACACCACAGTCACAACAACAGTCACCTCAAGGTGCCTTATATTGTAAGGTAACAACCCTAGAGTAATAGTGAGAAAACCCCAATGATCAAGTGACAGCATATAAGTAAGCGCTTGGTGACAGCGGGAAGGAAAAATCCACAGTAACTGAGAACCTCCCTGCTGTTTCAGAGGGTCACGGCTTCCTGTATGAGACGTTTGGGGTGCGTCCTCAGTTCTCATGGCATGTGGATCCTTTCGGAGCCTCTGCCACCACCCCTGTACTGTTTGCCCTGGCTGGATTCAATGCACATCTCATCTCTCGCATTGACTATGACCTTAAGGATACCATGCAGAAAAACAAGGTAGCGCAGCATAAAAACAACAGTCACATGGTCGTCTCAATCTGTGCTCCAAATATTTATAGCTAATCTAGTTTTATGTTTTCCAACACAGAAACTGCAGTTTGTATGGCGAGGCTCTCCCTCTTTGAAATCACAGCAAGAGATCTTCACTCACACCATGGACCAGTTCAGCTATTGCACTCCATCCTACCTGCCATTCTCCAACCGGTGCTTCATTTTTAGCTTCTCTGGTGCCTTATGTTACATTTGTGGTCGTCATTAATACGGTATATCTTTAATAACTATTCTTGTTCTTCCTCTTATGTCTCAGGTCTGGTTTCTATTGGAATGGAGTTGCCTTGTTTCCGGACCCACCTAAAGATGGAATTTACCCCAACATGAGCCTACCTGTGACCAAGGAGACAGTCCATGCTTACGCCAAGACTATGGTGGAGAACATCAAGCAGAGAGCAGCGTGGTTTAGAACTCATCATGTGCTTTGGCCATGGGTAAGTCAAAAAGAACTGTAAATCATCCACCCGCCCATCCATCCATCTTGTATCAAATCCAAGTAACAATCTTAAGGGATGAAATGCAGTTCGTCTAAAGCCCCCAAAAAAGGCAAGCTCCAAAAAGTGAGAACCTCTTTGTAGAAATGTTAAACTTTGGGTTAGAAGCATATTTAAAGCTTGCAATACAAAACTAAAGAACTTCTTTTCTTGTTTTTAAAGATGTTATCTGACAAATAATGTTGCTTGGTGTGGGTAACGGCACCAATAAACCATAAAAGAAGCAATCTTTTATTTGTTCAGAGAGACTATGACCCTAATCAAGCTAGATATTGTTAGCTGATGACTTACCACTTCACTCTCTTTTCCAAATATGATCTGTTACAAAGAAAAAATGGGAAACTTCAAAACGAAGTTTCAAAGTGGGACTCTACTGTGGAAGTGTCCATCTTTTATATACAGTCTATGGTAAACGTATCTAAGGTTCGGGACAAAATGTAGGAGTTAGTTTTGTGAAACAGCCTACTCACATGTGCGATCGTCCCGTTTTAGGGCTGTGACAAGCAGTTCTACAACTCATCAGTACAGTTTAACAACATGGACCCTCTGATGAAGTACATCAACCAGAACAGCAAAGAGTTTGGGGTAACAGTCCAGTACGCCACTCTGAGTGAATACTTCCAAGCCATCTACCAATCAAATCTAACCTGGGAGGTGCGTGGGAGTGAAGACTTCCTGCCATATTCAACTGGTAACAAATCGATATCCTAACACGAAACGGTGAAGAGGTCCTCTTCACATAAAGTACTGTGTATTTGAAAACACGACACGCTGTCTCGTACAAACTTCATGTAAATTGGAAATGTGTCGCACTTTTTAGAGCCCTACCAGGCGTGGACGGGGTTTTACGCCTCCAGAAACGTCCTGAAAGGCGTGGCGCGACATGCCAGCTCAAAGCTGTACGCAGCAGAGACCCTCTTCGCCCGCTACCGAATCAGTTTCCCAGATGGACCTGTGGCCAAGGACTGGGCCCTGGACAAACTCGGAGCGCTGCGCTGGGCTGTTTCCGAGGTACTCCTGAAAAATAGTGAAATAACAAATACTGCAAGACTTTGAAGGTCCAATAAATATATACGGATTAGAAGGCAAAGCAATCATCATGCTAAATACTTCTCTGTAATTAAGTTTGAACATTCAGTTTGGAGTGGTTTGGTATTCCAGGTGCAGCATCACGATGGCATCACTGGCACGGAGTCTCCCAAAGTGGCTGACATGTACCAGCAGCATCTCCTGCAGGCCATGATGGGAGCAGAGGAGCTCCTAGCTGCTCTCTTTCTGTTGCCCCACAACCTCATGAGTCCCAGCACCCTTGGCGAGCACTACCCTACAAAAGGTTTCAATAATCTGATATTTCTGCAGTGCTTCCACTTTAAAAAAAAGAAAAAGTTTTTATAGTAATTAACTGAGCTAAACAGAGCACTTTAGCCAGTGCATGTCTTCGCATGTAAAAGTCGAAAAGGAAGTAAACTGCTCATCGATTTGCTCTGTAGCAGATGTTGATCAGGCTTTGGAGCAGCATGTCATCGTTTATAACCCTTTGGCGTGGAACATCACCACAATCGTCAATGTAACCGTGACGCAGCCGAGCGCTGCCGTGTTTGATGATGATGGACAGCCCGTCCCTGCGCAGGTACTGTTGTTTTGATGGTTTCTTTATATGTTGATAGGTGAATGGGAAATATGTGCAGAGATTTACAGAAATGTGCAAACATGCATGAAAATGCAGTATATGATGGGGGGTATCATCACTTTTACAATAGATGGAGTACATACTGGTCCTGATGCATCTCTCGGGTGCTCTAAAAGGTCTTTACTGGGGTTTTTGCATATTTCTTAAGGATGTAATTTCCAGATACTCTTCATCTTGCTGAAAGCTTTTAAGGCCTTTGTCCTGCATTTATTAGTTTCCTCACATTCTTTAAGATATCAGGTTGAGATGTGCCAAGTTTTCTGCTAATATCTCTTTGAGGAGTCACGCAACACTTTTGCACAGTACCGTATGTTGATAGTAAACAATGCTAAAGCAGAGTGTATCAGTACCTATAGAAGCATCTGCATAGCTAAAGCTGGCAGCATCAGCCATCAAGTCCTCTTTAATTATATCAGACCAACTAAGAGTCAAGTGATTAATTTTTCCTAAATGAGCAGTTTTATCTGCATTTGTATGTATTAATCTCAACTCTTCCCCTCTCTCTTTCAGATCCAGGGGTCAGCACACTCCAATGCGACCTACGACCTTTTCATCGTAGTGGAACTTGGAGGCCTTCAGTACAGGAAATACTTAATTAAATTCCCAGAGAATTCCAAGGCTTTTGAAGCTAAGGCCGCTTCGTTCGAGAGACGCAGCGTGAAGGACCGGGCGAAAGCAGGGAGGCGACTACTTCCTGTTCTCAGCGAATGTTACGAACTCTTGTTCGACCAGGACACCAATCTACTGCACAGCATCACCTATCTGTAAGGGTTTAAGCCTCCATCAGTTCATAACTCTTGTTCAGCTGTCATACTTCAATGAACAGAAGTTGTTTTCACACATTTCTGCAACTCTTTTCATACACGGCAGTGAGGAGAAAAGGAGAGTAATGATCACACAGGATTTCTGGGAATATGATGCCAATGGAGACGTAAAAGCAGGGCCAATTTCTGATAACTACATCTTCAGCGCTAATGGTTCAGCTGTGCGGGCCTACAAGGCTGTGGAAATGGAGATAATCCCAGGGAAGATTGTCACTGAGATCAGGCAGTACTTCTACAGGTGAGCAACAGTGACGAGTAGTTTATCATCTATTTACGTAGGTTATATTTTTTGTTATGGGAGTTATCTTGCTCTTCTCTTACTGCTAAAAGTACCACTAGTTGTTATGATCATGCTCACATTTTGAAATCTTCCGTGTTCTAGAGAGGAGAGCGATAAAGACTACGCCTACTCCATTACCACTCGTGTCCCAGAATGCTTTGGGACCAAGCTGCCGTGCCACAGGCTGGAGCAGACCTACTCTCTGGGCCCACTCAGCCTCAACACAGAGGTCGTACTCAGGACCAGCACCTCAGTGAAGAACAACAGGACTCTGTACTCGGACGACAATGGCTATCAGATGATGAAGAGGACATACAGGAAATTCACAAACAACACTTTAGCACGAGTAGGTGTTTTCAGGAATGCCTTTCTTGAGACATTCTAGCACAACATGTCGAATAATCTATATATGTCACGTTTTGCAGAACTACTTCCCTATGGTGCGCACGGCTTACATTGAGGATGACCTCAGCAGGCTGGTGCTCGTCAGCGACAGAGCTCACGGTGTGTCGAGCCAAACTGACGGACAGCTGGAGGTATAGAAAACAAAAAGACGTGCAAACAAGCTGGCCGTGCAGCCCCTTCACCCAGAAGGCAACCTAACATCTCATCTTCTGCTCCAGGTCATGCTCCATCGGCGGCTTTGGAACAACTTGCAGTGGAACCTCGGGTACAACCTGACTCTAAATGACAGCTCTGTTGTGAGGCCCACGCTGTGGATGATGCTGGGCTCTGTGAGTGCCACCTCAAAGCTGTACCAAAGGGAGGCAGTGCAGCTGCAGCACAGACCTGTCGTCATGCCCATAGACCAGCCTCGTAAGTGCTTACCACATGCAGTGGTGGGCCACTAGTACAACCCTGCGAGTCATCATCCTCATCTGTGGTTTTCATTGTCACGTCAGTAAAATGTCCATACAAGCAGCTTAATTTCAACCTTTCACACCACTTCTCAAACTCTTGTACACTCAGAGAAGCCCTGGCAGGTGAAGGAGCCCAAGCGTGGTTCTCTGTTGCGTTCGGTTGTTCTGCCGCCCAACCTCCACCTGCTCAGCCTCAGCGTCCCCGGGTGGAACTACTGCTCCAATCACAGCGTTCACCTCAGCCACATACAGTCAGGTCAGCTGTGAGAAACTGTGGGCTAGTATTTATTACCGTTTTGCAGATTTCCACTGTTTGATTTAATTTCCGTGTGGCCTGCATCCAGGTAAAGATTTGCACTCGCAGCCAGACTATGATCGGATCCTGTTGAGAATTATGCATCTCTTCGAAGAGGGAGAGGACCCCGAGCTTTCGAAGCCGGTCACCATAAACTTAAAGGTGCAGATAAAAAGAAAATTTAATATTGACAAATGAAAAAAGTTGAGATTTTCTTTTTTTTTTTTTACTCTTGTTTATTTTGTTTTTTTACAACGGTGAACAGGAAGCTCTGCAAGGCATGGGCGAAGTGAAGGGTGTGGAGGAGCGTTCTCTGACAGGGACCTGGGATGTCACCAGTCTGCAGAGGTGGAAGTGGAAAACTGCAGATAACTTGGAAAACGGTGAGAAACACAGAATATATCTGAACTGATTCAGTTTTTATAAAAAAACAAAACAAAAATAATCCCTTCACCCATTTTTGCTTTCTCTCTCCTTCAGACAACAAACAGCAGCGGACGCGGGATGACAATTTCACTGTGACCATCTCCCCCAAAGAGATCAGGACCTTCTTTGTTCACTTTGTCTCCAGGAACTTTTAGGCTGAGCTTTCCTTTGTCTTCTGTGAAGATCACCAAGCTTTAGCTAAATCACAGCAGCACAATATAAAGCCTCTTTATCCTTTGCTGCACTGTTCACTAATGCTCTTTTTGCACATGTGTTGATTTGTTGATCAGATGTGAATTTGCTGTGCCTGTTGAATCAGAATAAAATGATTGTTTTGGTTCAAATGTCTGACTTCACTCTTACATAAGTCCTGTAGCCCATGTGTAGTGCCTTTGTGCGTTTTCCTCTGACTTCTGGCATCAACAAAATATTTCCTTCCAGAGAAAATGTCCAGTGCTTCTGCAGATCAGCAGTTCTGACCAACAACCGTGACTTTTTAGAGTCACTTAAATCCCCTTTAGATTCTCAGTTTGAACTTCAGCAGCTCACCATGACCATAACTGCATGTCTAAACCTATTCTGTTGCTGCCATGTGATTGGCTAATTAGATACTTACATATTAACAATCAGTCGAAAGGGTGTACCTAATGAACTGACCACTGAGTTAAGTTATTTTTGTGTGTTTCAAGAATCAGTTCTATAAAGTTATAGCTTACTTGCAGTACGCAGATACGGCCGCTAGGGGCTTCGTTTCCCCCAAATTGATGCTACTGACAGACCAAGAAAGGCAACACCCGCTGAAAGCCGAGGCTCTTTGTGCAAATCTAAGCGTTCATCCAGAAACGAAGTGGCGTTAAGCAGCAGAATACACGGCTCAATGCTGACATGCAGCAGCTTATAGAAACACAGCGTGCGCGCCTGTGAGGGAGACGACGACGTCCGCAGTTTGGCCTAAGATGAGCAGCTCCGGTGTGAGTATCGTTTACCTCACGATGAGCTGTGAGGGGTTTGTGAATCGGTGCGATTTTAGAGCAGCCCGATCCATTTTTATATCAGCATGCCACTCTTTGTTCTCAGCATGTGTCCGTGCTTTGACTCATTTCACAAACGGAGGGTTTATTGTCACTAATATTGATGGGGGTGCAGGGTGCTCCTGCAGGGTGAGGAGGAGGCGTTGCAAGTGTTGCTATGATACCAGGCAGGGAGAGGGTGCTGATGCCCGCTGGAGTGGTGCCGTCATTTTTATCGTTATGTTCAGATCGCTGTGCTGTCTGTGTGCATGTGTGAACAGAAACGAGAGAGGGAGCAGAAGAGGAAACTGCAGCACTTCCTCGGTGACCTTGCTTTGCTCGGATCCTTGCAGGTTTGGCCACACCAGCATGCGCGTGCACGCTCGGCTCACCTCTCGCAAAATCACAAAATCACATTGCTTCCTTTGCAGGGTTTTAAATACTTCCAGCCTTGGCTCAGGGGGAAAGAGGAGTTGCTGCTGACAGTTGTTAATGAGGATCTGGTGAGTTTCTGTAGAGAAACTGGGTGATTATATAGACTATACTGCCAAAAGGTATTTGCTCATCTGTCTTCACAGGCATATGAGCTTGAGTGTCATCCTGTTCTAAAGCCCTAGCATTTAAATTTATTTAGTATTTATTTATTTTATTTATTGTCATTGTCAAGAACAATGAAATTGCGTTTGGGGCTTCCATACAACCCAAAAAAAAGAAGAAAATAATAAATACCCCTTAAAACCCAAGTGTACATATTTAACCCAGTGTGACTCCAATGCAATAAGACAATCCTTAGCAATAATGTTCGTAGAAATTCAGACAAAGACCTGATGTCAATCCACCCTTTGCAGCTATAAAAACTTCAACTCTTCTGGGAAGGCTTTCCACAAGGTTCAGGAGTGTTTATGGGAATTTTTGACAGTTCTTCCTGATGCACATTTGTGAGGTCAGACACTGCCTGGCTCACAGTCTCCTCTCTGATTAACCCCAACGGTATTCAGTCGGGTTAAGGTCAGGACTCTGTGCAGGCCAGTCAAGTTCTTCCACACCAAACTCTCTCATCCATGTCTTTATGGACCTTGCTTCATGCACTGGTGTGCAGTCATGTTGGGACAGGAAGGGGCCATCCTCAAACTGTTCCCACAAAGTTGGAAGCATGAAATTGTCCCCTCCACCAAACTTTAAATTTGGCACAGTGCAGTCAGACACCATCGAGTACCATCTCCTGGCAATCACCAGCCCCAGACTCATCCATCAGATTGCCAGACGGAGAAGCGTGAATCGCCACTCCACAGAACGCGTCTTAACTCTGCAGAAAGTTGGTGTGCAGAGGTCATTCGTTGAACCCGCTCTTCCACTTCCACTTTGTTATAATACCACTAACACTTGACTGTGGAATGTTTAGTAGTGTGGAAATATCACAACTGGCCTGGTTGCACAGGTGACATCCTATCACAGTACCAAGCTGGAATTCACTGATCTGAGAGTGACCCATTCTTTCACAGATGTTTGTAGAAGCAATCTGCATGCCTAGGTGCTCGATTTTTACAAAATTCAATGGTTTGGATGGGTGAGTGAATACTTTTGGCAGTACAGTCCAAGTGAAACATTCACACACCTCCCCAGTCTCACTGTCTTATCTAGGGCACATCTATGACTTCTACAGCAGCTTTCTCTCCCTTTCCCTTTATTTTTGTTCGCAGGGTTGGCGTTCCCCAGGCTTTATGGTGTCCAGAGCCTCCTCCTACTCCTCCACCAGCAGCTGTAACAGCAGTGATGTCTCTCCCAGCAGCAGCTCTCCCAGTCTGACCAGCCGTAGCAGCTCCCCCCTGCCCGGGGAGCCTCCGGGCCCACGAGGCTCCCGGTCACATACCAAGACACAGCCACAGACTGCCAGGTGATTGACTGCAAGTTTGTGTGTGCGTGTGGATAGTAACACATATGTGCTTGGGTTCAGAGGGCAGCTTGGGTTGTTTGAGGCATTTTAAGAATTGCAATATTTTTTATTGTGCATCGTGGAAAGTAATCTCCTCCTAACTGGGTAAAAAATGATACATGTAAGAGGATTTAGATGTGGAAGTATGAGTAGAAACTTCCTACTGGCTCTCCAGGTTTGCATGAAACTGATAAATCATTGGAGCTCTTTCTGCAGTCACAGGGAGGCCTGCATCGAGGAGCATCTTCTCCCAGCATCTCCCAGTGAAAGGGAGATAGCAGTACCCGTAAGTACCTGCAAGGAGGCGAAGTGCAGAAGCCAGTATAAGCGTTCTTCTCTTGCCTCTGTTATTTAAATTGCTCACTCAGCCTCGCAGCCCACACTTTGTCCCCCTCTAACAGGAGGTCAACTGCACTCTGTTTCTATTGGCCGGCTACGTCAAATACGGACGCCCCTACGCGTGGATACGCTCCAATCACGAGCGCCTAGTCAACATCGGTGGCACAGATTCGATGGTCAAAGACACGCCCATGAAACTCAAGTCCATTGCAGACTGGCAGACGCGAGGTATGGAAACAATGTGTGGAATCCTAACAGGAGAAAGTTATTGTTTCAGTGCACTGATTCAATAATTACACCATTTTCCATGAGCTAAATCAGATGCAGATGTGTCTGTGCTGCAGCTCGAGATCAGTATTTACGGTGGATTAGGGCCGTGGAAAAAGGCTCCTAGTGCTTTGGTTAATGCATATATGTTTATGTGCAGTGCATGACATCTCACAATAAAAACATCAAACTTTTCTTTCTTTTGTCCTTCGTCAGCAATTCGTGTGTGGGACGTTGTCAGTGAGCTGGTGTGCCTCTGCACCGTTCCCTCTCCGTCCAACCCGTTCGCCCTGGACATGCGTTACATCAAAAGTCTTCCTCTCGCCGAACGCTTTCTTGTCACGGGAGCTCTCCTTAACTTCCTGGAGATGTACGTGGTTTACGGCAACCGGGACGAGTTGCATTATGATAAAGGTGCGAACCTTTATCACTCTTGGTTTACTATACCAGCAGGTGGTGCTGTTTAGCTATATTTTAAAGGCATGAAACCTGAAGCCTTTCTCCTAACATACTTAGCTTGGATACATAATCATTTAAGAGCATTGCTGAGTGTCCGTGATGATGTTTTGTTTTGTTCTTCCTTTCAGTGGTGGAAGAGGTGAAGCCTCTCAGGCGTCTTCATGTACACTCCCTGCTCGAGTTGCAGCGACTTAGAGAGAGCTCCGGCAGCGCCGCGGTGCACGGCTCATCTGCAGAAGAGTGATTCTGATTGTTTGCATATACTGTGAGCTACATCAAGCTGGCCTTTTATTAATGTAGGAACAAAAACAAAACTAAACAAAAAAAAAAAAAAAAAAAAAAACTAGTAATCCTTGTGAGCCAAAAGCTCAGAAATCAGAGTGCTCTATGTGCTTGGTGCTTCTGTTTGCAAGGGGCAGCCAATCAAGAGAAAGATGGCTTAAAGGGGGAGGGGCTAAAGTATCTTGTTGGTGCAGAGGATGAGGTGAGGGGCTGCACGAAGCCTAGTATGAGAGAAATAAGGATTATTTTGAACTGTAAATCATGCCATGGTACAAAATAGGAAGGAAGCAGAAGCAGGCTATCGGGGAGCTCCGTATCATTAGGAAAATTAACTCCAAAATATATGGACTTCTTCACTTTTCCTCCAAAGTGAGGCATGAAATTCTCAAACGCTGCAGTAACCCATGCAGATGGAGATGAATCACCTTTGGTTGCAGGTGTCAGATATTAACAATTTTAAAGAACTAGAGAAATAACCCTGGGAAATGAGTCACATGACTAAAATTCTAAATAAATCCCAGGACATCTGAACGTGCTGCCCCGTAACCCCTAAAACCTTCAATCTCTTCCTCTCCACCCACTCCCACATACTTAAATCGGTTTTCTTCAGACCAAATATAGCATTTTAAAACTGGAAGCCTGGAAACAGAATGATTAATCGAGGGTCAGAGTAGTAAGAGTACAAAATGCACAGGCAAACAAATGCTTTATAAAAAACTTTTAATATTCCATAAAATACATATTTAAATATGTACGACAACATAAAAACAGAACACTCGTTAAATACATCTTAAAAGCGGGCACATCGACGCCTTTTCTGAGATGAGGCTTGTGCCGTTTGTAATTAAAAAGTCAGGTACATCATGTTAAAATTAACCGATAACAACCTGGTTGCACATCAGTCAGGAAAAAAAAAAAAACCTTCCCTGTTTAAAAAGAAAAGACATTTTTAGCTTCGTTTTGGTCAGAAAACAGAAAATGGAGTTAACAGTAACCTCTGGCTTCATCAACAATCCTCCTGTCTCTCATGTTTGTAAACCTAGAGATAAAAAATTACCATCATGGCACAAGTTACGCAACACGGCACACGTGTGTGACCAGAACGGTCACTCTAGATGGACTCCGGCACCTTTTATGGCTTTTATTGATGTGAAGGAGCAATTAAAAAAAAAGCACGGCGTGCTGTTTACCGACAAGGCTGCTCAATATGCAAAGTCACGGGTGGACAAGAAGAATTTGGGGTTTTTCTAGGAAAGAAAGGCGCCGCCACCCTTCATCTCAAGTTCCCCCCCCCTATTTGGAATGCAGGTGCATGGCCCGGCATTCCTCACGCAGGCTTCACACAGGAACACAGTGTTCCCAGTGTGGGACACAAACAACCAGCAAGTCACTGCTGAGGCTTCCCCACCCCTCACATAAATGCTAATTATTTATTGCTAAAGACAATTAGGACCTTTTTTTGTTTTGCAGGTTAAGCAGAGACTTTTTAAAATTATTATTATTATTAACACCTCTATTCTGATAATGTCCATTTTCCCTCCGGCATGCATTACACTGAGAACTGACCTCATATCAATAAAACTTCAATTTCCTGAGTGAGATCATCTTAAAAAGGACTCGAATGTGCTCAGACTAATTATGCATATCACAGACTTTGTGGGGAAAGGAAAAAACAAACTAAACTTTACTTTGGTATGACATGCCCGCATTGTCTTAGTCGTCTTAAATTTGTTCATCCAACTACAAAAGTAGGGAAAAAAAACAAAAACAAAAAAAAGAAATGCTCATTAATGGAACAGGCTGAAAAAGAAAATAACTACTTCATGACTCTGTCACATGTGTCACTTAAATATAAATAAATCTCGAAAAAGAAGAAAAAAAAAAGAAAAAAAAAAAAAAAGGACTTCCAGGTTCTCGTGGTGCTTTTCCAGTTTTGCCGGGGGACTGTTTGGCCAAGAGCAGGTACTTGGTTGGTTTAACTGTCTCTTTCCAGCAGATCAAAGTCTTAGGTGGCTTCAGCATCAAACAGAACATCAAACAAGCCCAAAAACAAAATTAAAAACCCATGACAGACAGTTTGGGTATGTCCCAGTCTAGTCCTCACACAGCCTTGCGGCCTGTCACAGTTCAGTATCTTGTGCCCGGTTGGACTCTGCGCTTGCAAAAGTCCAAAGGCAACTCTGCCCAGTCAAAAAGAAAAAAATCTCCTATCTCCAAGTCCTCACTGATTACGGCAGCATCCACCCATGACCAGTCCTTATATCCAAATATGGACCTTTCTCATGTCTCATTAACATCCACTGTGGTCTTCATTGTATTTTTCAATCAGTCGCTTCCCTTCAGCGAGGTTGTCAATAAAGTGGTCCCACATCTGACCACAACAACAAAAAAAAAGAAAAAAGAACAGGTTTCAGTTCAAGCTGTCAGAGGACGATCCTCTCCTGGTGATTGTTCTCATGGGGCTGCGGGATACAGAGCCTCTCTTCCTCCAGCGAACTGTGAAGGAAAAGGACAGAGTCAGGGATGTTGGCTTGGCTGCTGCAGCTGAATTATCAACAGTGAAAGCCAGCCTCTAGACAGGCCTAGGTTGTCATTATCTGAGAGAAGCACACTGTGTGATTGTTTGGGTAAGTTGGCACCAAATAAGACTAGCTTGAGTTTAAAGTCTTCCTGGTTCAACTTTTATGTGGCAGTGCTGAATTCTCACCTTTTCCCAGACCGGCTGGCAGCGTGGAGCTCTTTGCTTTGACTTGAGAATTGGACGAGTCCTCTGCAAGTTTTCCTTTCACCTCTCCCGACGGCATCGTGGCCACGCCGGTCTGCTGCCAGTCGCTCATCGCCCGCTGGAAGGAGAGTCCCAGACAGGCGGTCATGTCCCGCGCTCGCTCCGCACGGCTGCACCAGAACACCCGACACTGCAGCTGCTGCCCCCGGTGCTTGCAGATGTACAAGAAGACGTTGGGCCGGTTGGTGTCGGCGGCGCAGTACGCAATGTCCTGCAGGTAGGTCTTCGTGAGCTGCCGACCCGTGCTCAGCTCTTTGACCTCGACGTATCTGGGCCGCACGACAAGGGCGTGGTCCTTCCTGAGCTTCTTCCCGTTCGCGATACCCTCCAGCAAGTGAGAAATGGCCTCCTCTGCTTGCTCCCGGTCCAGAGAAAAGATCTTTTCCGTCCCCAGGTAGTGCACTTTGAACAGAGGGTCGCCGTGGGACAAGGACTCCGTCTGGTCGCGGCGGAATCTGCGCCGCAGCTCGGCGGGCGAGTTCTTCAGGGTCTGCATGAGGTGGAAGGTGCTGAGGGACATGATGCGTTTCAGGCTGGGCTTGGAACTTTTAGTCGTAACCGGGTTCTCGTCAGCGCGTCTCCCAATCTTCCACCCTCCTTTAAATGGAGCGTGGCTGCATCCACTGCTTTTATCTGAAATGAGGCAGACGAAGACGGTGACGTTAGCAAATCCAGAGACGACCGATAAGCCGAGCAGGGGATAAATCAGGCAAAATGAGAGGCTATGTACTTTCTAATAAATTAAGTAACAAAAACAAGGTTGCACTTATGATGCAAAAAGAGACAAGTCATCACAACTCGCAAATGGGAAAGAGACAAAGTCACCAAACAGGTTTGGTTACAGAAGTTGCACAGTCAGTGAAGTATTCAGTCCCTACAGACAGACAGCACCCATTAAATATTTACAGACAGGTTTGCCTTGGGCTTCGCTGTCACTGTACTCTTAAGAAACAAACACAATGATGGAACTGGAAACGTGCCAGAACAAATGGAAGATTACTGTAAAAAGCTAAAGTGACACAGGCAAACACTAGGGCCATGTTCAAAACGAACTGTGCATTGCAAACTCAATTACACCACTTCTGGAGGACTTAAAGGCTTTTGTGATCTTGCAGAGAAATAAAAAATAAAAAAGTCTTATGCAATCACATCTGGCCACCCATTGTCTCTCCTATCCTACATACCGACAGAGCTGCCTGCTCTCCATTGTGTTGCTCCTTATATTTTTTCCTCTCCCTTTTCTTGGCCATTCTTTCAACATCCTAGCTCCCTCCTCAGAAGTGACTCGCACAGAGAACCGCCGACTGTTCTAAGGTGGTGGCCATTGTTGCTCAAACCCCTGCGCAGGAAACAGCTTTGCATCCCCCCCCACCTAAGCATTTTTCCCGCAACACAATGACATGCTTATGAAAAGTGTGTCATCTCATGAAAGAGCTGCAGGTTCAGCCTACAGCACAGCAAAGGTAGAGCCCAAACCTGCAGGTTTTGGTACAGTTACATATGACCAGTGCACACATGGACAGGTACAGTTAATTGTGTGGGTCCACACACACACACACACACACACACACACACACACACACACACACTTTTGCATTTAACCGAAGTCTCTGACGCACAATCAGAGAAATGTAATCCCAAATTTCCATCCAGGTAACACTTCACGTGCATCAGAATACACTGTCGTTTTCTCGTGCACGCAAATATAAAACTAGCTCATGCAAATATCTACAATCTCTGGAAGTGGAAAGAACATTTTGTTTACATTTACCCCGAGCATGTGAGCCTGTTTATTTCACGCAGAACACGTTCATAGATGCCCGGAATAACCCTCCATCCAAAATAAGTGGCACGTACGCTTTGTGATGCTTTCGTTTGTAGAAAATAAGAACAGAAGACTGTCAGTAAGCAGTTGCTTCAGTTCCTCGCTCAATACATCCAAGCCGAATTGACAACCAAAATCTAAAAGATGATTGAAAATAACTCAAAGTTAGCGTGCGAAGTGAATATTATTAGAAAAAACGAGATAACTCTAAAAGAGCTGATTTTGCTGCGGGGTTCGGCTAGACCCGACGTGTCTCCAAACTTGGGCTTAAAACTTGCTGAGAAAACCCTCCTATATTTGCTCAGCAGATATTCCCAGCAGACTTTCAACACCTATCAAACTGTTGTTGTTTTCTATACATCGTTTAGAGCGCTACACGACAACCAAATTACTTGTTAGGACGTGAAACTTACCTGGCTTCAGTTTCATGCAAACGACGTTTTGGTGCCGCTCAGGTGAACCGTAGCGTCCCGTGATCTCGGGCAGGTGAAACTCTGCAATCCTGCACAGAACTGTGCGGCTGTCTGTAACCGCAAAGCAACTCCGAAGCTCCTCTCTGTGTGAACTCTGTGCGGTTAGAGAACTGACTGACTGACTGACTGACTGACTCGCACCTCTCTTCTCTGCTCTCTGAAACGTTGGATGAGGCGAGCGCCCGTGGGACCGCCGTTTTTAAACAGCGCAGGCGCGAGCACGTCACACGCGAACGAGCGTTTGCGTCCGAGCAGAGCGGGGGTGCTGTGGTGGGGGCCACAGGGCAGTAGCGATGATTTATAAGAGAGGGATTTACAGGAAAGACGGGGCGGGCAACAATAGACCCGCTTTCACTTACTGGAACTGTTGTCTTAATTTATGACTTATTTACATTTTCACTGTAGTATCAGGGCGGTCAAGTACCCTGGATTTTCTTTTATATTTTTCTCACAACGGGAAGCATTGTCATTTTTACACACACTTCTCCAGAAATAATAATATTTTCACATTATATAGAATATGGGTGACAACAATAAAAAAAAAAAAGCTCTACAGTGCACAGAGTAATCAAAAGCAGCGTTATTTAACCAGGCAACCTGATCCACTGACCCAGTTTGTTATCATGCAAATATAATCCTGCACATTTAGTCGCGAAATGTGGAAATTAATGATCTGATGATCTAAATTTCCCTTTTTTGGTCCAGGTTCTCACTTTTAGAGAGCTCCTTTCGTCCAAGTAAAGGTCAAACATCCATAGATATTCAGTTTGAAATAGGTATTTCACACAGCTTGTTTTTAATTTTAATTTTATTTCTGTCAGTCTTGCCTTTTTCATTTGCTGGAATCTAGAGGAAGTGAATGAGGACACGCAGACGGCTGGTGTGACAGCGGTTGATATGGAGCTAGATGATCCAAGGAGAAGAAGAAGATTAAGACTTGCTATATTTCTTGTCATTCTCCAAAAGTAGGTGAAACTAAAAAAAGAAAAAGTTGTGATATTTTGTGTCACCGTGCTCCTCCAGCAGTTTCACATTTCTTTATTTAACCACATGTGCAATACCACACTGAGCAAACATCTGAAACCCACTAACTTTCGTTACCATCGCATTGCGTCACAGCCTCTCTAATGAGGATCGTTGGCCTTGCTGGTTCAGATCTGCTCTGGGTGTTTATTCTGGGGGCATTTCGAACAGTGGCAGAGGAAAACTTTAAACGGTTCCATGTGTCCGTACATTTGTGCGTGTGTGTGTGCGGCTGGGTGTGCCTGACGCTGTGAAACAGTAGGGCCTCTGTTTCTGCTGGGTTTGGCCCAACAACAGCTAAGTTCTGGACGTCACACTTGCCTCAGTACCTTAGCGGGACACACAGAAACTATTCTTAGGGCTCTGGTGACATAATGGATCATCTCAGACATGCACCCACCCACCTACGTATGTTACACCGGGAGGCAAGAACAGACTCAGCATCCATCCAAGACGTCCCGTAGGAAGGGGTGCAGCTGCAGTCCTTGAGCATGTAAAGGCATGTTGCACCATGTTGCATTGGAGAGACTGCTTCTTTGTTCCCCCAGTTGAGAGGATGGGGCAGCACACAAAGCATGACAATCCCCAGCAGTCAAAGACAAATTATTCTTTAGATTTTACAATTAGCCACATAATTACCAGGGGCTCTGGTGGATACAGGCACACCCAGTTCTTCAAAAACCAGTTGGCGCCTCTTATTTCAAATCCCCCGACTCCTGCTTGTGACTGAAACCAATTAGCGAGTCTTTGAAGGAGTAATTATAAGTAATTGTTGGCAAACAAAGGCATCCTCAGGAGAACGGGCAGTCCAAGATACTGCAACACTTCACTAACAAAACAGCTGCTCGAATGGTCAAAGTCAGCACTCTTCACAGCTGAGCCAAGACAGGATTCAGGAATTTGCACTTCCAATAAGACAGTCAAAGGAGCTTGCAAAGAAAAGCGTCTGGACTTCTTTAAATTACTTGAAGACGTTTCACCTCTCATCCGAGAAGCTTCTTCAGTTCTAAGGTCAAATGGTGGAGAGTCCCAGATATAAACCTAGTGGGAGTAACCCCCCACAGAGGGACAAAAGGACCCCCTGATGATCCTCTAATCGCCTGAGCCAAGGTGTGGAAGCTATAGAAATGGATAATGAGTGACCCAGACCTGAAGGCCATTCCAGTTCCAGTGAACCTGAAACTTGAAATTAGGCTTTGTTCCAAAGAACAGGTTTCTGTGGTCACTGGGAACAAATTGTTATGAGAGTTGCCCTCTTATTTACAGGATTTTTTGTAACCTCTGTCCTGGTTGTCATGCAGCCTCATAAAAACGATAGATGGACCATCTCTGTAGTTGGAAACTCAGTAAGCAGAAAACTTTTAAGGAAGTAAAATTACACTGTAAACTTGAATCCATTCATGGTAGAGCTGTGTTATGGCCAGTTCTCCTTTTTCCAAGTGCTCTAAATCAAATGCCATTTATTGATGCCTATCTGCAGCGCTCAACAATGAAGGCTGCATTCCAGTTTGCTATCTGTGAGTCCCATTGAAGCGATAGCGGTTCCTCCAGCCTCTATCGCAGCAAGCACTATAAAAAGAACGCTAAAAAGAATGCTGTGAACTTTTACCTTAAAACGATCCTTGTCAGATGCCGAGCATCACATTGGCCTGAAGTAACCTACCTGTTAGTCTGGCGTCAAGGCTGAAACCCTCCAGGTACAAGAAACAGAATAACGTGCTGACGTGACCCAGAGATATGAAAAATGATGCTCAGTGACTCAGTGTTTCAAGTTTTGCTTTAAGAATTCCATAAAGCTGCTGAATAGATTTCTATGAAATTTACTGAGGACAGATTTTTATTTAATACCTTCAAGTTCATGCGGAGGATATGCACAAAATCACTGGGCCACCTGCAAATTACAAATATAAGAACTGCTCAGGCATGAAAACCCATTACAAGAAGCTCCCGGTGGACACCTTTAATGCTGATGTTTGACATGCTAATACTCCTATGAAGGCCCACAGAGCCGTTATTATGGTGGTAGACTCTAAGTCTTTTTAAAAATACTTCACTAAAGCGATCAATAGTAGACTCAGAACATGAAAACAAGCATAGAGCACAGAAGGTACCACTGACGTCTTTTTACTGGGGGAGTAATTCAAAATATGGTTGCAGAGAATTTTAATTAGCCTACCAAATTATTTGTTTATTTATTTATTTGGTTGTTTCAAAAGTCTATATAAGACAAAATGTCAATGCCATTAATACATTTAACTTAGAGCTTCTGTATTTACGTTATACTTACATTTAAGGAAATATATTGTACCTTGTATCTGTTACTTTGTATCACATTTGTCGTTTGCAACTTGTTGCTAAGTCCTTGACCAGGAATCGCATCATATGCTTCCAAAAAACCTTCGAAATCCATTTTATCCAAATGCGAGCATCATGTCAGTGTGACAGCAGTGCCTTTTTCTGCCCGCTTTCTTACTCGAGCGCCACACGCATTGGTAAACTGTGTTCAGTGATAAACAAGTTCACCTGTAAGGGGAAGTTGGTTGAGGCGTGGAGTTATGAAAACAGGAATGGTAACTATAGATTTATGGGTCGTCTGTTGTGTTGCGAAACATCTGCTACAATAGACAACATGATAGGGGTAGATTTTTTTGTCCATGTATGGTATGACAAGTGTCCCGTTTGACGAGTGCGATCAAGTAAGGCACAGTGATGTTTTGTAATTGCATCAGAGACGCCTTACATAACTTTGTCATTCTTGAGTTGTTTTGAGAATGGGCTGGGTCATGGCACGGAGAAAAACAACAACTTGTGTTCCTTGATGTTAGAATAGCTGCTCTAAATGATGTGCCTGTGAAGTGGAGGGTTATAGCAAGCATGCTACTACATAATGGACTCAAAAAGGAATCAACACATTCAAATCTTTTAACGCTGCCGACTATCTTTGGCACTTTACTGCAACCATTTGCATCACTGCCATTCCTGCTGCTGTTGGTCGTTTCCACTACTGTCCATGCAAATGTCTGCTACTGCACTTGCACTACTGCCACTATTGTACATAGATTTGATTTTTATATATTCCCTTAAACATCATTTATCTTTTCTTAAGTCTTCTTTTTATATTAAGGTGAGAGAGAAGCTGAATTTCAATTATCTTGTACTTTCTATACATGGAGCCAATAACAATAAAACATATCTTTCTAAAAGCAAACAATAACAAAACTAAAGCTAGGTATGGAAAGGTGAGGTGTTGGTTCTAACCTTCGCTCATTTGGTGAGAACTGACTGCAACAAGCATGACTAGACATTAATACTGGCACGTTAAGACATGATCAGCAATTTGTAGACACTGATAAGACTGATTATTTCAGATTTCTTCATGCACACCATCACACACACCATTCGTTTACATTGTTATAGGAAGGAGTTTAAGGAAAGGAAATAGAAATGGTAATTTATATATTCTGTGTAAATGTACTGTTAGCTCGGACATATGCTTTGATAGTAGGGCTGCCACGATTAGTCGACTAGTCACGATTACGTCGACTATCAAAATCGTCGACGACTGATTTAATAGTCGACGCGTCGTTTGAAGCTTTGTAAGATCCTGAAAAACGCAGGAATAAGTAGCAGGATTTAAGAGTGTAATAACGGACTGAAACAGAAGATGGCAGCACTGCATGTACAAGGATACCAGCTGCCGTTAAACCCCGAAGAAGAAGAAGCAGCGTCCCAGAATTCATAGCGCAGCCCAGCGCAGTTTCCAACAATGGTGGCAGCTAGTTAGTTTTAATATTGCTCTTATTATTCTTTCTGGGTCACAAAATAAACATTTAACATATTTTCAGGCGAGAATGTAGCTGTGTAAACCTCAAATATCTGCTCAGTTTATCAAGACACCGCATATTTTCAAAAGCGCTCCGACGTTTTCGGAGACGTCTGTTACCCACTAGCTCGATAGCTAGCCGGGGGCTAGGCTAACTAGAGCCGTGAGAACACCGGACTCCCGGCAAATCTTTTTCAAACCCACCGCCGTCTTTCGCTACTCAGGTTAAACATGATATATGAGTCACTTAGATAACTTAAAATGTTATTGTTTGGCTTTTTTAGTATTTTATTTGTTCCTGAGTAAATCGGTTTGGCTGAGATTAAAGTTATAGTTTTTACACAGCTGAATAAACGTCAAGCAGACAGCTGATCATCAGAAGTGTGAGATGCTCGAGAATTTACTCCGGTGTCCTGTTATATTTTAGATAGCAAGGAGTTTATTAAACTTCACCGAAACAATCTGCAAATTTCATTAAAATTTAATAAACTATCATCTTGTCTTTATTTTTAGTTAGCACATACCTTAAACAGTTAAAGCTGTAAGCTAATGATAGTTATATAAGAGCAGATGCTGCTGGTGCAATAAGCTGTACGTTTTACCTCCAATGGATGATGATCTGATTAGTCGACTAATCACAAAAATAATCAGTGACTAGTTGACTATCAAAATAATCGTTTGTGGCAGCCCTATTTGATAGGCTAATACATAAACAGTACGACCAGTTGTCCCCTTATGTTTTGCTACTCTCAGAAGTCCTGGTTGGTATAAAATTAAACCATAAAAGATTAATATAACGTAAAAGATACAAACCTAAAACCTATGTAGGTCACAACGCAATGCAATGCAATAACAACAACAAAACCATAAATTAAATACAAATATTAAATACATTTTTTATTACAAAACTACAGTGATCACATATTTGGAAAGGTAATTAGTATCAGT
This sequence comes from Diplotaxodon limnothrissa, assembly GCF_057381915.1. Lineage (NCBI taxonomy): Eukaryota > Metazoa > Chordata > Actinopteri > Cichliformes > Cichlidae > Diplotaxodon > Diplotaxodon limnothrissa. The sequence goes on along the minus strand of NC_140598.1, from coordinate 51,051,657 downwards.
AACATGGCCTAACTTTACTCATGAAAAATATAAATAACACAGAATTTCTGTGGCGCAATAAAAGTGAAGCAATTAGTCCAACAGTTATTTACATACTTTTATGGGTTTGACACATTTAAGTGACGAGAGGTGGTCTTTCACTCAGAGTGATTTAATCAGGAGGTAAAAAAAATCCTTTATCTGCTTCAGGTCACACCTTCCCGGACAAGTGAAACAGGCCTCTGGTTTCAGAAGGAAGTGACTCTGTTTTTCAAAAGAAGTTACTGGTGGGGCTTTGTTTTACAGTCTGGCTTCACAGTCAGGTTTTACTGTTATTTAACCAAAACTAAAGGAAATGGTTTAAGAAGAAGGAAGAGAAGAAATGAGGTGTTTCAGCATATGACAAGGATTGAAACATCACAAATGTATAGTCTGAGGAGGCTAAAATACTGTATATTTGTTGTATAGCCAGTTGAAAATCTATTTAACCTCACACAAATCCCTTTTCTTTGTTTAGTTCTTTCTTTTTTTGTGGCCTGAAGCTAACACCCATACTGTAGGTTTTAAGGGAGAGGTAATTTCCTCAGGATGTTACTTAGCTTATGTAAGTCAGTGTGTTTGTAGTTAAGATATGCCTCATGCAAGCTTTAATGGAAATGCAGGATGTTTATGGAGCTGATGTTTACTGTTTGTAGTCTGTGAAAATAGCAGGGTATTTGCTAGGTTAATACCACAATGCAATAAAATATAGTTTTTATGTAGCGTAAGATCAGAGAAATGTCTAAAGTCTCACATGGCATTATAACAGCCAGGAGGAAAAGTCTTCTTAAAATCGTATTTTGGGACAGCGCTAGCAAAGTATGGATCATATTTGACTGGTCAGTCTCTACAAGTTGCTCCATGTCCTACTAACCAATGAAATTTAAATAAGAATTAAAAAGAGCTGCCCAAATAAAATAAAGACATTACCAAGATGGCTACCAATGTGGCTAAAAGGACTTTTATAATATCCAAGTACTGAATAACCTGCAGACATTGTTAAGACAGGTGAACAATAAATTACAATATGTAGAATGGCAAAATAAAGGCACAAATAACAGTTTTTCCATTTCAGAGCAAGATACAATAGAGCTCAAGCAATAGTGTTTACCCCAAATTCCTTAAAGAAGATTTAGCAAACGTAGCAAGGAGAACAAGATTAAGGCATAATTCATTTGGGATCACAAACATTGACTTCTGTTTTCTCTTTATTAAGCAGGAGATAGTTATCAGCCACATAACTTTTAATAGAGTCAAAGCACATCTTGGGACTTAAAAAAGATATACAATCGAATGTCATCTGCACAGCAGTGATAAAAAATGTCTCTAAAAGCACTCCAAATATGCTGAAGAAGGAGCAGATGTAACAGAGAGAGTAGAGGCCCCAAAACAGAAGCTTGTGGCACACCGTAGACGAGGGAAGTGGAAGAGAACTTAGGAGTAGCTACAGGAAAAAATTGTGAGGCAGATATGATTAGAACCACTCAAAAGCTAACGCTGATACACCCAGTACGTCAGTCAATTGAGCACAGTTTAATGATCAAACGCTGGGGTCCAGTCTCAGCAGAGTTGATTGGAAACCATAAGAAGAGCTGTTTCATTGGAGTGAGCTCTATAAAAGCCAGATTGAAATGTATTAACTTATTGCAGCTTGTTTATCCAATAACCAAGTCATATATCTCACATAGTCGTTGATAATAAAGATGTGCAGATGCTTCAAAACCATTAAATCTAGCTGTTTCATTATTAAATCCAAGCTCTAAAATCATCTTATTCTACTACATGCTACTCTGTGATGTAGCACTTGTGCTATTTAGCAAATGTTAGCATGCTAACAAACATAACTAAGATAGTTAGAAACGGTAAACATTATTGCTAAATATCAGTATGTTAACTCTTTCATTGTGAGAACTGTGCCTATATGTAGAACTACACTCTCACCTAAAACACAGTAGTGCTTTGAGACAAATGCTAACACGACATGCTAATTTTAAATGTTAGACCCAGAAGTTCTGTGTAAACGTCTTAAAAAGCATCAAGCCTTTTAAAAAAAAAGAGGCTGGGGGCTTACACTATTTCAGGCAAGTGGTTTAAATGCTGTGGCCTGCTATATTTTTATTCGTGGGCATTTTTAGTGCACTGTAAAAGCTGCATAAATTAGCAACAACACACAAATTCAGAGAGTTTGTTGTTTCAAAGTTTTATCAGGTTTACCTTTGTGTGCAAACATGAGAGACTGCTTAACATTTTTGACAGCAGGGCCAGTTTGCATGTTTGCATTAGCAATACATTTTTACGTATGCTGCTGTTGACTGTAAACTTTGTAGACCTCGGTTTTGACTATTAATTAAGAATGAAACGGTGACAGGAAATGTACCTCTTGACAGACCTGGGATCAGAAAGGGAAGCTGGGAGGTTTAAAGAAGAGTTATCACTGGACTAGACATATGAGACTCAGGTCTATAAATAACACTTAGTTGTTTGTGTTGGGACTGAAAGCTGTAATTTATCCCAGACTAACAGCACAGATTTAGGGTTTGCCAGGAGCTTACCATGTGAAACCCGGAGCTATAATTGCATCTTTACCTGGACACTGGCATGGAGGCACGCCAGAGTAATAAATCCCTTTCTTTCTCTGATTTACAGGAAAGCTAGTTGTCTATTTATCATTTCCCGAAAATGAACCTGCAGGGCTATTGTTTAATCTTCTACCGAACATCCCACTAGGCGAGAGTCCCATGGCGAGAAAGTAGCCAAGTCGCCTGACCTTCACAGGAATCACATGACTCAGGGCTGTGTGAGGGATGTTAGGAAAGATAGGCTGACCGAAAAAAAACAAGTGACAACAAAAACCAACATCTGCCAGCTGACCGCTCCGACACAGATGTCCTAATAAGGCATTTTAATGGGCCCGTGTGGAGCAGAAGGAATGACACCATGTCTGCTTTTTACTCACCTAGTAATCTTTTATATGAGGGTTACATCAGTCTGCTGATGATGTCATTTCCTTTTTCTTCCCTGCTCAGTCTGAAAAAACTCGTGCAGATTAAGCCTAACTCCCCTAGGTCAGACAGGAAGATGGGTTTGTCTGGGGGAATTCCTCATATCATGAGGTGTATTTTCAAGACTTTCTTGTGCATTTTGGTCCACCATGAAACTTTATACCAAAAAGAGAGATTGGCCAATTATGTAACATCCCGGAAAAAATAAAACTTGAGACACTTCTCAGTTACCTGTTCATGATAAGCACCACAAAAGACACTGAGCCACTTGAATAGATTTTATCACAATACTTTCCCTGAACTTGGCTTTGCTTTCCTTCTCATGAGCTTATTATTGAGGGCACTTATTTTGAAAACACACACACAAAAAGTCCAAAAATGGAGTTTATGGAAGCTGAAGGAGGCATGTTTAATCTCTGGTTCCTCTTTTGTTTTGTCTTTATTTCAGCCGCATCCGTTGCTTATTTTTCTCTTTTTTAGAACTTGAAGAATATGGTGTTGACTGCTTTGTTATGGAAATGCTCTTAAACTCAGGGACCAATCAGAATTTAGACTAAACAGGAAGAGGAGGTGGCTTCCTGTTCTGGCTACCGTTATTTGTGAGTGGAGTGTAACTGAATTCCAGTGTACTGGGACAATTTGATTTCATCAAGCTATTGTTTGTCTTACTGTTTGAAACGTAATCCAGGTCACATGGTTAAGACCCACGTTTGAACTGTTAAAGTAAACATTTTTGAACGAGCTTCACTTCCTTCCTTAGAGCTGAATTAAAAGATCAATTCCAGATCTGAAGTCCCAGATATGAAGATGGGGGAGGACGGGGGAAACAGCTAGTATTGACAGGCAATTATGATGTTTAGTTCATAAGGCCTGTGTGTGTGTGTGTGTGTGTGTGATTGGGCTTGATCTTGTGCAGGAAGAACTCTTTGCCCTTTTCTCAAGATCCACCCATCCAAACCACATGAGTGAGCAATGAAGTCATTGGTCACCGGAAACAGGAAACAAAATGTGAGCACATTTATAGAAAAACACGTCCAGCTATCTTTGTGATAACCATTTTGAATTCTAGACCATCAGACCGATTACGTTTTTGCGAAAGTTACCATGTTTATCACAACTCGTTGAGGCTTAAAGCGTTATACGTATACAGTCATGGAAAAAAGAAAGTACAACCTCCTTCAGTTATAAGGTTTTATTTAAAAAAAATCGTCTGATCCTGAAATTAGGTCAATATAAAGTCAGTGGAACAAAACGTGACAGAATTTAACCAAAGCTAAACCAAAATGCAGAAGCAGTGCCATAAAATAATTGAACCTCACGAGTCACGGTCTGAAAATTCTCAAAATATCAGTAAGACAGGGATGAAGCTGGTGAGAATGAAGATGGGATTATTACACAATGCCATACTTTTGCCCTTAAAGCCACATCTACACAGCGAACGATTCATTTGTTGCGTTTATCTTTAAAGCTGATGGTTGGACACTAGCGGATATGCAAGTTCCAGTTGCCTAGGCAACCCTAGGAAAGTACTACCATGTCATATGTCAATAACCCTCCTGTATCCTGCACCCTCATTGCTTCAGTCGCTACCTCAAAGCCAAGATTAGTTTCTGTCAAAGCCCACCTGCTTGTAGATTTTTAGCTGTAGCCTGTCCTGGCTACTATCACTGAAAGGTGTTGTTCCACCCTGAACAGGATACTGTCTGAGTTCATGACATCTTTAAACAACTTACAACATATTCAATGTCCCATTAGAAATCATTTTTAATGTTTCCCTTCCTCTTAAAACGGTTGCGTAATGACACTAACAGGACTTGACTGTAAAGCTTTTTCCATATTGACCTTCTGAAGTTGGCATAAAAATGCCATCAATTCTCTTTTTATTCAGGGGTGTGAATAATGTCAGTGTTATGTAAGACGTCTTCTATTCATTATTCTAAACAGAAGACCTTGGGTTCTTCTAGTGCTTGTGACTGCTGGATGACAGCGAGTGACGGTTAACACCATCACTTTGCATCATGTCCTTATTAAAAATGGTACAATTTTACCAGTTAAAAAGAATGAAAGTTTTTAACTGTCTCAAAAGGTGTATTTGCCATAAAAGATGGTACTTTTCCACAGTAATCACTTTGGAGAAGTACATACAGCGCATCAGGAAAGTATAGTATAGTATTCACTTGTTACAGACTTATTCAACAATGGATTAAATTTATTTTTCACCTCAGAATTTTACACACAATACCCCATAATGTGATAAAAGTTGGCATAACATTCTTATAAATTTATTAAAAGTATAAAACAAGATATAACATGTACATAAGTATTTACACCCTTTGCTATGGCACTCAAAAGTCAGCTCAGGGGCTTCCTGTTTCCCCTCACCATCGGTCAGATGTTTCCACATCTTGATTAGAGTCCACCTGTAATAAATTATAATGTTTGGAAATTATTTAAAAAGGCAAACGTCTGTCTATACAAGGTCTCATAGCTGGCAGTGAATGTTAGAGCACATGAAGTTGAGCCATGAAGTCCAAGGGATTGTCTGTGGATCTCCAAGACAGGATTGTATTGAGGCACAGATCTGTGGAAGGGTAGAGAAAAGTTTCTGCAGCACTGAAGGTGGCCAATTAGCACCGTGGCCTCAGTGGAAGAGTTTGGAAGCACCACTCAGCCAATCTGAGCATCGAGGTAGACGGCTCTTAGTCAGAGAGGTGACTAAGAACCCGATGGTCACTCTGACAGAGCTCCAGCGTTGCTCTGCGGAGAGAGGAGAACCTTCCAGAAGGACAACCATGTCTGCAGCACTCCAACAATCAAGCCTGTATGGTAGAGTGGCCAGACGGATGCTGGATGCACTATAACTATTATAATTACATTGTTCCAATATGAAATTGTACCTCAGCATCACTTGTTTAAAATGAGGTCATAAGAGATCAAAACCCTTATTGTAGCTTGGCGCCAGCTATTATGATAGACATGTTCTGGATATCGCCCAAATTAAACAACTTCCCGGAAATGTGTCTTTGACACTTTATCTAAAAATATCTGCAAAATCAATGCAACCATCTCTATTTATGTCATTGTTTCTAAAGGACTGTTTGGCATAATGTGGCACAATGTAACACAATATGGCAGTAATATGTCAGTAGAAGGATTTCGTTGAAGAGGAAGGAGCTTTCAGTGAGTGCTCATTGTGTTTTGGTGCATTACATCCCTTTGATGATCCATCAGCAGATCAGTTATGAAATTCTGTGCAGCCGCTGTTTTTTTTTTTTTTTTTAATTGGTCATTCACTGGTCATAACCAAAAATGTTCCTCTTTTTGTTCCTTTTTTTGATTGACCTTTTCGTATGACATCATTTTTAGATTTGCTTGACTTTAATTTGAGCTTGAAGGAGGTGAAGTGAAAATGGAAAATGTTTCAAATGTCTGCACTGACAGCCACAAATTAAAAAAATAGCCTGACTCCTGCAGCGAGGGTATCTTGTGACTGTGTTATGCTGTGGGGTGGTACTTTTAGCAGATCGTTTTCACTTATCTCCTTACAGGGAAGCACGTTACCACATACAGTTGGTCTGAGTGATCATCCTTGTCTTATGATGACAAACGTCATTTCGATGTGAGCAGCCTCTTCAAGGACGACAAAGAGTTAAATGGTTTAATGAGCAGGACAAGCTGTGAGTCACTGTTATGTAAACCTAATGAGGGGATTTTTTTTTGGAAAAATGGTGTTCATGCCACCAGTGGAGTTTAAGAGATGTCACTCAGGCCTAGAGACCAGACAGCAACCATCTAGCATCCTCCTTGCAGTTAGCAAGCGTTTGTGTGATATACATTGCTAAAGCCTCAGTCAACAGGCCTACAAGTGGTCAGGGAGCCCCGACTAAACGCTGGTCACTAGGAAAAAGTGTATATTTCACAACTGTTTGCTGTTGCCTCCATGAAATTAGTTGAAAGGAGGTGCTGCCGCAATCTGCTTTGGTCGCTAGCAGATTGGCACAGCCACATGTAGCTTACATGAAATACACCGATTAGTGTCCAAATGTTCACAAACTATTCAGTAAGCAGTACTGACCCTGTGAAAAGTGCGATATAAACCGTAAATAAAGACTAAAGGCTTTTTCAAGTTTCACTACAGCTCAGTGAGCAAATGGAGAGTTTTTTGCAGGCTAGTCAGGTCGACTGTGGCAGTCTGCTAGCAACCAAAACATTTACAAGAAGATTTTTGGTGGTATGCTCTTTCTGATCAATTTCTCTTGGTGACAGCCAGAAAACTGTAGCGACTAATTGCAGAATACATGTGTTTCTCTTATAACCAGTAGTCGTTAACCAGTCTCTAGGCCTGTGGGTGTGTGTATCCAAAGCCTTATGAAGACACTTCAAGAATTAACTCATGTTCAAAGATATAGATTGACATTTTGGGAAAAATTGTTTGTTTCTTTTTGCTTTTTTCATGAACTATTTGAGAAGAAGATTGTGTTTATCTCTCTAGCCAGTTAGCTTAGCTTAGCATAACAAATGACGATAAGGTGAACAGCTAGCTTGACCGGAGATGGTATAAATGCACGTTATGAGACGTGACACTCGAAGAAACCTGATAAGAAAGAAATCTACAAAGCTAAAGATGGCAGTTGTACTGCTTCTGTCCCCAAAGAGCCAATCCAAGAGCGAAAAAGGTACCAGTTAAAGAATCATGTTCAAATCATGCCTTGATATGTTGACTGAAACCTCTATGCGTTTGTGTCCCAGTGACCTCTGAAATTAAACATTATAGTTTCATATGACTGCCTAAATCTAATCCAAATTGGCTACCAAGTTTCAGGACTTGCCTATAAAAGGATATTGGCCTGACTAGCAAGCAAACATGTAATTTAAATGAGCTTTAGATGTTGTAATAGATAAATATTGTTGCCTTTAGGCAGAGAAAGTATACAAATCTCTCCTAAGATAAGCAGCTCCTGGCCAAAGCTGCAGGGACCAAGCTAAAAAAAATGCTGTGACGTAAAGACACTGCATACTGCTTTTGTATAATTACTTTCTCTACACCACTAGTAACCTACAGCTAAATAAGTATGACATGAGAGTTGTGTTGTTGCGCACCACCAATGCTTTTTTCAGGGTTTTTGTAGCATTTGTCAGCGGCGTAGAGCCCAATCAGTGGCCTCTTTCCCACTCACACTGCACTGACTAATGCAGTGTTATTGCTTCTGACTGCCTGTGAGTCCTCAAGTGCGTCTGTAAAAACGGTCAGTGGCGTCTGAAGCACGTCATCAGCAGCTCCAGAGAGGCCGCTGATGAAAACGCTGGCAGCGCTCCGCTTTTCTCCCTGCGTCGTACGTTAGTCAGCCTTAAAGAGCCACACAGCTATTAATAGACACATAGGCTGCCTTTTTTTTCCAGGAGAACAAATTTGAAGCCAGCCCAACAAAATCCCCCTTTCTCTGCTCATTTCCTCCCCACCCACTACTCCGCATAGAGCCGTGTACTGTGACAAATCACTAACAAAATGTATTTTTAGCCCTCAAGCAAACCACAGTCGCTTTTATTTATACTGTAATGCATGCAAAGAGTTAACATATAGGCTCAGAAAGCCTTAATGTGAGATTATACAGCAGCCTCGCTGAGATGACCTCTGAATCATTCATTAATTATTAGCTCAAACCAGATTTCACACTTGACTAAGCCAGCTGTAGTTTTTGTGTAGTCTGTGTGAAACGCAGGTAAGATAAGCTTAAAAGGAATGTTTTAAGATAAGATAAGAGATAAGATAAGATAGAACTTTATTAATCCCTCGGGTGGGTTCCTCTGGGAAATTCGACTTCCAAAAAAAGCACAGCAACGACCAAAGTTACAGTTACAGAACTGTTATATATATATATACACACACACACACACACACACACACACACACACACACACACACACACACACACACACACACACACACATATATAAATACAGAGACAAATATAAATAAAATATACAAAGGGGATAAATAGAATAAATAGGAATAAAAAATAAAAATACAAGTGAATTGCACATTTCAAGTATTGAGTCTATTGCACTGTTGACTATTTACAAAAAGTATTGCACAAGGTATTGTACAGTGAGGTGAAGAGGCACTACAGCTTAGTTGTTCCCCCCTCCTTTGTCCTCCTGTTTCCCCTCCCTCTCCCCTCCAGAGAGGAGTTAAACAGTTTGATGGCGTGTGGGACAAAGGAGTTTTTAAGTCTGTTAGTTCTTGTCTTGGGGAGAAGCAACCTGTCACTGAACAGACTCTTCTGGTTGTTTATGGCCGTGTGCAGAGGATGCCCAGCATTGTCCATAATGTCCATCAGTTTCTTTAATGTCCTTTTCTCTGCCACTGTCACCAGAGTGTCCAGCTTCATGCCGACCACAGAGCTAGCCCTCCTGATCAGTTTCTCCAGCCTGGATGAGTCCCTCTTTGCTGTGCTGCTCCCCCAGCACACCACAGCATAGAAAAGTACTCCAGCAACCACCGACTGGTAAAACATCCTCAGGAGCTTCCTGCAGATGTTAAAAGACCTCAGCCTCCTGAGGAAGTACAGTCGGCTTTGGGCTTTTTTATACAGGTGCTCTGTGTTGCATGACCAGTCCAGTTTATTGTCCATCCACAGCCCGAGGTACTTGTACTTGTTGACCACCTCCACCTCCTCCCCCTCTATCTGAACTGGCAGTGGACCTTCTCTGGACCTCCCGAAGTCCACAACCAGTTCCTTAGTCTTTGAGGTGTTGAGTTGCAGGTGGTTTGTGTGACTCCATGCGACAAAGTTCCTCACCAGACTTCTGTACTCCTCTTCCTGATCATCCCAGATACACCCCATGATGGCCGTGTCATCTGCAAACTTCTGAATATGGCATAATTCAGAGTTGTAGCAGAAGTCAGAGGTGTACAGGGTGAAGAGAAGAGGGGACAGCACAGTTCCCTGTGGTGCTCCTGTGCTGCTGACCACTGTGTCAGACGTGATGTCCTTCAGCCTGACGTACTGTGGTCTGTCTTTTAGCTGTTGTTTTGTCACTCATTACAGAGGCATGCACAAATGATGATTGACAATTAATTAGGCAACTATTATCAAGGATAAGTGTGACACTACTGTAATGGGGTATCTTTATGACAGGTGGTTTTAGCCCGCTGTATCAGGATGGGGCTGCAGAACTAACTGGTGACTGTCTGGGTCCAGTAGGTCAAAGGTTGGGGAGGCAGATCAATGATATGAAGGTTGTTGGTTTGGGGTCACATGCTGGCTTCTCTCCTCTCCCTTGCTTTAATATATAGCAACTGTAATTTTATTAGAGCAGATAATGGGTGGGATTTTCACAAGCAACAAGAAAGCGTGTGGACTCTCAGGAGGGGAGGGGTTTGGTTGCTTCAGAGCTTTGGGCGTTTCGAAATGTGGAAGTGGGTGACTTTACAGGCCTGCAGGAGGCTGCCCACCCAGTATGAAGTTAAAACAGGACTGGCAGCTTTTTCCCTGTGTCGCAACCGGCTGGGAGAAAAGCCACCGCCCACCTGTGTTTGCGTTTTATTTCGGTAAATGTCAGATGCAAAGTAAAAGAGCCGTTAATACATTCTTACGCCATTTCATCCGTTTTGGCTTCTGGTTTAAGTGACACCTTATGAATGAACATGAAAAAAATAAAAGGCTTTGCTGATTTGTGAGCAGGAGAAACTTGACGTGACCACAGCTTTAAAATAAGAGCCTCACGGCATGTTGTGGAGCGTAAATCAAACAGAATAATTAGGTGTTGTTTGCTTGTGGGTGAGTAAAAAGCCTCTCCTGACATCGACCATCATTACACAATCATATGTTTTCCACAGGAACGCAACAAGCTCCCATGGAAAACATATGATTAATGGAAGATAGGCTCCAATCTTTATAAGAATAGCAGCAACAGTATGCACAAATACTTGTTGCCACCTAATTTACTGTGTCAAAATGTCTAAATCCACTACTAAACTAACGCTGTGAAATAAAAAAAAATTCATCTTCCTTTGAGCTCCCATAGAGCAGTAGAAATCCAGTGCTCAATACTCAACTGTCAAGTACAACTACCCTGAAACTGCAATTAATTACAGCCCTGAAGTATAATAAATGCACATACTCAGTGTTTGTATCACTGTGAATAATAAGGCTGTTAAATTCCAGTAAAATATCACTCAGAGGGGCTTCAGCAGACTTTGCCCACTGGCTGTGGGTATGCATTTGCTGACATGGCTGTTGAAACTCATCGTTTAGCAGCTGGTGTCAGAGAGTGATCTAACCCATGTGGTATTTTCCCTGAACCACTTCTGTTTTTATGAGCGAATGCCATTGTGAGTTTGACGAAGGGGGATGCTTGAATCGGGGGGAAATGCATTTCACAGCTTTGATTCAATTCTGTCAGCGTTTAACAAAAAACATTCACTTCGTGTAGTGAAATAAACGCAGTACAATAGCAGAGAAAGAACATAACAATGAAATGGTCCCCTGTGAGAATGCACTTGGTGAAAGTGGGAAGGAAGAACATTTAACAGGAAGAAACCTCCAGCAGGGCCGTGTTCAGGGAGGGGGGCAGCCATCTGATTGGTGATTGAAGGGAAAGGGAAGAGGGGGGGGAGTAGCATAGAGAGACCATGAAGCACACACAGGAGAGAGTAGACAAACATTAATAACATGCAGCAGAGGCATAACTGTTATCAAAATGAAAGTTTAAAGCCAAATCTTAAACTACAGAAGGTGTAAGCTCGATTCAACCTGAGAGCCGGTAACACAGGAGAGCAGCCTGACAGCTGAAGACTCGCCTCTCTTTGTACTTTGTACTTTTCAGGAAGCAACTCTTAAACCGATTATTGTCTTAATTGCAGCATGACGATCCTTAATCTACTCCAGACTTTCATAACGCTCCCACTGAGATGTCGAAGGCGTTTTCAGTTCCTCTAACTCTGCTCTCTCTCTTTTTTGTAGGGAACTTTATTCTGTTTCTCAACCTTCGTCCTGTGAGAACCAGCATAAAGTCATGAGATCATCATTATTTCTGGAGCTGTGGTTCACAGTTTGATTACATGTCCGCACTCTGCATCATCACATCTGAGCCTAATTTAACCCCGTCTGCCCGCTTCTGTGAATTTTTTTTAGCTGACCTTAAAAAAAATAAAAATCTCATAAGTTTTGTAGACTATGATTTAAAAAAATAAAACGAATCCTCCATCCACACGCTGTCACCCACGCAGAGGCCGCTGTTATGTATCAGCAGTGGGTGTTGAACCACGCAGACTCGCTGCCTGCTGCTTTAATGCGTCTGTGGATGAATCTAGTGTACTTTAGTTTGATTCTATGAAACTAGAGGAGTCACTGTGACTGCACTGAGAAGAGCAGCACCCACAGAGATGGAGCTACAAGCCAAACTCCAAAGCCTCCTTTTGCCCCCTAGAGGCTAAACGGAAAAAAATTTACTTGCTGATATTTCCGTTGTTTGAGATGGAGCTAAATTATCCTGTTGGTCCTAATGACCCTGAACATGTAAACTTTGATAAGTTAAAAGTTTTTGCCTTGATTCGTTGTAGAGGCCAGGCTGGGTTAGCAGCCAAGGAAAACAGGTAATTGTCCTGGAGCCCAAAACTCTCTGAGCTCCCCCAGGGTCAATGTTTACTTTGCAGCAATTACCTTTTTTAAATCTATATTTTCAGCTTTGATTTGTGGTAAACTTGTGCGAAAACATGGACCTTTAAACTGCTGTACAGTATGCAAGTCTTTGATGGATCAAGCATCCTCCTACATTAACTGAAATTAATAGCAAATCCTGCAGGTGTAGCAGGTTTAATCCAACAAAGAGGGAGGAAAATGCAAGTGATTGAGTGAGGCTGCTGTGCATTTGTAGAGCTAATAAATGTAAAGCTGAAAGGAGACGGAAGGTGTTGAGCCAAAAAAGTGATATCTGATGTTTCTGTGTGTTTTTCATGTGTAAATCTTTGCTTATATTAGTAAATAGATTGTAGTGAACAGGGTTTAGATAATAGGATATATATAAAATAATGACCTGTTTTGCAAGTATCTTTATGGCTCTGCGTTATAGTAAGAGATAAGATACCTTTATTAGTCCCACGAGTGGGAAATTTCATGTTAAGGCTGCCGACCAATTGCCCGCAATGGCGGCGCCATCTTACCCTCCGACCATACATACATTACACAAAACATCACATGGGGAAGACGGGTCAGAGAGGTATAACAATGGAAAATGCACCACATGAGGAAGGATAAGGAGAAAAAAATAACTCCCCCCAGACTGAGCTCCAACAGGGAGATCAGTTTGAGAACAGAAAAAAAAACACCTCTGCACGAAGCACATGAAAAAACTCTTAATACACCAAAGAAACACATGACAAGCAACAGGGGTGGGTAAAGGGTGAGAGACAGCCAGTGTAGACAGTGCATCTGGGCCTGCAGCACATGCGCTGGTCTCCTTGATCCACCGTCAGCATCGGAAGGGAATAAGCGTCGAAGGCGTTTGGAGGGGGGGATGAGTGTATATCTGCATGTGTATATATGCGTCTGTGTGTGTGTGTGTGTGTCCAGAGTTCAGCTGAGACAGTGTCCTTCGCCCTGCCGAGCTAAGTAAACAGTCTTCCAGCCAACCCAGGTGGCCTTGCGTAGGACAGGAAGAACAGTCAAAGCACAGTAAATGAGACATTGAGTCTCAAAGGAACTACCTGTACAAAATAAGGTTCAATAAAAAAATAAATATTGTTCCTACATGATAATCAACCCAGTGATTTTTGGCCACTTAAACCATCTGTATTTACCTGCCTTCTTGGAAGATCTCTTTATAAAAAGACACTTTTAATATCGATAAGACTTTTTAGCTGAATAAATAAACATGACTGGTGCTATTGTGTTGTTTGAGGCTCAAAATGATTTGATATGATTGACACGTTTCACAGATTAGTGAAAAGTCATTTACAACAGTTTAAATACGGGAAAACACTTCAAGGGGAACCGGTGTATGCTTTTTACGCTGGGGCCCCCTAGAGGATCCCTCTGGCCCCTGCAGGAGGCAGAGGAACACCAATAAAGCGAAAAGGATGCTGCTCTTGAAAGCATCCGGAAGCAATCTCTTAAACGACTGCAGCTAAAGCCTGTTAATGGACGTCCTCTAATCCTCGGGTGCACTTTCCAGTCCGCAAGAGGAGCTGACTCACTCCCCTGTCACCTCCTACCTGGAGGAGGGCGCTCTTTATTCAGTTTCCATCCTCCGTGGAGAGGCTGTGGCGTGCTGGTCCAGGCTAGACGAAGAGCTGGGTACTTCTCCAAGTGCTCGTCATCCGTGCTCCGACAGGCCGGAGCAGCACTGTGAGCATCACCGCATCACATCCACTCGACATGGACTTCTCCATCCGCGCGGCCAACCTGGACGACTGCAAGGACATCGCGCGGATGATCATGGTGAGCGGACACGTGCACGTGCGCGCGTGCGGTCCAGCTGTGTGTATGACTCCGAGGACATTATTAAGTAGCCTGTAGTGGCTTACGTCAGCAGGGCTTTTCATAAACACGGTGTTGCTGTTATTATTAGATTAGTGAGATATTATCGGATGAACTGTGCTCGTCCTGCTCGTTAGTTTCAGGCTAATAAACTGCCTGTAAATGACATGTTTACTACCAGCTGAGCAACACTGATGTCTGGGATGTCCTAATAAATGATGGCAGCTGATGCTATTTTTGTTTATGTCCAGGAACTGGCAGAGTATGAGAAACTGGCAGAGCATGTGAAAGTGACCCAGAAAGGTAATGTATGTAGCGATGTCTCAAGTTTTTGCCTTGATTTTATCCGTAATGCTTAATAATGATTAAGAGTGTGTGGTTATTATAATGTAATTTATAAACTTGGACATAAATGTTTGGTCTTGCTTTATAGGCACATATATAATATCTTTAATCACAAATAAATTATTACATCGAGTAAAACCACGTTATTTGTTTTGGTATCATTTAGAAAGTCTGGGTAAATTAATTAAAGTTTTTAAAAGCAGCTTTATACACATACAGATTTGTGAGTGTGTTAATGGAGCTTTTATAACTACTTATGTCAGATTTTAATCCATGTTTAATTCAGGCAGTTGTCATTAGTTCAGTATTTTGTGTCACCACATCTGTTGTGAGGACCATCTATACTTTACAAAGGATTTATAAATGCCTGAAAAGGGGAACTTCAAGACTCAGTCTTTGGGAACTTTACAACACAAAAAGTCAAAAGAACTTTTTATTCAAAAATGGGGCGACTGTGGCTCAAGAAGCAGAGTAGGTCACCTACTAATCGTAAGGTTGCTGGTTCAATCCCCACCTGCTCCAGTCTGCATGCTAATCAGTTGCTCTCTGATGCAGTGTGAATGCTGCAGAAAGCACTTACATAGAAAAGCAGTGCTTGTATGAATGGGTGAATGAGGCAAGTTGTATAAAAGTGCTTTGAGTGTTCAGTTAGAGTAGAAGTAAGAACCAGTCCATTTACCAACATTGCTCATTTAATATTTGCAGAACATCAAAATGTAAGTTGGACCACAGTCTGAGATTGTAGAAGAGAGAAAGAGACTTACTGAGAAGCGAGAGCCACAGGGTATTTTAAACTAAACATATTGAAGCTTCTTTTCATTTAAAACCAACATCAATAAGGTTATCACAAAGCAATAGTGAATATATCACAGAGCATCACAAACAAGTGTAAACACCATAAACAAAGCATCCATCATATTAATGTGTCAGAGTCCCCGGGCCATGGGCTCAGGGCTTTGTGTTCCTCTAAAGGTTTTTGTGTCTGTATTTAGTCTGGCTCCTTTTGTATATTACTATGATTAGTAGTCTTCCTTGAGTATTTTATTATATCCTTTGTAGTTTGTTTATATTTTAGTTGTCTTCTGGGCTTTGCATTATTGGGTTATCATCATTTGTGGTCCCTGTCTGTTCTCTAGTCATGTCTCCATGTCTGTCTACACTATGTTTGTGCTCCGTCTCTGCGGTTGTCTAGTCTCCCTGTTAGTTGCCTCAAATGAGTCTTGTCTCCTTAGTCGGTCATGTCTCTGTGTTTGTTTGCTTTTCTGCGGCAAGTCATTATGCCTTGAGTCTGGGTTTCTGTCTCTGTGTTTATGTTTCCTGTCTCATTTTGTCAATCTCTCATCCTGTTCAGTTTCACTTCCTTTGGTTCTTTAGATGGATTCTGTTCAGCTGTGTTCCACAGGTGTCTCCACTCCATCACTCTGCCCTTTGTCACCTCGTCCCTCATTCCCTCTTGCTGTATGTCCCGTACGTTCAGTGTCTTCTGGGTAGTTTCCTAGTTAGTAAACTAGCATCCTAGTATCTGCTTAGTTTGAGTTCTTTTGTATTTTTGATCCCTGTGAATCCAGCAATAAACCTAAATTTTGAGTTCAGTGTCACTTCTGAGTCCTAATCTTGCCAGCTACACAGCAACATATGACATAATTTGAGAATGCAGGAAAATGTTTTCTGTCTTTTAGAATTACTTCTGTTCATTCCTCAGGTTCAACTTTCCTCTCGTTTGCAGTTAGTTGTTGTCAGTTAGCTATCTTTAGTCAGAGAAGTGCTCCTGAATTAAACACATAAGTTGTCAGCTGCCGAGCCTGTAGAGGTCTATGTGTCCCCCCTTGGCTATAGCCCACGAGATGAGCACTGACCACAACCAAACCAAGCCAGTCACACTGAACAATGTTACAGGCAGAAGAACATTCTCCTCAGCTTCAGCAGACTCTTTCACATCTGTCACATGTGCTCAGGGTGAACCTGCTCTCATCTGGGAAAAGCACAAGGTGCGAGTGGTGGACCTGCCAATACTGGTATTCTATGGCCAATGCCAAATAGAGGCCATTGAACCCTCAAGCCTTCCTTGTGAAGTCTGTTTGTGATTGTTTGGTGAGAAACATTCACATCGATTACCTGCTAAAGGTCATTGTGCTGCTCTGGCATCCTGTTCCACTTTGCACAAAGGAGCAGTTCCTGGTCCTACTGATGGGTTAAGGGCCTTCTATGGCCCTCTTTAGCTCTGCTAGAGTAACCGCCTGTCTCTTGGAGTCCATGCTCTTGAGACTGTGTTGGGAGACACAGCAAACCTTCTGGCAATGACATATATTGATGTGCCATCCTGGAGGAGTTGGGACTACTTGTGCCACCTTTGTAGGGACCAGGTATCGCCTCATGCTACATGTAGTGACACTGACCCTAGCCAAAGGAAAAACTAGTGAAAAAATAGTCAGAAAACATGAGGAGGGAAAAATATCAGTGGTCTCCAGCTGTCAAACCATTCCTGCTTTTTTGGTTAATTGATTGGTTAATCAAATCTCTCAACTCTCTCTGATTGGTTACAAACTTTGACTCTCATTTCTCGCTCTCTTCAAATAGAGGTTCAAATTGTGTTCTTGGCCTTATAAAAGTTAGTTGGACATATCAAGCAGTGTAAATGTTGGAAAAAATCAATGTTATTATTTATTTAAAAATAGTAAACAATCTTCTTCTGCAGCTGTAAAGTCAACAGTGTAACAAATAAGCCAATAAAAAAAGACATTTTGATTAATGCAGATTTCAGCTGCTTCAGGGGAACTCAGTTGTGGATGTGAAAACTACCAAAGGAAGTGCAATGAGAATAAATACACAGAGTATGTAATGTGGACTTTATCGTCCAGATGAAAAACTCTTCTAACCAAAAAATAAAGTTTCTGTATCAAGTATAGTTTGGTGTTCAGTTATATTTATCTAAGCCCAGTAGATTTTATCACACTATAATAAAGTATTTGTCTGTGAGCCATTTGTTTCTACCACCAGGTAACAGCTTTTCCCAGGAAGCTTCATTCTAAAATTAGGAACTATGGACCTTTGAGGAAAAACCATTGCACTGTATTTTCCAACAAAAGGTCAAGAACTGGTTTTAAAGCTCTCTCTTAGCTAAGATTACATTTTGATAAAAAGCCTCAAACTGTTAAATGCAAACTGAATTTCCCCTTGTGAAAACACCGTGTAACAGTATCTATAATTTCTTTTCAGACTTGGAGCAGGATGGCTTTTCCAAGAACCCGTTCTTTCACGGGATCATCGCTGAGGTGCCAGAACAGCACAAAACCAAAGAAGGTGATCATGTTACGCCCAGTTTTCTCACACACTGTTGCGATCTACTGTCTAGCAGCTGTAACCCGGTTACTGACACAAACTTAAAACTGATGGGTGACGACCCGCTAACAGTAACAGAACCTTACCAACGGAGAGAGCGAGCAGGAGAAACAAAAAGGAAAACGCAGGAGTGAACTGTTGAGGTATATCAAGTAAAGCCAAAAGGTCAAAAACCAAGCTAACTGTAGACTCAATAGCAAGACTTCAGCACTATAAGATACAAAAAGCTAAACAAGTTTAACATTTTATATATTTTTGTATAATTACTTGTGTCGCACTAACTGGAAAACGGTAGCTACACTTAACACAAACATTAATTGCCATATAGCGTTCATTTACATCATCCTGCATATTTATTACTCATGTTACCTAATGTAGCAGCACACAGCACATGTACCCTCCCTCCTTAAACACTTCTTACATAACAAAGTTGAAGTGCTTTTCCTAAGAATGCAGTAATTAGAACATTATACGCTCTGCTGCCCAGCTGTGCTTTTTCCTTCCATGACACGGGCCTTTTTCCACACAGTCACCGCTGTCCACTATCTGAAGGCTTCAACTATCAGAGGCTATACTGAGAAGTAGCTACTTATGTCTTGGGTCTCATTAAAGTTGTGCTCCGCTCTCATCAGTGCTGCTTTGAGCTGCTGAAAAAATTCAATAAATCCATGAACTGTCCAGAACCAATCAGCAGAGAAGTTAGCAGCCAAACAGTTTTGGACTCAGAATCATCAGATTCATCAAGTCACTAGAAACATGACTCCAGATGTTCTGCTGCCTCCAAGGAACCAAAAACAAAAAAGAGAAGTAATAGTGGTTAAAATGACCTAACCAGCCTCACCACTGGGAAATGTGAGGTTTCATTTATAAAGATTGTTGCACATTAACTGTGAGCAGCACCACGACTCATATCACTTTTTTCACTGATGTGAGGGAAATGATACATATTTATGTGTTTACAGTGTAATGTAAAGCATTATGCTGTTAATAATCACTGTGCTAAATGTTCAGAGTCATTCACTCAGTGGGAAGGAGCACCAAAACGAATACACAAATTTCATGAATACTGAATTTTGCTTCTTCTAAATAACGGTTATTTTTACATGCTCAAACTGTTTTCTTCTTTCAGGGCACACAAAGATCGGCTATGCACTTTACTTCTATTCCTACAGCTCCTGGTCAGGCAGAGCCATTTATATGGAGGACCTGTATGTGATGCCTGAGTTCAGAGGTACAGTACAGCCTCTGAGAAGATGTCTCATCATCACTGTGTCCTTATATTTGCAGGAAATCTCAAGTAATGCACATGATCTGTCTTTCAGGGAAAGGTGTCGGTAAAGCACTAATGAGCAAGGTGGCACAGGTGAGTGAAACGTGAATAATGGAGAAGGTAAACCTTGAGCATTTTCCTGTTTTCAGTATTTGCAGGAAAATATGCTGAACAGTGTCTCAGAGGCAGCATGCAGAAACAGCTTCCATGCTACATCTACAGCAGTCATTCCTGTCTTCCTTCTTGTTTTTGCTCTCCTGTAGCTGGCTCTGGCTGCTGGTTGCCACCAGCTCAACTTCACCGTCCTGGACTGGAACAAACCATCGATGGACTTTTACCTCAGCCAGGGCAGCTTCGATATCACTGCTTCCATGGGCTACCACTGCATGCGCTGCGAGGGGGAGGCGCTGGAGCACCTGGCTCAACCTTAACCCAACCCTCATGACCTTTCGTGACCTTTGCAGCCATGAGGTCAGGCCACACACTGCAGGGATGGAGCACCACTCAGTGGCCTCTTTCCAAAACTTGACAAGCTGATTTTTATTGACTGTTTGCTAATCCCTGCCTTCCTTAACATTCTAACTTTAAAGCCATTTAGCAATGTGTTGCATATTAACTGTAACATTTTTCACCATTTTTATGCAGCAAACGTCACCTACATGTTGGTAACTAGCCTTTACTTTACGGATCACTTAAAGTTGGTAGAAACACACCCCTACCACAGTATAATATTTAAGAGATATAACTTTTAAAATACCTGTCATTTTAATGGAGAGAGACAGAATACATATCACATAAGAGTTCTAAACGGAATTGCATATTTTCATTGACTGAAATAAGTATTTGATCCCCTACAACCCAGCCAGAATTCTGGCTCCCACAGATTGGCTGTGTGTGGCACACGGATTACAGTCAACCAATGAATTAATGATTCCACATTTCAGTGTCTCCACCACCATGGACAAGAACAAAGATCTGTCAAAGTCAATGTCAGGAACAAGATTGTAAGCTTGCACAGGAATGGGATGGGCTACAGGACCATCACAGATAGAAGACATAAAAGAACCATCAGTCAGCCTCAGCCTAGATCTCCATGCAAGGTCTTGCCTCATGAGCTGAGGATAATCATGAGACAGGTGGTAGACCAGTGCACTATTAAAGATCTGAAGGCAGTTGGGACCACAGTCACCAAAAACACCATTGCTAACACACTACTCTCTAATGGACTGAAATCTTACAACACTTGTAAAGTTCTTCTTTTCAAGAAGGCCTGACTTAAGTTTGTCAGCTGAATGATTCAGTGAAAGCTTGGGAGAAAGAAAATCAACTCAACCTGCCATGTTTGGAGGAAGAGAAATGCTGAGTATGACCCAAACACCACCATCCCCACAGTCAAGCACGGAGGTGGAAACATGCTACAGCTAAAGGTACAGGACCACTTCACTGTACCATGAAATCTTGGACAAGAACTTTGTTCTCTGAGTCAGAACACTGAAATGAGTCATGGATGGGTCTTCCAGCAAAAAACCCCAAAACCCACAAAGATAAAAGACCAGTGTTTCCCAACCTTTTGGAGCCACAGCACATATTTCACATTAGAAAAAGCACAGCAAACGCTACCAAACAAAAATGTCACGAAGAGCATATTGATCATTTTCCCATGCACACCAGGTATAGTGGAATTGGCTCATTTGTCCCCAGTATACCTCTTTCTTTTTTTTTGACCACTGCAAGGGCCGGAATCTTCTCCAGGACCCAGATCAAACTGACTACTTTTTCTTTTCAGATATTTATCTATTGCTATTGCGCGCTGCGTGGTCTCACAGCATGACTATCCGGTTGTTCAGTCTGACGTCACTAGCCGTGTCTGGGCCTAAACTCCGCTGCAGGTCCATATATCAAACGATCACTATGGCATTACTGAGAGTTGAAAAACTGTCTAAAGTCTTTCATCTTTAATAAAATGATCAGCGTTCTGCTCTACCAGGTGTAACAATTGAGTTTAACATCCAGGCATCGATTAAAACGGAATTTATGACATTTAACGGAGTTAGAAGTTAGCAGGGAGTTAGCTCGCTAGCTTCTATCTAAATACAATATAGCATGTCCTGACTGCGGGGTTTTGGAAACAAATTAAAACGTACAGCTTTCTTATCAATTCCAGCATAAATGAAGACAGAAAACTAAACAGCAGTGACGTTTGTAGGGTTACTGAAGTTTGGCTAGCTGCTATATAATGATGTGCTACGTGACCGCTAGCGACACAGCTATGTTAGCATAATATAAACAAGCTAACTTTTTTTCCACTCAATAAAAGTTAACGTGAGTGTTCTCGGTGGTCAGAAACAAATGTAATCGCATGGCAGGATGCTGTAAAAGGACCAAACTTCAGCCAGGAGAACAACTGAGATAATCCATCCACAATACGAGGTTAGCCATTCATATACTGCTGCATGGGCTGGGCTGTAGTTACATCCTAAGGTTTTAAAAACTGAGCTTAAATAAATGATTAGCGGTAATAAAAGCCGAGGGAGGTCAACAGTGATCACTGACTGTTTTAGGAGCTTTTTGAGATTAAATAGAAGAAAATACATAACATTAAACATGTTAACAACACAAAAGCCATATTAAACGCAGACTACTTTAGGCCCGGAAGTAGGATTCGTCGTGTCATCACTGAACAACCGGATTATGTAATTTCTTCTTCGTCTTCTTCTGTTTTACTGGCAGTTGGCAACCCATTTAATTAGAGCAGGTAGTTGTACTGCCCTCTAGTGGAAGACAATGTAATTGTTCTGCCTGTTACTCAGGCTGATCGCTTAGAGTACTAATCAGGTGGAACCAGATAATTTTCCACAGCACGCATACCTATGTGCCGCGGCACAGTGGTTGGGAAACACTGGCCTAGACAATCTTCAAGCAGCAGATGGATGTTTGGGTGATATTTTGTCTCTCTCCATTAAAATGAAACTACCATCAAAGAGACTATTAATTTCTTTGGAAGGGAGCAAACTTACAATTCAGCAGGGGATCAAATATTTAGTTCCCCCACCATATATGAATAACATAAAATTAATTGTCTGATTTACACCAATATTACACATACTTCAGATGATGTTTTGCACAGTTAGTGCCTATAGAATAATGACACAATGCCTGAATTTCACTATAAACTTGTGAAACGTGAGGCTCTCTGGTCTTCTCCGGTACCTGTTGACGAGCACTGGAACAACTCTGTCTCTGCACTGTGGAGAAACTGGACAATCACTATGCCGGGCAGGGATTTAGCCAATGGTCATTTACTTTTATGTTGAAAAGAATATGCAGTGTCAAGTGTTGGAATGGGGAAGAAATGCGTGCAATACATTTAAAAAGTACAATACAGAGACACTGAAGCTGTTTTGTGTTTGTGTGACGTGTTAAGAATTGTGTGATAAATGATGAAACATTTAGACAACAGGGTGTGATACATGTGTATGTAGTGACATTTTAGACAACTTGTGACCTAAGGTATAAGATATGATCTGAATTTTGTTGGGGTTTTTTTGCACAAAGATCCTCAAAAATCTTATGCATCGCAACACTAAGACATATGTTCAGTGTACGACTGTTTTAAAGGTTTTTTGTATCGTATCCCTTTAAATTTACTCTAACGACAGCAACCAAAGAGTCAGTCACCTCTGCCTCTCGTCTTCCAGATGAGGAGCGCTGCGAAGCTGTTGTGAAGCACAGCGTTGGTATTTGCACTGTTTTCTTCTTTTTTCTAGCTGTTTATGTGTATTGAGGTCTTGTGATGAGAGTGTACACTAAAGGAATCAGCTGGACTCAGACTAAAACCTCCATCTTTGCAGCCAGACGTGCGGGACTGGTTTCAAAGACCTGGACGAAGCCTCGAGTCAAACAAAAACAATCCATCTGGTCGTATTTGAAAACTAAGAGAAAATCTTGGACTGGGCTCAGTGCACGTCTTTGAACCTGTCTCGCTAAAATGAAAGCGGCGTAATTCTGGTCTGCACTTCTGTTTTATATTCAGTCTCAATTTTTTTTCTCTCAGAGAGGGCTTCTTTCCAGCACTTTAATGAAAACAGGCTGAGCTGGGGGTTATATTTGGTTTGTTTTCTTTCTTTCTAAACAAGTAGAAACCGCTGACTGTTCTTTGTTACTTTTTGCAATTTGCATTTACAAAGTAATTCACTCTGGAATGCATGGTATTTTATTTTATTTAGTTAGTTCGCTATCCATCTTTGGGACATCGAAATATTGCATGTCTAATGTGCAAAATCTGCAGCCTAGCTCAGTTTTGCAAAGTAAATCTTTGTGCTGCTACAAAGTGCATTTCCACAAAAATCCACACAGAGTCCAAGGGATCACGAGGGGATCATTATGTCTTATCTGCAGCTTCCCATCAGAATTTCAGACCAAGTGCTATAAATTATTCGGTCTCAAACTGTTTTCCCAACATGGATTTCCCAAAGCACTTCAAAATCAAAGTTCAGCCCGTGTTCCTGTCAGTCACGACTGCAGTAAATCTCAGAAGAGACGCTTTGTGCATAAAACAGAGAGCAGCAGCTCACCAGTTTAATATTTTTTAAAATGTTTCCTCAGTTTTTAGTGTGTTGAATGTGTGTGTGTGATTACAACACTGTGTAATAGCAGAGGAGGCAACCGTGACGCATTCTCATTTCCACGGCTGTGCGGCCGTGTTATCCAGTGTACCATAAGAGCTCATATCAGTGTTCCCGGTGAGGTCGGTGTCTTTAATGTCCTCATATTTCCAATGTCGTCTGTGAAATTACTGAAAATAAAAGTTGTGTGGAAACCTTGTGAATTAAGGCTTTTCGGGGCATTTTCGACTTCATCCGCTGAGTTTTTAAAAAAGAGCTTCATGAGGTGCATAAATTCCCTCGGCTCACAGAGGAGCAGTAAATTCCTCAGCTGAAGTCAAAACACTGAAAAGAAAATCACCAAAAATGGATCCATAAGTTTTTCATCTGATATTTGAAGCCATGAAATTGCCACAAAAGGTAGATGCTTGAATTTTGGGTCATTTGCTGTGTGTAAAAACAAACAATGAATAAAACACTCAACATGTACGAGAGTCAGTGGTTTCATGCTGTGACTGTCTTGAAAACCAGAAACTGTCCACCTGTTGGTTTGATTAGAGTAATAAAATCTGTCAGAATTCAAGGTGACGTGCATGTGTAGCTGCGCATTTCTTCTTTAGTCTGTTTGTCTTTCTTTTATTAACATCAGACGTATAGATTTAATATTACTACAAAGTAGATGAGCTGTGCTATCCAGAGCTAAAACTTTAATGCAGCTCAATTTAGCCAATAGGGGGCGTACTGACATCACCCATTTTTAAAAATCCCAGTTTGGTGTCATTTTTTCTCCAACTATGCTCAATACATACTATGCAAAAGTCTTGATTTAGTCCTGATTTCTTTGTGTTTTACTTCCGAGCAGCCAGGCTTTGCAGACATTCTTTGAAGTGCTCTTGAGGAATAGTTCTCCAGGCTTTTTGAAGCTCTTTCAATGTTCTTCTTTGGCTGCTTTTTCACTCATTTTCAGTCCAGTCCTTGTATTTGGTCATCATCAGAGAAATGTTTGGTTTGTTTGTTAAGCCACAAGACAAACATATAAATCAGTCAAGACTAAAAAAAGGCTCTTTAACTCAGGGACTGAAGGGACGAACCACTGCTGTGTCAACACCAAACAGACAACTTAGCAAAGAACCAATTTTAAATTGTACTTTTAGGCACAAAAACACATAATTTGTTCCCATTTCTTTAGCTGAATCTATGAAAAATATCAAGGATAACAAAGTTTGACAGACACAAAATAACATGCCGATTCCCAAAGAGCCATTAGCCAAAAACTTAGCACATCTCTGCACGGTGTGCAGTGTGGCCTTAAAAACAGCTCATGAAAAAGATACAGTTATGAGTTACATTTAGATTTTTATCCACCATGCAATACTGGAAAGCATCTGAGCATGACCCAAACATACTGCCAAAGCAATAAAACACACAGTGGGACACTATCAGCCATGGATTGGCCTCCCCAGAGCCAGACGTCAACATCATAGAAGCAGTGTGGGATCATCTTGACAGAGAACAGAGTTCAGACTGTGTTGAAGAATAAAGATGTTGTAACAAATGTTGACTTTCAAGATCGCTGCAAGCGACCAAACTCTGTCTTTGACTTTTTACACAGTTTTGAATACTTTAGCCTCCACATAAATATACAGACCTCTGCTATATTTAACAGGACATGCACAGATCAAAGTACAAGTACCTGCTGCTAATAAGCCATGAAAAGCTAAAACAGAAAAGTCCACTGGTAGTTATTCAATTTAACTGCCTCAAGGCGCTGCAGCTCACATTGTTCTATTCGCCATGTGAGGACGAGTCACATTTCTGTGGAGTTTTAACCATGAGTAGTGCTAAGCAGGGGTATTTCTCAGTCCCTGTTTGGTGACTCTCCCACGCATCCCATCCACAGTAGCTGTCATAAGGTGGGGTGGACTCTGGACAGTTCATCACATGACTCTGATACATACACTTGTGAAATGGAGACGTTCCATGTTTTTGAATCATATTCAACATTTCATCTTCTTCGATACAGTGCCTGCAAATAAACGTGATATACTAGGATGCAAACAAAAAAATATATATTTATCAATAGATGTAACATTTGCATAATCGTCCACAGCGCTTGGCATCTGCTTGCTGAAATGTTAGACCGTCCTTCCGTGCAGTACATTTAAGGGTTTTCTTCCATTCCTGCAAGTGGGCCTTTGCGGATTTGCTGCGTGCTCCTGATCAACATTCACTCTGAATCAATGACTGCAAACTCACCAAAGTTTGAAGCAAGAAACCCCAAATGAAAACATTTCCACCGCTATGCTTTACAGATGGTTCTTCTCCTGAAAAGCCACATTGGGTCCAAACAAGTCTACTGCTCCTGTGGCCAAACAGCTCTGTCTTTCATTGGGCTGCCCAGAGCATGTTATTCCAAAAGTCTCTGTGTTCACCTATATGTTCACTGGAAAACTGTAGATTTATTCTAATCTTTTTGGGCAGGAAGTTATTTTAACCCTAACCCTTCATTTTCACACAAATGTGCACAAGGATGCTCATTCTCACATACGTGTGCGTGCGTTAGACGTTCAGATCGGCAGGTGAGGTGCCAGCAGTGCTGTCCAACAAAGGCTGGAAAGAAGAAGAAGAAGACAGTATGTGAGCAATGAAAGGTTTGTTCTTCTTTAAGAAAAGCATCAGCGTGACTCCTCGGGCTACTTTTAAATTCAAGTTTGATTTTAATTTACTGTTTGATATGGTGCCTGCTGTGTGGGGCCTCGTAAAAAGGCACTAGAGCTCTGAAAAGCGCCTCATACCCCTGCTATTTTAATGAACAGCGTCATTTTGTAAATGTGGCTTCAGCAGCGTGCTTGTTTAAAATGATTCAACGCGCTCTCCAGAAAATATTTTAGGAGTTGCAGAGATCTAGTGGTCAGGACACAGTGTCACCACGTGAAATTCTCTGAAGATAAGAACCTCTGTGCTTTGTATAGAAGGAGCTGGTACTCCTGTTTGAACCCACTGTCCTTTTGTTCCCTGGAACGGTTTATCTTTTTTTCTTTTCTTTTTATAAATTCAATTATGAATGAAAACTTTGCTCTCTGGCTCACCTGTTGATGGCACAGTGGAAACCAAACGTGCAGCGTGCAGATCGTGAGTCTATACAGCCACCGTGTGGTTGCACACGGCACTGTCGCGGACATGAATGGCACATATTTGGAGTTGATGAGAGTGATTTGACAAGCAGCGGAAGCCTCGCGTAAAGCTTTCCGTGCGCTCCCCTCGTCGATTTTCACGGCGGCTGCCAGCTGGTATCAAAAATTCAGGGCGCAGGCAAAGTTCGCCTCCAGCAGAGAGTGTGTGGCTGCGTGTGTGTGCGTCTCTCTCAGCGCGTGTGTGTACATTCATGTGTGCTCGGTCTGTCTGTCTAATAGACTGACCCCCCAGCACGCCGTTTAAAGGGAAGACAAGAGAGCTGAGTCAACGAATCACAAGGAGAAGGATGCAACAGTTGATGTGCGCCAGTTGCACAGTTTTCTTGTATTTGGAGACGGCCTGCACACACGGAGGATGGTGGCCGTGATTTGATCAGATGTTTTTGCTGCTTTGCTTTCAAACTCATCTGCCAGATAAAGCTAAAAGTTAAAGAGCAGATCCTACAGAGCGGTCACAGCCTGTCCTCTTATTGCCAGACTGGACATTTGGACTGAAATGCATTTGGAGGGACTTCATGCTCTGCTGGAATGGAGTTGAAGCGGGGGATTTCGGATGGTCTGCGGCGGTGATTAGCAGCGCAGTCTGCACCAATATGCATCGGATTCTGCAGAGGAGACGAGTACGCAGGCTGCGGGTCGTCTGGGCTTCTCTGGCCCTGGTGGCTCTGTCTCTGGCCGCATGCAGCGCGCTGTTTACGGCGTGGACTTTGCGACAGACGCGGGACCTGTCTCAGTCCTTCAAGATCCTGCAGGACCGACTCGAGCAGGTTTGTGTCATACTTTAGAAAAAGACCTTAATAATTCGAGCGTGCAGACAGCCCCTCTCCGTTTTTGCACCAACAATAATATTTACTCTCCTGCAACTTTTTTTTTTTGAAAGACCATCAAGTGTTTCTTATGTAACTTCTTTTGTGGCTGCGGTTACGGGAATCTTGGCTGGGGGCATATGGACAAATCCACACTTCACCCTCCCCCTTTTCTCTCGCCCCTCGCACGTAGACTACTTATTCTCTCGCACCATTTCTCTGCTTGGCAC
Source organism: Diplotaxodon limnothrissa (assembly GCF_057381915.1). Lineage (NCBI taxonomy): Eukaryota > Metazoa > Chordata > Actinopteri > Cichliformes > Cichlidae > Diplotaxodon > Diplotaxodon limnothrissa. The sequence continues at coordinate 51,023,369 of NC_140598.1, read as the reverse complement.
TTTTATTACTCGGCAATAAACGCAGTCAAATTGTGCCGAGTTGTTGCTTGTTTTTGTGTCCGCCTCCCCCTGTTAACCACCTCCACCCCCATTCTCCCCGGGTGGGGGATCATGATTAATTACTCTGGTGCCAGTTGTGCTCCTTTTTTTTTTTTTAATCTAATTTTACTGGAAAGCCTCAGCTATTTGGCGTATGCCCGCTCACCCCACTGCCTCGAGTCTGCCGGGGACTCGAGGCGTGAAACGGGCTGCACGATAAAGCGTGGCAAGTGTAAATCATTTTCAGCCCGCACAAGCAAACACTTCTAAATCTCCTGCAAAGTGCAGCTTTCCTAAACTTTTTTCCACTCTCCTTCTTTTTCTGTTTTGCACTTGCAGCAAATATCCGACACTAGATTGCATCACAAGACAAATAAATTTCCTAAAGGAGCCAGAATGGAAATTCTTCTTGTTTTTTTTTCTGTTTTTGAGTTCAGTGTATTTCACAAAACCAGATTGCAATGGATTTTATATCAGGAGAAAGAGAGGGGGGGGCAAGAAACCTGCACATAACACAAATACCCCCCAAAATTGGACACGTGGAGTGTTGCTGGAGCCCTCCCCAAGGGGGCCCCTGTTCTGTCCATTTGCCGTTAGCCAACTTCTGATGAGAGCCCAGTGAGTGAACGTCTGGAGGGTGCACTGCAGCTCTCTCGGCCTGCTTTTCCACAGTAGCAGTAAATTTAAACATACTTCTTCCCCCCTCCTCTGGAGCAGCTTCTCCTCTTACTCGATTTAGGCCTCCTTCGGTCACCCAGTGGAGTCTCCCCCCCAGCCACCTTCCAGTTGAGGGTTTAAATCCTGTCTGGCTTGACAAAATCAATTTCTTTCTTGCGGAAAAAAAATGACATGTGAAGAATTCGAAGTGCTGAAAACATGCATTAGGTGTCGCAACCAGTCGCTGAGGAAGTGGTAGATTTACAGCTAGAATGGCAGCAAAGGGGGCAGGATACTGCCAGAGACAGTCTGCTGCTTATGTGGCTGGCAGGAAATAAAGGCTGTCTGTGGCCGTGAGTGGGTTCTGTGCCAGAAAAAAAAAGTTATGAGAAAAATAACTGGCCGTTTGTTAATAGCTGTGTTAATAACTGTGTGTTTCAACAGGTCAACAAACAGAGGAAGGCCATTGTTCAGCTGATCCTGGAGAAGAGAGAGCTGCTGGTGGGGCATCGAGTGAAGAGAGATGGTACTAGTGCTGTGATATACTGCTAATTTGGTATCGATCCCATACCAAGTAAATTCATGGCCAGTGTTTCAGCAATACTTTTAACCTCTAAAGGCAGCTTATGTAGCAGATTTATGAGATGAATCATCAATTTGATAATTCCTAACACATTTAAATGGTTAGTGATGAGTAGTTACTAAGAGAAAACACACCTTTCATCTTTTCATGTATTTTGAAAGTGATTTTTTAAGGACCTGGAGTCTAAATGTGTCCATCTCTAAAGCACATTAACTTCTGTTGTTTAAATGTGCTGAAGTCTGTAATTAAAACAGACGTTAGGCCATTTTTCACAGTAGATGTTTGATATTTTTCCTTTTCCAATAAAATTATTTAACACAATTCAGTTGGCTACACACTGAACTTAGTAGGACATTAATGCGATCCTATCGCGCCAATACCAGCATTTGTATCGATACTATCGATATTAGGCCCAATCCGCCCAAATCTAGATGGTACTGCGTCTCGAAAGCCTGCCAAAGCCTGACATTTTTCTTGCACTGCAGCACCACCGGCATGTATAAGACGTCCTGTCCTTTCAGCTCTCCAAATTGCCACAGACACAGTCTCCTTACCAACTGTTGTTTTTTTAGGAAGAACATTTAACGCAGAGCGCTGGCCAGTCTTGGCCCCACATGCCACTTTGGTCAGGTCTCGCGGGCCGCAGGCACTACCCGCTGCTAAAAGTTGACACAGGAAAAAGTAGGCAGCTGGAAGACTGTTTCAGAAATTACAGGTCTGACCAGAGCGGCCTCGAGTCCCAGAAAAAAAGCAGCTGGCGCGGGCGCTGGGGGCCTTGTTGCACGCTTTCGGGCAATGAAATTGATTTTTTTCCCCACCGCCAGAACACACGACTGACACAGCTATGATTTGTTGTGAAAGCGGTGATATTTGATGACCTATCATTGCTGTATTTATAGCCTCTGCTTGCGTCACCATCACGGGACTGCTTGATTGTCCACGTTTTGCCCGAGAGTGAACCCACACGAGGGCTTTTTAAAGGGGATTAGAGTCTAGATTTCACCAGTGTATCTGTATTGATATCCTCTAAGTGCTAGCTTATTGGTTTTAGTAACTAATATCTCATTAAACTGTCAGAAACTCATGGCTGTCAATGGAAAAAAAGAAGAAAAACGAGGGAATAAGAAGAGCAAACAGCTTTTTCCAGTCTTGCCTTTCAGCAGGACACTGCTGTTATGTTCTCCTCTGAAAAGACCGACAGCTTAAGTCGAGAAAATCTGGCCAGCCTGAGGGCTTTACGCTCGGCCATAGCAAATCCAAAGTCCACAGGGTCACCCACATGTGAGTTATTTTCACAGGGGCTCAATATTCCCGAATGATGACGGTGGGGGGCGTTTGGCCCGTCTCATCCTGAAACATAAAGTGTGTAATTCACAGTTCATACACAGAGTTGTATCAGTGTTTGAAATCGGCTGGATTGTAAGGCAAAAAAACCCTAAAAAAACTTTTAGTGGGGAATAAGAGCAGGCGGTCATCAGTGCTGTGCTTTATTTATTGCAGCTATCTGAGCTTGTTCTTGGATGAAGCTGGCAGTTGCTTCACTCTGTCTTGCTGCAGCCAAAGACCCTCTTTGACTCTCCTGTTCCTGCACTTCATTTTTCTTGCTTAGCCTTTTAGTTCTTCAGCTTTGCCTTTTAATGCCTGTCCTTTTCTGCTTTATCAGTCACTTTCCCCCTGTCCATCTTAGGGGTTTTATTGGTTTTCTAATTTTTTTTCACCCTTCCTTCCAATCAGATCTCTCCAGCCTCCTTCCTTCCATCCAATCTCTGTATTCAGTATTTTCTACATGACTGCGACCAACTGGCTCCAAGATTAGCTGCTAAACGTGTGTGTGCGTGTGGTGGTGAGGAGGCACGCGCTTCTGACCGAAAATAATAGTTTGAGGAAATATTATTGAAGCACGTGAAAGGAAATCCTTTACCCATCTGCTAACCCTGTTAGAGCCAGCCAGGTCTGGATCTGAATGGCACCAAATTAACGCTTCATGTTATTAGACAGATAGAGATGGGGATGATTGCTTTGTCCAAATAAATTTTTCAAGAAAAAACCCCACAGACGTCATTTTTATGTGCATTCAGTCTCCTTTCCTGCCTCCCTTTTACAGAGAGGACGTCGAAAGCAGGGAGGAGTGGAAATGGAAGGAAAGCGGCGTCTCATTTTGAGAGTAAGTGGCTTGGCAGATCTCTCGTAGCTGTCTCGTGTAGCATCTGCTGAAGTGTTTTCAATCATATACCCCTATACGATTGCACTCATAAAATCTTAATTCACTTTCCCTTTTCCTTTTCTTTCAAAATCGCTTTTGCTTTCCGTCAGTAACCAAAGTCTCCTCTCAGCAAGGTAAGAGTCGTAAAAGTGAAGGACAGAGGTTGATCTTTGAATCTTTTGTCTCTGAGAGGAATGACCTGGGATGTGTGTGCGTGTGTCTAACAGTGGGAGAAGGTGGGGTGATCAAGGGCTGGGAAGAGAGGACGCTGAATATGAGTAAAGCGGTGAGGTACAACAAGGAGCAGGGCACCTTCACCGTGGAGAAAGCAGGCGTCTACTTCCTGTTTTGCCAGGTGAGTTTCTGCTGGGAGCGATAGTTTATTTTGAGCTGCAAACTCTGCATACAAGGTGTGGCTATTAAACAAGGAGTCTGGGCTTATCTAAGCTAACCCAGCATTAGTCTGGGACTGTCTGGCAGCCGCACCTCTACCTTAAAGCTGAACCAGTCACAACTTTTCCATTAATAATGCCTCAAATGAATGTGGGCAGTATTAAAGGCAGCTCAGTGGTGTGCTTTGAACCCAGACAGAGCGCCTCTGAGTGGAGTTAGCATGTTTTCTCTTTACACAAAAGAAAAAAACACCAGGTTAGTCCTGCCTGTTTGTGTGTGATAAACTGTACAAAATCAAAATGGTTCCCAGTTGGCAGCTAGCTGATGTACACAGTGATATGCAAGCAAAGATGAAGTAAAGATCCAGATATTTCCCTCAGGTTCTGGTGAACTGTAAATAAAAGATGCCCACATCTTTTTTTTTTTTTTTTTTAAAAGTTCAATTTTCCATCAGTGTTAATTTCATTGTCAAGTAATTTCTCTCAACGACCTTTTTCATTGAGAGAAATAATTTTACTGATGCTTACGTCTGCGAATAGGAACGAGATGAAAATATTCTGGAGAGATGAGATCCAAAGACAAATAATTAAGTTGTAGAAAGGCAGAACGTGTTTGGCAGCGATCCAGTGGTTAGATGCTAACAATCGATCAGCCCTCGGGCAACGGTACAGCTTTTTTTTGGAAACAGAACTCAGAAATCTCCCTGTTTCTCATTAAAATGTGACAAAATGTTAGTGCTTTTGACAAAGACAAGAGCAGACATATGGACACATTTCACATTTGATGTCAATAAAAGTAGGACACCAAACTACGCCACACTTTTACGCTTCATATTTTAATCAACTGAATCACCTTTAGATTTAATATTTACTATAATTTTATGAGATTTATTCGATTAAAACTGACTATGACTTTAGACTTATGACTAAAATTAAATCAAAATTTGCACTGGTTGCTGAAGAACATAATTGGACTGGAGCCGATCCGCTTGCGCTAGCTAGCTTAGTTAGCATACCTTGCTAACTAAGCTAGCTATCTAGCTGTTCACTTTTAATATAAACCCTTCAAAGAAAATTTGGTTGCACAGTATTAATGTCCTCTGCTTAAGGTTTTAAAATTCATAATGCTACTGTAAAACAATATTTTTGCAGTAATGTTACAAAACAAAAATCACTGGCTAATGAATTATACCTCACAAGTTGTTAGTCAGCAAGCACACCTTGGCTAATCCTCCTTTCTGGAACTTGGTATGACAAATGTTTACTTAAGTTTTTAATTCAAATGAGTGACTAAGTCCATAAACTCAACAGGAAAGTGTTTAAAGAGGTCAAGAAAGAGACATTTTGCCTTAAATGTATATAGGATTAGAATTATTTTTGTACCTGTATCGCCCCCTGGTGACTATTAAAAAGAACACAAGCTAAGTTACTTCTACATTGGCTTCACTCTTTAAACCCTGAGGCTTTGTACTGTTTACAGTTACACATTAGCCAGTATGTAATGCAGCAAACAAAGTCGACATTGTGTAATGTATTTTTAGGGAATTCAGTTTTCGCTGACAGTGAATTATTTCCTGGAACGGGCAGCTCTGTTTAATTCCTTTTATGACAAAATGATTAAGAAACCCATATTCGCAGTAAGAGGAGTACACTCTTACAGGAAACAAATCAAAAAAATCAAAGTCTTTGTCATCTGCTGGTGACTGATGACATAAATTCATCTTTTTTTAACTTTTTTTTTTTTACAAAGTCATATAATGAAGTACTTCATTATATGACTTCCCTTTAACCTGACTTCTTCTGAAACCACATACTGTGTCATACTTCGTGTTTGCGATGGGCACATCCATCTTTTATATACAGTCTATGTAAAAGACCAAAACAGAGTCAAAATGAAAATGTTTTGTCCCAAAGGTATAAATGCAGCTTTAAAGTTGATTAGGTATCTTTATATTATTTCACAAAATTCTATATTTTTATCCTGCCAACTTAATTTCAAAAAACAATTTCAGACTATGGTTGGGTAATAATTTAAAGTGAAATTAAAGTAAACTGAAACGGGTTCATGGGATGGTTAAGACAAAGTTCAAACACTGACGATTCTGAGAAAGATGAATCCAGCTGAAAACATCTTAAATAAAACAGAGATCCAGGTTAAAGCATCACACCTATAAAAATACATTTCTTACTTTTAGTCTGGTGAATTAGGCTCCTGCCCCCCTGTGACTCTGAATTGGATAGGTGGAAGAAAATGCATGGATGGTTGGATAGTAGGGTGAATTAAAAAAGTCTGCATGCAAAGCTAGAAGCAAGCTTTATTTAGCTCGAGCAGTCATAGTGTAGATGTATGAATCATGTTTTTGGAGAGCTGGGTATCAGGTTTTGGGTAATCTCAAGTATCCAGGCCTTCCTCCTTGTCAGGCTGACAGAAGTCTGGAGAAAATCTAAGCAAAAGGAAAAAAAAAAAAGAGAAAGAAAAAGTCATGAAATCCCGAGACAGTGTGCTTGGGTTTCACATGAATACTCCAGAAACAAGTTCTCCCTCTGCTGACCTGTTCATGAGAGATCATCTTCTCTGTCCATTCAGGTGTTGTTCAACGAGCAGCAGTCTCAGTACGTGAAGCTGGACGTGGTGACCCTTGGCTTGAGGGCTCAGAAGCTGCAATGCATGGAAGGCTACGGGACAACCCCCTCTGCCGGGCCGCACCCTTTCCACTTCCTGAAGCCCTGCCAGGTGTCCGGCCTCCTGCGACTGGACAAAGGCACGGAGCTGCAGGCCATTACGGGCCCGTCCTTCAGACTCCACAGCGTAGGCAATCCCTCCGCCTCGCCTCACGTCTTTAGCATCTTTAAAGTTAACTGAAGCGCACTGTGGAAACTTTTTGTTTGTTTTTGTTTGTTTGTTTTAACGAGTAAACAGACTCATCAGAGAACTAACTTGTTTTTGTGCGGACAAGATTGTTTTATAAATGGTGAAGCTGTCATAAGCGGTCGAGGCATCGCTTAATGCTACGGCTTCCTCCCAAAGACGTTAATTTGAAAGACAAACCCTGACATTTGGGGAAGCTGTTGTGGATTTTTTTTCCCTCTGGACTGCAGAGCTGTTTTGGAACGCAGATTTTTGGAATAAAACCAAGGCCCGCAGTGAATGTCTGCCGAGGGAACAGATGTGATGGGAGCTGTTCTGTAGATAAAGGGCTTCATATAAAAAAGAAGAAGCAGAAGAAAACTCCTTGGATGTTCATCTTAGCCTGTGTATTACGCTATAAATTGTGCTTAAACTCTTTATAAGACTATGAGTAAAGCTGTGCATGCACCTTCCACTTCCACAGCTGAGAGCACATCTGCAAGCGGCCTACACGAGTTGTCATATATTTTATACAATGTAGCGTCAGTGTGTATGAAATCTTACAAATCAATTTTGTTTCTGTTTATACTGATTTTATAATATCAATGCAAGCATTTTCTTTAAATACTTTGGATATATTTTACACACATTTTACATTTTATCAAGGAGATGGTTTGGGCGGTGTTTTAAATGCCATGGATGTGAATTTGTTATCTTTTTGTAAGGTTAAAATGATTGTTTGTATACTTTGTTGTGCAAGTTATACCGAGCGAAGCATAGAGCTTTAAATATAGCTTGTCCTTACTCCCTCTTCTTCACCTGATTGATGACCATTTTTCAAGAAATAACCTGATAAAACTGTTAATTATTCAGCCAAAATACAGATAAAGCTGTATTATAAATGAAGTTAATACATTTTCCTTTTTTTTTCATCACGTTGGCAAAGTATAGATGCTTATGTAAGTTATTTCACTGCCATGAAACTGGTACACGCTTTCATTCACCCCTGAGCGAATTCATATAAAAACAGCCGTTTCCTGTCAGCCTCAGCTGGATGTTTTTGTTTTGCAGTCATCGTTGTGGCTGATGATGGGTCTTTAATGGTCGACTGCGCATGTAGGCACAATCGGTTCACGTACAGCAAACTCAGTGTTATCTTATTTGGCAGAAATCTATGCATTTTCTGTTCTTTGTGACCATTTGAAAAGCTTTCATTAATCCAATTCAGGGTCACAGCAGTGCTGGAGCCAATCCCAGTTGCCATAGGGCGAGGGGTGAGATAAGTGGCCCCGAAAAAACTAACAAAGAAACTGTATATGCATGACTAAAACCCAAATTTTCAACAGATAATCTTATTACACTTAGTGATTTCCTTTAAATCTGACTGAAACCTCTTAGAAGGAGATCCAAATACTTTCATGCCTGAGAAATCCTCTGTCATGGATATTCACACCTCTCAAATGAACCTGCTCATGTTAGTAAAACATTTTCTACTTTTATTGAAGATGCTACCCTGCACCTGAACACATGGAGCTTCACAAAGTCATCTCCAAGTTACAAAATAGATTAAACCCTTCTGCTAATCAGCCCTCTCAATGCGGTAAACAGTGTGCAACATTAGCACTACTGATTGCAGACCAGTGACGTCCAACCAGAGATTCTTGTACACCAGGATATAACTCTGCAGTTTCAGAGAGGTAACAGAAAGCCATTTTCTTACCAAGTGTGGCATTGTAGGAGCGCTGTGAGAGAACGTGCACACCTTCGACACCTCTCTCTACACAGAAAAGCCCCATGCACAGTCTGATATCCTCGTGTCAGTGTTGTTCCTACATCATCATAATAACGCTGGCCCAGGATCAGCATTGCACCCGACCAGTGACGTTGTCTGAGTTAGTTAGCATTCAGTTAGCATTAGCCAAAAAGTTAGCTAAGTTAGCAAACCAAGATAAATAAACTAAATTTGGCTAACAGCAAAACTAACCCGATAATATGTTTGTTATATTTTATAAATGAACAAAGAAAACACTTGAAATGCTGACCATTTGTTTTAGAAGAGAGGTTTATTTTAACAAAGGTATGGTTTTACTTTTTTCTCCATATTTTAAAGTTATGCGATCACAACAACGTGCTTCGTCAGTTGCAATTTTGATACTGGACTGACATCATTATGATAATGCAGTGAGAACACCAACACAGGGATATCAGACACGTCAGCCTCCTGGCAGATTCAAACCCAGACGCTTCTTGTTGTAAGGTAACAGTGCTAACCTTTGCACCACCATGCAAGCCCTAACTAATCTACTACATAAGTTAAATGCTAATAGGTTCAAAAAGTTAGCTGGTACTGAAATGAAGAGCCAATGAAAGTTTATATCAAAAGGAAAGAAGCATCGGGACAAAGTTAAAACATGAAAGAGCAGCGATGAGGCTGCTGCTAAGGGCTAAGCTAAAGGACCCACGACAGCAAAAGCAACCACATATGTTACTTCACATTTATCATTTTTGTATTTTAACCAGTTAGTAAATGGTTAAAACAGATACCTAAAAGTAAGAAATAGTGAACTGAAAGTTATGGATTAACAGTAGAGGGTAAATACCAATGGGCTATATTGTGAGTGTTAAACAGCTAAAATTAAGTATAAATTAAGAAAAGGAAATGAATGTCATCTATCCATTTATGCAATATGGATAAATGACTTCATCACCCACAGTATGCGTTAATATTGTAGTATCAGGGTCAGAATTTAACAAACTGGCCCTAAAAACGGACCCTTTATTGTATAAAATTATTTATAACAAAGGCAACCAGTGAAAGGGTTACCAGAGCTCATCTGGGCACTGTGGGTATGCATGGGTCTGACAAAAACGACTGAGAGTCATTGCTGTAGTCTGTCCTTTTACCCTTTTGTGGCTTCATTTTTATTACAGTGAATTTATAAAAGCCAGATATTAAATCAGTTGTGTGACACCAAAAGCAGAACTCTGCAGAAACATGGAAAAGATCCAACATCAATTTTCAAGGGAGTCGTTCCAGGTTAACCTCGGAAAAAAAGAAAAAAAAAGAGAGTTCTGGTTATTTGGTGTCTGACTGCAAAAGAGAGGTGAATGGTGTCAAACTGAAAGTTACATTTAAGAGTTCAGTTTAATATCTAAAAGCTTTTAGTATTGGGTTTGTTTTACTTTTATATCCTTCTGGAAATATAACTCCTTCCATTCTCTCATACGCTGCTGGTTTCCGTAATATTCCTTGCTACAATGCAAACAGTGTGTATTTCTAGCCGTGGGTTTCTGCACTCCCACTCTTGTTTATAAGTAGTTTTTGTGGATGGACCACATTGGTTTCTCCTCAGCACTTTACTGCAGCGATCGCAGCGTTTTTAATTGGAACCAAACATTTATGTTTTCAAATGGAAAAAAAACGTCCGATTCTGCAGTGCAGACGATATATCCTGTTTGATTTCCTCATCATTTTCCTCTTTCCTCTTTATGTCTCAGTCATCCCCCCCTCCACATCCCTGTGCACCTCATACTTCCCTGTCAGCACCAATCAGACTACACACACACACCAACAACCCTCTAAATTTTCACTTCCTGAATCTGAACCTGAACCACATAGCTTAAAGTCTTTTGAGGAAAAACATGCCTCATCCCACCCCCGCCACCACAAACACACACACAACACACACATGAACACTTCCCTGCCCCAATTCCTTTTTCTCTAAATGTCAAAGTTTATCGCCATTTCGGAAAATTCTGTAATGTTGTGAAGACGTTCTCTGTAAAATGATGATGTATGCATTGCCTAAACATTGTTACGTTTCCACTTTGTTCACACTTTGAAATAAACCTTCCTTACTGTTTTTGAAAAGCTCAATTTCTTTTAAGAAAGAGACTCAAAAATAGGTTAATGGGAAGCATAAAACAGCTAACAAAGCATAAGCCAATTTAGAACCATTATCCTGCTCAGCCTTGAATATTGGAGAGGAGAATGACTCCATACATGATGGAAAATGGATATGTGAACACCTTGATCCAAAAGAGAGGCATTCCATGCTTCACGGGATGCCTGGAACACAGAGGAGTCCTAGGCCAGATGACACATGAAGCCAGGTCAAAGAAAAGCAATCTGACAGTAGTCTGGCTGGACTTTGTAGACATTCCTCACAATCTTGTCAGAATAGCCATAAAGTATTACCACGTCCCAGACCGCATCAAGGGAATGATCTGTAGCTACCTGCGAGGGATCAAGCTCTGCTTCAAGACCACAAACTGCATCACCCAGTGGCAGCACCACGAGAAAACGATTGTCACTGGTTGTGCAGTCTCCCCCAGCCTATCATCCTGTTATGAACCTCATGAAAAATGTAACCAGAGACTCGGCGAAGAACTGAAGCATCTGATAACAGTGATAAAGGACTTCGTGGATGACCTTATAATCACAACATCTTCCCATGTGCAGGCAAAATTGGTCCTAACCAAGCTTGATGAGGTGGCAACACAGACTACGATGACTAAGGGACAGCAGCAGCATCCACAATACTGAAGAGAAAGCATAGGGGTGGTTGAAGACTACTGATAAATCTGGGCTCCTGGGGAAGTTTCAGACATGGCTGTATCAACAACGCTTGCTTCCAAGGTTGATGTGGTTTCTGATAGTGTATAAAGTCCAGCTTACAGCAGTGGAAGGAGTGGAACGAAAGATCATTGAGCACCTAAGAAGCTGGCTCCAAGTTTTACTCCAGTCGGGCTCTACATCTGGGCAACTACAACTACTCTGTCATCTCTCATTGCAGAGTTCAAAGTGGCAAATGCAGGTTTGCCTTCATCTTCAGAGATTCAAGAGACAACAAGGTCAGAGAAGTAGGTTAAAAACCACATCAGGCCAAGAGTGGAAGGACTCTAAATCACTGGTCCAAGAGAAAGGAATCTTTAAAATCCAACTTTATTCGAGCACCCTGTGCAGTCTGGGCATCACATGCTTCCAAAAATCTGGAAAAGTTTCACTTAACAAAGAGGAAAACCATGATCCAGGCAGAAATGAGAAATATGGAGGAGTACCAGAGGAAGTTAAGAGCAGTCAAGCTTACCTCCCAGGGCTCAGGGGCAACGTGGGTCAATCAACCCCAAGAGGAAGGTGACTTGGTGTCATGGTCCAGGAGAGTGGCTGTGTTTTTCCACGTTTCCACTGAGTCCCACCTCTGGGCGGAGCCCTCATCCACACGCCTGTCATGCTCATCTGTCTGTGATCCAGGATAATCAGCCATCAGTATTTAAGACCAGCGCATTCAACTTTTCTTCACCAGTTCGTCTCATGATCTACGTTAGTATTAGGCCTCCTTTGCATCTTGTGATTTCTCTTGTTCATGCTAACTTATCCTGTTCTCCTTGTGTTTCTAGTAGCTTCTCGGATTCACCATACTCCTCATTCGCACTTCTTTTCACTCACCTGGACGCTGGTCATCTCTGGAAATGCTAACCACTCCCTCTCATCTGTCTGGACACTCACCTGCCCAGTATTGCTTTTTCCTAGTCACCCTCCACTTGCTAGCAAAAGACCCTTGTTCAAGTTCCATGCCACACACGATTCCTGACCCTCGTTCGAGTTCCACGTGCCACCCACAATTCCTGTGTGTACTGTTTTCACTTGAGTTTAGTAAATAAAGTCCAGGTTGATCCCATTGCCCTTTTCTGAGTCTGCATTTGGGCTCTTTGACACTTGGGTTGACTTATGGAGGTTGGAGCCATCCAAATCTGCACAGCAGGGGCACGAGAGATGACCTAATGTGCAAGTTCTACAGGAACCCTGGCACATATTGTAACGTCGGGTTGCGTTTAGTGGTTGAGAGGAGGCGGCAAAACACTTAGCAGGGTAGCCAAAAGAATACACACTCACGCTGGCGTTGGGAATTCCACAGTGTGTTCTTTAATATACCTTCTCTTCATCAACCATATAAGCCCGGTTGAACGGCTGCAGCTTAACAAACATAGCGCACAGTGTTCGTACAACCCATAACGTTGCAAACAAAGGTGTCTGGAGAGGTAAAACATAAAATCCGTCCCTCCTCATGCACTAGCGTGTAAGCACATGTTCACACCATCACAGAGAGAGAGAGCAGAGCAGTGGCACAAACTGATGACACCATCAACCCTCGACTTGGGTGTCTTAAAGGGACACCACACCATAGTGGCTGTTACAATATCTTATTAGTGTACATGTCTGCTCTTAACCAAGGCAGATACAAGTGGTGCCATGACAAGGTACTGGCTGCACTCGCAAACGTCCTAGAGCAAGAGCCCATCCATACTTCTGTCCATCCAGCCATCTTCTTTTGTTTATCTGAAGTTGAGTCACAGTGGCAACAAGCTAGGCACAGAATTCCAGTCATCCTTTTCCTCAGCAGTGTTTTTGTAGTTCCTCCTGGGGGGGTCCAAAGACACCCAAAATTATATATATTGTGGATCTACCCCAGATGCCTGAAAAAAAATATAGGATGGTTGCGTATCCATGACTTTGCCTCTTTGGTCACTTACTCAAAGCTCATAACTGTAAATTGACCAGTAAAGTTTGACCTTCTGGCTTGGCTCTGAAACAATTTTTCAAAAATTCTTATGTTACTCCTTGTCTGCTTGATGGGACCAGCAGTTTTTACAGTTTGTTGCACCTCACCAATAAATAGTAAAATATGTCAGTCTTTTTGGTTATGGACACCTTGTCATATAAAGTAAGTGAGCTTGTTGCTGGCGTTACCTGTGAGTAGTTCAGCTCAGGATTAATTTTTATTAGAAGTTTGTATTTCACCAGTATGTCTCATTTTATTGTTTATTATTATTGTGTAGATGTGATATTGTATTGTGGCATACTTTCACTTTTGTTGCATATGTCATATTTATATTAATGGAAACAAATAACCAATTGTTAATAGCAGGAAAGCAGATATTAAATTATTTGGGCAATTAATAAATATATTAATACATTTTGGGCTTTCAAGATACTGATTACAAAGTAATGTACAGAAGAAAACTAAATACGTTAGACATCAGTACATCGACATCAAATGTAAAAAGATGGGTTCTGACTCGATTGACCACACTGATGAGCGTTAAAAACAAAAACATCTACAAGCCCAAGATATAAATGTAAAAATACACGAACAGTACAGAAGAGTATTCACCTGAGATGTAGAGCTATCTGCAGAGGGCTTCCCAGTGTGTACCTCATGGGAGCTGAAATCATCTCCAGACTCTCCTATTAGGGAGTACAAAGCTCCTATAACAGTGAACGCTCGTCTGTGAGCGGCAGCAGTCTGTTCTGAATAGCAGAGCAGGGTGACTCTTCACCTTTTAGTCATTGTGAATCACCAGTCATCTGCTCCTCAAGGTTGCTGTGCATGTGTGCGTGTGGGAGGCAGACGGGCCTGCGAAGGGGAGACACTGAATCAGCGCGGCGTCCTCAGAGCTTCCAGACTCTTGCAGCATCCACCATCAGAGCAGAGCGACTAAGACAATTGGGTGTTAGGTGGTGTTCACACAAATTAAGTGATCGTGACTGTGGTATTTAAAAACTGAGAAGAAATAACATTTAAGAGCTTTAAAATGCAACTTGCTCACTTCACTGCCTTCCACATGAAACTTAATATAGCTAATGTTTGCACATTTAGATACTGACTCCTCTTTTATTTTTTCTACTCGATGAAAAAATAAGACTCAGTGATTTGTTTTCACTGATTCCATTCAAAATACTGCATCAACAAAAATATTGTGATGCTATTTCATATTTTAGTATCTTTCTTTCTCTAAAATGTAGTTTTGCTTGCTGTGTGAAAAGACTGAAGGTTTACAGCTCCGTGAGGCTGAATACGGTAGATAAATGGCTTACTGCACTATCAAGCTAGGTCCCTGTTGGAGTGGCATGGAGTTTGTAGTCTAGCAGAAAAAAGCCAACTTCATCATCTTAGACTGCAGACAGCAAAAGTCTTTTTTCTGCTTTTTAAAGTAAAGTGTGCGTGTTAGTCCCCATAGGGAAATAGTTCCTCTGCATTTAACCCATTCACCCAGTGGGCAGCCACCAGTGCAGTGCCCGGGGAGCAGTGTGTAGGGACGGTACCTTGCTCAGGGGTACCTCAGGGTAGCCGTTCAGTGGAGTCGAACCCCCGACCTTCTGATCATGGGGCCACCACTCTACCTACTGAGCTATCCCTGCCCTGAAATAATTTCTGTGAGATGGAAGCCACTCCAGTCAAAAGTAGCATTGCAGAAACTGGTACTGGTCCACATAATAGTACTCAAAGCTCACTGATGCCACAGGGCAGAACAAAGAGTACAATTATGAGACAACAATAGTCTGAGTTCGCCCATGAGAGCAGAGGACCACTGGAGAGGCTGAATTGTATTAAGAGGATCAAAATTCACTGATCTGAAACACAAGATGGGACAGGACAATTGCAACACCTTCACATTCTGTTGTAGATTTGTTGATGTGCTGTTGCACAACCAGTTTCTGCCAAGTTTTAGCTGTCAGTCAGATAGGCTTACATGTCCTCCGGAGACCAAAGTATATTATACTTTGGTCTCCGGAGGAGTTCATGATTGACTTGGTGATTGCAAGGTGCCCAGGGACTGTGTCTGCAGAGAAAGGCCAGACTGTCACCTCTCTACCACCGTGCTGACAGTTGCTTTGTGCTGCTATGTTGTGTTTGATTTTCTCCAAGCACTGTGCATTAAGCCAAACATCTGCACTTTGTTCTTGTCTGCTCATTGTTCACAATGTCCCAGAAGTTCAGATGTAACTTCATTACGAAAAGAGTATTAGGGCCACATTTAGCCCCCCCCCCCCCCCCCAAAAAAGATTGTTTTCAGAATAAAATGAAAATTTCAAGAAAGAGACATTGAGGTCATAGTTTGAAAACAGGTTGAAAACATGGTGCAGAAAGCTGCATCTGGTCAGAACGACCTCCCCCCCCCAACTTGAAAGAGTTGGCCGGATTTGTAAAAACTGAAATATCCGGCAGTGTACAGATGCAAGGATGCTGATGGTTACACCCTTGTGCAATAAAGAGGATGATGAATCACAAGACACGATACGACAGACGATCATTTGTTTCACAAATTTATCTAAACAAAGCATTTTGTAGAGCGGGCCCCAACCCCTAAGCCACACACTGGTACTGGTCCGTGAGTCGTTTGGCGCCGGGCCGCGAGAGTTGAGGCTCGGGTGTGAAATTCATGTTTTTTATCGTGTTTTAGCATTATTTTTTAATCATTTTTATCTTTAACTCGGTTTCCCTGAGTCTTTTCCCGTATCTTTTTTTTTTTTTAGTACCGGTACAGGTTTTATTTTGTTGTATTTATCCGCAACACCTTAAAGGCCGGTTCGTGAAAATATTGTCGGACATAAACCGGTCTGTGGTGCGAAAAAGGTTGGGGACCGCTGTTGTAGAGGGTATAGGAGCCGTGGTAGTTGTTTGGCTTGAAACGACAACTGTAATCTCCACATTTTGGCTTTTTTCTCATTTGTTTTAGTTAACATGGAGCTAATACTCTGTCGTACTTCACAAACATAAGCTTCTTTTTTGAAGAGGCTCCTGAAAGTCCTTCAAACAAGCCATAACTGTTCAGTCTTTTCCTAATTGTGTTGTCTTGAATCTTAACATTTCGCATGCTAACTGAGGCCTGTAGAGTCTGAGATGGAGCTCCTGGGTTGTTTTTACAGTTTCTTTGAGCACTGCACTGTCTGAGATTAAGGTGAACTTACTGGGATGGTCACTCCTGTAAGACCGTGGCATTTATTTATTGATTTTTTTTTGACACAGCTGAATGTTTCAGACCAGTAAACTGTGAAAACTTCAGCTTTTACATCACAACTATTCAACTGCATTTAATTATCAACACCTGGCTGCTATGTACTGGCTTAGTTCCTTCGTTTTTCACAGAACTCTAAATGCACGTGTTGTGTTTAATCATCCTTTCAATTCAATTCAGTTTTATTCATATCGAGCCAAATCACAACAACAGTTGCCTCAAAGCGCTTTTTACTCAATGAAGTCCACAGAGAGAATTTTTTTAATCATTTCATTCAGTTTTATTACAAACAAAACAAAAAAGGAAAGAAAGAAAGAAAGAAAAAACGAGGAGATGCGTCATCATTGAAATGTTTTCACTGCCATTCATCATTTAATCGGCACCAACTACATACACAGTGACACAAAATACCCAGAAATCAACACAACGTTTTGGAAAGAGGACAAAGTAAAACCAGAAAAAATGAACTAAGTGATTGATTTGATGTAACATTTTAGTTCAGGGGTTGTAAAACATTTGTAAAATGGACTCTGACTACTTCCTGGGAAGAGTTAAATGTATGGGATAAATGAACTCCTGTCTACCATGATTTTTTTGTTTTGTTTGTTTTTTAGGCTTTTTAACGTAAAAGAGAGGATGTTGTAGGATTAACAGGTTGACATCAGGTTCTTAATTCATTTTAATGACTTTACATTTCTTTATTAAGGCTTTTTATTAAATGATGCGGTATATTAAGTGGAATTTTTCAGCATGACTGTATTTTTCCTAGAGTTAGATAGTATGCATTTTCATTTTGCTCATAGAAGCATTTAGGGTTACACATGTCCCGTTTTCTATACACGTACGTCATTTGCAAGCCCCAAATCTAAAATGGAAGCGAGGGGGGAGGAAAAAAAAAGTTTTCATGTAATATATCTACTTCTGAAGTTAGCTCAACTTCTTCGTTTACAGTCTTTCGTAATCATCGGACGAACATGGCGAAGAGGTGCACCGTGTGTCGCACATACTGTGTTGTTTTTCATAGTTTCTTGTTACAAAAAATGTCTTTTGGTAGAAGCTCTTTCTCAAATAGCAACGGCGAGAACAACAGCAACATCGACAACGACAATACTCATAATCGCGAGAGTGAAAACACAAGAGAACACGAATGAGCTGTTTAAATATGTAAATTACTGTATATCACAGGATTTTGTAGAACGAAAAAAGAAACTTGGAAATGAAAAAAATACAGAAAAAAAGGGTTGATTGAAGGGGGCACGGGGAGGGAAGGAAAGGAGGGAGGAGTGCTGAGGGTGGTCGATAGGATTTAATAACACTGACTTGCTTATGAAAGGTTATAAACATTCATAGGAGGTTTCTGAAAAACCTTTTTCTGGAACAAACCCCCCAAATACCTCAAAGCTCTGTACATAAACTAGGAACGAGGGGAAGCGGGAAATACTTTGTGGTCAGACGAGTCCTGAATATATGCATCATACCTTTCTGCGTGTGTTTTATCAGAACATGTACCATCAAAACAAAGTGAAGGTTAAAAAAAACAAAACAAAAAATGAAAGAAGAAGAAGAAGCCGGAGCTGTGCTTGGAGCTGCTTGGACTGAGACATCGGAGATTCAGCCTTTCTCTGAGAGTTAGAAACAGTATTAAAACGACTGTAGGCACAGCTTGACGTATATATATATTTTTCTTCCTTTCTCACGAGACAGCATTATTGTGATTAGAGCATGCTTCAGGAGGGGGGTGGGGGGTGGGGGGCAGATGGAGTGCAATGGCAGAAATGAGTTTAGTTTCACATGCAGCTTCCTGTCGTGGGTTATAGGAGCAGAAGGGGAGGAGGAGGAGGAAGAAGAAGGTTACATGGTCTACTTGAGAAATCTAAAAAGGTTTCTAGGGTTGAGGTGGGTTTAGCGTTGTGTTTGCGTGCGTGTGTGTGTGTGTTTATGCTTGCATTTGTGTGAGGTTAGAAGCATCCCTAAAGGAGGAGGAGGAGGAGGCCGCTGCGAGGAGGTCGTTTATGAGGAGTATAATGGTTTGAGGCAGACAAGAAAAGGTCACAGGAAGTTTTTTGAGACAAGTTGGACTGCGTGTACTGTCGGTGTGTGTCCGTGGACAGTAAGTGCACATGTGCGTGAGTGCTAATGTCCTCTGCATGTGTGTGTCTGTGTGTGACTTGAGCTTTTTAGGGAGTACCAGCCAGCAGAGTAACATTTTCGAGGACTTCTGCGTGTATGCGTGCGTATGTGTCAAAGAAAGGAACTACAATCACTAGCGGGTCAACAAGTTCACCCTCAGTCAGTCAATTACTTTGTGATGTGGAGCTCAGCGACGCTGGTTTCACCGCCAGAACTTTCTAGGAGAGAAATCAAAGGTGTCTTTGCAGCAGACGGATTTCAGTGTGTGAGTGTGAGCGTGTATGCGTGTCTGTGTGGTTTAGTCGTCGATACAGATGACCTCTCCGCTGCGCTGCTCCCGCCGGTTGACTAGCAGCTCTGCTTCCCGCTCCTTCTTTACAGACATGGGAGGCCCGTTCAGCACTGCCGGATGGTGACGGTGGGGGGAGAAAGAGACACGAGTTCAGTTTAAGCAATTCGGCATGAAAAGTCTTTTCTGTGACGGATACATCTGACTTGAAGCCTTGTGCTCGTTCCTAACTCGATGCAGAAAAAGAAAAGCAGATTCTTGTGTTATTGAAAGTGTCGACAGGTTTTACCTTCAATAAATCACTGTGATTTGGGTTAAAAGTGCATTCTGGATGCGGGGCTGTTGGAGAAAGAGAGCGATATGTCTTTTCGACACAAAAACAGTAAGAGGGCACTGCTCTTCCAAATCATTAAGAGGGGAGTTGTGGTGGGTGCCTCCGAGCCAAGGGAGAAGCTTCCACATTATAAACGAAGCGTGCAACGGCGACACCAAAGTGCCAAAAACTGCAGTTCCTGGACTTTCTACGGACAAACTCAACACCATTATAAAGGATGTTTTGGGACTGGCACAGTGCAATGCAATCCACAGTTTTGCTCTCTATGGATGGTTCCCTCTTTATGCCAACTGTGAAGTTGGTTTAGGTTTTTATAACTCGTACAAGGCTTTTTAAGGTAAGCTAAAGACCCTGCAAGAATACAGGGAAAACCCCCAGGTAGGTGCTTTCTATCCGGTTGTTCAGTGATGACGCGACGAATCCTACTTCCAGGCCTAAAGTAGTCTGCATTTAATATGGCTTTTGTGTTGTTAACATGTTTAATGTTATGTATTTTCTTCTATTTAATCTCAAAAAGCTCCTAAAACAGTCAGTGATCACTGTTGACCTTCCTCGGCTTTTATTACCACTAATCATTTATTTAAGCTCAGTTTTTAAAACCTTAGGATGTAACTACAGCCCAGCCCATGCAGCAGTATATGAATGGCTAACCTCGTATTGTGGATGGATTATCTCAGTTGTTCTCCTGGCTGAAGTTTGGTCCTTTTACAGCATCCTGCCATGCGATTACATTTGTTCCTGACCACCGAGAACACTCACGTTAACTTTTATCGAGTGGAAAAAAAGTTGGCTTGTTTATATTATGCTAACATAGCTGTGTCGCTAGCGGTCACGTAGCACATCATTATATAGCAGCTAGCCCAACTTCAGTAACCCTACAAACGTCACTGCTGTTTAGTTTTCTGTCTTCATTTATGCTGGAAGTGATAACAGAGCTGTACGTTTTAATTTGTTTCCAAAACCCCACAGTCAGGACATGCTATATTGTATTTAGATAGAAGCTAGCGAGCTAACTCCCTGCTAACTTCTAACTCCGTTAAATGTTATAAATTCCGTTTTCATGGATGCCTGGATGTTAAACTCAAATGTTACACCTGGTAGAGCAGAACGCTGATCATTTTATTAAAGATGAAAGACTTCAGACAGTTTTTCAACTCTCAGTAATGCCATAGTGATCGTTTGATATATGGACCTGCAGCGGAGTTTAGGCCCAGACACGGCTAGTGACGTCAGACTGAACAATCGGATAGTTCTCTGGTTGAAAATATCTTGTTGATGTCAGAGTTCAGAGGAGAATGGCCAGACTGCTTTGAGCTGATAGGAAGGCAACCTAACTCAAATGACCACTTGATACAACGAAGGTACAGAGAAGGACAAATCTAATGCAACTCCTCTCTACTAAGAACAGGAAACTGAGTCTCAATTTCTGCTGCAACATTGAATCAGCCTTGAATCAGTGGTCCAGATCGGTCCCCTAGTACCAACTGAGCATCATTTAAACACCAAAATCTGGACCAAAATCTCTGACGGATGTTTCCAGCACCGTGTTGAAACTGTGCCACAAATAATTAAAGCAGCTCTGAAGGCTAAAGGGGATCCAGCCCATTAGGTAAGCTGTACCTAATGATGTGTGGTGAGTGTGTATAAGTCAATGTTTTGCAACATGGTGCAATTCAAAATCTTACAAACAGCAATTTTCATTCTATTGCGGGGCGATCATGGCTCAAGAGTTGGGAGTTCGCCTTGTAATTGGAAGGTTGCCGGTTCGAGCCCCGGCTTGGACAGTCTCGGTCGTTGTGTCCTTGGGCAAGACACTTCACCCGTTGCCTACTGGTGGTGGTCAGAGGGCCCGGTGGCGCCAGTGTCCGGCAGCCTCGCCTCTGTCAGTGCACCCCAGGGTGGCTGTGGCTACAATGTAGCTTGCCATCACCAGTGTGTGAATGCGTGTGTGAATGGGTGGATGACTGGATATGTAAAGCGCTTTGGGGTCCTTAGGGACTAGTAAAGCGCTATATAAATACAGGCCATTTTTTACCATTTCTATTTTTTGGCGAATAAGTCCCACCCAAGTGTGATTTTTAATACTTTTAATGAGAAAACTTGCATAATACAGTACATCAATATATCATTTTACATATCCAGTATCAAGTTTGTTTACAATATTGACCAAACCTCAGAATGCATAACTATTAACCTGGACAGAGTGAGGCCAGCAATGAGTAAACACACACTTTATCCACAAGCACGCACACGGTCACACAAGGACACAGATGCACACACGCACAAGCACACATAAAAATTAAGTTTTTTGCACAGCTGGCCAGCAAAAGGATCTGTGCTTCCCACATTTGCGCACCATCATGAATCTGCTCAGGGAGTACAACGGGGAGTTTAGCGCTCCTTTCGAAACAAGGCCAAGAATGGACCAAAAGAGGTCTGACTTGCGCCACAGGGAAAGAAGTGCCATAACACCCCTGTGCAGATCAAAGATGTCATACGAAGTGTATTGAAGTGAAGACGTTTGGTGGGGGTGGAGGGGTGTTGAAGCCGTGTGCGTCTGTCTGAAACCAGAGGGGGGGACCGCTTATGGGGAAACGTATGGCATTTCGCCAGTGGAGGCCAACAGAGGAGATCAAGAGAATGAGCCAGTAGAGAGTTAGTGTGTGGGACAAGCAAAATCTGATAAGAACCAAAACAAATCGAGGTAAAGACTGGGTGAAAGAGCAGGAGAAATGAGGAGTTGCATAAAAAAAAGAAAAGCTGCAGAAGACAGAAGACTGTTCAAATAATGAGAAAACACTCTCTCTTTAATGTTCTTACAGCAAATCACAGTACGCCTTAAAAATCTTCAATTCATAATCTTTAATGAAGGAGTCATCAAATCAGAACAACAACTCTGGTTATTGTGTTTTTTAGAAATCGGTACTTAATGAGTGCACCTCGTGGCAGAGTTGCGCCATGTTTGGACACCAGGGACTCACAGGAATGGACCAATGCTTGTTGTTTCTGATTTTATCTCAGTGAGAACAGCCTCACTGCTGGCTGTTTACTCTTCGCTTCCTGCTGGCGCTCTTTCACTTTAAAAGCACTGCCATGGCAAAAAAGCAGGGAAATCTTTACTATTAATTAGTCACATAAACCCAAAACACGTGGATGTCCCAAAGTCCTTTTTTTGTTGTTGCTGTTTTTGATTTTGAGCTTTGCTGGTAAATGCTGAATGCTGCGCCTGGTCGCACTGGTGGAATTTGTCCGATTTTATAAGTGTGAAAACAATCACCGTGAGATAATGCTGCCAAAAAAAGCCAAAGGAAAGTCATTAAATATAACCATTAAAGGTAATTAAATGCTCGACATCTGAATCTTTAATTTGAAAAAAGGTCTACCCAACAACAACATTTCAGGTTTCACCTGCTGAAAAATGGGACTCAGTTCTAAAGATTAAGGACTCTGAACCCTCACAAACCCACAGCACCTCTTCAGCAGGGCCCAAAAAAGGCATTCAAGGTAAAGAAGGAGTGGAGATAAAACAGGAGGAGAAATTCAATGAAGCACTTGTACTATACCAGATAAAGATTCCCTCAGCGATGTCTGCAACAGTGTACATGTCTTTCTGCTGCCAAAGTAACTCTATCTATCTACTCAAGCTCCTCCCCTTCCCAGCCCCCCCAGCGTTGTGTGCAAGCTCTCAGAAAAGCCATCTTCTCCTCAGCCTGAAACTCTGGACTGAGCTGGATGGTGCATCTGAAATCTAAAAGGCAGTAAAAATGATTCCTGGCCAACATGTCAGTCTGTGTCTCTCCCTTGTAGGTCCTGCCTACTCTTTGATAGAAGTGAATGCTGCCAGGTTGGCAAGAAAAGCAGCATTTTTTTCCCCTCGCTGAAAAGCTTTGCGTGAGTGCATCAATACAAAAACCTCTCACCAAGAACAACCCTGTGTCTCTAAACTGTCAACTTTTCAGGAAGTAAAAAAAGAAGAAAAACAAAACAAAACACAAAAACGCGGGCTTGTTTTTTAGAAATCTATAGAGCCCAACTGAGAGAGAGAAAGAGAGGAAAAGTAAGACGTGCATGTAGCAGGAGGTTCACATACAACTGAGAACGAAGAATATGCTTCTGGAGGTACAAATCGTAAAATCGAGCTCTGAAACTGTGAGTGGTTTTATTTATAGGCTAGAGAAAGGACATCCCCACTCCAGAAAATTGTCAGGAAATAAAGATTATCCCCCAAAAAACATATTGGTAAATTATTCTTTACGTATCCTTCGTGACCCTGAATCTTTTTCTATTCTCAGTCTTACTAATACCTGAAGCCTCACAAATAATTTCTAAACCTCCCTCAGGTGGCTGTGACAAGGAGGTAGAGCAGATCATCTACTAATGGGAAAGCTGTTGGTTCGATTCCTCGGGCAAAATACTGAACCTCAAGTTGCTCCTGATGTAGTCATCAGAATGTAAATATGTCGGCTACAAAGCGCTTAGATGTACAAAAAAGAGGTTGTGTGAATACAAGTAGAGCAGAAAAGTGCTATATAAGAATCAGTCCATTCAAATGAATGTGACTGCCATGTTATCTGACTATTAATACAGACAGCAGCCTAATGTCTCCAAACACATATTTGTGTTAAGATGTAGACTCTTTCCAAGGTAGAAGATATTTGATACTGGAAGCTTTCTGGCCTTCATTTGTAGTTTGCTTGTCCAGAGTTTAATGATTAACCACATGTGAGCAGGCTTCAGCTGCTCACGGGCGCAATCTGTGTTAAGATATCATCAGCCGATATTAGCTAATTGACAATCGAACGATATCGACATTTATAACGGCTGATAAATTTTAAAAAAGAAATGGAAGAACCATCATTAGCCATCACTGACGTTGCATAGTTTTCCCACCAGAGGGCCTTCTGCAACATCCCTTTTGGCAATCCGGTCGTTAAGTGATGACGTGACGAATCCTACTTCCGGGCCTAAAGTAGTCTGCGTTTAATATGGCTTTTGTGTTGTTAACATGTTTAATATTATGTATTTTCTTCTATTTGATCTCAAAAAGCTCCTAAAACAGTCAGTGATCCCTGTTGACCTCACTCGGCTTTTATTACCGCTAATCATTTATTTAAGCTCAGTTTTTAAAACCTTAGGATGTAACTACAGCCCAGCCCAGTATATGAATGACTAACTTCGTATTGTGGATGGATTATCTCAGTTGTTGTCCTGGCTGAAGTTTGGTCCTTTTACAGCATCCTGCCATGCAATTACATTTGTTCCTGACCACCGAGAACACTCACGTTAACTTTTATCGAGTGGAAAAAAAAGCTAGCTTGTTTATATTATGCTAACATAGCTGTGTCGCTAGCGGTCACGTAGCACATCATTATATACCAGCTAACCCAACTTCAGTAACCCTACAAACGTCACTGCTGTTTAGTTTTCTGTCTTCATTTATGTTGGAAGTGATAGCAGAGCTGTACGTTTTAATTTGTTTCCAAAACCCCGCAGTCAGGACATGCTATATTGTATTTAGATAGAAGCTAGCGAGCTAACTTCCTGCTAACTTCTAACTCCGTTAAATGTCATAAATTCCATTTTCATGGATGCCTGGATGTTAAACTCAATTGTTACACCTGGTAGAGCAGAACGCTGATCATTTTATTAAAGATGAAAGACTTTAGACAGTTTTTCAACTCTCAGTAATGCCATAGTGATCGTTTGATATATGGACCTGCAGCGGAGTTTAGGCCCAGACACGGCTAGTGATGTCAGACTTAACGACCGGATAGGTTTTCAGAACGCTACAAACAACAACCAGCGGATCTGAGCAGACTTCGGGCAGAGCGTAAATGAATAACTAGTGCGAGTGAAACCTGTTCATGTTTCGTGTATCTGAAAAAAAATAAATAAATCAGCCGATATATCGGATTTTTACATCACAGACATTAGTATCGGTGTTGATCCTATATATCAGTCAGGCACCCGGAGGAACATGTTTCCTAAAATGCAGTCTCATAAAAATCAGCTCATGACTAACGATAGCTTAGCTGTTTTATTAGCTTTAAAATGCATCCACTCCTGTAAACATGAAGTCTTGAGCTACAAAGTTGTGAAATTATGGAAAATGTCCCTCAGTGGTGAAGACACTGTAAGTGCACTATTCTGTCATTTTAGCTCTGTTCCACCACGATCACTCGCTGCTCCCGGGGATGGGCAGGATGCATATATTGTATTTATTTTCTCTGAAAACAGCTGCCTGCAGCTGGAAACAGTCTTGAGAGCAGTCACTGAACCAAAACAGAGCTAAACCGAAAGGTGCTAAAATACTCCCGACTGCTGAGCCGGACGATATGTGTGCACTTCACACGTACAACATATTAATGCCATCTTTTCTTTAGATAGAAAATACCAACGAGAGCTTCAAGTCATAGTTTTGCTTATTTTAGACTGAATTGCAATCAGGATAACAGACTTTAAGGTATATACTGACTGATCTAAGATGTTTAGCTTATTTTCTAAGAGCAGAAAAACATATTTGAACAAAATACTT
Organism: Diplotaxodon limnothrissa; assembly: GCF_057381915.1. Lineage (NCBI taxonomy): Eukaryota > Metazoa > Chordata > Actinopteri > Cichliformes > Cichlidae > Diplotaxodon > Diplotaxodon limnothrissa. Next base: position 50,997,558 of record NC_140598.1, on the reverse strand, counting down.
TAATATTTCTAGTAAGCTATCCAAAGTCGTACTGACATCAAACAGGCATGTCAAACAGTTGGCACAAATCACACACATTCACACTCATTTCTTAACCTACAGACATGCACGACATTCTCATTGCAGGCCGCACTGCTACCACACTTCTCCGGTCATTAAGTCCTTTAAACTCAAAGGGAAATACCACTCAGTTTTAGCTGAAAGCAATCCAAATTCATTGCTTTTTCCCTTTAGATACGAGGCAGAATGGTTCATCTCTAGGACGTCACACAGCGCGCACACCAAGCTGGAAAAACGATGACATGGTCCAGAATGTTTTATTTTCTCGGGGTTCAGGGGACATTTTCCAGCGTGGAATCCATCACGCTGTCACAGCGAGGAAACTCAAAGAACAAAAAAAGAAAAAAACGCCTTCAAAGAGAGTCTCCCTTTTTTCTTCGATGACAGATTACAGTCTTCATCTTTTGGGAAGAGCCGCTCATAAATTATGATCTTTTGTATTTTTCAGTGATTAGGCTTAAAAACAGGAAATGTAAGTACTTCATTAGAGTGATATTCCCCTTCAAGTGACCCCCCCACTCCCCCCCAAAGAAAACGGGTGCAACAGTAAGTATGCTTTCTAATACAGTACATGTCTTTGCTGTCCATCAGTTTGGGTTAGAGCTGCCAACCGCTGGACAAAGGCATCGTCTCAGTTTTTACATCTATGCTTCTTGTTTGGACTCAGGAATGCGAGAGAGGGCAAGAGAGTCCATGGGAAGTCGTGTTTTATACTTAGAAAACTTTTTTCTTCTTCTTTTTTTAAACTTTCGCCCCTCGATTTTGTTGTTTTTTCTTTGCAAGATAATCTCGGTCCACTTTATCTCGCTCGCTCTATTTTGAGTTTGGGTTTCATCTGCCTATACTCAGCAGATAAATTCACTTGTTTGCAGGTTTTACAGGTTGTGTGCGAGTTCCAGAGCTTGTAATATATATGCATATCTGAGCGTGTTCGACTGAGAAAGAGAGACGGAGGAGTTGAAGACTGCGGAGGAATGAGGGAGTACGGGGTCAGATCGAGGGGACAGCCTTGTTCAGCCAGCCGGCGAATGAAAAATTGATCCGGAGGGAAATCTTTTTCTTGTCTCAGAGGGAGAAATAGAAGAGCTAAAGAAGTCTGTATAGGGAGGAATTAAACGAAAAAAAGATCCTCTTTTGTTGCATTGTTTTTTCTTTTTATTCGGCGTCTAATTTAGAGTTTTTGAAATCCTGTGATTGCATTAAGCAGCTTTCCCAATCCCACCCCCATTCTTTTTGGCCAAGGCCTTCAAAGTAAGGTTCGTTTGTTCCAGATAAGTACTCTCTCTTTTTGTCTCTGCCCCCACCACCCCCACCACCCCCCGGGCATCATTAGTGCTTGATCTCAAGGCCAGATTTTCACCTCTCCCTTGTTATTTTGGACTCACTCCTTATGCAGTTGATTGCTTGTTTTCTTTAGTGGATCAAAGTGCCGCCGCTACTTTTCTTTTCACATTTCATGTCCGCTTGTTTTGTGTTTTTTTCCTTTCTGCCTCCCATCCTTATTCAATCCATCCAGCGATCTTTTCTTCTCCCTTTATATCCCTCACATTCCAGCTGTGTCAAAGTGCTCTATCCTTGGATCCTTTTTGGAAACGCTCTCATGCATTCGGCTTCTCGTCTCATTTTTGTTACATTCCACGATTGTTTTTCCATCCAAACGTCGCCCTGTTTTTATTGTTTTAGTGTTCACCTCCCCGCTTTTGCCCCTCAGGGTTTCTTTGGTCGCCCGTTGCGCGGCAGGTTCTCCACTGTGTTGCTGAGGCGGTACTTGACGATGATGCTGTGCACCGTGGATTTAGGCATCCTCAGCTCCTGCCCGATGGCCCCCTCTGACTTTCCGTCCTTCCAAAGGTCCACCACACGCTGCCGCTGCACCACATCGTGCTCCTTGGTCTTCTGGCAAACGCTGGCAGCGGTTGGCCCTCCGGTGGCTCCACCAGCAGCTCCCCCGGTGGCCCCAGCAGCGGCGGCGGCTTCTGTGGGGGCAGACAAGCGGCAGACTGTAGTGGAGGCTTGGAGAGGGGAGAAGGATAATGTGACACTTAACTGGTCCCTGTAGGGATTTGCTCTTTTAGTTTGCCTCCCTCCTCTCTGTGGGGGGGGAGGTCGGAGGTCAGGGGAGAGCTACCGAAGCTGGAGTGGTGGAGGGGTGGGGGGAGCTGAGGTTCAGTGTCCTGCTCAAGGACACTTTAGCAGGATGGGTACTTGCAGACACGCGTGCTCCACTCCATCTGTTTAATGTTTACGCCTCTAAAGGATGAAGTCTGGTCTAATGTGTGGGACTCCTTCTAGCACAGATGTGTAGCGTCCTGATGGCAGAAACAGGCTCTCCAGAATGCAACTCGAGTTATTGTGCAAATGCTGACAGACTGCCACGTGTGAGACATCACCAAACAATCCTTCGTCAGAGCATTGTTACGTTTTGTTGCGCGGTTCACAGAGTGCAGCTAAAGTAGTAGATGTGCACTTAAAGTGCCACAGCCCGAGTATTTTTGGACATGTTTTGTGTACTCAAGTGTGGGAGCTTCTCTTGGGGAAGTGCGCTGTTAATGGAGGGGGGGGGTCGCAGAATCAGAGAATTGTTATTTTAACTCCGTCCATTTCTCCAGCTCACTTTTTTTCCCTCCCCCCCTCCCCCTTTCGGCCTCAATCTAAAAAGGTCACGACGCAGCGCAACCCTAATCAAGACCGTAAATGTGGTCTCATTTGCTGCATGCTTGTGCCCCGCTGCGGTGCTCGAGACTGCAGCCCCCAGGCCCACGCTCAGCTTCAGCTGCAGTCTCGCCACGAAAAGGCCCCCGGTGAGCAAAAAGAAACCCCCACGAAGCAACACAGCACGCGTGTGACTATTTCTGAAGCAGCCGGTGCTCGGCCCAGCCCTCTGCCAGTTCACAAGTCACAACACGAGGTTTAAACAACCAAACTCGTGCGGCTTTGGTCCCTCTCAAAATACCTTGGTAGAAAGTCCGAATGTTTTCTTGGCACGGGCCGAACCCAGACAGCCTGAGCATAATGACATTTTCAGAGATAGGCCCTGGCTCTCGAAAAAGCAATGCTTTTGACAGATGTCTCAGTCTGCAATTACAAAAAAAAAAAAAAAAAAATCAAGATACACCGAGCGAGAGGGACAGGAGAAAGCACTTGGAGAGAGAGAGAGAGAAAGCTGGCTATTGCGGTTTTTAGAGCTAAAGCTATTGGGGAATATCAGGTTTTACCAGTTATCTCTGCCACATCGCCGCTATCTAAACATCTCCAAACACGAATGCACATGCAGAGCAGAGAGCGCGTCTGGAGAGCACATGCTGTTACCAAACTAATTACGAGAAAATACATTCTGGAAAAACTGCCAGCGAGCCCTGACAGACTGCAGACGAGGAGAGCTGGACAAGAAGTCAAAATAAAATAGATTTTTCTTTTTCTCTGCTTTTTTAACTCTTAAGCCCTTAACTCAATAAGTAATTAGAGCCACGGCAGGACCCAAGAAGAGAAAATAAACAGGCTCCTTGGGGCAGGTTTGATAGCGCTCCGGCTGTGCTTTATCGTTGCACAATGTGTCATTAGATCCCATAAGTGCTGAGCTGAGTATTGAGGTTTCGAGGCCGGACATGTTAAGAGATGAGAACGCCTTAATATAGCAGCGCAGCACGCTCGTGTTTGATTTGGGTAATGTCTATTTCAGGTGTCTATCTGGCAGCCACATCAGAAAGCTCTGCTGCAGATGGTTTTTTCCGATACGGACTCCTTTCTGGATTTTTAAGGTTTCACAACTAAACCTGCTTAGGGGTGAGGGGGGAGATAAAGTGACTGTTCAGAGTGCCTAAAAGGGCGCTGCTTTAGAAGCCATCAGGTAGCTCTTTCAGTCACACGACACGGCATTAAAATGAAACCCAAGACTCGAGCAATGATCCGAAATCTACGCGTAATGCAAAGACATCCTGAAATACCCGATTCCCCAGGCACGCTCATTTCAGCGAGGCCTCTGCAATATTTTTCCATTTTCTTTTGCCTAATCTTTTTCCACAACAACATAACCATATATAGCTGGAATTCCTTAAATGACATCTTTAAAAATAGGAGCAGCACTTTGGACCGGTTTTGTCCATCAACAGCGCACGTTGCCAAGTAATCAAGTTCTGATCTCTGCGGCCAGATCTGGGCTTCTCCGTCGGGGTGTCTCGGAGGCTGGAGTTGGCGCGCACCCTTTCAAATATGAAACTATAAAAAGTGTGACCGGTGGGATTTGTCTGCTTCTGTTTTCTCACAGGTTTCTTTTGCCAGAGCAGATGGTATAAAAACAAGGAGGACATTAAACAGTGAAAATGAATGGCTCAGTCACGCTAGAGAAAAAAATATGACAGCAACCTCCTTGAGCCTAGGAAAAGTCAGCGGTTGCCCGGTGATTGGATTTTATTTTTTTTTTCACATCTGGAAACTCGTTAGAAGTAGAAGCAACTACCAACAGACTAACCTCAGGGCAACAACTTTCAGTTTGAAGTCGATTGCACAGGATGCCTGGTTGGAGGCAACCTGTCTCCAAACAATTGCAGCCTGACTCAAACAGATTGGAGGTTAGCCAGCAAGACATCAACCTGAGTCAGTCTGCACTGATAAGCTCAACTCGTGTGCAATGCATCTCTTTGCAATAGGGGACTTGACTCAACGCATCTGCATAGTACTTATATTCCTATATAAAAGAAAGCCTTTCTGAGCACCTGTGATATTTTACAGTTAAACTGCTGTTCTGCAGTAACTATGTCACTATCTGTGGAGAAATGTCTGAATTTCTCTTTGGATGTCAGTAGTTAATGTGAATTTCTGAGTATGCAGACTGCAACAGATTTGCAATGTTCACTGTTTCCACCGTTAATGATCATATTATCACAAACAGGTTGAATGTAACTGTCAACTTAATCCAATTTAATCACAAACCAATGCAAACTGATTTGGTTTTCTTTCTGTTTTATTGCTGCCCGACTCACTAAAGTTTCTCTGAGGATAGCAACTGACTGCAAGTAGCAAAAGCCCAGGTTCCCATCTTTGAAGCAGCTATTTGAAAGGCAACAAGACTGAAAGCAATTACAACCATTCATTCCTCAGTGTGACTGTAGCGTAAGGACTAAACCCAGTTAGTGATGCAGTTTAGCAAAAATAAGAACGCTAAAAACTGTTGCAGCAGATTCTGAGATTTAGCCACTAGTAATCAGTAGCATGGGTGAAGCACTTCCCATAATGCAACACAGTACCATCTTTTCATTATACCCTTCATGCCTGGTTAATTACTATAGCTTTCAAGAACTCTTGAAAGCACTTTCTCTTTGCTTTCTATTTTGAAGCGAGCTGAGACTAAAAGATAGTTGTCTGTCACGCTGATCGCTGTGTCAGATTACACAGAGGCATAAAATCCTGCCACTTTATGACTGACAGACATGACAGACTGCACCCGCTGAGTCACGCTTGTCATCCATCAAAACATGTGTGTAAAGAGGTGCTAGCTTGTAATTTCCAGGATAGCAAGGAAAGGAAAAGGAACAGAAGATGGCAGCTGAAGCAGTCATTATAATATTGAGTTCTGACCACACAGGCAACATAATTCCTCTTTTGCATTGTCATGTACAGAGCTCAGCGGTAGAAAAAAATATCTCGACAGCTGGAAAAAGCAATCTGAACCGAAGGGAACCGTCGTGGATGACACCAACACATTTTTAACATGCTAGAGCGACACTACAGGAGGCTGTCAGGCATGGAGCCTCGGTTTTAGTCCGTAGGCGAACAGACGGCCCACATCGTCTGGATCGGCCCACGATCGCAGCGTTATCATGTAGTCTGAACCTGGCATTAAATCAGCTCTCCTCAGGCCAAGAGCAGCTGGTGTATAAAAGTGCACTAAAGTTTTCAGTGAATGTTTGGCATGACTGAGTAACTAGACGCCGTAAAGTGTGTGCGCTCAATACAGCTCGTTGGCACGTTTTTACAAATCTGTAGATTTTGCAAACGGTGCCTGCTCCGAGCCTGAAAACAAAAGCAGAACTTTGGCCACATCGTGAACAGAATTTAGAATTTGAAACCAAGGTGGAGTCTTGAGAAATATCAGCGTGCGACTGCTGATAACAAGAAAATTATGAGTAAGTAAGGTAAAAAACACAAAAGGAGCCACCAGAGCGAACAGATCTGTTTACAAATGACACTGGTTAACAGATTTGTTTTGAGTTCTGCTTCATGAGACGTGGAAAAAACTGCACGGTGGTTGTTTTTCTTGGCTTTTAAAAGATGACTGTCTGTGATTGTAAGGCAGCATTTGCAGTCATTCATTCAGACAATGACTCGGAGCAGCTCGGAGCGGCAGGAAGAGATTTGACTGAAAATGATAAACTGAGAGAAGCTCAACAGCAATGAGTTACCTGCGACCATAAACTCTGAGCTCATTTTAAACCTGTGCGAAGTGTGAATTTGCACAACCCCGACCACAATGATCCCTTTGACATCACCAGAGTAATTTTCTCAGACTGGATCCAGACCCAGAAATAAAAAATTTAAAAACAGCACCACGGCTTCCCACAGGTTGATGAGAGCTCCTCCCGATGAGCAGACTGAATTTTTATGTGGAAAAATCGATGGGAAATTACTAAGACAAACTGAATGTTGCGCCTGAGCCAGCAAAACCATCTCCACCGCTGTCAATTATCAGCACGTTAACGAAAAACAAAAACAAACATGACTACGGCCACTTCAGATACAGATTTAATGCACAAAATGACTCTAAAGAACCCTTAAACTGACGCTGCGGCGCTGCTTTGTCCTTAAACATCCTTAAATCACGTGCTGTGATAAGAATCAGTTCCTGAGCCAGAGGCAGAGCTGCACTGACACAGCAACAACACCTCCGCAGAGAAGCATAAATCTGAGTAAAAGTCATCAGCTTGCCAAGTGTCAGACAGATCAAACAAGCTTCTTCTTCTGTGCTATAATTACTGAAGCCCTAATGCCTCAAGATGTTCGATTATCACTCAGTAACTCACCTGTTTGTCTCTCATACGTCCACAAACTGCATTTTCTGCTGACAAAGCTTTTTTTTTTCTTTCTTACTGTCATATTAAGTACACACTTTGGTGCTTTACAGCTGCTACAGTGTCAGCGGCGCCTCAAACACTGACCTGATATGAATGATCCGGGTGGCATCTGACTGTAATTGGCCCCTCCCATGTGTAGGGCGCTCGGGGGCGCGGGTGTGAAGGGGGCTCCGTAGTTCTGAGGGGTTGCGTAGGGTCCTGGAGGTATGGGCTGTGGAGAGAGACCGTGGGAAAGACAAAAAAAAAGGTTTTCTTTAGAAATTCTGCACGTGGTGATTTTAGGAAAATCATAAAATAAAACGAACCCCCTTTTGAGTCGTGCAATGTGACCAAAATAAAAAGTGCCGAGTAAGCAGCTGGGGAGTTAAAAAGTGCAGGTGGGTGAGGATAATGGGCTCTATGTTTTCATTGGATGTCTTCCATCTATTATTTTTCCACTGAGGGCTGGCAAAGCTCGAGCAGGTTTCAACCTGTGTGTGTGTGTGTGTGTGTGTGTGTGTGTGTGTGTGTGTGTGCTGTATTTAGAGGCAGCCTGATGTGCTGACCGGGGATGTGTGCGTCTCTGTGCCCTTGCTGGCCAGTCGGCTGAGGATGCTCCTCTCTGACATCTGCAGGCGGGCGGCGATGGGTGGGACTCTGGACAGCGTGGCCGGTAGCCGAGTCACGTCGGCCTTCATGTCGCTCAGCAGCTCCTCCAACTGGTTCAACACTGCAATGACAACAACAATAAGAAGACCACAATAAGAAGAGCCACCGACCAGGTGCTTCAGCTTCTCATTTTTATTTCGTTTGCTCAAAATCTTCAATTAATATGAAGAAATGTGCTTTTTTTGGAAGGTGGCAGTTCAGGTGTTTCACATCCGAGGCTGCTTCTGTGCTATGAAGGTCAAGACTATAAATAGTCTGCTTAAGCAGCTTTATTTCAACAAGCTGTTGCTTTTCTTTCCTCAAATGCTGAGAATAAATGTTTAAATAGCACATTGTTGATGCTGTTTTTGTAAGAGATTACAGTTCCCATCCTCCGGTATCTGCCCTCTCTGTCATCGCACCCTAACAAGTAATTAATCACCGTCCGCAGCGGTGCTGATAAAAAAAAAAAAAAAGGTTTTCGCCTTCATTGCGTTCGGGTCTGTTAAGACGTACGAGACGAGAACAAGACCAGCAGTGTGCTGAGCGTGTTATTCTGTCGACAGCGCGATATAAACATGGACGGGCTTGCAAAGGAGCCAGCGAGGAAATGTTTGGAGCTATCACTTATCATTGTGTAAGCTTATCTGCCTGCCGTTTTTTTGAAGTCAGCTCCAGGCAGAGCGATACGGTCAACTCAGCAGGAAAAGATTGCACAACAGCTGCTGCGAGATACGCCGATCTTTTATCCCCCTCTGATTATCTGCCTGACAATCTTCCCTGCTTTCTCTGAATCCGTCTGCGTGCCTCTGCGCAGATCTGCTTCCCCGACGCAAACGTTTGTGTTAGATTTTGTTCGCTGAACAACACGAAACAATTTCCTCGCAACTCTCGGTGCCTTTCATCCGATCGCTCCTGACCTTTGTGCAGGACAGCGTTGGCTGGCTTGTTTCCCGCCAGGGACTCCTTGCTGAGGTGCTGGTGTGACTCCGCCAGGCACTCCACCTCTGCAAAGCGTGCATTGAGCGCCATGGCCGGGTGGCTGGGATCCTGGGTCATGTTTAGATAAGCTGCCCGCCGCAACTGCTCCTCTATCACCAGCGCCTGCTCCAACAGCTGGAGGATGATGGATCGGGAGGAGGTCAATGGAGAAAGAGCAGAGAAAGGACTGTTTATGAATCCGAGGTCACTGAAACCGCAACATGTATATGTGCTTTGCTATGATTAAAAAAAACCATGTAATTTAAAAAAAAAAGTGATTTAAGAGTTGTACTGATTGTGGTTTGCACTGTATTCTGGGCCTTCCTGCACACTCTAGGCTCCAAAATGACAGCGCGGTGATGAAGTGCACTTCAACACAGATATCAAGTTACAAAAACATTACAGAGCGCTAAAATTTGCCACTTCAGTTGGTCTGCAAAGCCTCCAGGGCTCTCTTGTTGCGTAACTTACACAATAGTTCCACTCCCAGTCTGGATTTTAATAATGTACCACAGCTACAATTTAGATACCGTCACTGTATTCAGTTAAAGTTAGTAACTTCTATACTCTTGTTCCATATGTGCATTTTATTACATTTATCGTATGTTTATCTTAAATGGAGCTTTAAATAATTTAAAAAATCATATAAAAAGTTTTTAAAATCTAAAGTTTGGTTATAAAATCAACACAACAGGCCGTAAAAGTACGGCTGAAGCAGATCTAGTACCTGAGGAAAAACTGCTTGTTTAAGTTTTTGTTTGTGTATAAAAAAAATGTAAAGATTTGCTTCCATTATTTATTTATAAATCACAATCTTAATTTAATGTAAGTAATTTTGAGGGTTGGACTGTTGTTGGGTCAAACTGGCACTGTCGAGATCGCAGCTGGACCAGTTTATCAGCAGGCTGATATTATCTGCCGTTATAAAAGGCATTTATAATGGCAAATAAATGCACATTTAAAAAGGAGAGAATAGATAATGGATTGCATTTATATAGCGCTTTTCTAGGCACCCAAAGCGCTTTACAATTCCACTATTCATTCACTCTCACATTCACACACTGGTAGAGGCAGCTACAGTTGTAGCCACAGCTGCCCTGGGGCAGACTGACAGAAGCGAGCCTGCCATATCGCGCCATCGGCCCCTCTGGCCAACACCAGTAGGCAGCAGGTGAAGTGTCTTGCCCAAGGACACAACGACCGAGACTGTCCGAGCCGGGGCTCGAACCGGCAACCTTCCGATTACAAGATGAACTCCCAACTCTTTGAGCTTTGAGCTAGATGATACAAAGACTACGAGTGTTGGTGTTGCATAGCTTTTCCTTTAGAGAGCACTTTGCAGCTTCACTACTGGCAACCCATGTATCTGTTAAGCTGCAATCAATGAGCAACTGAGCCAAACAGAAACTGGCAGTGAATCAGTAAATAAGTAACTATACATAACAAATATTTGGGAAATCTGTTTATATTTTTCAACTCTAAAAGGAAAAAAAAAATCAGCAGATATATATTGGAATATCAGACTTTTAACTCACCAAATATCGGTACCAATATCGGTCGGGCTCTAAGGAAGGTCCCACATGGGTAATTGAGAGGGACTTTTTTCACATTTTTAAACCAATCAACCAATTTATTAATGGAAAACTTAATCAGGGTGAACACACTGCATCCTGTCCTAATGGTGGAAATGCTGCGATTAACAATGTGCCATCAACACTCAACAAAATATGTTTCTAAACATAAAAAATACATAAAAATACATTTATTTGTAATTTAAAACACCATGTTTGTTTTAAAGGTATGATATAAATATCCTTAAACAAAAGTTATCTATAATCACACAAAGTGTGTCCAGATCAAACGAGAAAAGTCTATCAAGACTGATAATGATGAGAAAACACTGAATGAATCAGCACATTATACTTACTGGCGTAATTTGACAGTAAGTATATAACCACACACCTGATTGAAAAAATACTGCTAATAATAAGATGTGACACAAAGTCCTTATTACATTCTTAATAATGCAGCGTAATTAATAATTCAGACAGTGGTTAATTAAAAACAGTGAATTAATAAACCAGCGTCACACTTAGCCAATAAGAAAACTGACAAAACAGATGACCTTTGCTCTATTTATACTGAAATCTACAAATCTTCTCAATTTTCGTACAAATTTCTTATGGTTTTTTTTTAACAATGTCTTAGTTGGCATACTAATAATAAAGGCCTCTCATGATTAATCCAGCTTCGTGAGTAAATGCACTTTATGTGTGTATGGGTATCTGTGTGTGGGTCCTGGTAAAGGGAGTTATTTGTAGTAAATGCATTGCAAAAGCTGTCGTGTTACACAACCAATTACAACTAAGACAGCGTGATGAGAAATCGTTTTATTTTCTGCTGTCCTGTGCATTCTCGATGGCAGGTTTACCCCCCATGAAAGCCTACAATAATTTAGCGAGAAAATAAATGAGAAACGACGAGGCTGAGGCAGAAAAAGCGATGCGATGCAGTAAATGAGGATGTTGAGTGCAGGATCTGAAACATGTGCGCCGCTCAAAAACAGGATGAGAGCTCTTCCAGAAATGCAGCGGTCAGCAATACCATTCAGCTAATATGTGGGTCTAGGGGCATCTGTCATCCGACCATCAACCGAGTCAAGTGATCGAAGACACTGGACCGCAAGGCTTTTTATAGCGACTGAAACCATCCGCTGTCGTGTTCACGGCACACCACGTTCCCGCATACGTGGTATGAATTTGTATTCAACATGTGAGACCTTTGAGAGCTTGGAGGAAACTGACATTTATAAAATGTGCGAGTCTAATGTTGAACGCAAGAAGTGAAGGTTTTCGTGACACATCTTACCTTGAAGCGCCGAGCCAGGAACTTGTTCTTCATTTCCAGGAAGTTGCCTTTATTCGCCTGCGTCTTGAAAGGCTCGTTGATGATGGCGAACTGGGGATCATTCTGGATGTCCTGCCACCGAGCGTAGCCGTGACTGGCGCTGAGGTCAAGGGTCATGTTAACAACACTTTGGGAATAAGACCATAGAAAGTATCTAACTAAGCACACAACATCACCCTGAAGCTCAACAAGGAGCACTTTTAGACATTTGGTGCATTGGGGAGAAGTATTAACAACATGGGACAGATTTGGAAAATGTGAAGGAGGGCATTAATCTTTGTATTTATGTATTTTAATTATTTAATCGTTTTAATTGTATTCTCATAGATTTTGAGATTTTCTTTTTCCTATATCAAGACATCTCAGGGAATAAATGTTTAGTTAAATGTCTTTACAAGGACAGAAAGTGGAGTTTGTTGGTCCGGCGTGGTAAAGATCAAAGTAGTCTGTGTGTGGCCCTCAGTGTAAAATGAGTTTGACATCCCTGGCTTAAAATAAAAACTAGAAAAAGAGAAAAAACTTAATTGCAAACATCTGTAGTTTCATCAGAGGTTATAGGATCATTTGTGCTGCTTTCTTATAGCTATCCTATGCTAACCTAATACTGAGTTGTATGAAAAGGAGGAAAGGTGGCCCCTGTAGCCTGCAACACACATGCAGTTAATGGATTGCCTTCATTCCATCTCTAACCATGTTTTTCGGTGGCTATGGCTCAGGAGGTAGAGTGGGCTCTATGCTAACTTTAAAGTTGGTGTTTTGCATGTCAAAGCATCCTTGCAGATGATGCAGAATCCCCTGATGCCTCTATTGGAGTGTGAATGTTAAACAAGGTGCTTAATTAGATAAGCATAGTGGTATATAAGTACCTGCTAAGCACTAACTTTGCCATTTTGGAAGCTTAACGTAATTGCCTTTAAAGCCCAAATCAGATAATGATGTTTAATGGCTGCAGCTGATCGGTTTAGCTTTAAAGCATGAAGGCCAGAAACAAAGAAAAAGCAAGTCTTACTCTGTCTAGAGTTATAAAAAAAATCCACCTTTCTTTACTTTAGTTAGTTTAAAGTTAATGAAGAAGAAACAGTAAATTATTTTCTTAATATCTTCAGCACCACACAGAAAAAATTGACCACTTTTGACCTTTACTGCAAGCAGCGAAACTTGATGCTTAAAAAAGAAGCAAAAGCAGAAGTGCTAAAAACTTAAGATCTCACTTAGGACTGACTCCAAAAGTGAGTCAATTCCTTTAAATTCCTATAGACGTCACGCATCGGCTGGTATCTGTCCATGTGATGCAACCACACCATTGGGATGCAGCTTACTTGGAAGCAAGCGAGCCTCATTTGATGACTTTGCACAGGAGCCTCTTGCTCAAGTTCGGCCACTTCTGGCTCCAAAACCAACATGGCAACAGCCCAAATGCCACACTCGGGCTTTAAAATAGAAGTCCACAAAACAATGGCATTGCACAAAGATAAGTAGCATCTTCTAATCTTACTCTCACACAGAATGAAAACAAAGGCGAGTTTCCTTCCAAAATGGAGCTATTCTTCTAAGCGTGTTTTTTTACATTTTAATTTCACCTCTAAGCAGACTTCAGGCAGACTTCTATTTCAGTCTATACAGGCCTCAGCATCAGCTTGTAGAATAATGAAACCTGAGTTTAATGTGAATACTCCACAGCCTTAATGACCATAATAGAGAGAGCAACATGAACTAAATGACCCTCCACATCAGTGTCCAGCAGACACACAGCTTGCTGTTTACTGAGGTCTGGCCGGCTTGTTGACTTATTACGCTGGGCTTCTGCCGGCCGATAGAAAAATAAACCCGCCAGGTTCATCGCCTGAGCAACTGCCATCAAGGATACATCACGATTCCCGCCAACAGCCAGAAGTCGTGCCGGCGGTGCCAGATCTCGTTCATCTTCCCCGAAGAGATGGCAGCCCGCTCCTCATTCTGCCAGAGAGTGTGCAGCTCTGCGGAGAGAAGCGAGCACAAGGTAAAGAACACGAGGCGGGTTTACACGGTGCGCCCAGAGCTTTTCTGGGTCCGCGATCAAGGAGGAGATAATTCTGGCTCAGTGCTGCTTTTGTACTGAAGCTCTGGAACACAAGGGGAATGTTTTGCTCGTTCGTTTAATGTTGTTTGGACTGCTTGGCAACGTTTTTGGACAAACTGGATATTTTCACCCTCACACCTTTTTCACTTGATTAGCAGGGGGGGTGTTTCAAACACAAAGCCAGTATTCAGACAGAGAAAGTGAACTGAGAGTCGTAGGACAAAATGCAACAGATGTAGAGAAGTGTTATTATCTGACAATGTTTTTTAAATATCTTGTTCTAGTTTTGGGGAAGTTCATAAAAGAAGTATCATAGAAATATGAGCGGAAGCATGACGCTTGAACAAGCTTTATGGAAATTCCTATGAAATTTAGCAGAACACTTGTTCACACGTTTCCTTGATTGTTTCTTCTGATTACCACTGAAACACTTCCAAAAAAAAAATAAAAAATTTACACAGGAGAATAAAGCTGCTAATGAAGGAAATGTTGATGCATGACATCATATACAGTAGTGTGAAACAGCCTTGACCCCCCCCATTTCTTTAGATTTTGCTAGGAAAATGGGAAATACCTGCAGCAGTTTGTTAAAACGTGCAAATCTACATGAAATACGGTGTATAAAGCAAAAACGAGAGTTTGTGCGGCTTCTTGAAGGACATTCAAAGCTCAAAAATGATACATTTCACTCCATCAGACCTGTTTCACTGATTTTTCAGTCCAGTTCTTGCGTAATTTGGCATGTCCCTGCTTTTTCTCGCTGCTTCTCTTTCCACCCTTCCACTGAGACCATTTCTGATAAAGTTTCAGTGAACAACAGAGCCAAGTCAACTGAAGGGCCAGATGTATCTCTGAGGTCCTGTGTCAGGGCTCTGCTGGATTTTTTCCTATTTCTTAAAGACGCTCTGGGAAAGAATCTAATTGGTGCTAAAAAACTTTTTTTTTTATATCTGTCAAACTATGTTTATAGATTCAACTAAAGAAATGGGAACAAACTGTGTTTTTGTGACAAAGTGTGCAAAGACATACTTTAAAATTGGCTCTGTGCTACGTTTTCTGAATCACAAAATTGGTTCATCACTTGATTTAGGGGCCTTTTTGTGCTCTGGGCTAATGACTTATATGTCAGTGTCAAGGAGCTTAAGGGTCAAACAAAAAAAAAACATTCCTCTGAAAATGGCAAGGTAGAAGAACTGTTTTAAAAATGAGTGAAAAAGCAGCCAATGTCCAAAGATAAACTTTGAAACACCTTCAGAAAGCTCAGAAAACTATCGCGCAGCACCACTTTAAAAAAATTAAAGAAACTCCGGCTCCCTGGAGGCAAAAAAAAAAATAAAGAAATGAGGGTTGAATCAGGATCTGTATTCCAGATCTGCTGTAACTAACCAGTGAAGCCACCGTCTGCGATGTTGAACATGAAGCGAGGTCGCTCAGTCGGGGGCTTCCCGTTACCCTTCGGCGCCTCCTCCTTCGCTGCTTTGACTTCTTTTCCAGCATCCTTTTCACCTTTGACCTCCTCTGCTATCAACGACAGCAGTAAAAATGTTAATTAGTTTGTTATTGCAGCATACCGTTACACGTCTAACCACCAGGAACTGAACAGACACGCACCTTTCTTCACATCAGACACTTCGGTCTTATCCTTGGCATCTGTTGTTTCCGTTGTGGTAGGTGTTCCCTCCCGCTTTTCTTTTTCTTTCTCTTTCTCCTCCCCAACCCTTTCTCCTTCTGCAAAAACAAAAGGACCTGAGTCACATAAACCTGTTTTATGTGTTTGTGCATGTCAAACTTGAACTCACAATACAACAAAAAGTCTTATAATGTTTGGGCTTATCAAGTTTCCTTTTCTTTTTTTTGGGTTCACCTGATTTCTCCTCTTTAACTTCTGAATCCTGCTTAGATGTGTGTTTAGTCTCGTCTTTAGTCTCCTCCTGTGCTTTCTTCTCCTCTGTAGAGGCAGCTGGGTTATCGGTCGTGTCTTTCTTCTCGTCCTCTTTCGTGTTGCTGTCGTCTTTGCTTTCAGTTTTTTGAACGGAAGACACATGTTGCGATGTTTCTTTTGTGGAGTAGGAAAGCTGCGGAGAATAAAACAATGCAATATCACATAATCTTGTTTGCAGTCATGTGCCAAAATCTTCACGCCAGAAGTAAATACTGTATATAAAGACAGCCAGTTTGATGTCACCAAAGTAACGAGAGTGAATCTGAGTAGTGCAACTTCTCAATCACAAGGCAGGACAATCCTAAAACACACCCTGCTTTATTATCTTTTTCACTCTAATGCTGATCATCCTTCTAGCCATTTTCTCCCGCTTATCCAATTCAGTGTCATGGTTCGGCCTATTCTAGCAGCCATAAGGTGAGAAGCGGGTCACACTATGGACAGATTACAGGTCGCCGGTCTCTTGCACGGCTAACACAGAGGGGGTTTCAAGAGTATTCACAGTCACATCCAAACCTATGGAAATTTCACAGTCACCAGTAAACCGAACCCCACTACCCGTAGTTCTTTGGACTCTTGGAGGAAGCCGGATTACCCCGAGAGGGCCCACGCAGACATGAGGAGAAAATGCAAATTCCACACAGAAAAGAACCGGCCAGGCGGCCCAGGACATCGTAACAGTCAAGTAAACAAGACCCCAGTCACACAGGCCTAGAGACATGTTGGCAACTACCAGTCATTAAGGAGAAACGTGCTTTCCCCAAACACGGTGGTAAAAACTGTCAATGGAAGTGATGGACTTGTCTGCAAACACTGGTAAACTGCTCTAAGAAACTGAGCGTGACACAAACTCGACAGGTTGAGTTCAATTCAATTCAGTTTTATTTATTTGTCACTAAATCAGAACAACAGTTGCCTCAAGGTGCTTTATTTTGTAAGGTAAGGAAGGACTCTATATTAACAGAGAGACAGCCCCAACAATCAAACAACTCATTTGCTAACAGTTGGAAGGAAAAAGTCCCTACAAGCAACCATGGCAATCTGCTAGCAACCAAAGCAGTCACCGGGAACCACTCCCAACCAGTCAGGGGATACGTTTCCCTAGCAACCAGGAGTTGTCACATCCCATATGGCCAACAACTCTCGAGCATATTTGCAGAACGTCCCGTGAGAAAGCCCCACATTTGCAACCAGAAGAGTCGCCCTCTGCTGGCTGTTAAACAGAACGCAGGTTAAGATGCACCATAACTGGCTTTTCAGTCCTATATCCATCTTTTATATACAGTCTACGGTCACACAGGGAGAAATCTCTTCGATGGCCACAATAAATCTTCTAATTAGCTTAATAAATTTATACAAAAAAATTGCACAATTTGTTGTGGAAACATGCTACATCAGAGAAATAATAAGGTAATAAACAGACCACCTGTTCATTTGCCACTATGGCCTTAATAGTCTTAAAATTTGAGTGGTGGAATATTTTTTTTGTGTTTTTCTGTCTTTTAAGCTTTAAACTGAGTACCATACTGCATGAAACTGCTGATACCGTGAAACTGATTGCATAGATAATTTTAAGACTGCAATGCCTGCATGTAAAATATAATTTTTAATTTTCAATGAAAGGAGGATATGTGCAACAAATAAGAGATTTGTGAAATAAGTCAGAGGTTTTACTGACAAAACAGAAATATGCATAAATATTAAGATTATTGGAATAATTGAGAAGACACTGTACTGCATGCAGGTTTTGATTTGCATTTTGAGGACCAAGTCCCACCTCTGTAGGGTCTGCAGTTTTGTTGCCATCCACCTCTTTCCTTTCGTCCTTCTCCTTCAGTTTCTCTTTTTCCACAAGGGCCTCAACGTCCTCCTTGTCCTCCTCCTTTTCTCCCTCCTTCCCATTCTTTTCCATCTTCTCTGCAGGAGCAGGGGTCGCTGCATTTGTTCATACACGTAAAATCATTTGCACATTACACATCAACCATGCTTTTATTTACGTGGAGCGCCCTCTGCTGGCCGCTGTTATTGGATGTTTTTGGGTTACCTGGCTTTGAGGTGCACGGTGTGTTGTTATAGCTGGCATCTGGGGTGGGCGTGGCGGTTTTCACCGCAGGAGAAGAGGCCCTGGAGGAGGATTTGTCTATGCTAACCTCAGACTTGAGCTCTGGAAGACTCCACCGACCGTTGATGTGCTCAAACTCCTGGATCTGAACACAAAACATGAAACACTCAGTAAAAAAAATAATAAAAAACTTGGCACCCACGCACTTTACCTAATACCACCTCCTTTAAACACACCACCTACATGCCCTGTTTGCCTGGCAGTATATCACACAATCCCTCTGGCACAGATAGCAGATCAGGATGTGTACACGTTTAAACAAGTTGGACTGAAAACTGGAAAGAAGATGTTTCGATAAACTAAGATAAACTGAGAAAGTGGAAGCAGCAAAGAAATCAAAGGGTATTTAGAGATGTAATGATTGATCGTTTCACATGAAAGAGGTCTATTTCTTCTTTTCTTCAAAAACACCTATAAACAAAAAAATCTGGATGTGCTTTATCATCATTATATTTATCCAAACTTTCTTACATACGATTTGTAGTTGCAATTATTCTACGTTAGTCTTTCAGCGTATTTACATTCAGTAATTTACTCTCCGTGCAGTAGTTTTCAGCAGTTACCTGCACAGTCCAGCGTTCCCACTTTGCATTTAACTGCACAAGATATTTACAATATTACTGTTAATTCTCCACAGCTGAATGAGAGCTGAGTTCATGATATGCTTGAGTAAACTGGACATTTTCTGTTATGGCAAGAATTGCAAGGGCAATCTCTTTGCTGAGGTGTTTATTTACCCCTGATTATCATGGTTTTCATATTTTGGATAGAGAAACACATAAATCTGACAAGCATGGTCAAGTGCAAGCTGCACAGACAGAAAGAAACTTGGATAAACAACACTAAAATTTTGTAAATGGAAAAATACTAGATGATGTTCTGGCCCCAATATAGACCAGTAAGTAGGGAAGAGATCCAGGAAGCATTTATGCACACAACAGTCTGATCTCTCTAATGCCCAATGAGAGGTACAAGATCCACATATCACACACCAGCAGACTAGTGAACACATTTTTCCCCCTATAACCGTAAAACTATTAAATAAATAACAGATACACTCAACAAATGAGCAATGCATACTGCAAAAGTGCATGTCTCTGTAGTGTTGTAGTAGTAGTGTTGTTCATATAAATCTTTACTTGCACTGGTACAAAACACACTGGAGTCTTAGTTAGCATACTTAATGTTTTTCAAATTTCACAAAACCCTATTTACACAATCAGAGCAACAATAAACACCTTAAACTCTGAATCTTTATCTGAGCTATAAAAGCTACTAATGCAGTTTTAAGAAGTACTTTTTGTTTCTGCTGCTGTTCGATGTTCCAAGCATTTATTTAACTCAAAGGAAAGACTCTGACACAGAGCCAGCAGGGAGCAACAAACACAACTGCTGGGTTTCTCCTGCTTCCATTTATTATCGAACTGTTCTCTACTGACACATAATATAAACTGTCACCTAATGAATCAGCGAGAGACACAGTTTGACTTTTTTATAGGATAAAGATGGCATCTGAGCCTACACGCACACGTAGTTAGTCAGAAATAACAAAGCCAATCCTTTTAGAAATAGTGTGGTGACACTCAGATTAGGAAAAAAGCAAACTGCTCCCTTTACTTCAAACTGATTTTTAATTTTTGATCCAAATTATTTCCAGTAACAGTTCAGTAGTTATTGCATATTATAATAAGCCCCTTTTTTCTCTACTAAATTCTACACCCTTGTCAGAAATTCAAGTATTGACATCTCACTGCTGACAAATTTAAAATTTTGCAGGGTGAAAGAGAATAAGAAGGTGCAGCTGCATACTTCCAACTCTTTAGCCATGCAACCAAATGGTGACTATCCTGCTGTTGTGTGGAAATCTGCAGGATGTAAAGTCTGCTTTGCAGCACTGTATACCTGTTTGCCATCACAGTCACAGTTTGCCCATTTTACAGAAGTGGCTGGTGGTTATGAGGGAGTTACTAACCTGTGTGACTAGGGCTTAGCAGTGAATGTCAAGACAAATGAATCTCCAGCAAACACTTGCCAACCAGTTGGGGAATACACATTATCCCCTTGTGACCGGTGGCTGACAGATGGTTGCCGCCTGATCTTTAGGTTTGTGTGACGGGGCCTTATTAAAAGAGCACGAGTTTGTTTGATTGTACTCCAAACAGACACACCAGTCGTATTTTTTCCATACCAAATTGCGTTTCCTGGAATATTAAACCACACATCTTGTTATTAAAGTGATTCCCCCAGAGAATACTCTTGAGGATGAGAGCTGTCATAACTTGCATCATTCACCTCATCTGTCTGCAACTAGGAAAGGCAACAGGTTTCGTCTAACCTTCTTCTTGAGGAGTGACATGACGCCAATACGTGTGAGAACTGGCTGTCGACACAGTCCTTCTCTTGGGACGCCATCGGCGAACGTCTCGGCTCCATCGGCGACGGGCTCGCACAAGTGGCGCATGAAGAGAGACACGTAAGCTCTGGGAAAGAAGAAGGCAGAGATAGATGAACATACTGGACTTAGAGGAAGTTTAAAAGCTTGACCTTGATAGTGTGGAGGACCAAGACCACCATAATAAAAAACAAAAGCATATTTGAATATTATATCTTAATAACATTTTGTATTTTCTCCTAGTTATTTTCACAGCACTGTTCACTTTTGTGTTTAATTCCTTTATGCAGCATGTGATGTGTATATTATGTATGTATGGAAATAGTGTCTGTTAATAAAGTATGCTGCAAAGCATGAACGTGTGGTCGGGTCTGCTGTGGATTTATTACAAGCATCATGCCAGGATCTAACTTGTGAATGATGGTAAGGATAGGGCTGATGCTTTCATTCAGGTTTATGTCTGGTTCTCTTTATCAGCTCATCACAGCTGTTTCACCATCTGCTGCAAAGCCAACAAATTACATATGCATCATTTCTTTAAAAACACCCTTTATAACTGCAGGATGTTATAGTCGCCCCCTAACCCTGGTGCATAACTGCCATTATCAAGTTCAAAGAAAAAGCTACACAACTTTTTAGTGGGAATTCTGATGTTAACAATCAGAATTTAGACAAAATTGTACACAAAGTAAGAATATTTTTAAGATTTTTTTGTGAGTCGCCCGAAGCTTCGAATCCAGTTCATTGCTCTTTTATTACTGGCAGCTTCACAATGAAACAGACTGTTTAATGGCATGATGCAATGTTGGAACAGAATGAATTGGATTATCACCCACTGAGCCGTGACATCTCTGTCACTGGATAGCGAGCGCGAAAAGTAGAAGTCAGTTTCTGATATGATTGTTCTTTGCACTGCAGAGTGTTTTAAGATGTGCATTTCGTGCATTTAATTCCTTGTGAATCTACAAAATGATGTGTAATAATTTTAATTTTGTGGGTTTTGGTCCTCCGTGTAATAAACTGTCTGTTACTTACTTGAATTCTTTCTCAGTCTTGCCTTTAAGGTCTCTTACAAGCCACTGAGAAGAGAAAGCATCCTGAGATGGCATCCCCCAGCGCATTACAGCATTCAGGAAAGCTTTGCGCTGGCGTGTGTTAAAGCCCAGAACCTATTGAAAGAACAGTTTATATATGTGAACTACTATTATCCTAGAGCTTGATTGAAAATGCCAGAATGAAAAACTTTTTCATAATCTTGCAGACACTTTTGTGTTTTTAAAACCTCCCAGGGCCTTTTCTGTTTAAGTCTGACTCTTTGATAATGCTAAAATAAACTCTAAGTCCAATCTTTAACAGTGCAGGAGATCATTATCACGTCCACCATAATCAGGATGATGAATGAGCTTAGAAGGTTCAGAGCTATTGAAGAAGTAATTGCTTTGCCGCCATCTCCAATAAAGGATCATTCGGTTTTTAAAGATCGCTGAAAAAATAACCGTGAATGCTAGTTCGCTTTAAAAAAAAAAAGCCTGACAGATTTCAGAAATATCACAATTTAAAATAAAACAAATGAGTAAGACTAGTTCCAGAGCTGTACAAACCTCAAGGTTGCCTCCCACCCTGGCCAGAAGAGGAGGCAGAGGTTTATCTTTGTCATTCCTCAACTGCCGACGTGATTGCCGTCGTCCTGTGCAAAAAATTAGGCAACAAAAATGACGCACGTAAGAATATTTGCTACAAAAAAGACAGATGCGCTCAATAAAACATGTTCTTTATTTATTTTTACATTTTGCAACCCGGCAGTTATTCGTGTCAACCAAGAGTTAAAAACTTCTGATAAGCCTGAAGCATTTTGGTTTGAATTTTTGGCAAGCCAACTTGTTCTGCTCTGCCAGGGAACTGTAACAACTAAATCAAATTCAAGCTGTAATTCAACACAGGCCTGAGAGCGTGTCCTACAAAATATATATTTCGACTTTCACAAGCAGCTCTGCTCGATCTGATGCCTCCGATTCTTTTCCTTACCTTCTGGCCGATCATCAAAGTCCTCGTCCTCCTCCTCAGAACCCACCGAGTACTCGGACTGGTTATCTGAAATGTCAGCATGCCACTCTGAAACAGCACACGGTGGTCTGTCAATAGGCCAGGCCCATTCACTTCCACTGTGCAAGTCATAACTCAAAAAGCACACACACATAATCTGAGACCTCATTATTTTTCTACTTCGATCCCCAGATTAACATAATAAATCTTACATCCATTCTTAGGTCCACGTGAACGAGGACCCATGTTCACATCCAGGGCTTCCTACTCCTAAGCATCATTCTGTTATGTGGAGTTTCTTCATCTTACACGAGACTCGCCCCCTACCTTGGTCTTCCTGTGCAGCATCATTGTAGTTGACAGGCTTGCGGTTCCTCTTTCCTTTACCAAGTTTGCTTGCCAGATCCTCTTGTTGCTGTTCGTAGTGATGCCGCAAAAGCTTCTCCCAATAATCTGGGTCCACGTTCTCCTCCTGTTTGATTATCTCCCGCTCAATCTCCTCGATCTGCAGCATTAAACATGTATGTGCAAAGAAATGCTACATTTCATCTCTATTTTTCATCCATGTGAGGAGAAAACGATGTCTCCACTCCAGACCTTTGCACAAGTTGCACATTTTTGCAAGCAAAGATACAATAAATTGGTATTCAAGTAAGTCCTCACCTTATCTTCTTCTCGCACCATGTACTGGGCCACTTTGAAGGAGCTGAGGTACTCGTTCATGTTCTGGACATCCGAGTCGTCTGTGTCGTCTTGGCTTCGGTCCAGCAGCCTCTCGATGGCGGTGCTGTCATAGTGAATGACGTTGCCCTCGTCCTCAACTTTATCCCCTGAACTGTTCTTCATGCCTGCCAAATGTGGAGTTAAAAAGCGAGCAATTGTTTCTATGGTTCTTCCAACACATTTTAACAAGTAAAAATGCTCTTGTCAGTTATTTTAATCAATAACACCAGAACATGCCAGGAATGCCCGGTGGCGAAACCTGTCAGAATGAAAGGCATTAAACTGAGTGTATTTGACAAAATAATTGAATTCAGCAGAATAAGCCTATCAAAACATGCCCTATTAGAATCTATCCCAATCCAAGCCAAACCCCTACTTGATTACATTTAACAGACAATCCTAGTTTTAGTTGACTAACAGATCCAGCTCAGCTCGTGGACGTGTTATTTTTAGATTCAACAGTAACTGCCGTCACCTTCCCCCTCGTCCTTGAAGAGCTCCTCCGTCCCAAACTTGAGGATGTCATCCAGCTCCTGCTTGGTCATGGAGCCTGCCTTGGATCCCAAACCCGGGCGCACCACTAGGTGGGTCAGCATCATCTTCCTCTTGGCCACCTGGGTGATACGCTCCTCCACGCTGGCTCGCGTTACGAAACGATAAATCATGACCTTGTTGGCCTGTCCGATGCGGTGAGCTCGACTGAAGGCCTGCGAAGGAAGCGATGAGGTAATTCTTTAAAGAGGCAAAGTTTTATGAAGTAGAGATCACTTCGCTTACACGAAAAGCCGACCGAACGGCACCTGAATGTCATTATGAGGATTCCAGTCCGAGTCGAAGATGATGACAGTGTCCGCTGTGGCCAGGTTGATGCCTAAACCTCCGGCTCTGGTGGAGAGCAAGAAGCAAAACTGGCAAGCACCCGGAGCTGGAAACAGAGAGGGCGGAGAGCGTATGTGTGAGAGGGAAATAAACAGGAACACTTGTAGGACAGTGTGTAAAAGAATCACGCAAACATGCTTTACTAAAGTCTGCAGTAAGCAATTTATCAAAGACTGCACTGATATTATCACCTTAAAAAGGGGCTCTATTTTGAACCTTATGTGGCTGTGATAGCTGTAGCTGGAAGTGTTCATGTGTTTGGAAGCAGAAGGGGTGATGCTGTCAGAATGAGCTCATAATTGGCGCGGGTGGATGCGCTCAAAGCTGTGAGCACGGGGCCAAAACATTCGTTCTGTCCTGGAGCTCTTCAGCCTGAATGTTTAGAGCTGAGCCCCAAATAGTTCTACTGTTCAATAACACCGATATAATAATCAAACAGAGCAGAACTCAACTAACTTAGCTGGACTACAGGGAGGAAAGGTGAAAATCCCCATTTTCCAAATTGTATGCGTAACACATACAAGGATACATCTTGTTTTACAGGCTACAAGTTGCTTCTTTTTTACAGTGACAAAGTCTGAGCATTTACAGAGTGCAGAAAGCTCATTCCTCCAATACAGCGATTTTATCTACGCTTAAATGCTTTGTGATCTTTGCACACACTCCGATGCACCGGGGCTGAGATCGATCCACCAACCTTCCACCTGAGCTACAGCTGCCATAAACGAATCGCTGATGCAGGACGATCTTACAGCACGTAACAGTGACTTTGATGAATCTCGGCAGCGTCGCGAGGCATTCATAAAAGACATTCGCACCTGCCTTCACACCTGTGGGCAATTTAGTGTTACCAATTAACCTATCATGACTACCTGCATGCCTTTGGACTGTGGGAAGCGGAGAGAACCCACGCAAACATGGGGAGAACATGCAAGAAAGACCCCGGCATGATGGTGGAATTGAACACAGGACCTTCTACTGTGAGGCGACAGTGCTAACCACCGTTCATTACTGCATACATGGATCAGGTTCTGACAGTAAAACAATGTTGTCTTCTACAAATCACTCAGATCAGCTGTTACACATACGATTCATGTTTATCTGGCGGGATAGATGCAAGAATTTAAGTCCTGCACCCCTCCTGAGCGGTCAGATTTATCCCAAGCATGGCTGTCTCTACCTCCGAACCCACACGGTCCCCAGCAATTTCTATAAATATATATATTTTTTTTTAATCATACAGATTCTTCTTCTGCTGCCTCTCTGTGATTTAAATTGTCACTGTGTTTCCAGAGAGAAAAACATGAAGAAGACAAGGTGCCAATTTTGCTCATTGGGTGTCACAAGGCTTCTAGTCTAACACCAGGCGCTTTGTTGCTTAATTTCCCCCTTCTTCCCATCCACTCTCCACTATCCAATAAAGGTCACCCCCCACCACCACAAAAAATAAAATAAAATATCTCAACAAAAAAGGCTTTGACATCATGGGTTTCACTTTGTGTGTGTGGGTGTGTAAATGGTGCTTTTCTACTATATTTGACTGCTTTATACAACATACTTCATTCACTCAGTCACACCCGTTGACACAAGCACTTTTCCACAGCTGCGTGCTTTGTACAGGGAGTGCAGAATTATTAGGCAAATGAGTATTTTGTCCACATCATCCTCTTCATGCATGTTGTCTTACTCCAAGCTGTATAGGCTCGAACGCCTACTACCAATTAAGCATATTAGGTGATGTGCATCTCTGTAATGAGAAGGGGTGTGGTCTAATGACATCAACACCCTATATCAGGTGTGCATAATTATTAGGCAACGTCCTTTCCTTTGGCAAAATGGGTCAAAAGAAGGACTTGACAGGCTCAGAAAAGTCAAAAATAGTGAGATATCTTGCAGAGGGATGCAGCAGTCTCAAAATTGCAAAGCTTCTGAAGCGTGATCATCGAACAATCAAGCGTTTCATTCAAAATAGTCAACAGGGTCGCAAGAAGCATGTGGAAAAACCAAGGCGCAAAATAACTGCCCATGAACTGAGAAAAGTCAAGCGTGCAGCTGCCAAGATGCCACTTGCCACCAGTTTGGCCATATTTCAGAGCTGCAACATCACTGGAGTGCCCAAAAGCACAAGGTGTGCAATACTCAGAGACATGGCCAAGGTAAGAAAGGCTGAAAGACGACCACCACTGAACAAGACACACAAGCTGAAACGTCAAGACTGGGCCAAGAAATATCTCAAGACTGGTTTTTCTAAGGTTTTATGGACTGATGAAATGAGAGTGAGTCTTGATGGGCCAGATGGATGGGCCCGTGGCTGGATTGGTAAAGGGCAGAGAGCTCCAGTCCGACTCAGACGCCAGCAAGGTGGAGGTGGAGTACGGGTTTGGCCTGGTATCATCAAAGATGAGCTTGTGGGGCCTTTTCGGGTTGAGGATGGAGTCAAGCTCAACTCCCAGTCCTACTGCCAGTTTCTGGAAGACACCTTCTTCAAGCAGTGGTACAGGAAGAAGTCTGCATCCTTCAAGAAAAACGTGATTTTCATGCAGGACAATGCTCCATCACACGCGTCCAAGTACTCCACAGCGTGGCTGGCAAGAAAGGGTATAAAAGAAGAAAAACTAATGACATGGTCTCCTTGTTTACCTGATCTGAACCCCATTGAGAACCTGTGGTCCATCATCAAATGTGAGATTTACAAGGAGGGAAAACAGTACACCTCTCTGAACAGTGTCTGGGAGGCTGTGGTTGCTGCTGCACGCAATGTTGATGGTGAACAGATCAAAACACTGACAGAATCCATGGATGGCAGGCTTTTGAGTGTCCTTGCAAAGAAAGGTGGCTATATTGGTCGCTGATTTGTTTTTGTTTTGTTTTTGAATGTCAGAAATGTATATTTGTGAATGTGGAGATGTTATATTGGTTTCACTGGTAAAAATAAATAATTGAAATGGGTATATATTTGTTTTTAGTTAAGTTGCCTAATAATTATGCACAGTAATAGTCACCTGCACACACCGATATCCCCCTAAAATAACTACAACTAAAAACAAACTAAAAACTACTTCCAAAAACATTCAGCTTTGATATTAATGAGTTTTTTGGGTTCATTGAGAACATGGTTGTTGTTCAATAATAAAATTATTCCTCAAAAATACAACTTGCCTAATAATGCTGCACTCCCTGTAGGTAACGAAGTACAAATACTTCCTTAATGTACTTAAGTGCAATTTACAGTTGTTTATACTTTACTTTTTTTTTCGGACTACTTTTTACTTTTACTCCCTGAATTAAAAAAAAATTTATGTACTTTTTACTCCTTACATTTTCAAAACAGACTTGTTGCTTTTGCTTTACCGCATTTGGGAGGTATCATTTCTATGATCATCATGCTAAATCTTGCCCTCAGATTCTTCATTTTCTTAAACATTGAATCCCAAAAGTCAAATGAGGAGTTGAGCGTTACCAACAGAATGTTTTTGAAAGTGTTTTCCATATTTCTTCTTGTTATTGTGCAATCAAAGCAACATCATCATCATATGACCCTCGACCTAAATGTAGAGAACCATCTGAATCCTGACGACGAATAAATAAATAAGCACTTTAATGACACGCTTTGTACATCACATTTAAATTAAATTTGACTTAACAGTAGTTTTATTAATAATGTGTAAATTGCATCATTTTAAAATGCAGTATATTGCCTGCACTGTAAAAAGGTTCTGTAAAACCATTATGGCCCCATTAGTGCTGAAGGAGAAGCTACCGAGGGTACACTCCCTTTAAGAGTGCAGTGGTCCCAGCTTCCACAGGCATGCTTGTTACAGTTGGTTTCAACAAGCTAAAATAAATGTGGCAGAAACACATGACTTCACTGACTACTGCCTGTGTCAGTCTTGTACATACAGCCTATTGGTATAACTGTCTCGCATCGTTTTAAAACATTTTAACTTATATTTTAATCAGCAAACTTTCTCGGTTAGTCTGTCGCAGCATTTTTGTTATTTCTGTCAATTTAATGAGTCTTTCTAGAGTACTGCAAGGCAGCGTGACACCTACTCATCCTTAGCTGAGCTCACGGTCAGCTTACCGCACTTGATCCTGTGTCTCACCGTTAAAGCGGTCGATGGCTTCTTGCCTCAGCGCTCCCGTGATGCCTCCATCAATTCGCTCGTACTTGTAACCTTCATAATCCAGAAAATCTTCAAGTAAGTCGAGCATTTTAGTCATCTGAAAACGGAGGAGACAGAGAGGTAGAGAGAGACACTGGCATGTGTTTTCATGAATACTTGATTACCCGTGCAGCCGCACAGCTGGAATCACAGCCTGCCGCTGAGCCTTCTGGAGATGTCACGAGACCAATTTAACATCTGCGCAGGGAGATACCCATCTGGTGTTTGCGTGTGTGAATGCGCGCTCGTTTGTGTCTGTGTGAAGACGTACCTGTGAGAAGACCAGCACTCGGTGTCCCTGCTCTTTCAGCTTCCTCAGCATCTTCTGCAACAGGGTCAGTTTCCCAGAGGCCTTAGTGAGGGCTGACCCTTCATAAGCACCGCTGGGTGTTTTCGGGGATTCCTACAAACACAAAGAAGATACAGTATGACACAGGAGCTCTTCCACACATTACCACAGGGTGTCCCTGTTAAGCAATTTGCTATTCATTTAAAGCAAATCTTGGAGTAAATGCTGAAATAATACAGGAAACTTAAGCAGCATTAAATCTACTCTTTCTGTGGATCAAGAATCCCCAAAGACAAAAGTGTCCTTTTGTTTCTTCTCACCATTGAGGCAACGGGGAAGAGGTAGGGATGATTGCAGCACTTCTTTAGGTCCATCATGATGTTGAGCAGCGAGACCTGATTTCCTCCGCCTTTCGAGTTTAGAGCTTCAAAGTTTTTGGTCAGAATTAGCTTGTAGTATTTCCTGCATTTAAGAAAATCCAAGAAAAACACAAAATCGTGAAATGATTAGGAGTGTGTCAACACGACGTCAACAACATTAGATGGATCTATTAAATCTTTGAATTCTCGCATTTCACTGAGTCCCACTGACACTGGTGGAGGAATTCCAGGAGCCAGCTGTTCAGTTTTAAGATGCACAGCTGGTTCATTTTTCGCTTTAATGTGGTTGATTGGTGCAGATGTGAACAAAGTAATCGCACATGAGTGAGGACCGAAATAACAACAAAAAGGCCATTGGATGAGCGAGCAACTGGTTTATGGTGAAAACGTGATCCAATCTCTAGCCGATCTTGTTGCAGTCAGGTATATTGAATACAAATGTTAGGAATAACTGCTCCATGTTATTCACTAGTCCAGAACAATGTTGCTCCTGCTCTGAACACATCCGGCCAATAAGAGGACTGAATGTTCTCATGTGGTTTGTAGTGTCACATTTTGGTCTCCAAGAAAAGAAACCAAAAGAAAGGAAATCATGAGAAAAATCTAAGAGTTTACAAACTCTTCAGTTCTTCAATTCTGTATTTCCAGCTTTGTGGGAACACCTCAACTCTACCGAACACCTTTGGGATGAACTAGAAAGAGTCAGCCCGTCTGATCTGACATCAGTGTCTGACCGCCCAAATGCTTTTCTGCATTAACGGACAACAATCCCACAGACAGGCTCCAACATGTACAAAAGCTTCCCAGGAGAGTGCAGAGGGGTACCAACTCCAGATTAATGCCTGGCTCCTGTTGTTTATACAATGTTTATATAATGTGTAGATCAAGATGAAGTCTTTTTAAAACCTTTTTCTCCCCTCCAACAAACACTTACAAACAACAGAGGATGTATAGACTAACTGTCGCACTTGTACACACAAACACACCCTTTCAGTTGAATCTGACCTTGGTTTTAGGCTACGGAAGATGCTCGTCTAAGTGCTACAAACGTAGATTTGTATCTACATTTGTCAGTGTCATACTTCTGCATAGGGCTCAGCTCCACTCTGACAATCAGCTCGGTCTTGGCGGGCATGTTCTTGAAGACGTCGGCCTTCAGTCTGCGCAACATGTGAGGCCCCAGCAGGTCATGGAGCTTCTTGATCTGGTCCTCCTTGGAAATGTCAGCGAACTCTTCTAGGAAGCCCTCGAGGTTACTGCAAAGAGAGAGAGAAGAAAATCTATCATAGACAATTCTACTGCAACTAGAAATAAGAACAGATGAATTAGTAGAGCTACAAGTACTGGGCACATTACTGTTTACAGGTAATGAGATACGTGTACATAATAGTAACCCCTGTAAACCTAAGCATTAGGCTTTAGACTACTCCAAACACTCAGTTACTATCTTTTCTACTTTTGTGCTGAACAGATATCAGCTTCATTTGCTTCTATGGACGCAACGCTTACAAGCTTTTGTTTGAGGGAGCCAGACGAGGGGCAGCCAATCAGAAGAAAGTGGCCTTTCAAGAGTGTGGCCTCAACTCTTTATAATTGCTAGAAAATTGTCAGTGTTTGTTCAAACACCTGACCATTTTATAATTAGTTAAATATTAATTTGCATACATGAGATTTATTTGTATTATACTTCTACACTCTCACAAACACATAAAAACTCATGTGTTAAATATGACACACTTAACAGAGAGTAGGTAAAACAGCTTTTTCTAACAGGGGATGAAGTGAATGGGCTGCACCAAAAGCTAGAACAGATTCATTATTTTTTAAATTAATGACGACTCATGCAAAGCTACTCTTGTAGGACCCCCTTTTAAAATTAGGTGTTCATGTAGTGTGAAGGTGTGTGCTTTACAAAGAAAGAAGTCCTACTTGAAGCGGTTAGGTGTGAGGAAGTTGAGCAGGTGAAACAGCTCCTCCAGGTTGTTCTGTAACGGAGTTCCTGTGAGCAGAAGCTTGTAGTCGATCTTGTAGTCGTTCAGACGCCTGAAGAACTGGAAACACAAATAAGGAAGCTCAGCGTTATTTAACTCTCAGTGGATTTTTCTAAACTCTTCCACATCATTAAAAAACAAACATATTTGACTTAATTTCACATCAGTTTTATTTCTATAGTGCAAACTCACAACAATAGTCGCCTTAAGGTGTTTTATACTGTAAGTAAATATCTTATATTGCATAGATCTTATAATTAGTTGTAATTAAGTCATTATGGCATGGACCCCAACTTCCTGAAGAAGTACAGCTAATACTTAATCTATTACTCTCATGATAAAGTACATTAAACGACCTATGAAAGTAGTTAAGTACTGTGGGACTAAAGTGTTGCCATTGCATAGTTTGGCCACCAGAGAGAGGTGAAGTGCGTTAATGTGGACTCATATGCAGTAGCTGCTGTACCTTGGACTGGTTGTTCTTAAGGCGGTGAGCTTCATCCACCACCAGACAGGCCCAGTCAATAGACTTCAGCGCCGTTTGGTCGATGGTCACCAGCTCGTAGGAGGTCAGCAGCACGTGGAATTTAATAGGAGCTTCTCGCTGCAGGAGGACAAACAAGGGAGGAAGGATGAGTGGACGCCACTGTCGATATCGTGTTTTCCCGCTACTGCTAACGATCCCTCCTTACCCTCAGTTTGAAGGTCTTCTTTCCTCCCTTGACGGCCGTGTCATCAAAGGAGAACTCGTTCTCTCTGATGATGGCTCGGCTGTCCTTGTCTCCCGTGTACGTCACCACGTAGAAATCGGGGGCCCACATCTCAAACTCCCTCTCCCAGTTGATGATGGTGGAGAGTGGAGCGCTGACTAGAAATGGACCCTTAGTGTGACCCTGAAGCGAGCAGAGAGGGAAATCAGTACCGTGTTACACAGCGAGACTTTAAACAACGTTAAAGGAAAAAAGCAGAGATAAGGTCAGCACCTCTTTGAAAAGTGAATAGAGGAAGACGATGGTTTGGATGGTCTTTCCCAGCCCCATCTCGTCCGCCAGGATGGTGTCAGTGCCCTGAGCCCAGGAAAACCGAAGCCAGTTCAGGCCCTCCAGTTGGTACAGATGTAGCGTGCCGCCCGTTGACGTGACAAAGTCTGGCTGCTCCTCGTATTTTATTGTAGGCTGAAGGGAAGAAATGAGAAAACGGTGAGGAGATACGATTGGGTTAACTGGAAACTCTAAATTGCCATAGGTGTGAATGTGGGAGCGAATGGCTGTCTCTGTCTGTGTGTTAGCCCTGCAACAGACTGGCGACCTGTCCAGCGTGTACCCCGCCTCTCGCCCTAAGACAGCTGGGATAGGCTCCAGCTCCCCCGTGACCCCGATAAAGGATAAGCGGAAGCGAATGGATGGATGGAAATTCCTTTACATTTCCTGAAAACATCTGGATTACCAAGAAAAAACTAATTTCATTCATCAGTCTTTGTTTATTTTCTGTAAAGGTTTTGACTGAAAGGTCAAATTGTGTCTGTTTGTTTGTATTTTGACTTATTGTGGTTTAATGCGCACAGATTTGTACATGATAAAAAAAAATACTGGCAGTCGCCAATGCTACCACTCAGCCTCCTCGTAGTGTTTCCTGTGACTGCGGTATAAATTTGAAAAATCCCAGGCAATCACTGGGATTTGAACTCGTCCGAGATTTTTAGCAGATGCACTTATGGTACAGATTTTAAACTCCTATGTAACCTACTGAGTTGTCAGATTTACAAACCTCTCCACGCTGAACAATTATGAGGTTATGAATCAGAAACTGTTCAATAATCTACATTTTCAAAGATAGTTTTGAGCAATATTACCAAGAGAGAGGCTTAGATATGCAAAATGAGAAATATTGGAAAGTGTGGTTATTCTCCCATGCTGCATCGGACAGCTTTAGTAAAACTATTAGTAAAAATAATCGAAGTCGGTTCACCAGTGGTGTGCTTTTATACAATAAAGATCCTTAAATGTGTACAATTTAACACAAAAATAAAGGGAACACATTGTAAGGGAATCCTTACAGTATAGCATATAAAAAATGTAAATCTGAATTGCAGTATGTGATTGTTCTTATAAGAAACATTTAATAACTTTATAACAAAAAAGAGTGACTGGCTAACAGCAGACAGCAGCTGCACACTTTACAATACTCACATCAGTGAGTGGTGAGCCTGGAGACTCATCTTCACCCTCATCTGAGTTCTTGTTCCTTATCTTCCTGGGTTTGTCTGGGTCCTCCTTCATTATGGCGTCCCTGTTAAACAGCAGCAGAATTATTGCCACGTCGCTGACACTAAGCTGTTCACTCTAGCAGGGATCCGATTCATCAAAGGGAGATGAGACTGCACGTATACGTGGGGCAGGTCTCTGTGAAGCGGCTGAAAAACACTAGCGGACTTGCTTTAACCTCCTAAGACCCGAACTTTTTCATTGCATGAAATTTTAATTTCTCTTTGGGCTGATTGAGACCTGATGAATGTAAAAACAACGAATGATCTTTTTACCTGATGTAGTTTCTGAGAAAAGTTATATCCACATATGAGGAGATTTGCATTAAATTTCGATAGAACATTATAAAGTCACAATTGATGTGCAAAACTTTTTATTTGGTGTCTGAACACAGCAGCATTTTTCCTGAGTACAAAAACAAAATGAGAAACAGCAGTTGTGCCGCTATGAGCAATATGGTTGCAGGAAGACGTATGCCTGTAACAAAGTCAAAAAAGTAAAAGATTTCAGAGCATGAAACACGAAACATTTCAGGTGGCAGTGTAATGTCCTCGTAACTGCATATCAGGCCCTTGTAGAGCAAAATTTAGTATTGTGGTCTGGACAACCTAAAATGTGATGCCCACATACAGTGGGGCAAAAAAGTATTTAGTCAGCCACCGATTGTGCAAGTTCCCCCACCTAAAATGATGACAGAGGTCAGTAATTTGCACCAGAGGTACACTTCAACTGTGAGAGACAGAATGTGAAAAAAAAATCCATGAATCCACATGGTAGGATTTGTAAAGAATTTATTGGTAAATCAGGGTGGAAAATAAGTATTTGGTCAATAACAAAAATACAACTCAATACTTTGTAACATAACCTTTGTTGGCAATAACAGAGGTCAAACGTTTACTATAGGTCTTTACCAGGTTTGCACACACAGTAGCTGGTATTTTGGCCCATTCCTCCATGCAGATCTTCTCGAGAGCAGTGATGTTTTGGGGCTGTCGCCGAGCAACACGGACTTTCAACTCCCGCCACAGATTTTCTATGGGGTTGAGGTCTGGAGACTGGCTAGGCCACTCCAGGACTTTCAAATGCTTCTTACGGAGCCACTCCTTTGTTGCCCGGGCGGTGTGTTTTGGATCATTGTCATGTTGGAAGACCCAGCCTCGTTTCATCTTCAAAGTTCTCACTGATGGAAGGAGGTTTTGGCTCAAAATCTCACGATACATGGCCCCATTCATTCTGTCCTTAACACGGATCAGTCGTCCTGTCCCCTTGGCAGAAAAACAGCCCCATAGCATGATGTTTCCACCCCCATGCTTCACAGTAGGTATGGTGTTCTTGGGATGCAACTCAGTATTCTTCTTCCTCCAAACACGACGAGTTGAGTTTATACCAAAAAGTTCTACTTTGGTTTCATCTGACCACATGACATTCTCCCAATCCTCTGCTGTATCATCCATGTGCTCTCTGGCAAACTTCAGACGGGCCTGGACATGCACTGGCTTCAGCAGCGGAACACGTCTGGCACTGCGGGATTTGATTCCCTGCCGTTGTAGTGTGTTACTGATGGTGACCTTTGTTACTTTGGTCCCAGCTCTCTGCAGGTCATTCACCAGGTCCCCCCGTGTGGTTCTGGGATCTTTGCTCACCGTTCTCATGATCATTTTGACCCCACGGGATGAGATCTTGCGTGGAGCCCCAGATCGAGGGAGATTATCAGTGGTCTTGTATGTCTTCCATTTTCTGATGATTGCTCCCACAGTTGATTTTTTCACACCAAGCTGCTTGCCTATTGTAGATTCACTCTTCCCAGTCTGGTGCAGGTCTACAATACTTTTCCTGGTGTCCTTCGAAAGCTCTTTGGTCTTGGCCATGGCGGAGTTTGGAGTCTGACTGTTTGAGGCTGTGGACAGGTGTCTTTTATACAGATGATGAGTTCAAACAGGTGCCATCCATACAGGTAACGAGTGGGGGACAGAAAAGCTTCTTACAGAAGATGTTACAGGTCTGTGAGAGCCAGAGATTTTCCTTGTTTGAGGTGACCAAATACTTATTTTCCACCCTAATTTACGAATAAATTCTTTACAAATCCTACCATGTGGATTCATGGATTTTTTTTTCACATTCTGTCTCTCACAGTTGAAGTGTACCTCTGGTGCAAATTACTGACCTCTGTCATCATTTTAAGTGGGGGAACTTGCACAATCGGTGGCTGACTAAATACTTTTTTGCCCCACTGTATGTGGACGGCAGGTTTTAGGAGGTTAATAAATGAGAAATACAGCTTTAAAAACAAATACCTGTGTTTCCAGTAGCTGGCCTTGTAAATTGCAAAGTCGGGGATATCCATGTCGTCTCTCTCCCATGTACACTGGTCGTAGGCGAGGTCTCGCCACTTGACCAGGTAGTGGTATATCCCCTTCTTATCCACACTAGCAGGGAGACACATGATCACAGTTAGTGGTCCTTCACAAACCTGACCTCTGCGTGCTTGTGTGCACGGCTCTTTACCTGTGATTGATGATCCGGTGAATCATCATCCACTCGGGCTTGATGCCATATCTGTAGTATTTGTCCTCCATGATGGCATACTGGGGGTCTTTGGCCCTCCTCTTCTCGCTCTTTCCTACTCCGTTCTCATCCTCTCCCCCCGAGCCGTAGTCCAAGCTGGGAGGCTCGTCCATGTCCGTCTTCCTCTGGTAGTTTCTATACATGACCGAGTGGAAGATCTCCAGCTGATGAGACAAAGACATTAGTTGGTCAGATGATCATTTTTCAGGTGAGGACGTCCTAGATTTGTGGTTTTCAAAACCATTTTTTTTTCATTGTTTAGACTTGGAAAAACGTGACCCTCGTCATATATTTTATTCTAAATATGGAGAGCAGTTGTTTATATTTCAGCCACGGTTTGATTTCCATTGTTAGATCTTTTAAATCTGAAGCATTAGAGACTCAACACAGGAGAACAATCTAAAAAATGTAGAAAGCAGTTTTTGCTGTTTTGTTTCATAAATCTGGTGAATACAAAAATGCTGAGTAAACACTGCAAATGACATGCTGAGTGCAGTTTTTAAAGTAGAAAGGAAATTTAAGGGAATAATAATCTTTAGTGATGGTGATGATGTACGTTCATTTACAAATACCATCTATGGCTGTAAAAACAGTCGCTAAAATATGTGTAAACAGTAGGACCGCCCTGTGAATAAAGCTTCCAAGGATCAGTTTAAGATTCTTGGGGTCGAGCATTTGCTTATGCAGATAATCGAATGCGCTGCACTCGTGGTTCGCCTGATAGCGCCCATTCTGTCCCCTTTAAGACGCCTGTGTGTGAAGTAGGTCCCTTGTTGAGGGAAGAGTGTGCGAGAAGCGGCTGCAGCCACAGAGATGATTAAGCAACAGTTACACATGATATACATAGTTTCAGTGTAACAACAATCCAAACAAGGTCCTATAAAGGGCCGTTTGTGGGTGGTCTGGTGTGGGCTTTCTCTTTCATACTTCTCCTCCAGGGTGGGCAAGCAAAAGTTATTTTTTGTGGTTATTAGCTAATGAGCCAGGCTAGAGTCAAAACACAACTGCATTTTAACCTCTGAAGGACACGTAACAAGTAAAACTCTAACTCTGTAAGTTTAAATATGTCTTTTAACAACAACAAACCAGGCTGACTACCTGAGACGGCTACTTCATTGGTTACACCTTGCTGGGCTGGACCCAGTTTAGCCTTCAGAACGACTTTAATTCTTCACGGCACAGATTCCACAAGGTGCTGGAAGTCCACATCGTGTCTACGTGTCTAAAGGCATAGAGTTGCTGCCATGTGTTGACTTTTTAGATATTTTTGTACTGGTATACCTGATGGCCAGTGTGTGTATAAGAAATATCAGTTATTTTATAGGGAGCAATACTGTGAATTTAATTTAATTACTTTATTTATATTTTTGCTACGGCATGTTGTCAAAGGGATGTACATTAGGCTGCAGGAGCTTGATTAAAAAGACAGATGTGTGCTGTCTGGTTCATTACTCTGACACGTGTGTGGCTAAAAAAAAAGAAGAAGAAGAAATATTTGGACTGAGGAGGGGGAATCCCTAGAAAACAGACTTGCCATTATTTGTGGTTGTGACTTTCAGACTCACCTGCAGCTCAGTGATCCAGGTGCAGTGCCAGTAGGACTGTCCGGTCAGCTTTACAAAGAACTCCCTCTCTGCCCTGCCTTTCATTGGTGGCGGTGGCGGGGCGTCGGGTGGAGCGTCGGGAGCGGGTGGAACAGGAATGGGAGGTGGAGGCTCACCCCATCGCCAGTGGAGGATCTTTTGGACACGTCCCTTGATTGGCGGACACTGGAGCAAAAATGCATTTTTAAAATCACATCAGTTTATTTAAGCGAGAAGATGGAAATCTGTGAGGTATAGATTAAAAAAACACTGTGACAAGAGCATCAACTGACCGTGCATCGTGGACACAGCCACTCTCCGTTGGGAATCTCCGGCAACGGCGGGTTCAGACAGTGGATGTGGTAGGAAGACGTACAGGTGTCGCAGCACAACAGCTCACCTCCGTCTTTACACACCCGACAGAACTCCATGTGGTCGTCATCTTCCTCCTCCGCCCCAGTGGCGACCCTCACGCCGACCTCTGATATCACTCTGTCCTCGCTGTCCTCCTCAAAATCCTCAAAGTCTTCGTCTTTTGCTTCCCACTGGATTCCCTCTTTTTCCTGAAAGAAAGCGAGAGAAAACAAAACTGTTAAACTGAGGAACATCCTGAACACATGAAGTAAAAGGAGCTTTCAACAACCACAAGATGCTTATTGAGAATTTTGTGGTTACATATTAATGACTCACAGAAAAAAATTAAGCTGCTAATGTTGCCAGCTGTTCATTGCACTGAGAGTCCTGGCTCCCATTGACTCTTTTAGCCT
Source organism: Diplotaxodon limnothrissa (assembly GCF_057381915.1). Lineage (NCBI taxonomy): Eukaryota > Metazoa > Chordata > Actinopteri > Cichliformes > Cichlidae > Diplotaxodon > Diplotaxodon limnothrissa. Next base: position 50,959,751 of record NC_140598.1, on the reverse strand, counting down.
TAAGTGGGAATGTGGTTGTGAGACATAAGATAAGCGGGAGAAGGACCTTTGCTGGAGCTGCTCAGGTGCTGTTTTAAGTAGGCCTCCGTGACTGTGAAGGATGGAGTTTGTGAAAAATAGACCACTGCTCCAAGTGAGCCTATTCTGGGTGAATAAAGGTTAAAAAAAGAAATACCTGATTTATGTAACAGCTGCAGTATGTAACCCATATTTGGGGTCTACTATCCCTGTGCAACACTGACAGTTAAAGTAAATGTCTGCTATCTCAGTCACTACAGACCCAAGCTTATATAAAACACAGTTTTGGCAACTACTGTACGATATTAAAACCGGCATTTGCCAATTTGTAAATGTAGCCTGGTGACATATAGGGAGCTCACACTCCGGAGGAAAGCAAGCAGCTTTTCGCCTTGCTGTGCAGAATAAAATGAGAATGTGAAATCGTTTATTTGCAAGAACCAGTGACTTTCAAACTGCAGAATGGTTACACGGCATTACAAATCATTGCTTTTTGAATAATGCATACATATTTACAACATGGCATTTGATTGTTGAAATGTTCACGATTAATGAAGTGGAAATTTTGACTGTGCTATAGCACCTACTCGGGGGAGTCGAAATTTTCCAAAAAAAAAAGGACCAGAAAAAATCCCCAACCCTTTCAAAGTGTAAGTATCTCACTAGCACGTCAACAAACACCTTGAGTGTGACAGTTATACTGCTCTGATACAGCTCTCCTTCAAATTCGATGCCAGTCTACCACTTCTTGGTATTCAGGGATGCTTGACTCAGATAAACCTGACACTTGCGCTGAATAAACAGTAGGTAAAAAGCTTCTTTTCAGCTTCCTGTTTGTCACCAGTGCATGCCCTTTCCCTCTTTTTCTCCGCTCCTCCAGTCAGTTAGCTAAATGACATTTAAGCGCAAGTATCGCTCACTTTGTTCACACTTTCGATATCAATACCAGGTCGTCCCTACAGATAAAAACACGTGACTCATAAAGAAACTAAAAAGCTAAACCAGTCGAAACAATCACATAAAATTCTACACAGTGGATTTAATGCAGCAATTTAGTGAGCAGTTTCACAGCACCTTAACTGACTAATCTCAGAGATCTGATACCAAGACTTCGCAGCATCTAGAAATTAGCACTGAGCAATATTTGTGCCATTGCTGAATAGATTACACCCACATTTGGCGACAGTTTTTTGTTGAGGCAGGATGTCTGCACGTAGCCACTTCCCCGCTCAGATTTCTGATAAGCTTAAAGGGTTTCTACTCATCTGATCCTCCAAGAAAACAAGCTTTAACTAACAGTAACAGGTGTTTTTGCTGCTCAGGTAGCCACACAGCTCGGAGATAAGTTGTGGAATAAAAACGATGCAAAGGAGATGGGAAAATAAAAAACAGGAGCAGTTGTACTTACACAATGGGGACAGCTCCACTTGCCCTCGGGGGCCTTGTCCAGCTCAGGCTCAAGGCAGACGAGGTGGTACGCTCGAGGACAGGTGTCGCACAGGATGATCTCCCCGCCCTGCTGACACACCTCACAGTAGTCCTGGTGATCGGTCTCGTAGCCATCCCCTTCCTCTTCACCTGGGAAGGGAGATAGCAAGCACAGGGCGAGTTGACAAGCACTGACAAAAGGTCACAAACCATTTCTGTGTTTTTCACCCCAAATAACTGAACTGCTCATTTTTCACTTCCAACTATAACCATGCAGTTTCATGTGTAACTTAAAACAAGTGCAGTCAAATGTGAGAGATGTGCGTGACGTTTTCAGGAACACGGGGTGAAGTTTTAGGTACGTGCTGCATGTTTGAACTTTTTCAGAACTAAAAGAAAAACTGAAAAACGCAAGTGAAACACTTGAAGCTGCTCGGGTTTGCAGCACATCTGCACGCTTGTAATGCAGAAGGTTTGCAAATGATCAAGTTTTGGCCTTCTTGGCAAAATGAAATCACGCTACCAGACGTGACAATAGTCAGATTTAGCCTATGGATGCACGTGTAATGAGTTTGGATTAAGTGCAGAGTCTCAGTTTGCATTTGAGGAGTTGAACAAAATAGTGCATTCATCACTGAGAAACTGAAGTCATTTTTGTACACAGTGCCTTCTTTCCATGGCCTCAGTGTAATTCACACACACAAAACACACCTGTCTATGAAAAAGGCATGTGTTATATTTTTACGTTATTTCTTCACTAATTCAAAATGTAAAAGGTCTTTCTTTATTCCAATAGTTGCATTTGTAAGCTGTTGATGTGAACTCACAGCATGTGATCAGCGCAAGTGAAACAAGTTCAACTTCAAGATTAGAGTCAAACTTATATCAATTTTGGCAATTTAAGAAACTACTAAATGGGAGGTAATAATACTGTAAACTAACATATGAGGGACTGATTAATACAATAGATGGTTGCCTAAGCAACATAAGGAGACCTGGACGTCCAGGAAAGACAACAGTTGTGGATGATCATAGGATCCTTTCTATGGTAAAGAAATGTCTGTTCACAACATCCAACTGAGAAAACATATCAGGAAGTAAGCATATCTTAACTTGAGAACAGATTTAATGAAAAACAAACAAACAATAAAACATAAGCTATCCCAGAATATGCAAAGGACCAAATTATGTCTAAAAACCCCTTTCGAGCAGCTCAGGAACAGCATTTTTGGACACACTAATCTGCCCCAGAATAACAGAAGAAAGAATTGTGAAGGCTGCTCCTTCTGCTCATAATCAACATAATCTGTGAAACGCGGTAAAGGCAGTGTGACGAATGGTTACCCGCAGCTTCCAGTGACACTGGGCACTATTGTTTATTGATGATGGGACAGAAAACAGAAGCAGACACATTAATTCTGAAGTGAACAGAGCTTATTGAAGGTTAACAAGTGGAATCATCTGGAATGGCAGAGCCAATCACCTGATCGCAACCCGATCGAGCACGCATTTCTCATCCTGAACACGCAACTGAAGACAGAGAGACACATTAACAAGTAACTAAAGACAGCTGCATGGGGATGTCCATGCACTCCAGACTACTGAAAATCAACATTTGATTTTTGATTTTTTTTTATGTTTTATGTTTATGCATCTCCAGTTTTGTGTTATAAATAGGAGACTATAAAAAGTCGAATTATTCACTTTGTGCAGTATTTTTGTTCAATCTGCACGCTGTCTCCATTTTAACCAAGCTCCAGTAATATGAATGTTTTGTTAAATAGCTGCTAAAAATATACTCCAAGAGTATACAGCCTGTAACTGTATTCATCTGCAGCTGGAAGCACCTTCATCCTCTGCCTATCTCATCCCTCACACAGTTCAGTCATCGCTCCACTGCTGTTAATACTGTTTCCCAGCTCAGGTTCATCCTTTTAAATACACTTTTATCAGCAAAGAGAGAAGATTATTGTCTGAACCAGAAGAGTTGAGCTGCATTATTCCTTTGGATTCCAATAAGCCAAAGTAAACTTAACAGTGGAGCTGTAAGATGGATGTGGACAGGGAGGCTGTACATCATTTATAATTATGTGCTGTACGTATAACAAGCAGGCTGCGCTTACTTTTCTTCTTCTTCTTGGCAGGCCGTCCGCGCTTGTTCTTCTTCACTCGGCCAGAGCTGTCAGAGCGAACCGAGGAGCTGTGAACGCTGGAGTCCTCCTGCTCAGACTCGTCCTCATCCATATCCTCGCTCTAGCAGAGCACGAGAAAGCACGGGGGCAGTGAGTGAAGTGAGGAGAGACAGGTAACAAGAAACAGAGGAAAACAACAGGGAGCGACGCTGTTTTTAACTTCCACCGATTCAGTGTTTCACGAATACTCTAAACTTCACACTCACCGAGCAGCTCTTCTTCCTCTTGGCACTGATAGGTGATAATTTAATACGGATGGGTGCCATCTTTTTAGCTTTGGCTACGGCTGAAGCCTTTTTCTTGTCTGGAACTCGAGGACTTTTACTGCGCTTCTTGTAACCCGGACCTGGACAGACAGCATAACAAAGAAGCTGTATCAGTGAGCTGTATCAGAAAAGGGATAGAGGTAAATGAGAGGTTAGCATTAGTTTACTGCTCTCCATTAGCATGTACAGCACATGTGCAAAAGTCTCGAGCCACCCCTCATACCCTTAGATTTTGCCAGGAAAAGGGGAAACAGGTGCAGCAGTTAGTTGAAACGCGCAAACATACATGGAAATATATTTCTATTCAGTTTGAAAGTCAATATTTGGTTTGACCACCTTTATTCTTAAACTCTCTTAGTCAGCTTTCCTGTAATTTCTTTAAGTAGTCTTCAGGAATAGCTCTCCAGGCTTCTTGAAGGACTTTCAAAGCTCTTCTTTGGATGTTTCTGCCTTTTGTTCTGTTCTCTGTCAAAATGATCCCACACTGCTTCAATAATGTTGAGGTCTGAGCTCAGAGGAGGCCAATCCATCACTGATAGAGTTCCACTGTGTCTTTTTCTATCCAGGTATGTTTTTACAGCATTGGCAGCGTTTTTTGGATCATTGTCATGCTGAAAAATGAAGCTGCTGCCAATCAGATGCTTTGCAGGTATTGCATGATCTAATGGATCATCTACGTTCATAATTCCACTCATTTTGACAAGATCTCTGACACCACTGGGTGAAATGCAGCTTTAAACCATGACAGTGCCTCCACCCTGTTTATAAAGATGGCTGTAGACACTCACTGGTATACCTCTCTCCTGACCTCCTCTCTGTATATCAACGATGATTTGACTCAATATTTTCAAATTTGGATTCATCACTCCATTAGACCTGTTTCACAGTCCAGTTCTTGTGTAATTTGACATACCCCAGTCTTTTGTCCCTGCTTCCCTTCCTTAAAAATGGCTTCTTGTGCAGACAGCTGACACTGGTTAGGTGTTAGGTGCCTTTTTTAAGCATGATGATCAACAACTCAGTGTTAAGTAGTTTAAACAAACAAATAAAACCATTTCTCTGAAAGTGATCAGGAACTAGGATTGAAGTAAAAATTAGTTTCCAAAGAAAGATTTTGAAATACTTTCAGAAAGTACATTTACATAAAAGTCTGGCTCCTTGGAAACAAAATCTAAAGAAATGAGGGGTGGTTCAACATTTTTGCGCAGTTCTGTAAACCTAACATCGGTCAACATCTGCTGTGTTCATCGTGTGCCTCTAAAACATCTCGTTGCCCTGGTCCTAGTACAGGAATGGGAAGACGACAGACCTTTGCCCTCTTTTGTCTTGGCTTTTCTAACAGGTGGAGGCTGAGGTGGCGGTTCAGGTGAGGCGGTCGCTGCAGAGACCTGCTCGGCAACAGCGATGGCAGCGGCCGCAGCCGCCGCCGCCACAGCTGCAGCGTTGCCCTTGAAGGGGTTGTTAGAGCTAAACTCCCTCCACTTGACCCCCAGGATGGTCATCATCTTTGACATGGGGATCTTAGGGTTCTTCTTGGCGATCATCGGCCTAAGAGAGAGCGTTGTGAGAGTGAAACCACATAACCAAAATGAATAAACTTTCACCTCCATCAAGAGAGCCAATCACCAGGTTCATTTGTCAATTAGCTTTCCTACCAGCTGCAGACAAGTTGGCTGAACAGGCGCTGGGCATTACACATTACTTATGAGAGTCAAAGCAGGTATGAGTCAGCCCCAGAGACCGAGGCTCAGGCTGCTGCTGACACAGTGTTACATGTAACACGGGGGCTGCTGTCTCATTTATACAAAGCTGGGATGATAAAGACACGGCTGCCACAGGGGGACAGAAACAAGTAATAGTAGTCAACCCAGGCTACTGGCGTCTGTGCTAACAGACACTTAACAGGAGCTCTTCTTCATTAAGGAGGAAGCAGTGTCACCAAAAAGTATCAAATCGTTTTGACATTATTATTATTATTAAGGTTTGTTTGGTATTAATAGGTTCAAGTCCTGTCAATGAAACAGTTTCATTTCCATGTGTTGTAGAATCAACCATATATGGACGTTTATTGATGTTTCTATTGTATCTAACCATCCGTTCTACTGCTTATTTGGGTCCTTGTCCCAGGGGGCAAAAGTCAAACAGAGTTGACTAGATCTCCCCTCTCTCTGTCTCTAGCCACCGCCTACAGATTAGGGACCATAATGAAGCATTTCAGTCATAACATACAATGTCTTCAAGACATCTTGGATCAGGCCTGAGGTCACCAAGCCCAAAATACACCTCACCACGAAAGCCATGAGGCACCTTAACTCAGAGCATCTCCAAGATGAACAAGCTTCTCCTCGAGTTTAGAAATATTTCACAGACAGCTCCTTTCTGTCTGTCAGCTAGACGCCAGGTAGGAACTTTGCCTAGAGGCTCAGCTCTGTCATCACCACAACAGACCAGGTGGGCACCCGTATCACCACAGCTGCTCGGGATCAAGACCCTCAAGCACCTGAACTCTGTAAAAGTTAGCCAGCCAAGCCGAGGACTCCTCACTCTCTTAACCAGCCTCGTCACATGAGCTGAGCAGTTACAGTAAGCTTACCAGCAGATGTAGACACTGTGGGGGAGTAAAGAATAAAAACAACAAGCCATAAGTCTGTGAAGGTTCTCAGTCATCCAGGTCATCGTAGTCAAAGGAGCTTGCAAAGAAAAGCGTCTGGACTTCTTTAAGTTGCTTGAAGATGCTTCTCGGATAAGAGGTGAAACGTCTTCAAGCAACTTAAAGAAGTCCAGACGCTTTTCTTTGCAAGCTCCTTTGACAACAAGCCATAAGCACATTGTCAACATCCACATAGTTAGCAGCAGCACTTCCACTCCCATCAGATCAGCTAACGGGAATCTGACTCCACTCTGCAACTCAAACAGAAGTTAGAATCAAAAGATTTCCAAACTGCACCCCTGCAGTGCAAAGTCACAGCGAGTGTGCGGAGCTAATGTCTTTTGAATACAGGCGTAATGACACGACATTTCCAGACAAACGTTCCCACAGGACGTCAGCACTCTTACTCGTCTTTTACCCTGAAAAGCGAGAGAAATTCGAATGTCGAGCACCTTTTTTCCACCTGACGACAGCTCATCAGAAGTGAGTTGTCTGAACCTATTTAACCATCCAGTAAACCTAATCTGTGGAGCCTATTGGGGAAGGTTTAGCTGTCTTGATGTCACCCACCCACGTGAGAACAGAGAGCAGGCCGTACCTCATGAACTGGCTGAAGGCTTTGTAGTTGGTGAGCTCCCTGTAGTCCTCCTCTGTGAAGATGTGATCGACATCCTCCAGGCCCCACTCCCTCGCCAGCTGCGCCGAGGTCTTCTGTTCTAACGGTTGCTGAGAAGAAAGCAGAGCATCAGACCGTGAACAAGGGTGGACTCGTCACCGTTGATCACTGTTGGGGTTTTTGGGAGTCAAGCGAAAACGTCTTTACCTTCGTTGTTTCCTCCTGACTGCTGTCTCGATCCCCATCGTCTTTTTTCTTTTTCTTGGTTTTCTTCTCTTTCCTTTCTTTATGTTTCTTCTTTTTCTTTTTCTCACCAGATCCATAGTCGCTGGCAATGCTGTCCGAGTTCTCGCCGTAGTCTCTTTCTCTGTCCGAGTCTCTCTCTACATCACTGTCCTGTGCATGCAGCGAGAGATGAAAAACAAAAAAGGAAGAAGAGCAGTTAAGACGCTGTAATGTGGACGTCAAACTTCCAAAATCCACAGGCCGAGGAAACTCACGATCTTCTTGCGTTTTTTTGCTTTGACAGGTTTCCCTTCCTTGTCTTTCTTTTTTGTGTCCTTCTTCTTCTTCGGCCGGCCTTTCTTCCTCAACGGGACCTCTCTGTCTGATAGCTCTGCCTCTTCCTCTGAGGAGGAAGAGAGAGAGAGAGAGGGTTAAGAAAGCGTGGAAGAAAAGACAGCTATCAGAATCAGCTGAACATTAATCTTCTCAAAACGCTCCCCGACAAGCCCGCTAATCCCAGCTGACCATAATTACACATGACAAAGGCTGCACGATAGCCACACAGTGGCATCGCTGACCTCTGACCTTGTCTGAATTGTGACACATGCTAAATTAGATAGTTTGTCAGAGCGCTCTAAGTAGATTTGACAGCCGGTTGCTGCAGCCTGGGGATGTAATTGGTTTATGGCAATGCAAAGGGTGATCATTACCTTTGTTAAAAAGAAAAAAAAAAGAAAAACAGAGCCCTGGGGGAGGAAGTGGTGGTGGTGGGGTTGTTGCTGATAATCAATGGATACATCCTGATGAGTTGAGGGAGGATTTAAATTTATAAAACTTTTATTTCAGGGAAGAAATAGTCTGAAAACCTCAGACAGCTCAGAGGGGACTGAGCCACTGTGCAGCAACTGAAACCAGCTGACATTATGTGGCATAAGACCTGAAAATGTCAGGCCAGTTATTCCCGATTTTACGTGGGAATCATCGCAGCCACGGGGGGAGAAAGGAATTTAACCTGCAGGCCGACCTGGCTTGCAAATGACAAGAGGAACACAGGAAGACGAGGGCAGATAGCAGCCCGGGCTTCGCGGAGAAAGCAGCAAAGCGTTGAAGCATAACCAAGATATGGGCTGCGGTCTCCGCCAGCCGCTCGTCCCGTTTCACAGGCTGCGATTTGTCGGTTTTTATTGTCTGCCTGCCTTTGTTGGTGCGCGCTCCCCCCACCACCACCAGCAACAGCAGCAGCAACAGCCATCCCCTCACCTCCTCCTCACTCCCACCCCGTCCACCAGCCAACCCCACTTCCCGCGTCTGCGTGCAGCGTTCAGCCGCCGAACGCACGCCGGGGGCGGCAGCGGCACGCACGCGGGGCTCGGTGATTCAGAGGCCGCCGGAGCGGTGAACTGGAACGACTTCTCTCCCGCTCAGGCCCCCTGACCACCGCTGTGACCGCTGCTGGAAACAAGGTCGCGATGGGGTTAAGGTCCTCCCGCCGGGAGGCCTCGACACTAATTTATCTGTCTCGCACTGCGTGACAGCAGGTCCACGGAGCCCTCGAGCTAATTAAGTACAAAAAAGAGCGCAGTGGGATGATTTGTGCAGGCTGCCGTCCTGACACTCGGAGCTCCGAGCTGACTTTTAACTCTGTGCTTCAGTCACATCCAAACCAGAGCTCACAGTACAGCCCACGACGGCAGCTTTCAGCCGTGCATCTGATCTCCACTGTTGCTGTGTGGTTAACCAGCCTCCACTCTCTGCACCCTTCACTTTCACTGCCCCCCCGTGCAAGTTCACTGCCACAGAAACTTCCAGAATGTCATTTAGTCAATCATCGCCTGACGCGATCGATATTTGTATGTTGCTGCTGCTGCGAAAGGGGCGCGGTTAAGAATCAGAATGGGACACAGACACACTAACACCCAGCTCCGAGGCGCCAAACATGCCCGATAATAGACGTTTAATACGGGTAACGACCGAGCAGGTCCTCCGGAGCTGAACGCAGTATGGGTACCTTTTACAAGAAAACGAGCAGCATGCGGGCAGTGCTGTCCTGTCCTGACCTATCACAGAGACAACCAGGCAGTTTGTGCCTCTCGTCGCGATTTCACACACTCGCCCGGCTCTGTGACTGCATCGTCTCCCCAGACTGCTATCAGATTTATACATAGCCTCCGGCCAAGAGGAGAGTCCATGCTAGCGTGTGTACCAGTCCTTCAGGGCGACCTCATTACCCCCGCAGACCTCTGCTTTTTAAAAACAATTTGCAAGTCCTGCACGTCCAAGAACCCCACCAATAAAAAAAAGCAAGGGACTATTTTTTTTTCTTTTCAACAACTTTTCACGACTGTGAAGTGAGATCGCGACGAAGTGAGGGGGGGAGGCAAAGCCACAACAGCGGTGCCAAGTTCAGTTTAAACTTTTGCTGGGGATGCTAGACGCAAAGAGGAAGTGGAGTGAGGACAAAGTGCAAAACACAGCAGAAACACATCAGTAGGTTGTGTGTGTGAGTTTGTGGCGTTTTTGTTGCAAACTGGACTTGTGTTTGCACAGCGCGCTCTCGCAGCTGCAAATATGGCACCTACAGCAACGTATAGCTGCCATAACAGGACAGCAGCCTGAGTGCGGCTGTCTTTTTTTAAGAGGAAGGAAAAAGTGTTAAAGGAGGCTTTCTTTCTTTCTTTTTTGTTGTTGTTGTTGTCTGCGCGCACTCGAGATCTCGCTGCTTTCTACTGTACCGATGTGGACCTGGATGGGATGTGTTGGAGGAGGGGGGGGATTAACAGAAAGAAGATCTGCGGGTTTCGGACACTTCCATCACGCGCTTTTCTATCTTATATTTGTGCCTCTAAGAAAAGCAGCAAAAAGCGCGCGTGAGTGTGTGTATTTCTTATTTCGTGTGCGCGCTCCCGACCTGTCCGCCAGTTTCCCGTTTTTTACTGTACCTGGCGCGGCTGGTGTTGCAGTTTCCCGAGGCGCCGCCGGTGAGTTTATGTCGCTTGCGTTCTCGTCCAGGTCCCCGTCGTCGTCTTCTTCATCAAAATCTCCTCCCTCGGAATTAACCACCATGCCCTCGTCTTCCTCACAGGACCGGAGAGGAGAGGACATTATATCCCTGTCATTGGATCCGTCCTTGTATTTAAAAAAAAAAAAAAAAAAGAAGGAGGGAGAAAGAAGAAGGAGAAGAAGAAGAAAGGGGGAGAAAAAGCGCGTTCTTGTCCGATTATATGATATTTATTTAATATTCAAATCGGCTCAGGAAAAAGTGGGGGGCGTTTTGGAATATTTTACACCAAGGCAGAGCAACAAAGATGGCCGCCCTCTTATATTTATTTTTTAACAACCCCCCCAATAAGAAAAAAAAATCCCCTTACATAAAAAATGGCTGACTATATTATTTCAGAACGCACCCCCCTCCTCCTTTCTCTCTCTCTCTCCTTCTCTCTTTCTCCCTCCGCGCGCCCCCTCCCTCCTCAAAAACGTACACATTGTTACAAGGAGCAAAAAAAAGGGGGTGTGTGACTGCATGTAAGTTACATTGTTACTTGTTTGTTTCTTTTCTCTCTCTGACCCCCCACCTCCCCTCCTCTCTTTTTTCCCCTCTCTCTCGCTCTCTCTTTCTCTATCCCCCTCACCCTCCCCAGCCCCTCAAGTCCGGATCAGTCACGAATCCGACAGACTTGCCTGGTGTCACTGTCACTTGCCAGATCACACGCAACAACTCTCGCTTTCTGCATTGCAGACCCCGACACAAATCTATCAAATATGGCCACCTTATATTCTCCGGAGCCCCCACCGTTGTGCTTCAAAAAAAAAAAAGAAATTATTTTGGAGCAGCAGCAGTAGGGTTGGGCACGCGCTTGTATATATACTTGTGTGTGTGTGAGCGTGTGCGTGTGTATGAGTGCTGGGGAGGGATTGAGAGAGAGAGAGAGTGAGTGAGAGAGGGGGGTTGGGAAAATCTGCCGCAGCCATGCCCAGACTTACATCAGATTGTATTGCTTAAAAAATTAACTACTTGTGGTGGGGATGGAAACAGGTCGGGGTACGCAAAACCGCGTTTCCACCTCTAGAAAGCACCGCGAGAAACGGCTCCAAGTGCGCACGCCGTCTCTCGCACCGGCGTTTAAAACGGCCACGAGAGATTTTCCGAGCTCTCGCTGTAAAGTCGCGCTCTCGTTACCGCCGAGCTGTGACAACTGGATGGCAGTAAGGCCATGGGAATGCCTAGACCCCGGCCAGCCCTCGGGGCACTTTTGTTTTGACAAAAGGAATTTTGATTTGCTTTTTTTTTTTTTTTTTTTTCCGCATTCAAGCCTCACATAGAAAATCAGGGTCAGGCAGGAAACTGTGACTTCACTAAAGATTCAAATATATGGTTTAAAAAAAGAATTTACATAATATCTTTTTAAAAGGCGCATTATGTTTTAAAATACATGATTCCTATTTCATTTAAAAGAGATATTGAATAAATAATGAACAAATTACACATTTCTTGCAATCTCTTGTTTCCCAGTGAGCCGATATCTAGTAGCAGTAGACCCTTGGTCCCTTTAATATCTCAGCACCTGTGTTCCAATAAGCTGCTCATGTCTTTACTGTTTAATTCGCTTCAGCAAACTGTAGTCAGCCCTAGAGTGTGTGAACATTTGTTCAGAGTTAGAGGGAAGAGTGTGAAATTTTATTTATAAAGTGCTAAATCACAACAACAGTAGACTCATATAAAGGTAAAGGGTCTTTATCTTTATATGAGGTAAAGGCCCTACAATAGTACAGAAAAAACCTCAACAATCACACTACCCCCATGAGTAAGCACTTGGTGAGAGTGGGAAGGAAAAACTCCCTTTTAACAGGAAGAAACCTCTACCATAACCGGGCTCAGGGAGGGGCAGCCATCTGCTGCGACCACTTGGGGGTGAGGGGAGGAAGACAGGACCAAAGACGCACCGTGGAAGGGTTTTATATGTAGTAACATTTGCTTTTTGTATTTTCAGCCTTTATTTTGAAAGGATAGTGCAGAGACAAGGCAGGGCAAGAGTGGAGGAAATGGCCAGGGGGCAGACTCAGACTGTGCAGCTGCAGCAGCCTTTGGCATACGGGTCACCTGCTCAACCAGCCCACAGTTAAAGGGCCACCCGCCCAGTATTGCCTGAGGTTTGAGCTACCTGAGGAGGCCTTGGGGGGTCAGGCCACACCAAAGTCAAAAGGCCTTTTACACTCCATTCAGTTTGCATGCTGAGCACATGCAAATAAAGAAATGCAAGCATTGTGAATCCAGGCTCACTGTTACCTCAGTGAACCACCTTTCCAGTCTTACTGACCACACATTGTGGTTTACACCATAAGCCACATGTACACACATTGACACACACACACAGATATGTCATCCACTGTTAAACAACCTAAGGAAGTTTTATATGAAGATAACTGAAATGTTGCAGTGCAAGCACGCCTAAATCTCCCTGAACCTCACCACGATACAACCTTCTCTAACCCTCCTGTTGTCCCAACAGATCTGTAAGTGAACGCAGGAGGGGGGAAATGTGGAATTATAAAAGTGTCCGAAGCTGAAAGACATCCCGACCACACGGCCGACAACTCAGGCAGCCTAGCCGTTGTGACATCTCATAAAGCCTCCGCGTCTCCAAGTTCAGCGCTCCGTCTATGCTATCTGTCACTCTGTCAGCTGTGGCTCCCACACCAATAACTGGGTATCGTGTAAACAAGCATTTCAGTTACGCCTCGCCTGCTGAGCACGCTCCTCCTCCTCCTCCTCTCTCTGCTGCTGCTGCAACAGGTGCTCGAGCTGCTTCGGCTCAGCTCGTCCCGCGCCCACAAATGAGAGGAGAGGAATTTAATTAGTGTCTGATCCAAAGGCCACATCTGCCAAGAGAGAGACGGCGCAACGCAAGACAACATGGGCAGAGGAGACATGTCTGTGTGTGTCAGTGCAGGGAAAGTGTATCACAGTGTGTGTGTGTGTGACTGGAGTCCCCCCATCCACCCACCCACTAAGCCTCTGGCCACTGAGGTGTCTGCGGTTGCCAGATTGAGAGGCTGGTGATGTGGAAGCTGTGTGTGTGTGTAGCTTACATACCCTAACCCACACTACCTATGTGTGTGAGTGAAGTATCTGTACTCATAACCGTGCATGTTTCTCACTATGCTATTGCAAAAGAAAAAAAAGGGTGAAAGCAGCCAGGGCTCTCATGTGCCGTAGGCCCTGACATACTGCGCTACTCTGCTGTGACTACCCGCCTTCCCCCTCCCCGCCCACCCGCCCGCCGCTACCAACACTCCCCGTTTGGCAGGGAGACATGTCGAGGATGAGAGAGAAAAGCCTCCCCTGGGTGCTGCGCTCCAGCTAACCCAGATTTTATGCAGTGTGACACACAGAGGAAGACACCGGCTCCTGAGCTCCATTCAGAGCTGAGCTGTCTGAACTGAGGCGACCCGGGGAGCAGATAATGCTTAAATAAGAGGCGTGCAGCGGGGGCCAATCCAGCAGGCGCTGGTGTGGGATTGAATTAGCAGCAGAAGAAGTGCTGATCAGTTGAGTTTTGGCTCAGCGTATTCCCTGACCAGTGAAACACTTGTACCGGTAATAAAGTGATAAAAAGTAAAGGTGGGACACAGTGCTTTTTGGGGTTTAATTGTGCCAGTTAATGGGCTCCAGTTGTGGCCGTCTACATTGAGAGATGATGATTTATGGGAAAGTTTTATCAGAGACATAAGAGGGAGAGGGTGATGAAAAACTCCTGAACTATCTAACTACATCAAGACTGTAAAGGACATAATCAGCAACATCCACATCCACCAGATAAAGTGTGACACATCGAGGTTTAGGGTTAAGGCTTCTTTGGACAGTAAAAGAAAGTAAATCCTCACAGGTTTACTTTTAACTCATGAGGCATAGGTCATCATCTGTGATTATCATTCTAACCTAAACTATTAAAATGTGCCATTTTAAGTGTCCCAAGAAGCTGGGACGGGCTCCAACTACAACGCTGAATCTGATAAGCAGAAGGAGCTAGATGGATGGGTGTGTGGATAGGATGTGGTTCTCTCCAAAACACAGCACTAGGGTTAGGGATGCCATTGATAATGACTTTAACCTCACATATTAAAAGCTTTTTAATGTGGGTGCTCCTACACTTCTCTGCAGATGGGTCAAAAACACAAAATAGCCTTCTTTTGCATGCTATGCGTGGAGTTTTGAAGGATAAAGAGGATACAAACCTTTAGTTACGACTATGATGCCAGTCATCCCTCTTCTAAGGATTCAAGATACCATCAGCACAGTCAGCAGCAAGGCCAGCACTCACTGCCACTACAAGAAGATCTGTGGATTATGACTTTAGTTCAGATTAAAAAAAAACTATGCACACCACCTAGCTGAGGCTCTATTTTCACTCTCATTCATTTCATTCACATAGAGATGCGTCGATATACAGTGAATATATGATGAAATGCTGCTGCACAAGAGTATATCTTCTACAAAATCATGCTTTTTTAAACATCAGTAGTTACATCTGTTCCGGGTCGTTTGCTGAACAGTGTTTGTCTGATCTTATGATATTGTATCTTAACTTGATCTTTCCTTTCTCGGGAATGACTCACATAAATCTTGACTCTAAATTCTTTTTAAAGTCTTTTAAAATATTTCACGGCGATAATAATAAAAAAAAACGCAGGAAAACGTAGGAACTAAATAGAAAAGAAACTATTAGCCCCTCCTTCAAACTCTACTTTGAGAGAAAAGTGCAAACCAGATATTTATATTCACATGCCAACATTCCAGTTTTACATCATCTGTCTTATCCAGTGTGTAACATTTAATCTATGCGGTCATTTAGATTTAGATTTTTGGCACTTGAGAAAAAGAGGTTTACTATCATAGTGTTTCTTCTTCTCTCACGCAGCTTCTCTGTTCTCTTTTTCCTGTAAGTAATTGGGTTTCATGGTTCTGTTAGATGTTTGGCACCGTGGATCTTTTGCTTATTGGTTCCTCTACAGTGTGTGTTACAGTTCATTTCATTTGCAGTTATGCTGACAGCCTCTCTCTTTACTTTTATTTTGAGTCAAATTAACTTGACTGCTTTTATTTGTTCTGCAGATATTGCGACTTTGTTGTTATTGTGTTGCCATAATAGTGCAGTGAAAATGATATTTTTGCGACAATCATAACCACTGTAATGACTTTAGCAGTTTCCCCCCAGGTTTTAAATGTGGTACTTTAGAAAGGATTTTTAAGTAACACTTGGTAAGTTATACAAGTCATCTTTTCAGTGAAGCTCGTGGGTTAAGCAACGCGTACAAATCAGATAGAAATCTCAGTGATTTTATCAGTGTTTTTAAAGCGATGTGTCAGGAAATGAAGGGAAAATGATCCTGTAGCGGCCACCTGTGGCGACGGTGGGAACATACAGGCGAGCTTTAAAATGCCACACTCCAAATTCTCCAGACTTACCCGACAATAAAACTCTGAACACGTAATAGTTTTCGTTTTTGAAAAGTATGGGTATATGAGTTTTTAAAAGGCTTTAGCAAACAGTGCTAAAACGAGGCTAATGGCGTCTTTGATCAGTGCCAGCTGGTAGTTCCTCTTAAAATTAATAAATTTACAGACTTAAATGTTAACTTATTATTATTAATATTTATCATTTAAATAATGTAAACTTTAAAAAATTCTAGCAGCATCCTAACGGACCTCCCCTTTAAGAAGAAAAAAAAAACTGGATCGTTTCCGGTTTCGCTGGTCCGTCGATGAAATTGCTCCGTAAGCAAATGCCGGAGGAGAAGAAGAGGTGCAGGTTATGGCCACAATGATTGAGGAAAACGGCCCTTCGACTCACGTATGTGTTTCTCGTTTTAATTTTTCAGTTTGTCTCGGGGTTTTTGGTGCTGTTTAACATGTCAAAACTGAGATTAAAAAATAGTTAAACTGAAAAGTATTTCAACATTGTCATTGCTTCAGTTGTAGCCAATTCGTTAGTCGGTGGCTAACAAATTAGCTTGTACATCTGACCTGGTAACCTGCGTTTATTTAACTGTTTATATGAACGACAGACTAGAGATTCACTATGTGTTGAGTTCTCCTCACCAAAATGCAAAGTTTGGTCATTCTGTCTCAAATCATTATTTTTTCCTCGACCGTCTCAGATTTACCTAAACATTTTATAGTCCAGAGTTTGGATATATATAGTGATTGTTTTAAAATGTTAGCTTCATATATCATTTTTTTTCAATATATATGTTTTAAGTCCCATCCACCTACTTTCAGGCCTTTTTATAGCTCAAAACTATTAAAAATAAAATCCTTACATTTCCACAGGCCTTCCTTTCTGTAATTTGTAAAATGCAGTAGTGACAGTTTCCAAATGGTATATTGATTCATTTCACAGTACTGTAACATAAAACAAGTAGAAAGCTTTTAAACATGAAATTCTTGGTCACAGAAATTAAGAAAATGTCATTTTCATTCAACTTTTATTCTGTGTTTAGCAAACATGACAAGTTGTACCAGGAAAAAAAGATATCAGTATGTATTAAGAGATATGAGATTTAACAGGAGTGCATGGAATTTATTTTCTCACATTTTATCTAGCTAATCCTTTTTTTGGTTTATGTGTCCCAAAAAAGATCCCGATTCCCTTTCATGGTACGAAACACCAGTGCAAATTTCACACATTTTTCTTTAATAGTTTTTGAGATATTCACATTCAAACACTGTCGGATTTCAAAATTTGGGGTCAAAAAACATTATGAAAGTGGGTCAATGGAGAAAAATGTATACTAAGAAGTGTTTGATATATGAAGCTAAAATTTCACAGCGGTCATTACATGTGTCTAAACAGGGCTTCTTTCAAAAAATATATAATAATGGATTAATAATGTGCCAAGTAGTCTGTTAAATAATAATTTAGCCCTCAGCTTAGGTTTTATTTTGCTCACTTTCCCTTATTGTCCTCACCCAGGAGCAGTCTGAAGTGTCCTCATCATCTCAGGCACGGCAGAAGCTGGAGGGGCTCCTGAACAAGAACATGAGGATCCGCATGACAGACGGACGGACTCTGGTGGGCCTTTTCCTCTGCACTGACCGGGACTGCAACGTCATCCTCGGCTCAGCTCAGGAATTCCTTAAATCCACAGGTACGCAGAGGCGACCTGAGCACAGCGTCCACTGATGCCTTAGACTCCGTATAAAAAGGCTGTTCTGCTCTTTTTCACACCTCGCACTTTTTATGGTGTTGTATTATCAAAGCATCTTTGAAGTGTCTTTCCAGGAAAGATTTAAACACACAGGTGTGCTATCAAACTGTGACTTTACTCAATGCCAAACCATCTTAAAGGTTATCAATAAAGCTAAAAATAATACTGATCAGAACCAGCAGCTGTGGGAAACTCATACACGATGCTTTTGTCATTCAACATGCTCTGTTGGAGGAGATGTGGTTACTGTGGAGGCCATTCAAGTACAATGAGTTCATTCTCATGTTCAAGAAACCAGTTTGAGATAATCTGAGCTTCATGGCATGATGGTTAGACTGGGGTTATAAAGGGGTGGGCATAGTCAAATACCCCAGTTAGGCTGCAGGTATTTAGACTATGCTATGTTGGTAGCCAGTGGTACATTGCGGGGTAGCTCTTTAAACAAACGTCTGAATGTCACAGTATAAATTGAGACTCATCAGACCAGACAACGTCCTGCTTTAATGTTTCTTTTGTTGTTATTGGGCAAAGCCCTGCTGTTCTTTCTGTATGTGCTGTTCATTCAAAGGTGCTCTTCTGCATACGTTGCTTGTAATGAGTTATTGTTGCCTTCCTATCAGCTTGGATATTTTCACTTTTTCAGAAATTTCTCTATGAACCACACAGATGGTCGTGTGGGAAAATTTCAGAAATATTCAGACTAGTAGAGCCCCTTAAATCACCTTTCTTCCTCATTCTGATGTTTACATAACTACATGTCTAAATGCACTGATTTGCTGCCATGTGATTGGCCGACTTGGTATTTACATTAACGTGCAGGTGTGCTTAATAAGGTATCACACAGTAAGTGTAGTCTGACCTGTTGTCTCGTTTTCTTTTCAGACACATTCTCCCAGAGCGAACCCAGAGTCCTGGGCCTGGCCATGATTCCCGGCCACCACGTGGTGTCCATCGAGGTGGAGGCAGACAGCCTGGACGACACACAGGGATTCGGCGCTAACCACTGACGGAGCTCCGTCTGTTTGGACAGCATTCATGTGACTGAGTCCTGCCGAGCCAGACTCTAGGCCGTGGTCGATCCCAGGAGAACGGACGACGTCAGTCTCTCGGACTCTTTGGACGCAGACCTTCTGTGTCGATGTCGTGGATTCAGTCAGTCCCTCGGCGACTGATGAAAGAGTGCGTTTGCGTCAACTGCTGCACAATGCAGCGAGTGCAGAAATGGTGTGGGCGTGCATGAGGTGTGAGTAAACGAGAGCTTACTTGTATGTGTCTCAGTGTCTGCAGTGCCCGTCTTTATTACAGTGTGTTTTAAAATAAATCGCCCTATTTGACACTTTGTGTTGCCGTCCTCGCCTCGCTTTAAAACACAGCAAAACAAAATGAGCAAAAATGCGTTTGTTTCAATATTTTAATACACTTGAGCTTGTCAGCTGACTCAGTTTGGCAACAGGAAAAAAAAAGCCTCCAACAAAAGAAACCCAGAAACAAAACCGTCCCACTCAGAGTTAAATACAAAGAGAGCCTGTCACATTTTGTTCACACAATCAAGCAGTAGAAGCTGGTTACAGTCAGTGTGTCCTCAAGTTATTAAAGACAAAATAACTTAATTTGTGCTAAAAAATAAAGTCTTTAAAAACATCATCTCGGTTCACCTGTGTGGCCCGTGTGGCTGCAAGAACCTCATTTATAAACTGTATGAAGTTCGTATGTGTCAGTGCGACCCATTGGATAAATATTATCCAAACATGCTGCTCGTGAAGTAGATATGGTGTACCTCGGGAAAAATAAAGCAGCAGCTCAGACATGCCTATTTATAAATGAGGTTCTCGGATAGCCACTGAAGACACACGGGAGTGTGTGGAAGGCTTTTCAAAGGCCTACAGTAACATTTCAGGAGTGAAGTGGCCTTTTCAAACAAAGTAAAAGTGCAAGCTTTCGAAACGTTTCCTTGAAAGGAGGAGGGAAGGAACAGAAATACTCTAAATGTCAATGCAGTCATTTGCGGCTGTTTTTCTAAACTTTTTTTTTTCCACTTATTTTGTGCACTTACATCCATAATGTCTGCCCCTGGATATAAATGAACATCTCCAAACCAAAATTCACACAGAATTATTCCAATTAGCTATCAGGAGGCGCTGATTTAAATTTAAAAATATACACGTATACATCACAGAGCACCTACGCTGACTTCAGATCCATAGGATATTGAAATTCTTACACCTACAGGTTTCCTGTAGCGGTGCTCGAGTTTCACCATAAATATAGCTCAACAGCCACAGGTCTAATGATAAATATAAAAATCCTGCTTCTCTAGTGTAGAGACGTCTCAACGTGGTAAAAAATAGAGACTGAAATCAGTAGACCTTTAAAGAATACTGCAAGCAAACGGACAGACGTACAGATTTCCAAGCAAAGAGTCACGGCACTAAAAATAAAAAGGAGGCGCCGAGTAGCGCTTCAAAGAATGGCACAAAGAAAGAATAAGAGCGGACACTGCTTCCAGCCGTCACACATTTCCTACGGAGCTCGTCTGTAGACTTCATTTTCTTCAAGCACAACGTAATTTATGAGTAACCACAGGTAGGTCCTTTGATTTTGTGGTAAAAAGTCCAAAATAACAAAAAAAAAGTTTGCGAAAACCTGCGTCCAGGCTGACGCAGAGCTTTTGAGGAAGACTCGTCCTCCAAAATCCCCCGAAGGTTTTTTCCAAAGTATCCAATCCACCTAAAACGACACTACCCCCCCTCCCCGCCCGTGTGTTCGTCAAGTCCTGCTCTCTAGTTGTACTGGAACTTGAAGTGGAAGCTGCCGCCAGATTCAAAGGGGTTGAAGTGAAAAGGCCAGCCCTGCTGACCTCCGCCGCCTCCTTGCTGGCTTTCTGGGTCCAGCGGATCCTCGCCCGCATCAAACTTCTGTCTCATTTCTAGGAAAAAAAAAAAAGTAATAGAGAACAGGATCGTTAACATTTTAGTAAACGATCAACATCAACTAGTTTGGACTTGGTTTGACAAACATCCATTTTCTTCTGCTTTTACAATTCTATTCAATTTTTTACAGGACCTGTGATGATGGTGAACTTGAACTTAGGTGCCACTGTGCTGCCCCCTACTGTCACAATACCAAAATGACATCAGTCTATTCATCAGACAAAACCTGACAGTAAATGTTTGTTCTTTGACTGCAGAGCTGCAGTTTTAACGTCTGCTGAGCAACATTTTTTGGTCTGTTTTGTGAAAAGAAGAACGAAGCCGCTCGTTTCTTTCACATGAATGTTCTCATAGCTCAGCTTAACTTCATTTCTGAGAAAGCCAAACTTTCTAAATTAGCCCAACTAATTTTAATGCTTGTGTTCTGGACTGTAATACATGCTGCTCACCATGCATTGCTATTGGAGTTTTCGGAGACTTTTCAAGTCTATAAGTGGAAGAAAATGAATAGATGGATGTTTATGGAGACTGTTGGAATTTGTGACTTTCCCTCTGGGATGAGTAAAGTATGTCTAAAATCCTGGAAATTCTTTAAAATCAGATATTGGTGGTGTGGAAATGTGGCTGTAAAGACTAAATAACAAGGCTGGCTGCTGACCTGGATCAGTAAGGACCTCTTTGGCCGATGCGATGTCGATAAACTTCTTTTCTGCTTCTTTCTTCTCGGCCTCAGACTGGAAGTTGTCGGGGTGCCACTGCTGTGCCAGCTTCCTGTACGCCTTGGTGATCTCCTGCTTGTTGGCACTCCTGAGGAAGTTTCTGAGCGTTAGCGGGCCCTCTTATAATATTGACGGGCGTTGACTTTGGCATCAGAAAAATAAAGTAAACGTGTAGTGTTTATGTTGAAGCTGGCTGGACTGGTTACCTGCTGACACCGAGGATTTTATAGTAGTCCCTCTTACGAGACTGCTTGAGCAGCCTCTGGGCTCGGTCCAGCCCCTCTTTGATATCGTTGCTGTCGCCGTCGAACTCTCTCGCCTCCTGGTAGTCCTCCACAGCTGCATGACACACAAGGGATTTACAGATTACTCCTATATATTATTTGTACCACATATCTGAGGCTAATTATGTAATATTGTTTTACTTTAATCATCAATTATCAATAAAAATCTTCTGATACTGCGTGTGCAGTTCTGAGATGGAAGCTGTGTCTATGGTTACGATAGGCTCATGACATCATAACAGGACATAAGCATGGGATGAGTTGAGTTGCATTCATTGAGAAGACTGTGTCACCTTTCTCGTAGTCCTGGTTGAGGATATAGGCCTCTGCTCTGTCTCTGAGGACGTTGGCGTTGCGGGGGTCTCTCTGGTGGGCCTCCGAACACACGTCTATCGCCTCGGTCGCTGATTTAATCTGGAAATGATATGAAGCAAAAGGTGAATGATTACAAACTAAGACTGAACTCTATTGAGAACTAGGACAGTGCGTTTGCAAGGAAATGATGATTTATTTAGAGGTTCCACATCTTCTGGGGGATGTGAGAGGAGAAAAATGAGCATCGCTTCGTGAGAAAAGCTGCCGTCACTCTCCCACCTTCACAAGACAGAAGCAGATCCTCTCTTTGGCCAGGTTGGTGTAGTACGGGACATTAGGCTCCGTCTGCATTACTGATTCATACTTTTCTATGGCTTCTTGATGCCTAATGGGGAGAGAGAAACACAGTTAAAGGTCAAAGCACTTAACATGCTGTGGCACTGAAGCAGTTCACAGTTTACAAGCTGCAAATGTACAGACGAGTTAGTTATTATCCCACCTATGAAAATAAAATAAGTGCCGTTAAAGAGAGCCAGGACTTTCAAACACAGCATTTCCAAACATGCTTGTTTTATTTTGGATGCTTACATTATTTTACTTTGGGCACAGAAACACAAATATGTCATAAAAACTACCTGCATCGACATTATTAGCCCCCCTGCTGCTAATACTCGGTTTTGTGTTCTCTTTGCTGGTTAACAGCCTGCAACTGTTTCTTCTAGTTCTCAATAAGGCTCTCACGCGTGTCCTGAGGAATCACAACTCACTTTTCTTTGATGAATCTCCAGCGCCTCCAGATTTTTTAAGTCAGGGCTTTTGCCCAGGCCAGTCAGGGACATTCACTCTAGTCTTCTGGAGCTTGTTCTTAACCCTGAGTTTTAGGTCGTTGTCATGTTGTTCTGGGGTCTTCTTAGTTTCCTTTCTCTTCCAGGCTTGTTCTGCACTGTGTGGCTCTCTTTGAATTTTGCAATGATGCTTCTCGCTCCAGTTTTTAACACTTGGAAAACGCTGTGATATGTTTGCATATCGCCTCCTGCAACGTGAGCATCGGCCATTCTTTTTCTCAAGTCTAAACTGTCTTCTTTTGTCTTTGACCAGCTGTCTTCTCATTGACAGCTCAAACTCTTGCTGAAGTTTTTTGCTGTGTGCAAGTTGGACGATAACCCTCAGTTTTAACTTTAACTTACAAGCTGAGCATTACAAGTTACAGCAAATCATTGCACAGCAGTGGTTTGTGGTTTTTTTTAGGGGGCTAATAACACTGACTCTGGTATTTTTTCTTCTTTTATGAAATTATTCTGTTACTGTGTGAAAATATTTATAATTTATGCTTTCTAAAGAAAATGCTGTGTTGAAAATCCCTTGCTCTGTTAAAAGCAAAGGGAAAATTTTCATAGCTGTGCTAATAATTCTGCCCTCATTTGTATATGTTACACTTTCAGAGGCTGAGACTATAGCTGCCCTCTGAAACTCTCATTTGCATGCAGGTGGAAGCGAAGTGCCTCAGCCCAACAGAAATACCCACCTGCCCTCCTCAATCAGCTCTTCGGCCGAGTCCAGCTGCTTGCTGAGCTTCTTCACCTGCTTGTAGTGGCTGAAGCACTCCTTGTCGTCCTGGTCGAGTTTCAGACACTCTCTGACGTTGCTGCGTGTGAATAGATGGAAAAAGTGAGACTTCATTTGCGTGGCTGAGCAAGCCAGACCTATTTGTTTATTCCAGGAACGACGCTCACTTGAGTGACTCGTGGTGGTCGCCGAGGCTGTAGTGCAGCTTGCCGAGCTTCAGAAAGGCGGCGCGGTTGTCGTTGCGAAGCCGCGTCGTCGGCGTGAGATCCTGGATGGCTTTCTGTGGATCTCCCATCCGGATGTAGCACTCTGCGCGGAGCTCCCGAGACTCCGGATCCCAAGGAGAGATCTAGAGGAAGACGGAAACTTTTTATAAATGAGCAATCAGCTCAAAGATCATAGTGATTCCTTTAATAACTAAAATGCTGAGGCATTAAAATCAGATTTGAAATCACACTTTGAAGCAGTTGGTATTGGTAAGATTGTAAATGAAAAATAAAATTAACCAACAAGACCCCTACCTCTATAACTCTCTCCAGCACAGTGATCGTTGTGCTGTAGTCCCCTTGGTGGTACGCGGCCTGGGCCGCCTCCTGCAGCTCCTCCAGCTCGTTCGCCTTCATCAGCTGGTTCTGAGCTTCCTCGTTGTCTGAGGACCGCTGCAGCTGGAACAGCAGGTACATATTATTGTGGCAAACATACGTGGGAGAGTGATTTAGGACTGCAAAAGCAGCACGTTATAAAACCTACCACTGCCTCAAAGTCCTCCCGTGCCTCCTGCGTGCTGCCCTGCTTCAACAGGATGTTCCCTCTCTGCAAGCGGGCCTGAAAAATACAAACAGATGAAAAGATAGGATGACGAAGACTCTGAAGAGGGCAGAAGAAATGGAATATGATAGAAGACATTAAGAAAGGCTAGCGAGTGACCTACAGCCAAGAAATCGGGCTTGAGTTGGATAGCCTTGGTCAGATCTGGCAGGGCAGATTTGGACTTTCCCATGGCCAGAAACACTGCAGCTCGCTTGTAGAAGGTCAGGTAATTCTTAGAGTCACCCTCTGGAAAATGCATCATCACAATTTATTCATTTTTATTTTAACAAAAGCAACAAACACAAGCTTTGAACCTCTAAACTCTTTTACCGCACAATAACACACCTTTCTCGACTGTACAGACAAGCACCGACTGTGTAGACTGAAAATGTCAGCCAGTGGCAAGAACGTGTCTGTGTGTGTAACCTTACCCACAGCAGAGTGGTAGTGGGACAGGGCTTCAGCCAGCTGACCAGCTGCCAAAAGTTTGCGGCCCATCTCCAAGTGGTGCTCAATCTCAGCCTGAGTTTCCCCAAAGACGCCTGTAACATAAAACTGGGTGTGAGCCTCGCTGGAAACACTGAAGAGGGACAACTTTATAGAAGGAAACCACAGTGTAGCCCAGTGTTCTTTGTGTGTTTGTCTTTCGTTCACAGGGATAGCTCAGTAGGTAGAGTGGTTGCCCCATGATCGGAAGGTCGGGGGTTCGATTCCCCTTAACAGCTACCCTGAGGTACCCCTGAGCAAGGTACCGTCCCTACACACTGCTCCCCGGGCGCCCAATGGCTGCCCACTGCTTCACTGAGTGAATGGGTTAAATGCAGAGAGCAATTTCCCCACGGGGCTCAATAAAGTACAATAATGTAATAATAATGTACACACTTGCACCTCTCTTCTGATGACAGAGGCTGCACAAGCTCAGAAAAAGATTCAAAACGCACAATCGAGCTACGGCATCCGACCAACAACCTAACTTGTCTCCGAACTGCTCAGCCTGACCTTTCCCTCTGATGTACTCATTTCCACTCTTTTCCATCCTCCCATGAAACTCTTAACGTCTTCACCTCAGTCTCCTGTCTTTATACCAGAGCGATCATCTCAGCAGGTCTCCCTACTATCTTCTAAACCATCTCTTTCACCGCTTTCCTTTTTCACTCATCTTCACCCACTCCCTCTCCCTTATTCACCTCTTATGCACTTTTATGCTAAATATTGCACAAGTCACATTATCAAAATATATTTTAACTACCTAAAGTGAAAGTACTCATTACACAGAATGGCACTTTTCAGAATCATACACATTATATTAGTGGATCATTGCAGTTGAGGACTGTTTTACATCCTTCTACATTGCTTATAGGCATTGATCTATAATAATGCAGTTAATCTTCAAATGAATAAGCGACTAAAGTCTTAAAATCTCCATCTGCATCCAAAATATAGTGGAATAGAAGCAGAAGGTAGAGAAATACTTAAATACAGTACAATTACTGTGTATTAAACCTCACCTTTAGTAGTAAAGTACGCAGTTAAGTGTAGAGCTGAAAGTAATTTAGCGCTGGCGCGGAACGAGGGAGGGGTGAAACTAAAGAAAACCGATGTAATGAAAAGTGAAAGTGGAGTATTACTGCAAGACGAAACCTTATACAATCAGTGTTTTTAAAATAACATATAAATGTAACTGAACTATAAATATTACTAAGGGCAGAGGCCTGACACAGGTAAAAGCAGGTGGTGCTGGGACTGGAAGTCCTCACTACGCCCCTGGTTGTAAGGATGCTGCCCTTGGAAACATCTTTTAAAGCCTTCATGTTTAACTTTTACAGATTAATAGCCGGTATCTTTAAATCAGAGCAACGATATAGTAATTACTTTTTTGTATTAGTATTTTAAGAGCAGTTTCGGGGTCAGTAATTAAGCTGGCTTGATGAATTTTTAGCACTAAAGACGACAAACAAGTGAGTAAGCAGGCTGTTTTTTGTTTTCTTTTAACGTGAAGTGGGTCTTACCGTCCAGCTGGATGTCCAGGATGACACACAGCAGTGACAGGGAGCACAGGACCCCGCTGAGTCCGGCCCGCCGACACGGCTCCATCTCTTCCCGGATTCACGCTTTAACACCGGAACCAGCCAACTTCACAGCTCTGCGTCCGCTTCGACTGAAAGCGCCTGTCTGTTTCATTGAAATCTGCCTGTTATTTATTACACCCTCATGGGTCTCCCCTCTCTACAGAACAGCTACGACGGTGTATTTACGGTCCCAATCGGACAGTATTCCGTGTAGAAATGAGTCGTATCGCTGAAAGGTTCCTCCCCTCACAAAAGAACTAGCAGCTTAAATTCACTACCCCGCCTGAATTAATTATTTTCTAGACTCGTTTTAAAGTTAAAACGACTAGTCTGTTGCTGAAGCCGAACAGCTGACCGTCCTTACACTTTGTAAACGAAACCTTGCCCCTCTGCCAGAGCCGTCCCCGCCCTATCTGCTCTACTTTTCCATGGTTGGTCCGCGAGGTGCACATCCGTGTTCGCCCGGAAACGTGGGCTGCTCTCATTGGATAAGCTATTTTAACAGTGACGCTCCCACCATGTCCCTGCATGGGCCCGGCAGCCTGCACACTGCGGCCAAACGTCACCACGGGGTATGTAATTGACAGTGGTAACACATGACGACGTGTTATGCAACGTAAAACAACCTGCTGAACAGGCCCAGTCTGTGTTTTTACCTCAAAGAATGCGAAATGCAAAGAATGCGAAAACCGTAATCATCCTGTCCTAATAATAATAATAATAATAATAATAATAATAATAATAATAATCGATCATGATAAATCATCATTTCTTTTAGTTCTCTGCAGGTCTATAAAGTTTTGTCATTTAATAACTTAATTTAAAATAATCCTGAATCTTCATTTTTGAAGTGATTTACACTCACTGGCTCACTCACTTCATAGTTATACCGTGTGGTACAAGGTCGGACATCTTTTTGCCTTTTAAGAGTAAGATCGACCTTAATTCATCATAGTACGGATTGAACAAGGCGCAGGAAGCATTCCTAAGAGATTTTGCTTCATACTGACATCACGCATGATGTGCATCTTCTGTTCCATCCCAAAGGTGCTCTATTAGTTTGAGATGGGGTGACTGTGGAGGCCATTTCAGTAAAGTGAACTCATTGTCATGTTTAAGATGATTTGAGCTGTGTGACATGACACGCTATTGTTGTCAGCAACAATAATCAGGTAGCCTGTGCCATACAAATGAAGCTCAGGTGTCTAAATGGCCTAAAGCATGCCAAGAAAATATCACACACCATTACATCACCAGCAGCAGGACAAACGCTGATACAAAGCAGGATGGGTCAATGCTTTCCTCTTGTGTACTCCTAATCCCTACCACTGTAGCAGTTGAAGCAAATTGAGACTCATCAGTACAATCATCTGTTGTCAAGTTTTGTTGTCCATGCGTAGCCTCAACATCATGTTAGCTGACATGAGTGTCACCCATTGAGGTCCTCTGCTGCTGCAGCCCATCTGCTTCAGTGCTCGATATGTTGGGCATTCAGAGACTTGGTTGTAACGAGTGGTTATTTGAGTAACTGTTGCCTTCCTATCATCTGAAAACAGTCTGGACATTCTAATCTGACCTTTGACATCAGCAAGACATTTTCTTGCGTCTGGATATTTTCTCTTTTTCAGACTGTTTCACTGTAAACCCTACAAAGGGTTGTGATCTGTCGCAGTAGATCAGCATTTTTCAGCCCGTCTGGCACTCAAAGTCACTTAAATCAAATTTTTTCCCCATTCTGACACTGAGGTTAAGCTTCAGCAGATAATTGCACTATCGAGCATTTTAACAGTCGTAATAAGAAGCTGGGCAGCCATGTTTCACCAAAACAGCTTGAGTTCACCTTGAACCGGTGGACACACACACACCAACTCACATAAGATGTGTTCTCCTCTTGTGTTTTGTTAACAAACTGAACAAGAAGTTGCTGAGCTGAGACCTGGTGCTATTAAAGGCACACAAGTCACAGGATTTTCAATCATTCGGTGGTTGATGTGTCCTCTAAACGGAGTCACTGTCATCCTGGTTAAGACCGCTTCCACCTTCATACATTTACCACGGGTTAAGGTGACCACCCAGTGACTCTTCCCTATCTTCTTTATTATTATTAAATAAGTTGTACAAAATACAGTCTTTATTTGACACATAAAGACATTTGAATTTGCTGCTTTTAGCACCAAATTTAAATAGTAAAAATGTGGAATTTGATGAAAATATAACATTTGCAATCAGTCTTTACTCTGAACACAGACACCGAACAGGTTGTTGATGATTTCCCACAATATTTTACCCAAATCATGTCCTGATGACCTGTAATCATGCGCCTGGCTGATGGTTTTTTAATTTTAATTTAATTTTTTATTTAAAAAAGGAAGAATACAGCCACCACTGTTTTTGTCTGTGGTAAGCAAAACTGGAATGTTCAATGTAAAACATTTAAATTTGTACATTTGCTTACCCCCCCCCCCCCCCCAAAAAAAAACAACAACAACAACAACAAAACCCCAAAAACAAACAAACAGGCAAAATACAATCAAAACAAAGACAACCTGCCCTCCAGCGCCTCAGGTGTCGCCTACAAAACTGTACAAAACAACATATCCCAACAATCATCACACTTTTGACCTTCCCCTTACAAATGTGATTGAATTCATTGGAAAATAAGTGACAATATCAGAGAAATATAAATATTAATCATTGAGAGCGCACAGTGAGTTTGTGCAGTGACGCTGATGTTTTGTCAAGCTTTTTGCAATCATTTTATCCATGTTATTTCTACAGAACATGCATTTTGAAACTGCGGTTATTTGTATATAACATATACAGCTGAAATACTCCCAACAGTGAACATCTGATGCACTGCAAGTGTTTCCACAGTGATGAAATGGCACAATGTGTTAGTTAGACCAGCCAAAAGTGAAGGGATGAATAAGTCCACAAAGCTCAGTTTCCAAATCCTGCTCAGACGTAAGCGTTTCTCCCGTAAGTACTGGCGGCCAGGCTTCTGGTTGGTGCTGGTCCAGAATACACAGTTCCCCTTGCATGAGGTAGAGGGCTGCAGAGAAAGAAAACGTCAGGATCAGATGGTGGAAATACAAATCACCCCAAGCATGCTGCACATCATATACTCAGAGTCTCAGCAAGGAAATTAAAAGTTTTAGAATAGTGTTAGAATAAGTTATCCTTATAGTGGCAGTGCACCTATCAGAAGTGAATATAAACAGGCTATGGTCAGTGTAAAGTGAGTAAAATTCTTGTGAATAATCTAGTTACTACTTTTTTTGACCACTGGGGGGAGCCAACTTTCTAATCAGGGACATGAGCACTTGCCACTAGGCAGCCATCTTGGTAACGTGTTTGCATTGTTTCTTTTTAAAGCACAGTTTAGATCTACTTTAATTCTAATGATTACCTGGATAGAAATCTAAATCACTAATCTGATTTAAAAAGTTTACAATTTTACCGACTTTCTAATAAAATAAGGTTTTAATAAATACGTGTGTGGGTTTTTGTTTCTGTTTCTGCCAAAGATTTTCATTCTTTTTCAAATCTTTGATTGCTACGTCTCCGTTATTCACTTTGAGCAGTCTGAGACCTGCTCAGGAGCTTCCATCTCCAAACAGAGATCTCTCCACAGAGAAATTTAAAATCTTTTCTATGCTGTGTTTTATGATGTCCCTGTAATGAAGGTGGGTCAAAAAATTTTCATACAATTTTTATTTGTTCTTTTGCCCATGTTTACCATTGAGACAGGTAATTACCAAATAAACTATAAACCTACTATAAGCCCCTTAAACCTGCCACTTAGCACAGTCGAGACAAAGACACCTGGATGGGTGGGAACTATCGACACTTTGAGATAAGTTCATGTTGCCACAGTGAGTCGCTAGAGAGCCACGGCATCCGTCTCCCTTTGTATCAAATTAATAACAGAACATTCAGCACATTCGTGTTTTCTTTAATTTAACCAGAACATTTTTCATGGCGGGGCCAGACTGCACCTGTAGACTCTGAGAATTACCTCCAGCTCTGTACATCAAAAAGAGATCAAACTCACTATTTTTCCTCTGTGCCCAATTTGCAGGAGCAGGTGAGAACGGCTCCTCCAGCGATGGCGAGCACAGCAGAGCACCAGCCGATGTAAAGCCCTTCTCCTATCTCATACCTGTGACACATAGCAAAATTATGGGCTGCTGGCACTGCACTTTAGGCCTGTTTATCTCACACCACTAACAGCAACTTACTTTGTGCCAGGGTAGTAGGGATCAAAGAAATTCTGAGTGATATTGAAAGCATACCAGGACACTGCAACCATAGTGCACAAACCTTTTGATAGAAAAAAACAGACAACAACAACAGGGAGTCTTTAGTGAGCAATAAAACAGTGACGGGTCAGAGTTTAACTCTGATCCAAAGTATTGAAGTAAACAAAAATAGGTAGGACTGATCTAAAAAGGCGGTAGGGCATTATCATGATTCATCAGCATGCTGGGGAGGTTTCTTTATCTTCTTTAAGGGGTAGTGTAATAGGAGGTCAATATTGTTATCTGAATAGCCAGGAAGAACAGACTGTATTTTCTATGCTTTTGTTACCTTGAAGCATAAAAAGTACTCCAGCAGTGCCTGCGATCCTCCCTTTGAGAACATAGTTTTCTCCTCCTGCTTTAGAGCATTGTATCCCGATCAGCGAGCCCAGCAGTCCAAATGTGCCAAACACTATCGAGGCAATCATCAAGGCACGAGACGCTTGGATGTAACCTGGAAACAGTGCATAGATACACAAAACCACATAATTCTAGCAGATTTTTCAAAGATTGATTGATGTTTTAATGTGTACCCACAGTACAACAAAAGATAGGACATCTAAGCTCTTCAAGTTGTCCTTTTAATACATTTCTTATGACAGAAACCCTCCTCCAGACAAAGCAACATAAACATTTGATGGCATCCAACTTTCCCGAACCTCATGATATTATTAAGAAGTCAATTTTTTTGTCAGCATACCATTCAAAGCGAGCATCGAAGGGAAGTCCCTGCAGTTACTGACCCCGGTTGAATCTGTCGCGCAGGACATCCACAGGTTTTCATAGATTGTAGAGGTGGTGATGACATTTCCGTCAACAGTGGAGGTCCTCCAGTAACGGTTTGGAATCGCAACCCCCACCATTATCCATCCGATGAACCCCAAAATCACAGCCACCACTTCCACGATTGGATCCATGACTTCTCCTCGGCCCAACTGTCAGTGACGACAGACTGAAGTTTTTGAATTTAATAAAAGTTGTTTTTTTATGAAGATGAAAACATCGGATTTGGGTGAATGTGTGTGTGTGATGTGTGTCCGCTCCGCCACTGAGAGATGTGTCCAGTTCAACAGATAAGTATAATCAGTTATATGACTCACTTGCAGTCTCTCCTCCCCCTACACTCTCTCTCTCTCACATGCACACACGTGTACTCTATCCTCTTTTTTTTTTTTTTTTTTTTGCATTTTACACCCCTGAAACTGAACAGGTGTTTATCGGCTCACTTTCAGGGTCCAATGGTCATCTGCTACTCTTAATGACGCCGTGACTCTGTATGCATTTCTGGTTATGTTTATGAAAAATACTCAAACATATAAAATTCTCCCATCTCTCATAATAAATGATTACACTATTTGTCATTTAATAACTTTTAAAGGATATCATTGCTTAAAAAAAACAACTAGTTTTTTTGTAATCACTATTCACTATAACACTTCAAAACTCATATCGAAACATATACGAATATATTTCTCTAAATTATGCTCCACCGCATAGGTTTTATTGTTTCGGTTTGCATATCTCAAGGCCAGAAGACTCGAGTTAACAATTTCTTTGTCACACCCTGTGCTTGGGAACCATCAGTATTTAACAGGTTCAATTTAATGTCACAAACACCAACCAGAGACCAAGGTCTAACGCTGCCCAGTTCATCCCGTAGTTTCTCAGTTTGTTTCATGCCATTAATAATCCTCCTGATAGCTTTTAGGTCAGCGTTGACAAATCCAGGGCACTCTGAGTTTACCTCACTGATAATTTGAAGATAAATCTTAACCTGCATTTCACACCAAGTCGGTAGAGGTGGGGAGATTTATAAACCAGCGAATGTGTTTGTTTAAAGGTCAGCCTCCAGGAATAGCCCCATTCACCAACAATAAGCCAGACTCTAGCTGCTGGTGAGCCGAGTGTTTGGAAGGGAAAGTTCGACTTGTGGAAATGAAAAAGACACAAAGGTTGTTAATTGTAACAAAAATTCAAATGTTTTGCATTTATTTTATGAAATGACAAAGAAACTAATAACTAAAAACTCACAAAATGCTTAAATAAACCGATTAAATATAATGAGCACATTTTCAGTGATATAATCAAAGAGGGTTATGCTCTTTATGTTTCATCAGATAGGTTATTAAACTGCTCAAATGGCATGTAACAACTGAAGGTAAGTAACATAGTTTGGCAACATTACTGAGTGAACTGGGAGACCATGAAACATTTTGTGCTGATAAAAAAAACTACAAATGTTCAAAGGCTCCTTTTGAAAATGACTTCTTATTATCATTACTGTTTCAAATTGATTGTGTTTTGTTAGTCACCACAACTGCAACTGTAATTCGTGTTCTTTGCAAATGTGAACAAGCTGAAGAACATGGTTAACACGGCTGCCTGATAAACATTAGCATACTAGCATCGTCATTGTGGTCATTGCGCGCACTTAGCTAAAAGTGCTACTAGCAAAAGTCAACACTTTAACTTAACATTTTTCTGTTTTCATGAAACAAATTTCCATCAGACCTGAAATATTTCAGCCCACTTTTCCAACAAGTGTTGCTCAACTGTCATAAAATTTATATATTTTTCTTTTTTTAATGGAACCATTAAGCAGGAATTTGATTACTGGTTTTAGCAACAGTACTGCCAAATGTAAGGTCGTCATAATGATGCATTACTTTGGAACAACTTAGCTCTAACAGTCTTATGAAGAAACTGTTACTGTTTTTTTTAACACCATTTACACTTTAATGATTTACCCATCACACACTTTCCAGAGTCTCCAGCTATTTGTGAAAAATGTTCTGGGTTGTTTTTGGTGATGAGGCTGCTGCTAGCAGGTCTCAAATCACTCTTCCTGCTCATGATCAAAATTCCTTTGCTGGTTTTAGACCAATCTCTAAACTCCCTTTTTGGTCTATGGTGGTGGATAAAATTGTCCTTCAGCTCTAGACTTTTCTGGAAATAAATGGCGTCACTGAAACATTTCAGTCAGGTTTCAAAATAACATCACAGCACAGAAACTGTACTTTTAAACATTTTTGATGATCTTTTATTAATTGCAGACTCAGGTAATCCTGCCTTTTTAGTGCTTTTAGACCTGAGTGTTTGATAGAGTGGATCATGGTGTCCTAGTCTTTATGGAGAGCTGTGAGCACTAAAGGAACTCGCCTTGAATTGTTTTTACGTCATATTCAGTGGCTTACATGGGGCATCCCTCAAGGATCTATCCTTGGCCCGGTACTCTTTTCACTTTCATGTCATGGTGATGATTTAAAATACTATATATATATATATATATATATATATATATATATATATATATATATATATATATATATATATATATATATATATAGCTCTGTCCATACCTGAGGCCTTGGAAACTGCCAAGCAAAGACTCACAGCCTTGGCCAGCCGCTTGAGGAGGTACACCAGAGAGATAGAAGGCAGGAGAATAAACCAGCTGTTCTCCACAGAACAGCAAAGGTGTACTCTCAGTGGCAAGGGAACAATAAGAGAACAGCACCACCAAGGCTGGAGACGGAGCAATACTGGAAGAGCATATGGGAGAAGGATGCAACCCATAACGGCAATGCTCAGTGGCTAGAGGATCTGAGGGCTGACCACAGCGACCTCCCTGAACAGGGTCCAGTAACCATCACAGTGGCAGATATCCAAGAAAGGGTCTCCAGTATGAAGAGTTGGACAGCACCAGGGCCCGACATGGTTCACGCCTACTGGCTGAAGAAGCTGACTGCACTCCACGAGCGTCTGGCAGCACAAATGAACCAGCTGCTAGTTAACGAGAGACACCCGGAATGGCTAACTGAAGGCCGGACGGTCCTGATCCCCAAGGACCCCAAGAAGGGACCGGTCCCCTCCAACTACCGACCAATAACCTGCCTCAGTACTACATGGAAGCTCCTGTCAGGCATCATATCGGCTAAGATGAACAGGCACATGGGTCAATACATGAGCGGGACACAGAAAGGAATTGGCAAGAATACCAGAGGCGCAAAACACCAGCTACTGGTAGACAGAACAATCAGCCGAGACTGCAAGACCAGACTGACCAACCTGTGCACTGCCTGGATTGATTACAAGAAGGCCTATGACTCAATGCCCCACAGCTGGATACTGGAATGCCTAGAATTGTACAAGATCAATGGGACCCTAAGAGCCTTCATCAGGAACTCAATGGGGATGTGGCGTACAACACTAGAGGCCAACTCCAAGCCCATAGCACAAGTCACCATCAAGTGCGGGATCTACCAAGGAGATGCTCTGTCCCCACTGCTGTTCTGCATAGGCCTGAACCCCCTCAGTGAGATCATTAACAAGACTGGCTACGGATACCGACTACAGAACGGAGCAGTTGTCAGCCACCTCCTGTACATGGATGACATCAAGCTGTATGCCAAGAGTGAACGAGACATCGATTCACTGATCCACACTACCAGGCTATACAGCAATGACATTGGAATGTCGTTCGGACTGGAGAAGTGTAGTCGGATGGTAACAAAGAGAGGGAAGGTAGTCAGAACTGAGGGGATTGAACTACCAGAAGGCAACATTGCAGACATAGAGGACAGTTACAAGTACTTGGGGATCCCACAGGCGAATGGGAACCATGAAGAGGCCGCTAGAAAAGCTGCAACCACCAAGTACCTGCAGAGGGTCAGGCAAGTCCTGAGGAGTCAGCTGAATGGTAAGAACAAGATCCGGGCCATCAACACGTACGCCCTGCCCGTGATCAGGTACCCTGCTGGGGTAATAGGAGGAGATAGAAGCCACTGACATAAAGACAAGAAAGCTCCTTACCATGCATGGAGGGTTTCACCCCAAATCCAGCACCCTGAGGCTGTACGCTAAGC
This sequence comes from Diplotaxodon limnothrissa, assembly GCF_057381915.1. Taxonomy (NCBI): domain Eukaryota; kingdom Metazoa; phylum Chordata; class Actinopteri; order Cichliformes; family Cichlidae; genus Diplotaxodon; species Diplotaxodon limnothrissa. The sequence goes on along the minus strand of NC_140598.1, from coordinate 50,924,291 downwards.
GGAAGGAAGGGGGCCGGGGACTGGTGAGTGTCAGCACCACAGTCCAGGATGAGACAACGAACATCCAAGAATACATTAGGAAGATGGCCCCAACTGACCGAGTGCTCAGTGAATACCTCAGGCAGCAGAAACCCAAGAAAGAGGAGGGAGACGAGGAACCATCATGGAAGGACAGGCCCCTGCACGGTATGTACCACCGGCAGATAGAGGAGGTGGCTGATATCCAGAAATCCTACCAGTGGCTGGACAAAGCTGGACTGAAAGACAGCACAGAGGCACTAATCATGGCAGCACAAGAACAAGCTCTGAGCACAAGATCCATAGAGGCTGGGGTCTATCACACCAGGCAAGACCCCAGGTGCAGGCTGTGTAAAGATGCCCCAGAGACAATCCAGCACATAACAGCAGGGTGCAAGATGCTAGCAGGCAAGGCATACATGGAACGCCATAACCAAGTGGCCGGCATAGTGTACAGGAACATCTGTGCCGAGTATAACCTGGAAGTCCCGAGGTCAAAATGGGAGATGCCCCCAAGGGTGGTGGAGAATGACCGAGCTAAGATCCTGTGGGACTTCCAGATACAGACGGACAAAATGGTGGTGGCTAACCAACCGGACATAGTGGTGGTAGACAAACAGAAGAAGACGGCCGTAGTGATCGATGTAGCGGTTCCGAATGACAGCAATATCAGGAAGAAGGAACACGAGAAGCTGGAGAAATACCAAGGGCTCAGAGAAGAGCTCGAGAGGATGTGGAGGGTGAAGGTAACGGTGGTCCCCGTGGTAATCGGAGCACTAGGTGCGGTGACTCCCAAGCTAGGCGAGTGGCTCCAGCAGATCCCAGGAACAACATCGGAGATCTCTGTCCAGAAGAGCGCAGTCCTGGGAACAGCTAAGATACTGCGCAGGACCCTCAAGCTCCCAGGCCTCTGGTAGAGGACCCGAGCTTGAAGGATAAACCGCCCGCAGGGGCGTGCTGGGTGTTTATATATATATATATATATATATATATATATATATATATATATATATATATATATATATATATATATATATATAGTAAAAGGCCTTGCTGGACTGTATTGCAGACGAAGAAACATGATCAGTGATAGACCTTTCCAACATGAATGGACAAAAAAAACAGAGGTGGTACTATTCGAACCTCCTGACACACATTGCTCTTTTAAGGGGGAACTTTTTCATTTGGAGAATTGCAAAACACCGTTTGCAAAAAAGAAAAAACTAAACAAAACAGGAGTGACCTTTTTGTCTGGCAGTTTTATATTTAATAACTAAATTCTGTTGTTAAATTGCCTCTTCCAGCTGAGGGCCCTTACAAAGATTACAAATATTCCCTCATCTGCTGATTTAATTAAGTAATTCATGCTTTAATTTAATCCAGGCCTCAATATTGGAATCGCCTTTATTTTGGAGTCATGCAGGCTTTGCAGGCGGCAGCTCGACTCCTGACAGCCACATATAAGCGAGACCATATTTCTTCTTTACACTGGCTTCCAGTATGCTTTACAGTTCATTTAAAGATTTTATTGTTTGTTTTTTAAAGCCACTAAATGGATTAGCACCCTATAACCTTTCTGAACTTTTATCTTGGCGTAGTCATCAGATGCTTGTGTTTGTTCATACAAGCAGACTGAAGCCGAGGCTGCACCTAAGCTTTTCCAATCTACCTCTTCAAATCAGGACCTCACCAGCACTCGACATCTTTAAAACCAGCTCGAAGACACGTCTTTACTCCCTAGCGTTTAAATATAAACAAGATTTTGACACTTCACTTTTGTTTTGTTTATTTTTCATCTTATTTTTTTCTGTATTTGATGTAAACCCTTATTTTTTATAAATGTGCCGATAACCCCCCCACCCCCCCACCCAATTGACTGTTGAGAAGAGGAGGATATTGTCAAAATGCTTCTCCATCACAAATGGCTTTTTGAATCTCTCCACAGTGATAGGAGTGCATGATTAGCCAGAACACAGAGTAATTTAATGCTCCAACAAACCTTCCAGGAAACAAAGACATTCTTGGGAAAGGGGCACCCAGATATTTGTGCTGATGTTTTTAATGATTACCTGATGGCTTCTTTTAACTAGTTCGTTTTTTTAAAGCATTACATTTTACATTTTCAGTACGTTTTACACACATTTCTTTTCCTGTGATTTAATTATGTCTTAGATTTAGTTATGTACAAAAGAAAATTTGGAACATTATTAATGGTCCATATAAAAAAGATATCGTACCTCAGAATAGAAACAATATATGGTTATATTAAAACAGTGTAGTAACAAAAATATTGCACTTCAGGATATCCACAGTCAGTCCAGCCCTAAGTGTCTCAGTTTACGAGTGAGGTGTTTGCAAAGCTTTTTTGTTAAACCCAATTTCTTTGCCCACTTGGCTACATATAACTTTGTGCTATTGTATTGAAACTTTCACCCAGGCTCTGCCTTTTAAAATAAACTTTATATGACATTTATAAACTAATTCCTGGAACGAAGTTTATAAGTTTTTCATGTGCTTTCCAAGAACAGGTCATTAAAAGCTGGCGAGATGAGCATGTGATGAGTGGACACAACTAGAGAGATGAGATCGAGCAGGTAAGTGCTTAGTAAGTTTTTTGTGTCCACTTGTTTATTTAAAACGTCAGTATGTCTGTAAATGATCATTGACTCTAATTGTTAAAAGATTCACAATTATTTGTGTGTGTGTGTGTGTGTGTGTGTGTGGAGGGGGGTGGACTTTAAATAAAAAAACTAAACAAAAAAGGTGACCTCACATCTCCTACACCAATCAGGATTTAGTAACATTTGTATCAAAATAAAACAATAGTTGTTGGACTGTTGCTCACGTTGCCAGGCCACAGTCAAATAGTTTGACCACGCCCATAAAGCCATAATGAAACCAATCAGTTGCTTTAAATGGTTTAACGTATTACACAACCTTTAAGTGTCATATTGAAACATGCATATCAATGCTAAGAGGAAATTGCTAAAACTGGAGAGCAATATTCACCGCTTTTTACCAGCGCAAAATACCCACAGGGAATGGCAGGTATAAGTCTGTCACATAGGTCCAGACAGTGTGGATTTATTGGTACACAAAGAATAAATTTGGATTTGGTGCCACCATAATATCTTTAAAACCTGAACTCATCTTGCTGAGGAATCTCTCAAGTACAGACTGTACCCATCTGTGAAAGTGTCAGCAAAACTTGTGAAATGTCATGACCGCATCTTATACTATTGCAGTGCTGCTCCATGGACAGAAAACACATGCCAAAGTATTCAGTTTCACCGCTGTGTTAATTTTCTGCCACAATAGGTGTCTTCAGAATCACTTTTCCCATTATGACACACAGAGGTACGCACAAACAGACTTACAAGGTGAAATTTCCACACAGAAATCTTGATTTTATTACTAGAGTCTAGTGCCAATTAGCAAATGTTGGTATGCTTGGGTAAACATTAACATTGTCCTGATGAGCAACAGGTCGAAACTTCAAAGAGCAACTATGATTTTCCACTTTCCACTCACTTTCCAGAAAGTTACAGATTTGGCATCTTTCATTTTAAATCATTTGTATCCAAGTATAATGAAAAATGATCAAAAGCTGCATTGCAGATGGTGCAAAATCCACAAGGCTTATAAGGAAATGAAGGTTGGGTAACACAGATGGGAGATGTATATATATATATATGTATATATATATATATATATATATACACGTGTGTGTGTGTGTGTGTGTGTGTGTGTGTGTGTGTGTGTATTAAGATATTTGACCATAGCCTTTTTCTGTATTATTATATAATGTCTTCTTCTCCTTCTTATAATACTATTAATACATACATTTAACACTGAAGCCATAATTTCAGTTTGCAATTAAGTGATGCTATGAGTTATAATAATAACAGTTAATTGTTCATATTCATTATTCACTTAAATAACGGCCTCGTGAACTTGGTCTGAATGCACTGGTGTTGTCTCAAGAGCTGTGCAGCATGGCTGTGTCACCAGATTCCAGGTGTGTACAGTTGGCTGCTGACTACAAACAGTTGTCTGTTGTCTTTTCAAAGTTTACCAATAAGCCTCTCCCTTTCTTTATTAGTACTTTATATTTATGGAACTGCACATTTACTTATTTATGCATTTATTTTGTTCTTCTTCTGTTGTAGGTTTGGATACCCCCCCCAAATAGAAGAAATAATCCTTTAAAAACTATATTTTGTATTTACACATTATGTAATTGAGACAGATACACTGAAAATAAGAAATCTTTCTACTACGACTTTTCAGAAAACACCTTTTCATGGTACTATATATACATCATGATGATGGGGAGAATACAGTTAACCACGTGACCCCCTTTCTATCCTGTTTGTTTAAGCTCGTCCTCTTTTCTGTGTTGTTTGTCCATTTCCTGTGCTATTGTTGTTTTAATTTTAGAAAAAAGTTTAAAAAACACTCTTGTGCTTTGAAAAAAAAAAAACAGTAGAAGAAACTTGTCTTGTGATTGTGCAGCACCCACATGGTGTCATTTATGTTAATGCCAGATTAAAAAGAAACGGCAACAACACATCATCAGTTAAAGAAATTAAAAATGCAATGCAAAGGACAAGGGTTAAGAGTTTTTCCATAATTCCGACACCCTTCATTTTGACGTCTGCTTCGCTCCTGTAAAGTGTTGTGAGCGCTCTGTGATCGGTTGCGACACAAACAGCCTTTGTTCCCGCAGATGCCTCTGGCCTCTGTTTCACGACACAGCCCACATACAAAGACAGACTCACTTTCACATTATGATGAATATGACATGTGAACAGCACAATAAAAGAGAGACAAAAAGTAACATGTACCGCCTTTCCTTGTGTCTGCCCGCAATCAGCTGTTTAACTGGATTATACAACAACCTTAATTTCCAGTGTAGTTACACCTGCACAGCGGGGGGTAAGCGAGCCTCTACACTGTGCTCATTCGCGGTGATTAAACATTAGTATCTGTGTTAAACCCGCTGGGTACTTGACGGACGTTGGCCCTCAGACGCACTGAAGCTGAGCTGAATTACACCAGCTCTGATGAATCATTGATGTTTAAGTGTGTTTAAACTGCGCGTGGGAAGAGGCTGGAGACAGCTCGGGGGTCAGTTAGACATTATGTCTATTTTCTGCTCCTCTGTTTGGATATTTGTTTCTTCAGATATGGTTTTATCTAATTGTTTACCTAAATGATCATCTATTTTACACCAGAGAAAATGATTGTTTTCTCAGGCCGATCCGAGTTTCGGTCCTTTCACCCGGGTTAATAAGTAACATCCCACCGCGCTGATAACGCGGCACATAAACCATAGCCTCCATAAACCTCCCCGTTGTAAAAAGATGTTGACTGTTTGAATCTCTCCGAGGGTCAAGATATGAGGATGATCGAGAGTGAGCGAACTCGTGCGTGGGTTAAACTCTCAGAGATGACAATCACAATACAAGCTGTCACATTGTGTGCACCAAATCCCTCATTGTAAATCTAACAGTTAATAAATGACATTGATAAGAATGGGGTTTCATATTGGACTTTGATTTATCGATTGGTCTTTATGGATATGGTAGGAAAAATGCTACAGTGTTACAGAATCCTGGCTCCTGTTTCCTTGTAGAAACGCTTACACCGTGTGTTTTAAAGCCATTCAGTTCTTCTTCATCCCAAACCATGTCTAGATTATAAGCTGTCTTGTGTTGGAGTGATGCTGGACCTTAATAAAACAGTATCTGCATCAGTTACAAGGACCCACTTTTTATGAAATCAGTGAAACAATGACAGGAGCGTGGGTGGTGCCTTGAAGAAAGGGAGGTGCTCTTCATTATAGGAAATTTTCCCAGTTGTACTTACAGGCGTACCTAGAAACTCCAGGATTTTGTACTATTTGCTCGATCCTTCATGAAAATAGCATTTTCTTCATTTTTGTGACTAATAAATCGATGTTTAAAAGCATTCTATCTTTTGTTTTAGCATCATAGTGCAGTGAACTATTTACTATTCAGAAATTGTGCGCACAAATATGCAGGACTACATATTTTAATAAGCCAATACGCAGACATTGTTGATGCACGAGTCCCACATTAAAGACCCCGTTTTATTTTGATGGTGAGAAAATGCAACATTTCAGGCTTTCATCTGTAATAGTTTATCTTTTGAAATAAGCATTTTCAATTACTGCCTCTGATTTTAATGTGCAAGAAAAACGATATAAACATTGTATGTCATAAAAACAAAAAACACGCCTTTAATTCTAATACATATATGACGCTAAATTGAACGGCAATTATTATGTAGCCTACTGTACATTCAAACTATGGACCATCACATGTTTTTTGCAAAGAGCAGAGCAGAAAATAAGAAAGGTGAATAAAAGTTTTCTTCATTTTTGTGACTAAAAATGTAATGTTAAAAAAATTGTCTAATTTTACAGTATTGAGTAATTCAAGTGTTTATCATTTAAATTTGTCACAAGTTGTCTTTTGCAACTTTGAAGGTTTTTTGTTTTGTTTGTTTGTTTTTTTAAATTAATGTGTTCTTGAATATGGGACTTTGCAGGAGTGCCGGTCTTCTTTCATATTTTCAATATATTATCGGTTGATTGATTCGGTAATTAAAAAAAAAATCAGCTGGAAAAGTATTTAATATGTGAAGCTAAAATTTCACAGCAATTTTCATTTTAATGCAAATCAGAGTTTGGTTGATTTAAGACGGTGTTGTGACTTAAATGCTGTAGCCTACTGAAAATCTCTTGCCGTGTTAAACAAAAGAGCTCTTGGAAATGGAATTTTTTTGACACCTATGCAACACCAGTCCCATAAATCTATAAAATAGAATGACATCTTGCTCTCATCTCAATAAAGCCCTGACAGTTTTGATGGAGCACAAACAGGTCCTTTATATAACCCCGCGAGCAGCTTGGGTGCAGAAGAACACCGAGCTTTACATAGATTCTGTTGACTGATGCGCCAAAGGGTGAAGCAGGAAGGAAAATCTGACACGGAGCCTGTTGTGGACTTCAGGTGTTAATACTGAGGGACGTGTGAACATAAATATGCCTTGTGGTAATAAGGAGTTCGGGAGCTAAATGCGTTCAAGTTCATTTGGTGTGTGAGGAAGCTTGCGTGCGCGCGCTCCCGCTCTTTAACAAACCAGTCAGGTGGACCGGGAATCGTCAGGGGAGCGAGCCGGTGACTCGTCGGGACCTACAGCTTTGACACCGCGCTCACAGCTGCTGTGTTCACCGTGTTTGTTGATCTGATGTGTGTTATGCGTGGCAGTGATGGGAACACCACTGCGCAATATCGCATATGTCAGATTATCGGTTCATTATCAAATAGCAAACGAATAAAAAGATTATACATACATATTAAACAGGTTCTAAAGTAAATATGAAAATAGCTTCAAAAGTATATAACATGTTTTTAAAGTTGCGTTCAATTTTATAAAAGGATTTTAAACAATTTTGAGTCATTTGTAGATTAATTTAATTATTTGATTCAAGTACTTTGATTCATTTACTCTATTTAATTTGTAAAATATGTGTACACACACACACGTAGAAAAATATTTAGTATACACATCCAGAAATGCATATACTATTATATATTGTACATATATTTATTAGTTTCAGATGTAGCCATTCTTGTATTTTGCTTGTTTACATTATTGTATTTTGCACAACTCTGTTGCTTGTGAAGCTCGCACACAAGAATTTCACTCACATGTGCTGTACCAATGTACCTGCACATGTGATGTGACAATAAAAGTGATTTGATTTGAAAAAAAGTATTATTATTTTCTTTTTTAAAGCACAGCAGTGCAGTCACTGCTTGAGGTTCTTGGTCTAAATGCCGTTTAGATCCTTTCTGCGTGGATTTCTCTGCGAGGGCAATCCAGCTTCTTCCCACAGACATAGGTGTTAGATAACTGGTGATTGTGTGCTGTTCGTGGATGTCAGGTGAATAAAAGGCTTCAACGTACAATTAAAATGTGACTTGTGAATACATATCCCAAACAACATAGGCTAATTATGCTAACTATGTAAAATTCTGATTTTGACTTTTCTTAATTTCATTTCATTACAATGTATTTATCCACATTGCTCAATGTTTTAATATCTTCTTATTAAAATGAGGACTCCATGTAATCAAATGCTTATTTGTGCTACTTGTGCTGCAAAAGAATTTAAAGTATAGCTTTTACTCCACAGTAGTGTGTGTGTGTGTGTGTGTGTTACTCTGAGATATCAAAAGCATACAACACAAATCTCTCATTTGATAATCATTTTATTAATAGAGATGGAAAACAACCCATTAATATTAATGTTAGGAAATGCTTTTTACACAACATAAAACAGTTTAATTTCCATTATAAGAGCTGCATCCCTTTAAGAAACTGCATGTCCAGAGTAAATGCAAACATCTGCTCACTGCCTCCTCAGCAGCAGCAGCAGAAGTATGGCAGAGTCACCGAGACGTCACCATCAAACAAATGATTCTCTTCCCTCATTACAGGATTACAAGCTTCACTTTCCGCTTCATCAATAACACTTTCTGTAACGCTTCAAAAATCAATGCAACGAACAACAACTGAAGCAAAATCATGCATCTGGACAAATTTTCTTTTTACAAGCTGTAAATATTTGGGCTGAAGTGCACAGTATAAAAATTATATAAGGGTTAAACAACACGTCTCCTATTCTAGTTTGTTTAAACGACAAATGAGGAAGTGACAGGTTATTAGTGTGTCAACAAATGTATGTACGACGATTTTCACCCCTGTTACAGCTGGCAATATTCAAATCTTTTAAATAACGCAGTTTAATTTCACCCTCAAATCAGAATTCTACGTCTTCCAAGCTTTTAGTACAAAAGCTTTATTTTTATGCAGGCTGGTCAGTGTGTGAGTCCAGAAAAACATCCACGTTCCCACTCACACCCAAGTTAGGATTTGGCAGCTCCTTTTGACACGGCCAAGCCGATGAGGCCCGCTAAGCCGGCCACGCCAAGGCCGATTCCCCCGACAATCGCCATGCCGACAAGGCCATCTAGATATCAAGAGGTAAAAGGTCAGGATGTAGTTTTCAAAACACAAGCGCTTTTATTATGAAACCATTTAGTGCCTCTTTCTTACCTTTCTTTAAAGCCTTGTCGATGAGCTTCTCCATCTCCAGAGCCTGCTTGTTCCCCGGCTCGTTCTTTAGGAGAATGCGGATATACTTGAGAGCTTTTTCATATTCCTGGAGGGAGAAGAGAAAGTCTAGTTTATGGAAGTCCTTCCAAAAGCAGCTCTCATCACTCGACAGCCACCCCTGTAACACCTCCAAGCGGCTATCTAAATTAATGGGGAGATAGAGCCATGGCAGTAATTGCTGTGGTCAGTGGGACTTTGCTCCATAATAAAGGGTCTAAAAAGGTTTTTTTTTTCTCCGCCTGCTATCCACATCCAGGTTACACAACGCTCCTCCATTGAATGTGCCGCTATGTGCATATAAGTATTGTACAGCACTTTGGTCTACCAGGTGTGTTTTTAAAGTGCTATATAAATAAATAAATGATGATGATGATGATGATGATGATGATGATGATGATCGACGTCATCCCTCCAGATCACTCGAAACAAATGCTGATTCATGTAACGGATATGGCAAACCAAGGATACCAATAAGTGTGCTTATCTGCGTCTTTTTATGTCCACCACACAGTTCAAACGGTCATGAAGCTCTCACTGCATGCCTGTGATTGGTTCGTTTGTTTACCGCTTCAGCTGCTGATTGGCTCGTTGGGAATGCGGGCAGGGTAACCGCCAGCTTCAGTGGCAAAACTTTTCCACAGATTCATTAAATGGCATGTCTCTCTGGCATCATTAAAAAGGACATTTTTATTCACGCAGGAAAGCATGAAAGAAACCCATCATGTGTTGAAGATCGTCAGGTAAAAGGCGTTCATGTACACTCATTGTGCAAAAGGTAACACGGAAGAGACCGAGTTCATTGTGACCTGCAGACTTTGAAGGTCTGATTAGTTATCTTCCAAGTACGGTGAGTGGGAGGTCAGAGAGGAGCACATTATGGTACTGAAATACAAGTGAGGACATTTCTTTTACAGAGAACTGGGTGTGTTAAGGAAACATTTTCCTATTAGTGTATGTAACCATGCCTCAGCAGTACTTTAGGATTAGACCAATTAGAAAAACCCTCGGTAAATGCGAACCAATGAGTAAGATGACATGCTTTTAGGGAGGAGCAGGAAGTAAGAGGTAAAGTCAGAGAGAGAAATATTTTGCGCTGTCTGTCAGATTTGACCTTTGCCCTCTCTCTTATCTGAAGCTCAAAAGCAGCGTGATACAAAAGCAGAGATTTCTGCAGGTCTGTTTCTTCATTTTGTCTCCCATAAACCTGAACTGAGAAGAAACAGGTGCCACTCACTTTGAGTCTGTAGTTGGCCACTGCAAGGTAGAACAAAAAGTCCCGGGAGTCGTCCTTTGATGCTTTCTGAACCAGTTCTACGAGAAAAACAAACAAACAAACAAACAAACAAACAAACAAACAAACAAACAAACACACGATTCAAACCAGGAAAGCTGAAAACACACTGAAGCCACAAAGTCACAAGTTACAAGAATAATCACTGTGCAGGTAATGGAGCTGGCTGTGCTGAGCTTTTCCAGTGACGCAGCGCCAGTGCCTAATCCAAAACCAGTTCCACCCATTTATACAGAAAGAAAAAGACCACAAAATTGCTGGTTCCAAAGTTGGAGACGCTGACCTCAGCGACCGCAGGAGGAGCTGCCGCAATGACTCACTGATGACACTCATCATTATCATTATTATTATTTTTTTTATAAGAAAGGAGAGGAAAAAAACAACAACAACAACCAAAAAAAGAAAAAGAAAAATCAAACAAAAAGACAGTAGGAAACCACAGCAACAACCAACATGAGCATCAGTAACAGTAAATAAAAATATTGAATGTTACTGAGCAGCATACAGTGCTAATAATGCATAAAATGTTAAGAGGCAACAGCCGAGAGTGAGCCAGTACACACCCGAGCACCGAGAACCATCAGTGCACCAGCAGGCGGGGGCACCAGCAGGCTGGGGCACCAGCAGGCTGGGGCACCAGCCACTGGCAGGGAGTGTGGGGGGGAGATGTTCTGAGAGAGGTGGAGTCTAAGACCCGACACAAACATGCATTCCCACCCTCAAAGACACATATGAAAATACTCACACACTCACCCAACATGGAGACACACAGACCTGTACGCACACACACTCACCCAGCTCCGGGCTCCAGGACCCCGCAGGGGCAATCCAGCAGCAACTTAGACTCTGATGGTCACCGCAGCTTAGACTGTACAATCCTTTTATTTGCATTGCTTGTCATTTCAATACCTTATCGTTAACAGCTGAAACAACACTTAAATCAATAGACTCATTACTTACAAAAAAAAGAAAAAACCTCCACAAAAATTCTTGATTAAAAGTTATTCCCATTTGAAGATTGGAATATTTTTGCTGTGTTGATGACAAATCCCTGAGTTTTAATAATGTTAAAAATCGACTGTTTTATGTATAAGATTTTACATGGACATGCCAACCTCCTTTATTTATTAGTGCAAGCACAGACTGTGGGTTTAGCACTAGGGCCACCACTAGAGGGGACTGTGAAGTAATTTATAGGTTCACTAAATTTGGACAAAATGTGCTGTTACTACTCAAAATACTAACCAATTAAGAGTCTATCAATGGGAATAACAGAGCGCTCAACTTATCACACATTTAAGGCTCAGCTTAAACAACGGCTGAAACTAAACCAGCTCTGTTCCCACTTTTAACTTATCAAGTCTTTGTTTACTGTAAAGTTTTGAAGTGACCTGCCTGGGCTCACAGTTTCCATCTCACACTTTTTGTATACCGATGTCCATTAACAATGTAGTTAAATAACTACTTAAAAACAAAAACAACGACAAAAACCAAACAAAAGATTAAACTATTAGTTTGAAACAGTCCATAGCGTACCAACTTTATTCATAAAGCACTTTAAAAACAGTCGTAGAAGACACCGAGTGCTGTACATAAAAATGAAATTAAAATGAAGTGAAGACAGTACCACTAAAAACTGCAATAAAATAAAAACAAGCAAGTATAAAACAATAAAAACAAGCAGAGATGTATGTCACATGCTGGGTAGAAAGTCAGAGAATATAAATGTGCTTTAACATGGGTTTTTGAAATGGACACGTAGCTGACTGTCTAATGTGAAAAGGCAATTTATCCACATAGGAACAACAAGTCAGATGACCAGAGAGCTCGGACAGGAGGGTGGGAATAAAGACAGGCCTAGACCATTTAAGGATTTAAAACAAATACAAGAACTTGGGCTCTAGAGTGCACAGGCAGCCAGAATAGGTGTAATGTGCCCACAGCACAGCACAGCAGCATTCTGCACCAATATCGAGTCGACAGGGAAGAGTAACTCTAACATTAAGGGCATTACAATAATCAAGCTGAGACATAATAAAAGTAGCTATTACAGTCTCCAGATGAAAGGACAGGTGTCCCCTTTGCCAGTTTTCTTAAATGAAAGAAGCTGTACTTAACTACTGCAGCAATATACATGCTCATGTTGAACTGTGGGCTGGTTCTCAAAAAAGTCCAAACTGAATAAGTACAGCACCAGCACTGCGTCAGCGGAAAAGAGTCATCAGGAAACCTATAACAAGTCTACAATCCAAGGACATTTCTATAATTTTAGTTACTACAGTTACATTATTTTGTGGTGCAAGGGAAAGCTCTGGTTAATTTTACGAGTTGATAACCAGCTTCCTGTAACCGTTTATCCTGCTTCCCAAAGTTAGGATAAGTGAATCCTGATAGCTGAAAGAAATCCTAGCTATGTTGAACTCGCTTTGTAGTACAGGGCCCAGGTTATGTGTTCAGCATCAGTTGCGATGGTGATTTAACGAGGTAAAAAGGAAGCTACTTTGATGACTCAAGCTATCTGGATTTTCAGTACACCGCAAGGGGCACTTGCAACAATCCTGTTAGCCAACAGAAAAGTAATAACATTATAAGTACATAAGGCACAGTGGGTGGACTTACCCTCCAAAAGTACAATCCCCTTCTTGATATCCTGTGAGTATTTACTCCTGATCAAACACCAAGCATACTCAAACTTTGTTTCTTTGGAGACAGCACCCTTCGCCAGCTCGCTGTTATATTTCTTCTCAAATTTCTGGAATTATAAAAATAGGCAAAAATGACCGGTTTCATAGTCGAAGGAGCTTGCAAAGAAAAGCGTCTGGACTTCTTTAAGTTGCTTGAAGACGTTTCACCTCTCATCCGAGAAGCTTCTTCAGTTCTAAGGTCAAATGGTGGGGAGTCCCAGATTTATACCTAAAATTTATACCTGGTTTCATATTTTATTATTATTTATTCATTTACAGAAAAAGTCACTTCGATTGTGTTTATATTAGCAGATGCCCTGACCCTTCCTCAGTATTGTTTGTTGTGTATCCACGAGGAACAATTACAATGTTCAGCTATTGAGCAGGTTAGTTCACAAAGTAAAGTCTAACATCACTGCCAAACTACAATAGCCATAAACTGTTTTATTAGTCGAAACTACGATAACACAGTGTCCGGATGTTCACTCATAAACATGATGATTAGCACGAGCTAGCTACGTGACGCGACTAAGTGCGTGTCGACATGTCACATTTCTCCCGAGTACCAACGTTTATCGACTGACAGACGCCGTGGGGCGACAGGAAAAGTCGCTCATATGCTAAATGTGTGTTTTAATCCCAAGGAAGAAGTTTAATAACGTGAAAACTTACTAGAAGGTCTTCAGGAGCCACCACATCACTCAGTACAGCCTCCATGTTTCCGGAAACGAATTTAAGACACGCCCAGCGTGGTCACATGACAGACACATAAACGTCATCGTGAGATCTCTCTGGTAACGCCTCGCTTGCGTAACAAAAAAACATCAGACGTTTAAACAATAAGCTTTATTGTTTATGGGTAGCTTGGCATCACATTTATATTTATTTATCGTAAAATAACTTCAAAGATGATAGAAGTCTACAGGCTGTTTTATTTTTATTTATTATTTATTTAATTATTTAATTTTGCTATGTCACTGTAAGATCAGCCGAAGAAGGATCTCACTGAGGTTTCATCAGTTCTTAGCTAGATGTGATGGGGAAAAGGCTAAAGGCAACAGTTCACTGAGGCTGGTTTCTTTGTAAGAGCCGTCTGGCTTGGTCAAGTATACAGTCCAGTCTGATCCAAACTGTGAAACACACAGAGAGAAAGCAAAAAAGATATAAAAATATCAGCAAGCAAGGTTTAAAATGGGTCATTTCCAAAATTATAATTTATTCCTAACATAAAGTATTTCAAAGCCCAGGCAAGACTCAACTGGAATAAAATATCATTGGACTGGATTAAATGGCGAGTCTAACAATAATGGGTCATCTTTAACAAAATAAAGTTCATGCATTATATTTCTAAAAGCTACATGTATGTAAAGCATGAGGTTTAGAGTGGTTTGTGTTTTTAATTTTGATTAAAATGGTCTATTGGATTACAGAAAACATCCCTTCTAATCACACTGTAAACATCAGCAGGAAGATCACAAGTCAGCAACAACAAAGTATAACCCAACATTGAGAATCACAAGTGGTGGGAAAGGGGCGAGACATGCTCAGTGATGTATCATTGGTGAATGCGCCTTACTAACATCGGGCTGGAGCTACAGGGTGCCACGTTTATGAATGTCGCGTGTCCAGAGGTCTTTTATACCTTGCAGTATAACTCTGCTGAACAAATCCAGGTGACACATGATATGATGTGGTATGATATGGGTGTCACTCGCACATATTCGTACATATTTGATCTTCATCAATTTTACTGCAGCACTTTCTTGTTGTTACTGTCTTTGATGTCTGTAAGTGTGACGCCTCCAGTTCCCCAAAGGTACAATTTTAATTTCTGAAAGGACACATAATAAATCTAATCTAATCTTAAATGTTTATGACAATATTTTAGGAGGAGAAAATATGCTTTTTTTTGCTGATACAAAGTGCCCTTCACTGTAGCAAAGCTATAACACTTTACTGTTCTAGTTTAACAAGCCTGTAAAATGCAGCTTCTCCTGCTGGAAGACACACAGCTACTTCCCACTGTAGATGTGTTTTACAGGGAAGGATGAATATGGGTTCCTGGATTCCTGGGTTACTTTCCTAGATGGGAAAAAATCCTTAGAGACACCTCCTCACCTCCATGAGGACCTGTCGGCACGCTCCGCATGGTCCAACAAAGCGGTCTTTGATGTCACTGCATAGAGGAGAGGACAGGATGAGCGCTCGGGAATATGTTGCAACGTGCTTTGTTGAGACTGAGTGTCTTACCATGTCACGGCGATGGCGCTGAACTGTGTGTGGCCCTCCACCACAGCTCTCTGGATGGCAGTCCGCTCGGCACACACCGTCAGTCCATAAGATGCATTCTCCACATTGCAGCCTGGAACCCTAACAATACTTAGACCCTGGGCTCTTTTACAGTGCTCTACTGGGAGGCATCGTAAAATCACATTTGATATCTCCGGCTTTTGAAAAGCAATCATACTTTGTGAGGTGTACATTTGGGTCTGACTGTTTTACTGCCTTCTCTTGGTAAGTCAAAATCTGTGATTCGTAAATTGTTTTATAAATAAAGTCTGCCGAAACTATTAAAATATATAAAAAGAATTACGAGAGGAAATTGCCTCTGTCAGTTTTATTTACTTTCTATAGAGATCACATTATTGTATTATAACTTCTGCATGCCGTTTTTACTACTGAACCAAGTTACAGACAATAGAGTAGAATAGAATAGAATAGAATAGAATAGCAATATCCTTTATTGTCTCTCATTGGGGAAATTCACAGCCAAGTTAAGCTCCGTGCCAGATGAGATCAAAGCGGATTGGATAAATTAAAGTTTGTAGGTTTATTCCACGAAATGAAAGTTTCACTGCAGCAGCACATGAGCACATCTGCATTATGAGGAGCTACAAAATCCTGCGCAACAAACAAACGATAACATTTACTGCAGTGCAATATACACGAGCATGTATATTAATTGTGAGTATGAGGTTATAGATAAACACAAATTCACATATTAGAAGAACAGTCAAATAAAAGTGAAAATTGAATAATGTTATATAGTGAGTAGTATCGGTGGAAGAGTACTTGGGTTCATTTACTGTCGTTAAGAACATAGACCATTGAGTGCACACTAGAAATAAAATTCAGTGCACTGACTTGCAATCGAATCAGCCTAAGTAAACAAATCTAAATATCAAAACCTAAAATGTATACATGTGAGCATATAAGAAAAATGCTTATATACATGTGATAATTAAGAAAAGCACAGGATCTTAGAAATGAATAAATATTGTATCTGGTTTTTGTTGCTTGATTATAAAAACCAGTGCATTAGTACACGAGAAGCATACGAGTACTATAACTGCTGTTGCTGTCTGTCTGTGCTGTTGTGCTGTGGTTTTATCACAACATTTAATCTGCAGATAAACTAATAAGCACATAAAAAGCATACTGGCCCCTGAAATGAAGCCACCGTTAATTGCACTTAAGGACAGTAGCCTGCTTGCTTAATTGCACTTTCAGCCATTACTTAATATTACGGTATCTATGACAACCACACTTTATGAGCTTGCAAAACACACTCCTGTCTGTTATTACCTGTGATTATGGCGCCATCTGCTGTCAGCACGGCCGCACCGACAGGGAAGCGGCTGTATGGACAGTAAGCCTTGTCCCGAGCCTGCAGGCACTTTGAAACGAGCTCCTTTACTTGATCTGCGCATGACAGGCAACAAACCTGTGTGAGCTGTGATTAAACAAATGACCCCCGAGGCTGCTGAGACTCCGTGAGGGGTGCACTTGCCTGTCATTGTAGCTGAAGACGCTTCTGGATTATGTCACCTTATCCAACTACGCTGTTCCGTGACAAAGAAATAAACTATGGTAATGCAAGTGGCTTTTAATTCAGGTCTGCCGACGGCTGCCAAGGGGTCGCGAAACTACGAGGTTTTGTGACAGCTGTTTACCGTTCACGTTATTGGCTGGCAGGGGTGCAGCGTCATCAACCAGACTGGGACCGTTATATCAGGACTGCAGAGGACCTGGCTTTTGGCAACTTTCTCGCGAGAAAAGTGGGATGAGAATCATTTAAATTTTTAATCAGACAAAGTAAAACACTCGGAGGTTCTACATCACCAGAAAGTGTGAATAAAGCTGCTGTGGTGTAAGGCAGAGCGGGGCATGTTTACTGGTTTTAATGCTCGGACATATTTAAGGCATCCAAACTGAACAGATGGAAGAAGAGGCAAAGATTTGTTGTTTCCTCTATTGTTCATCTGTGTTTCCTACATACTTAGAAATAAAGTCATCAAGAAATTTCCTAAATTCCATGAGTGGGTTAAACCATCACAATGATTTGAACAAGCATCTCTATATTCAAAGCTCTCCGTGCCAGAGGCTATCATTGTAGTGCAGAGCTGTTCAGTGAACCACACCGCTGCACTGGCTCACACGTTTGTTCATTAAAAAGAACACAGTCACTTGCTAAAAGTACAAATTCTGCTTCCGTGGGTCTCTTATACACGTTGCTCCTGTGCGAATTACATTTGCTATGCAGTCCAGTGTTTTCTAAAGAGATGTGGTGGCGGTTTAATGCACAGTCATAGTTGCTGGCAGGTACTCAACGCTTCACATTATTATAATTTGTTTTATTATTATTTTTTAATTCCAAAACAAGTTCTTCTGCTCTAGACTAATATCTAAATATTAAAGCTTCCAGTTTGGATTTAGAAGACAGACACTCTTTCTACTTTCTTTTTTGATACAGCTTATAGTTACTGCTGGATTAGGTGACCCTGAATGCTGCTGGAGGTTTCTTTCTATTAAAAGGGATTTTTAACAGGAATATAAATAAAACTGCACTGAAATTGAATAGATTGCTTTTAGTGAAAAATTATTTGCTCATTTTGAATGAGACACGTTTGTGGCATGAACTCACAAATATTTATGCCCACGTTAAGCAATTTGATTACATGAAAAAAAAATGTCCCTGTAAATTTTGTTATTTAAGTACAATGGAAAGATTTAAATGGAAATTTACGTCATTGGTACACAGTGAATTTACAACGAGCACTTTTCATTAATGATTAATTATTGCAAAAATAAATCAAGCTTTGATTTGTATTTGTCAGCTGCATTTTATTCAGAATTATTGCTCATGTTTATGAGGGCAAATAGTCTTTTTATAGTGACATGTTTATCAGTGTGGTGGATCGTCGTCATGCAGCACAGTGCGTAGAGGTGATTCAGTGCTTTCTTGAGAGACAGAGAATTGTAAATGTGTCAGCAGTTCCTGGGCTCCTCTGTCATACATGCTGCATTTTGAAATTCACAAAATATTTTCGGTGGGTGGCAGGTCTGAGATGGATTCAGGCCTTTTTGGCATCATCCTTCCCCGAGAACCCCCTAGGTACCATCACAGGTGATGGAGTTTGACCTGATACTTTCATAGTTGAGAGTCCACGCAGTCATTTCTAGTAAACATTTTTGTCTTCTCTCTTTTTTTATATGCTGTCCAAACTCTGAGCCCAAGGGATCTGGACATTTGGTACTGTTTCTGAGCGACTGAATGAGTGATTGATTCATCAGGTGCATGGAAAAAAATCATTACCAGCACACCCTTCAATCATGGGTGGACTGATATGTATGCAGTAATGACCTCAGATCTTCAGCAGGTATCAAAGGGCATTTAAGACAATGATGAAGCTCTCTAAACAAACACAATTACACTCACAATTACACACACATACACAGCCCCCCCCACCACCTTTCCATGTAGTCTATCAGTGGTTCACTTTTTTTTCTGGTTAACTTTACATTACAAATATAAGTCTCTACCTCAAGACTTTTCATCTTTATCTAAGACGTGTGAGGAGACGCCCAGCTCTGACATCAGAGATCGGGAGCACCCACGCCAACATCTGGCCTTTGTTCCCTCTCTGTTCCCCGCTGTAACGGTCACTGCTTGTATTTGAGTTTCGTGGCGTGAGCCGCCACAGGTGATCTCCTCTCTCTCGCTCTCTTTCGCTCTCTCTTTCTCTCTCGTTCAACTCCTCTTTTTGGTTTCCTGCACTTTTCACCGACTTCCTCTTGAGAGGGGAGTCAGATCCACAGAGCAGCCAAGTGAAAGAAAAAAGAAGCTTAAGCCATGTGTTGTACAGGAAAGTGCGCCCGCCTGGTGGGCCTGATCCTGCTGCCTTCAGCCTTCATCTGCATCATCTCCAACCTGCTGCTCTTCTTCCCCGACGGGAAGCAACTGAAGACCAGCGAGATCTCCACCGAGGTCTGGCTCATGGGGGGGCTCCTCGGAGGAGGCCTGATTGTGAGTAAACCAGTTCCACGCAGAGAGTCTGGTGAAATGTTTTATTGCTCATTTTTATTGGGTTTTTCAGCCATTACGTTTCGTAGTGTAAACTAGTAAAGTTAAACTGCTTACGTTTATTGAGTTTTATTGAGAATTACTACTGCATGATCCTTTTTAGATTAGCATAGAGTTTTGTTAGAGCATTTTTATTAATAGTACACGCCTCTTTGTCTCTATCAGCCTATTAGTGGTTTGGGGTTCAGCGTGATGTTATTATTTGACTTGTCATATGTAAAACCTGTAAAAGCAGCACCTTTAACAATGGTTAAGGATTATTTTATAGAGGGGTTATGACTCACTGAGTAAACATTTTTAATTCTAGCTCAGCTTATGTGTACATAGAACATGCTTTAGATACCAAAACATTGAAGAAGAATGTAAATGTAAGTCATTCTGAAAATAAATAATGAATGTAACCAAATCACACCACTCATATAAAAGATCTTTAATAATAAAATAAATAAATTCACTTAAATTACTAAAGTATTTATGTTGCTATAATAGAGATAGAAATGTTGTAGCGTTTACATTAATTTGCCAGCTTTCATTACTTTAGTTTCCTTAATGCTATTAAAGAAGCTAAAGTAGTTAAATTGTATTACACTTCCCTTATTAAAGGGGACTATCTTGACATTGTGTGAGCTATCACTATCAATAAATAATTCATAAATATTTAATCTTTTGTGCTTCAGTATAACATTTCAGTTCAGACCAGGAAGTCTGATCCCTTTCGTCTAACTTTGGGATGTCGCTGCCTGCTGGGTAAACCTTGATGCAGGATTTACAAATATTTGGTTTGATAGATAAGCGAACATACACACACACACAATTGTGCACATGCGCACACACAAATAAGTATGTAACCTGTGGGTGGACCCAAAGAAATAGAAAAAAAAAAAGTTTTTTGAGAGAATTCATCAACAACAAAAACTGTTTTTTGATAGCAGATGTAATGTTTCGTCTCTGCACCTGTCAGATGCTGTGTCCGAGCTGTTCAGCTATCAGGGCCGGGGGCAAGGGTTGCTGTGGACAAGGTTGCTGTGGCAACCGCTGCCGGGTGAGTGAAATCATTTGAAAGATTTATTGCATTTCCATGTTACACAATACTGTGGTGTGTGGGGGACTGCACTGATAATGATGTGTAATAAAAGGTATATAAAAGTCCAAAGGACAAACTTTAGTGCATGATCATTAATGTGCCCACATGCTCTGTTTGAGGTGCGCCCGACAAAGACAATCATTAGTACTTCAAACAATAAGTATTTAAAGTTTTGCTGAAGATGTTTTGCAGAAGTACAGCTCTTTATCTGAATTCCAGATCCTCACTTCTCTTTGATTATTAGGAACTACGTCGCTAATTACAGAAGTGAGGAGCCATTAAGTCTGAATAACCAGACAGCAATTTTTAAAAATATGCACTGCTTCGACTTTTAGCATCTTAGGTCATTGACACTTAGAAAGAAAAAGGGAAATAAAAAAATTATGTTTGCATTGAAAGGCTGCTAACGTTGAAGGCAGTACGATCCTCTGGGTTAATTATATGCACTGAGACCATAAATGGCTAACTTTGAGTAAGCATAGGCAGAAAGCCACTGTGTGTATGAGCTGTCCATGTGATCGCTGTCCAGTAACACATCACAGACGTGCATTTTGCCATTCCTTTTTATTTTGGGTAGATAACCTTGCAGTGATATCAACAACAGTACATAAAGGGGTTCGTAAATTCATCAGATCACCTGTCATAAAAACAAGAAAACACAAATATTGATTTTTAATGCAAAAAACTTGATTAAAGCTACAAATGATATTTTTATTTATCAGGGAAATACGCATTAGATTTTTATATTAGCAAGTAATCAAAACTGGCTGTTTAAAATTCCTGGATAACAAAATTACTTATATTTTAGCATTAAAAATGTTGTTTTCATTAAAGAGCTTCTTCATACTGGTGGATTAACCGTTACAGGCACTATAACAGAAACTTTTTTTAATGTTATTACCAACACTGTTAATTTAGGGCAACTGCAGCCTAAACCTTACACTGGTTGGCAGTTTAATACATTTTTAAGCACTGTTTATATTTTACATATTGGATAAAAGCCATAAAACATGATATCAGTTAATTAGTAACCTAATAATGATTCTACAGGGGATAAAATAAACTTTTGTGTTTAGCTTTACTCTATGTCGACCTGCTTATTTATTATTAAAAGAAAGCTCCATGATGCTTGAGTTGATAATGTTTTAGTTTTAGGGCCTGATTATTTATATTTTTGCATGTTTTCAGAAAAAAAAGTTAAAAAAACAAAAAAGGAAATCACTTTTCTCTTTGAAATAGAAGTTAAGCAACACAAGTTCTCTCTTTTCCAAGCCCTGTTCATGGACTTTTATAAAAACCCCAATATGGAAACCAAAACCCTTAACAGTAAATATTTAGGTTATATATATATATGTATGTATATTGTATACTTCATATAACTTCTGTCTCCTACAGTGATTCATGGCTCCTTCCATTTGTTTTCCACATTAAGTTTGAGTAAAATTAACATGAACTTGTCCCAGAAAAATGAAAAAAAGAAAGAAAGAAATGATGAATGACAGCAAAGAGATCACCTAAAAAAATCTCTCTAAAGAACAAACATACTTGTACAGTTACAATAATTCGTAATCTCTTGCACGAGTGAAAAAACACCTAAATGTTCTCATCTTTCTTTTAGATGTTCAGCTCGGTCATATCCTCCGCCGTCGGCGTTCTTGGAGGGATTTACTGCACCAGTGTCGCCTCAGCTGGGTTGGCTGTTGGACCCAAGTGCCAGGTGGAAAGTGGCGAATGGGAGTACCCCTTTAAAGACACGGGCACGTGAGTGTCCCACCTTCATCATTATATTTTTAAATGTACTTTTTGATAAGCACTGAAACAGCAGATTGAGCCAGTAATTATAGTCTTGACTGATACCCTTCAGGCAGATAAAATATATACATTTCCTTTTTCAGTTATTCTTCTTTTCTCTTAAGTTATATTTAACTGCTTTAGCTTTCTTTGAGAAGCACCAAAATATATACAATCATTACTGTATTAGTTTTCTTCCTTTGGTTGGTTTTGTTAGAGTTTGGCACAGAGTATCACCCTATCCCTAACATCCCCCTCTGTCACACCAACCCTCTAACATGTCCTCTGAGGTCTTCCTCTTTTCCTCCTGCCTGATGACTGCATCTTCATCTTCCTTTGTGCAGTATATCCACTATCCCTCCAATGTACAGCTCAGCTTCCTGTCTTTTTATCAGTGCCACCTTCTCTACGTCACCTTCCCCTTTCAGCCCTATCCTGCAATACTCTTAAAGTCCAGTAGGTGGCACAGCGAGCCAGTATGTTCCATCAGTGTTTCTTGACCCTTTTAAACATTTGCAATATTCATCGATACTCAGACGGAATTAAAAGGGTTACATAAGCATCCACCCAAAGCAGGTGATAAAGGCCCATCATGCAATCGGGACAACTGTTAATAAATATGAGCTTGTTGTTAATATTCAGGCTTGTCTGTTATGACAGCAGTTTAAAGGGCAAACCAAGAAAAACAAGTCTGATTACACAATACATGTTGGGTTATTAACATGTGACCTGGGCTTGTCCTTCCTCCAGAAAACTTTAAGTTCCTCTTTCTCGTTTCTGTTCTGTCAACTGTCGATTTTTAGCCCAAACTATTTTGCTGTTTAATATTTCTAACGGTGCTGAAAGGATGATATGAAAAACAAGAAGTGATTCTCTCAGATCATAAGACGTGCTCTATATCTGCTGCGAGGAAGGAGGCTGGGAAAGATGCCTTTGTGTTTGCTGTCTGTGTCACTATGAATAGGCTGCGATAAGATATCAAATTGAGGAAACAAAATTTTCAGAATTCTAGATTGCAAAAAGGGAAATGATTCATTTACGATCAGTGTATTTTGGTTTACTTCGTTGTCTTGTAATGTACTCTGTACTTCTGTGATGCTGTTTAGAGGAAAGGAAAGCTTTAACCTTCAACAGCCTTTAAATAAAGTTTGAAGATGTCACATATAAATATTTACTGCCTGCAGAGTAAACGCTGATCAAGCACTGTCCTGCAGTGATAGTGTTTAATGTGAAAGGGAATTTCAAGAAAAGACACTGCAGGATGTTGATCAATGAAAAACTTTTTAACTAATATAAATTCGCCCCATGAGCAGCTGTCACAAAGAGAGAAATCAGGGACATAACCTTACTTTTGCATGTTCAGACTGTGCAAGTTGGACATTGTGACTCATTTTCAGTTTACTGAACAGCTGTTTACTGCTGTTCTTGGTAATCTGTATTGGCTTATTTTTTTTTTAACCTGTTTTTTTTTAGCTGTTGAGCCTGTAACAAAATGCAGTCCTGTGAAAAACCCAAGCTCAAAGCCTCTTCCCGTAAAAAGAGCATCCCAGCACTACTTAGGGTTGCAAAGCTGCATCTGAACAAGCCACAAGACTTCTGGAACAATGTCCTTCAGACAGATGAGACCAAATTTGCGATGTTTGGACATAATGCACCATGTTACATTTGGTAAAAACCAAACACAGCATATAAACAGAAACACCTCATACCAGCTGTCGGCTGGTCACTGGACCTGAGCAGCTTACATTTGTTGATCCAGCCAGGTCCTATTAGGCCCTGTGAAATATTTTTTTACATGATTGTAGCAATAATGAAATAATGTTCTAAAATATCAAATTATATCATATCTAATCTTCGATTTTTCAAACAAACAAGATGTTCGTGAGATGTTGAGCTGCGGCACAGACTTGTTTTTTCTTGCCTGGACTGGATTAACCTGTTTCCAGACTTTGTGTTGATTTAAGGGGATGTGAGAGCATATCAGCAAGAAAGAAAATATATCTTATTTCTCGAAGAAGCTTGAAGAAGCTTCTTGGATGAGAGGTGAAACGTCTTCAAGTAACCTAAAGAAGTCCAGACGCTTTTCTTCGCAAGCTCCTTTGACTATATTATTTCTCAGAAGTATTCCTTTAATATTTATGTAAATAAGTAAGGTTGAAAAGTTTTACAACTCGCTTGCTTTCTCCACCTCACACTTTTTTCTCCTTCTCTTCCACCATCACCGCCTTTTCTTCACTTCCCCATCCCCATCCATATTTTCATTAATGCTGTTAGTATGAGCTCTGGTCACTGCTTATGCTCCACTGCTCCTCTCCTTCACAGGGGCAATGGGAGCTACCTTGTAAACCAGGATATGTGGACTACATGTGTGCACCCTAAAAACATAGTGCTGTGGAACATCGTTCTGTTCTCCATCCTGCTGGCCATGGGCTTGCTGCAGATTGTGCTCTGCGGCCTCCAGGCCATCAACGGCTGTTTGGGATGCATCTGCGGAGACTGTCGGGACAGCAAAGACGTAAGTGAACGAATCCTAAACCTCTGCCTGAGCTGGGCGAGGGTAGAGGAATTCCTTCGAATCACTTGAGTGTATTTGCGAGTCTCAGAGGTCAGACGTTCGAGGCAGTAAAATTGTAAACAGTTTATTCAAACATGAGCGTCGTAGTGACGACTCACTAATGTGCTGTAGCTGGTTTGGTTGGTGGAACTGAGTCGGCTCTTCTCGGCAACTCCATTTATGGCCGTTGGCCATTTTGTACTTCCAGACTGAATTTCTTTAGAGCTGTTGGATTGCGGGTCATGACTTCCATCCAGCCTGTCAGTGATTACAAAAACAAGTTTTGTAGTTTGGATCCTGTGTTGATAGGAAAAGGGCTCCCAGTGGGGACGGAAACAGCACTAATTTAAAGGAATTTTTAAGCATTTTGGGAAACAAGGTCTAAAAAAATCTATGCTTTGTATTATTAAACTAATTTAGACTGCAGACTGTATAAAAGCTCTAGGAAAAGAAAAAGTGAAGCCAGTGTATATGTGCCCTAACCCTTAATACCTCTAACAACCAGCAGGGGGCGACTCCTCTGGTTGCACAAAGAAATCATATTATAAAGAAAATGTACCTTTTTTTATGCTTGTTTTATTTTTTTCAATTAATAATAAATTTTTATAAATGATGTTCCTGTGTAGGGTAAAATAGCTGATAAAGCAGGTTGTGATTCAGAGCACGAGCGTCAGATATTCAGGAAAGAAAACAAAATTGTAAATTAACAAAAACTTTCTGGTTTATAATTACAAGTCAGTCTGTACAATGAGATTACAGAATTTTTTCTTCACTGTAAGCTGGGTTTGACACAGAGAATAGGTGCTCAAGCTCCTACCATGTGGGAACAGCAGGCACCACGGGCCCTCTGGTTCTCAGTCACACCCGCCTCTCGCTTGTTTAGTGCTATGTCGTTCTAAAAGATACTTCAAGGAGTGAGCACATTATACACTTTGTTTCAGGGCTGTGTTCAGCAGACAAATTAATTTCACAGTAGTGCACATTGCATTATTTCACGAACGTAAACCATCCTCACATCCAATTGTAATTACAAATGATTTCAAAAACAGCCAAAATGCAAAACTCGAGTGCAAAAATGGTCGTCTAACTATCTGGTAACCTTTTCAATGTATCTTTTTACAGAGCAGTTTATGGCTGATGTACAAATTGAATGACTGATCGATTGATATGAGACATAATGTGCCATTTGTAGTTTTCAGTTGCTGTGAACAGGATCTTCATACTTTTGCGCAGAGCCGAGCTAATTTTATCTCTTGTTTGTCTTTAGTCGTTATGCAATCTGAAACCTCTGCTTGTTTGTGTTTGTAGTGCAAATTCACAAATAAGCACATTTTTCCAAAAGTGCAATGAGTGCATGTAACATAAAAATCCAAACTTGCACAAAGAAATCTAAAGCTAAAACACCAAACTCAACAATAAAAGGTTAGTTTAAACAAAAACCTTTAAGGTCATAAAAACATTCCCATGTCTCAGATATTTCAGATAACATTTTCCAATACCTTCCTCTTGATGCAGCAGCTAAAAGAATTACTAAAAATATACATGATGTAAAAGCAGTGACAGATTTCTTTCCATGAAGGTGCAATAAGTAAACCAGCAGCTTGACAGAAAACAAGGTCAAAATTCATAAACACCAACATGAACTGTACGAACGACAAGACAAATCCACACGCTAAAGATTAAGCTCACATTTAGCGCATGGTTAAACATCTACTGATGACCTGCGTCCTTCTACTTATCTTTAGACATTATATCCAAAGTATGCAGCAATGTGGAAACTTGTCCACAACGTCCACATTCACATGTGAACTGTATCATCAGATGTCTACATATTAACACGGTTCTCCAGTTTATTAACACCCCTGTTAGTCATTTGAGAGCCGGCGTCCTGTCCGATATGTCAACTGAACATGTGATGTTTGTCCTGCTGCAGGATGAAAGCGGACTGTAAGGGCGAAGAAGACAATCCTGCTGTGACCGGCCTCCAAAAGGGCCCCCACGCTTTTCTCCATTGGTGCCACTTCTGTGAAGAAGCTCATCGACTCGCTTTTCTTTCCTCTTTCCTGAATGTGTCAGAACCGAACTCCATTATTTTGTGAATTGCAATCTTCTTGTTTGTATCTCCCAACTTAATTCCTTTAACTGAAATAATTTATGAAATAAGGAGTAATTCCTGTGCTGAGGATTCAACGCAGGACGGATATGAATAAATAGTAAATAACTGTTTGATGTGGGCTTACACTGTATACCAGGCAAATGTGAAAATGTGATCAAAGCTTTAAAAAATAAAGGCAGCATATTTTTAAATTACGCTGGATTTGCTCTTCGTTACGCAGCAGCGCTCAACACTTCATCTAGAGGAGTGCTGCTTTACTAAGCCTCATTATCAGTAAGAGATTGTTTCAGAAAGGTGTCAGACCCCATGGTTGAGTACTTTTAAACCACGCCATCGCTATTACAAAGACTTTAAGACATTTCGTCTAACAACAACTTGTGCACGAGCCTATGGCACTACATTTATCACCAATCTGGTGGCTGTTGCCAATCTGAACTGTAATAATGGTTCCCTGCTATGATTATAACCCACAACCAAATTATGAGCTATTACACAGAACATACACAAGCCTTTAGACACCCTGTGTGTGGGGCATTGCTACAGCAGATACAGCTCTCACAGCAGCATTAACACATATTTCAGGACGCAAACATCTATATACGCACAGTAATATAAAGATGTTACTTGGACGTGCTGGTTGTGAATTCTGTGCCTGAGATGACCGTATCAGTAACATCCATCATCTGCAACATCATGCGGATCCAAATGAAGAATAAAAGGTGGATCAACCTCAACCTCAACCATCAACCTGTGTGTGAAATGGGCATCCACAGCAGCATCACATATAGATCACAGATCCACTGTAACCTGTTACTCATCATCTGACTCCAGCTCTGTGTCCATGACCGTGTGTTTGTTTTTTATACAAGTGTCAGTGGAAGTGTTGCTGTACCTGCATGTCCAACACCACAGCAGCTGTTGCCTTTGCCTGTCTCTACTGTATCCTCTGCACTTTTGTTACTATGAGCTATTTGTGCCAGATGTTTTCTTTAATCTCTTTGGCCTTTAAAATGTGCATCTAACCCCTACCCCCCCCCCCCCCCCCCCCCCAAAAAAAAACAACAACAACTACTTAAATGTGTTAAAGGTGCATATGTTTTTTCCCTCCAGAGTCAAATTCAGAGGGTAGTTATTTTATAAAACTGGAGAGTATTAGTTATGTGGCATCCTTCCCACACAGTAGCATCTCCCTCGCTTTACAGGGCTGAACTGTGACTCTGTCGAACATAAGAATCAGTTGCCAAAGACTCAAGTCTGGTCCAAAGAATAACTTTGGAAAATGTGAACAAAGGATAAATTTTAACTGTATTTTCACAGGTTTTACAGCACTTCTACCTTCCCCCGATGGCCATTCATACCTCACCAAAATAAAATTAACAGATAAACATTTAGAAGAAAGTTTCTCCTATTTATGATTTTTACAGGGTTCCCCATAAAAAACAAAAACAAAAAGAGGAAATGCTTTTAACTATCAAACATTTCCTGTTGTCTAATTTCAGGACAGTCAGAGTTCTGAGCTAACATGACTTTTACACATTTATTTCTTACAGCTTAAGCCCAAAGCAGCAATCTTTACGCTGACAGAGGATTTTCACTGGTCTGACCTGCTTAAGATCAAACTTGGCTGCATGTGGCCAATAATGAAAAATGAATCTTAACCTGCAGCCGATTTTACCCCAGTATTAAACCCTACTATTTGCTACAGACTTCTTTCTTATCTCCAAAAACTCAGTCATGCCCTCACAATGTGACTGCGCAGTAAACACACACACAGAGCTGTAACAGAAGTCTCTGCACTGTGTCACCAGTTAACTCTGATTATCCAGAAGAACTTGAACACATCAGAGTTAGCAACTCTGTAAATTACTCATCCTGTTCCTGTGTAGTGAGAGAGCCAGTTGTAACGAGATTATTTTGATTAGACACAAGGCCAAAGGTCAGAACGCCCCCTGTGGACACTGGGAACACTGCAGATGTACACAGTCTGCAGAAGGAGCGCCTGTTAGTGTAGGTGCAGGTTAAGCTCGTAATCTTTTGCTGCCTGGAGCAGCTTCGCGGTAATTGTTACCTAACTTTCAAGGTAAAAGCCTGTTGGGAGACTGCACCCAGGTAAATATAGACACGCTCTCTTAGGACATGCCAAATAACCCAAAGCTGTATCTGTAAGGTAGGCTGAGCCCCTTTGGCAGCAGAGATAAATGAATTTAAACTGCTTTAGTGGCCTGGTTTCCTCAGTAATGATGTCTCTTTTCTTAGTTCCATCTCTGGGGAGATTTAGGTCCATGTGTGCCACAGATTGAATCATGACCCTGCTCCTTTGTTGCAAAACTCAAGCACAAAATTATTCTCAACGTGTTTTTGTCTTCACAAACCCCCCCAGGACACGGAGGAGGAGTTACGTTGATCTGGCCAACGCTTTGAGCCAAATCTTAGCCGACTGAGTGTCCGGTGCTGTGCTGCTCTCTTGCATAATGTCAGCGCACAAAGTGTGACCGATTTTGGGATAAAAGAATGAGGGGAAGGGGAGAAGAGAGGAAGGGGCCCCTGCTCTCTGCCAGTTTTCATACAAATCGGAGCCCCAGTGAAAGAATCCAGAGAAGCAAAGAAAGATCCATTTAATGGCGTACGTGCACACATCTCTGAGGGGAAAAGAGGCAGGCTGGTCATTTGAGCATAAAATTCTTTTGTTTTGTTCGCCTCAGCTTGAGCCAGGAGGGAAACGGGACATCGAGGCAGATCTGGCCGTTCCCAGAAACATTGAATTAACCTGCTGTTTGTGCAGCTGTGTACTCTTCTCTCCTGCTTCTCCCGCTTGTTTCTTGGTGGAGAGCTCTTCAACACACCCACACACCGCAGCCTAATCTGAAAGTAGCACTCATCCTGCAGTCACTGGCCAAACACAAATTTCAGCTCAGACGCACGTACCTGATAACTCAGCGCTGTCCACCACCCGGTCATTATGGCAACCACTAATAGCAGAAGCAGAGCCACAAAGCAGACAGTGAGGCACATTCAGCGGCTCGCTCAGCATCTCCAAAATCAACACATCTTAAAATCCAAATTTGAACTGTTTATTAATCAGAACAAACTCACTTTGTCAAGAACAATCACAATAAAAACTCACCCGTCAGGTATCCACACACGAAGACTTTTTGTCTGAGTCATGTTAGTTTCAAAGTGTCTGCAGATGCTGACACCCGTGTTAGTGGGAAGTGTGTTATTATGAGATGTGATAATGTGCATTAGCAACAAGACACAGTGTCACTTTGCCTGTTTGCACCATTGCTTCAAGGCAAACCTGACAGTCTGTGCTCCACTCTGCATGGAGGAGCTGTGATATTAACACTTTCAGTGCCAGATTATTATTTTCAATCTACCTGTGACTCATGAATCTCCAATCACTCAACATATCCCACAATACTTTTGCTCTATGAAAATATACAGTGAAGTTCAAAAGTATTGAGTCGCCCCCTCATTTCTTAATATTTTCTTCCCAGGAGCCAGACTTTCTTGTAATTCTTAACGTGCTCTTGAGCAATACGTCTCCAGGTTTCTGAAGGACTGTCACAGATTTCCTTTGGCTACTTTTTCACTCATTTTCAGTCCAGTCCTTGAACCAGACCAGAGGAATGTTTGTTTGTTTGTTTAAACCACTTCACATTAACTTTTGAGTCACTCGGGCATTCAAACAGCACTTAACTCATGTGTCTACACACAACACAATGAAAAATACCAAAGATAACACAAAGTAGGATTTCTATCACCATCGAGGTGATTCTCAGAGAGTTATTAGCTGAATATAATACTGAATATCTCTGCACGGTGTTCGCTGTAACCCTAAAAAGGAAGGAAGAGGCAGCAAATGCAAGTCTTACAAATCAGGAACATTTGAATGTCTTTAAAGAAGCCTGGAGAACTATTCCTGAAGATTACATAAAAAAATGACACGAATGTTTGGCTCTGAGTTCAGACTGTGTTGGAGAATAAAGGTCATCTCTGACTTTTAAACTCATTATAATTGTACAAACTCAGTTTTGCCTTATTTACTGTGTTTCCACGTCTGTTTGCTCTTGTTTCAATAAATCATTGCACCTATTTCTCATTTTCCTGACAAAATATAAGTAACCTGTGGCTTGACACAGAGCAGATTTTTTAATGCTGTCGCATGCTGTGAGAACACTGATTGCTGGATTTCTCCATCACTGCTGGGACGGTGTTAAATCAGCACTGACCCGTTCGATGAAGTGTCTGCAATTCATTTAGTTAATGAAATGTGTCGGCTGAGAAATAATCAGCCCGGAAAACCCATCAAATCATTTCAGTTGCCGTTCATCCCATTTGGTGCAGTTTCGTATGCTCTCATCACATCTTTTATAAATGCTCTACAGAATTAATTAACAGTTGCGATCCCATAAAGTTGGTTCTGTTCAACTGGACGTTTTGTTTTCAGTGGGAGAAAAGTTTTGTCAGCCTTCCAGACTGAACAAATGCTTCCGGCATGTCACTGCCTGGACGACTGAGCGTGGATCACGACGTAACAACTGTGATCTGTGTTGAATCTAACCCATGAGAGCCCAAACCCATTTTTACTGTCAGGAAAACTATGGGAGAGTCAATGTTGAAACTTTAACAGGAACTTTTTCTAAATGTGTAAAAGGGCCTAGGTTCTTATGGGCTAAAGTACAAAATCAAAACAAACCAGTTGAAAAGGAAAAAGGAAAGTTCCAGGAGCATGCTTGGAGCAGTAAATGTTAGCTGACTTTTAATGTGTTTTGTTTTTATAGCAAACTGGGAATAAAACAATTCCCTTATCTAGAACATACAGCCCTGGGAGGAACCTCCCTATCTGTTCTGCAGTTTCCCAAATAGACCCCTTTTTTTAATCACAGCTTTTTTTCTATCTTCCTTTGCTTTTGTAATCATGTTGAACAGGGAATCATCAGCTTTCAGACCCTTTAAACCTATTTAATATCAAAGTACACGCTCTTTAAGAGGCTGCAGAAGACAGCATGGTGCTTTTTGCCCTGCAGGAGAATTATCTACTCATTTGCATGCTGTGCAGGATACGCCTCCTTTACGACGTGAATGAGCTCACTATGTGAAACATGTGTACGTCTTGTTTACGTAGAAACAACAGCAGGAGATAAATAACTCAATGTACAGACCACAGAGAGGGGAGGGTGGGGGGCAGGAACCAGCCGCGAGCGACCTCAGCCAGTCAGCACCGGTTCCACAGACACACACACCAAAATGCTAGAAAATTAAACTGTGGGTGTGTGTGTCTGAGGGAGGGGACAACAAGAGGGGGTGAGGGGTAAGGGGAGGGAAGAGACGACTAGACTGGTTTAAACCTGCGATGACAGCATTTTAGTTAGTGTTCAAAATTCTCACAACAATCAGTGATGAAAACAAACACAGTGGCTTTGCACATCTTATCTGCCCTGGATTTGTCTGCAGAAAGACATTATCCTAGATGCTAATGTCATTATACACACACTGACACACACAGCCTGTCCTCCTCCTCCAACAACTCTATTAAACCCCCATTCTCTGCTCCATGACCTCCTCTAACAGCATAATAGAAGGAGAAGTAGGGTAATACAAATCAACAACACAACCTGAAGTGAGGCTTTTCTGCACAAGGGTCAAGAGTAACTGACGTATAAGTACATTTATAGGTAATTTTGCAGCGCTTGTCCATAGATTGCAGTGACTAATGACATAGATATTGATCCTTCTATTATAAGCATGAAATTAAAAAAATATCTGCTTGTATTTTAAAGTTTTTGCTTTTTCCATTTGATACTTTGAACAGTACCTTTGAGACAAGACAACGCTCTCTAAGCCTTTTAAATTAAATACTTATCCAGTCATGCACAATTATGTGAAAAACTCTGTCCAGTTCTGTAAAAAACTAAGTGCACCCTACGACTCAGTAGTTTCCCTTGAACCACCTTTAACACCCATGACTTGCAATAATCATTTTCTGTGTCACTTTATCACATTAAATGTCCCGCTTTTCTTTGCAGCATTGCTTCAGTTCACTGAGCTTATCAAGCATTTATACACGCACAGCTCTCTTAAGTTCCCACCGCAGCATTTGAGTCTGGACTTTGAGGCCTTGCAGCACCTCGATTCTTTTCTTTTTCAGTCATTCTGTTCCGTTGTCCTTGTGATCATTCACCTGTTGCATGAGCCAATTTAGGTCGAGGCTTAGCTGTCGACCTCACGTTTGACTCTAGTGTCGATTCAATGACTCCTGTGTTCGGATTTTACCAAACATGGTGCTGTGCATTATGCTCCAACATCTCCACTTTGGTCCCATCTGTCCAAAGGACATTGCTGCAGCAGTCTGGTGATTTTTCAGACGCCTTTCTTTCCAAGCTCCTTAGACTACGATGACCTGGATGACTGAAAAGCTTCACAGACATAGAGAGAAGACGCTTTCTTCTGACGGCGTATCCAAACAAACCATCGTTGTTCAGTACTTTTCTAATTGCACTGTCACAAACATGTAACATGCTAACTGAGGGCTGTAGAGTTCTTTTGCAGTTTCTCAGAGGACTGCATGCTTTGACTTTGAGATGTAATTGCTGGGACTTTTGCGCTTTTGCATTAACGCAAAATGCTTCAAACAAGAAAACTCTCCAAACTTTAGCTTTTATGGAAATAGTCAAACTTCCTGATGATAAATAGCAACACCTAGCTTACAAGTACCGTCTTGATTCCTTTGGAAGCAGGTTGGACTTAGTTTTTCACCAAACTGCGCTGATTCATGTGAAAACTTTGGTCTTCACACGACTTTACACTCTGGGGCAAAAAAAAAAGGATAAAAAAAAACAGGACATAACTGTATAATTCAAGCAAGCATGAATGTTTTTCTTATATTTTCACTCAACTAGAGAAAATACTGAATGACACTCATTGTTTTCCAGTAACAACAGCTTTATGTTTGCCTACTGGTGGTGGTCAGAGGGCCCGGTGGCGCCTGTGTCCGGCAGCCTCGCCTCTGTCAGTGCGCCCCAGGGCAGCTGTGGCTACAATGTAGCTTGCCATCGCCAGTGTGTGAATGTGTGTGTGAATGGGTGAATGACTGAATGTAGTGTAAAGCGCTTTGGGGTCCTATGGACTAGAAAAGCGCTATACAAATGCAGGCCATTTACCATTTACCGACACTAGGGGTGCAAAATTAGGTTGACCAATGACACTTCTTTCTGTGAATAAGCTTCTTGTCAGTCATATGGTGAGGCATAATCTTATTTATCCTTCTTTTTGACTCTAAGGAGATCACCATTTACAAAATCAACATCCTGTTGTATACAGTAACACTTGAAATGACCCATTTAGCCCAGGAAAAAGGTTGCGCATCAAGAGAGCTGAAGTGCTGTTTTCCATAGTCGCCTGCACAACAGGATGCATCTCTGCAGCGTGAGGACTTTCCCCTTTGCTGATTAGAAGGCTTTTACGCACACTTCTGTCGCCGCCCTTTCCATTCAAGTCCTCCTTTCAGCCACTGGTTGTGTCAATAGTACGACAGTGCTTCGTCTTGCTCCTCAGGTAACCCCCCCCTCTCAGCTGACAGGGCCTGATATCATAAATGTACTTGAGGCCAGTGGGACAGTGGGTGTGGTTTAGCTCCTGACATCTGAAGCTGCTCGTGGACTCACAGGAAGCGACACACTGTTGTCTCGTAATCATATTCAGGCCACCAGCAGACTGGCAGGGACACTTGTCACCTTACAAGGATAGGAAAGAGTGTGTGAACGCACAGAGGTGACATTGCAGAGGGATCACTTCGGTGCAAGTTTAGAATCTGCTGAACAAAAAAAGAAAATGGAGTTTTTAAGCTATTAAAATGTCATTAACTCCACTAAGAACAGCAAATCAGAGCAAATACTTGCCTGGCTGATACATCTGTTTAAGCATGTCTGATTTAACATGATAGTTCTGGTCTGCTGACCTGCTGTTAATCATTCACAGGGCAGATTTAAAATTAGAGAGAATGTCCCACTGAGGCACGTCTGTCCTTCACCCACATCCACAGGTGTAAATCTGTAAGCGTGAGTGTGCAGCTGCCATTAAGACCACAATGCAGACTTTAACTCATGGAGACAGACTGTTAAAGAGCAGCTTCACTGTCAGCCCAAAATACAGATTTGGCTCATTTAAGTCTTCAATCCATTCCAGGTGTTTTTGACAATCAGTGCTCTAAAATAAGAGTAAGAAGACAATTGGAAAGTGTTGAAAACACTCAGATACTCAGAATCAATCAGCAAACGTCACCCACTTAACCATTAGAAACCTCTGGTGCTTTGAGCTCAATGTAGCAGATGATGTTAAGGTTGAAGTCCCACTAAGGTGACTGGTTTTATAAACCCTAAAGGTTTATATGAAAATAGAAATGCTCTTCAAAATAACTGCATGATTTCCAGTAAAAAACAACGTAATTTATAGTCCTCTAATGAACTATTAAGGCATTGTACTGAACAAAGTTGAATTATGTGTAATTCCTCATTCACAGTGGAAGAACAAGTTTTAGAAAGCATGCCTCTTGTTTCACTAACTACTTCCTGGGTGATTTCTGGGCAGCGGGCTCAGACTCACTCTAAGAACTCATCTGGGTAAATTTCCAAATCACTGCAGCCAGAGTACTGCCTTTGATAAGCCTTAAATAGAAGCCAGGAAAAAAAGCATGTAGCGAGATTCACGCTGTCCATTTGTTCCTACCTGATATACAGCTGGTCATTCTTGTTCAGGAGTGACAACAAAACTGTTTGCAAAGTTATATAAAAATCATTTTTAGCTGCTTGTGCTGGCACAGACTTTAAATGTGTGCAACAAAATCTGAGCTGGCTGCAACTGTTTCCACGTGACTCATTTGGACTGGTGACGAGGTATAAACATCTGGCCAAGCCTTTATTCCCTGAAATCACTATTTACCTGTATCTAAAGGGCAAAATCCACGGTCTTTATTACTGTGCAGACTCTCGGGAAGACCTTAACAATATATATTGTGAATGTTTTGGGGGCATGAACAAAGAGACGTGATTCCTGCCATTAGATTATAGATTGTAGAAGGTACAGAAAGAAAAACCGACTGTAGGCGTGTGAAAAATGAGCCAATAGCAAAATGTGTTCTGAAGCTGAAGCTGACGTTTTGTTTTGGCATAAATAATCAGTTTCATCTTGAGTAGGAAACTAAGTGTGACTTAAGGTGAATCAATTTTTTTATGGTTTGCAATGATTTTAAGCCTTCTGGAGCCAGGTACCCCTTACACAAGGACCCCGACATAAGTGATTTCTCACTATCTGTTGGAAATTTTAGTTTTTCAATGATAACGCTGGTGCAAGCGATCGACATCATTTGTTGGCAATGTAAATATGCACAGAAGTCAACTAACAGTCCAGGACTTTTAGGATCCCCAGCCCCAATCAGAGAACCATAAATCTCATGCCTTGTTTACAGACCTAATATTAAAGGAAATGTCATTTTGTGCAACAACATGGGTTGGCTACAGTATGGTGATGGTAACAAAACATAACCGTACAAAATATAAATAAAGAAAGAAAAGCGGTGATGCTCTCTCTATGGATCAGTATAGAATAAATAGAAAAACCTGACTCCCGGATGTCAAACGATATCAAGGATCACATCATGATCATAGTTTGAGAGAGTCAAAATCATCTTAACTCACTTGTCATTTTGCACCTGTTATTTCGTTTTTCCTACACAAGCGGCTATTTATGCTTTATCCACATCAACACGTGCAGATGGAGGCACAACAAGCAGGAAGCACTGCACAAGCCTACAGTACGTGCATTAAGGAGGGGTTAGCCGGGAGGGAGAGTGTACAGGAGGAACGCACAAGAAAGGAGGGAGGGTGAGAGAAAGCAGGCGTGTCCATTCAGCATGCTCCGGGGATTAGCTATTTAAAGTGCGGCGACTGCGCGCCACTGAAACCATTCCACGGTGCCAATAAGGACGCGGATCTCAGGACGTGCAGGACGAGGCAGCGCAGCAAGGACACAGAGTGAAGCACATTTTAATGAGGGGACGCAGATAAAGAGTGAATAGACGCGTAGACAGCGAGAAGAAAATCAGCAGTATCCAGTATTTCATCGGGTAAGTAATCAAACTAACCCTCAATTCAACCATGACTGAAAGGTTGTATCAAGTTGTATTGTAAAAACTTGCTTGAGTGCATCTCGGTTTTTTTTTTTTAATGTTCTGTTAAAGCTTCACGTAGGTCATGATTTATTGTTCGAATAAATAGATAACCTCGTATGTGATCTTCTCTTATCAAACAGCTTAAGTGTGAGAAGAGGAGGTGTGTGTTTGTGGGAGGGTGCCTGATTATGACACTGTCTGGCAACGCATGGAAGACACTATTACTGACAACAGCCTGCCACACTCGATTATTTACGCGTGAATAAGTCACCGATTCTTCTTCTTATCTTTCTTCTGCGTTAATTAGCAGCAAGATTTATGGTCCAATAATGCGATTTATAAGCATGTTTAACCTCATGCTACCAACTTTAACACATTTCAATAGCCTAGACAAGGAGGAAACGCCACCGCCCCTTTCGCACAGCTTAAAGTTGTTCAAGGAGACAGAGACACGAGTGATGCGCGCAGTGCTCCAGATGAAAGCTCAGATTAGCCCGTCTGGCGTAGTCCGAGCATTTCATTCAAACTTCCACCTGTACGCGCGCACAGGACTCCACCTCACACACTCTGTACCTGTAGCATAGGCACAAGGAGATTTAACAATCCGGTTAGGGAACTTCTTTAAATAACAAGTTCAGGCATGGGAAAGCGTTAAGTGTCGTGAAAGTTGTTTATGATTCATAAAAAGCATAAACCAGTAATGAAAAGACGTTTCTCGTTGTACAAGTGCTAGCATGTAAGAGGAAGATTGTTTACAACACTGGATTTCTTACAAATTTCAACTTAACTTAGAGTACCAAGTTATTATCTTTATTTTTTTTGTTATTTTCTTAGAAGTTTGAGTTACTAAGTCCAAAAAATTGAGATAACAATCCAACATTTTGGCTATTTTATTTATTTATTTATTTATTTATTTATTTATTGTAGTGGCAAAAATAAACAGCCATAAAACATGTTAGAGGAAATTAAAAACAGAAATCATCAAAGATTTCTTTTTTCTTTTTTGTAAGAAAAAACCTCTTATTTGAAATATAGTTCAACAGTTACATAAATGTTACATCAAAAAGAGGACTTGTTTCATAAAGGTGCAGCATCAGCGTCTCATAGACACTGAAATAAAACATGTTGAGTTATTAGCTGGCTAGCATGTTGACGTGACATGAGATTTTCCATCTATTTGGTGTAATCATGCAAGTTAATTTTATGAAAAATATATTTTGCAGTGTTTAAGAATTAGTTCAAATATGACATTTAGATCGAGTACTAGGCCCACTGCACTTTTCAACAGGAGCCGCTCGGGCATAGAAACCCATGAAGCTCCCAGCTGATAGTTTAGTGCTGATGTTAATGCCAGAGAAAGTTTTGGAAGTTTATTGACCCCACTTTGTAACTTTACGTGGTTTGACACTCCCTGGCTGAGTTGCTGTGGCTCTAAAATGCTTCCACTTTGCAAAAACACAACATATGTTTTTAAATGTGGAATATCTAGAATGGAAGAAATTTCACAAATTGATATTTTATAGTGGTAACACCCATGCTCAAATCCATCTGGATGAGATTAATTTGAGCATCTTTACATTCCTTTGTTTGATTTATGAGCAGCTGAATAGCTGACAGATTTCTGTGGAGTTAAAAACAACTTGTCTCGTGAATACAGAGAGAAGTAGAGGTTTAAAATGAGCGGGCCTATCACTGCCTGATCCGTCTTTTCTTTGAATATTCAAGGGAAGGTGTTCTAAAAGCTGTTTTATCCTCCATCTCTGATGAATATGAATAAAAGCTGACTGCATGCTGCTACGAATGCACACAGAGACATCTGCAGGTAGACGTGCACAGGGTGTGCGTCATCCAGTCTGGAAAGTCTGTATGGAGCTTTGTGGCAGGCAGACTGGCCTTTTTAACTTTTATTTTTATTTTTTTTAAATAAAACTCCTGGGACTGACTGGAAAAGGTCAGGCCCAGTCCCAGCTGAGTGGAAGTGTGGGAAGATCGTTATCATGTTCCTGCATGAAAATGTGCTTTGAAGAGTGCAGACAGAGAGGATCGGTGGCATTTGTGGAGGGTACAAAATATATGAAGGGATCAGATTTAATTTAGCTTCATAATTATTCTGTTATGTTTCGTCAACGACACACACTCACACGCACATGCACAGACATGTGCTTTAAATGATGTGACACAATACTGGCATAGATTGTGAGCCAGAAGCCGCTCGCTAATGTTTCTCGGAGGGATTGCGCAACCTTCAGCTTCACCAGCAAAGCGGCGCTAATTGAACAAGTAAAACTGCATTATTTAGGAGCGGCATGTTAACCACATAAGCTGCCTGCAGGCTGAACTCTCCGCTGTGACAAACAGGCATGGGATCCTAACAGTCACAAACCCTTTCCCCACTTTTCCTCATCACTCCTATCCTCCTTTTGTGACTGTAAGCCTTTTTTTTAAAAATAATTTATGATGATGTTTTTCTTAGTCGCCTTCCTTTTCTGCTCTTTCTCATCCCATCCTCAGCCTTCTTTATTTTGTCCTTTTCCTTAAGTGCTTTTCCTCTTGCCCCCTCCCTTCTTTGTGTGTGTGTCTGTGTGTGCCATCTGAGGTTGTTTTTCTTTTTCATGCTCCCAGGCCTACTGTGTGCTGCCAGACCCCCACAGCCAACCAAGATCTGTGCCCAAAATTCCTCACTACTGACCAGCCCTTCATATTGTGTGCGCATTTGTGTGTGTGTATGAAACTGGTTCAAACTCTGTACTGTCCCTGTTCCCGTGCTATACTGTGATTTCCCAGAACCTCTAAATTGACCTAAACATAATGGAGTCACTGTGCGTGTAGATGGCATAAGGTTTCAGAGCCACACCTGACTGAAATGCAGATGGGAGGAGTATCGGATAGTTGGAAATAGAGGAGGAAAAAACGCTTGTACTGTGAGAATTTGTCAAGAAACAGGGTGGCTGTGAAATTAGTGTCAGAGTTTCACACTTAGTGGACACATACCTCCCCCATTGGCTTGTCTGTGACGGGGTGTAGCAGCTCTGAGACCGTGGGTATGTGCGAGCTGTCACGTCTGCCTCACTGAGTCAGGCAGCACGACCAGTCAGCAGTAAATAGTTGTCGGGGCGGGGGTTTTGGGGGGTTGTATATTTACCCAGGATTGCCTTTCTTTATGTTGCAATCACAGTTTACAGTTTGCGATCAGATATCTAAACGTGCCTCTGGGATGAATAAACGGTGAATTATCAAACTAAAAGAGGTTTCCCCATCAGAGTGACGAGGTTTACTTCAGACAGAGGTGGGAGGATTAGGATCAAACCTGCTCTGATCATAAATATTGTGACTAACTGGCTGAAGGTTTAATTCCAATAAAAAAAAAACACACCCAAATGCAAATAAGGAGCTGATTATTACTGTATCCCTTTAAACGAATTGTGGGGTTGGGCACTCATGTCATAATGAGGATGTCAATGTACACTTTAAGCCCTGCATGACTGTTTAAAAAGGTGTACATCATATAAGAGATATCATATATAACCATATTTAATGAAAAAAAAGCTCAGCATTTAAAAAATAATATTGATAAATTCAGCTTTTCATCTTTAGCCAACCATGACAAAACAATTATACTGCAGGTCTCTGGACACTGAAGTCTGAAGCTCCCTGTCCATCCATCATCGATCCTACAAAGACATCACACCCGGAGAAAATCGTGCCTGCTTTGTGTCACATCTTGCATCCTTTTTGCTTCACTTTGTGGGTTTTTGTGTGCAAATATTTGCAGTTGTGCAACCCTTAAACATCAATTTTTTCCCTTCTTCTGCTTTTGTCAATTTGTAAAGACCCCAAAGGGAAGTAAAACATCTACCAGTGCAGATGCCAGTTATTCATTCCATACTTCACTGTTGCCCTTCAATTGTACCTCAAAAGAATTACTGTAATCATTACTGATAGGAAATCTTGCTAAGTGGTTAGATGGTATTATTCCTTTATGTATTTTATCTGAAAGTGCAGTAAATATCTCCTCAGTTTCCAGTTTGTCTGGTAACAGTTAAATGTGAACATTTATTAGACTGGCATGTGAGGAATGAGCGCTTGCACTTCTCTGCACAGCTACAATAGAAACTGTCAACGTCCATCAGCTCCTTCTGCTCTATTTCACCTGACCTATTTCTTAACCTGATTAGCCTAAAATAAATACCTTTTTTCTTTCTAAGCAGCTACAGCTCTGTGCCGTCACGTGACCCTTTATCTCCCCGCTGCAGAAAGGCGGACAGTCCGCAGGGAAATCATGAATTTGACAGACATGTCTGGGTCGAGCTCTGCAGATAGGTCGAGGTTGAGCAGCTGTTTTTTTTTTTTTTTTTTTAAAGTTTGATTTTTGCTCTTCAATATCAGTTAAAACAACAGATTTAGAGGCAAATTTGAGAAACTGAAGTTTTTGCTGATATGAGATATGAGGCTGTCAGCTGTGACGTGCCTACATCAGACGACCTCTGTGTAAAATGTCTTTGCTTGTCAAAAGAGAGCTTATCATTCGCCCTGGCTGCTGTAGTGCACTGACGTCCTGTTCCAGGATTAGACGGCGTGGAGGGTGGTGGTGATGGAGTGGTAAATAGTGACTGAGTGGTTGGTTGCTGGGCCGCCGTGCCATTCGGTGATACTGTCAGCTTACATTAAGCGGTCGCGCTGGTGAAGCGCAGCATCATAATTCCATTAAACGGTGACCTGGTGAGGAGGGCTGCTGTGGCTGTGATGAGGCGGCTTAAGTGCGAGCTGTGGAAGAAGTGTTGTCACGATGGTTTAACTCGGCTTACTTCATATTTGAGAGAAAGCTCGTGGAAGATTTGCGTACTTTCCAATCAGCTCACTTATATTTATGTCTTTCTTCACTTCTTTCTCTCCTCAGGCATCTCTATCATGGGTGTGAAGATGTTACAGTGCTTTCCCTTCTACAGACGCTGCAAAGAGCGCTGCAAGAGCAGGCAGTGCCCGCCCCCTCCAGGTGAGCACCACCTCCTGTATATTCCAACTGTATGAGAAAATCAAATGCAGAACA
The DNA here is from genome assembly GCF_057381915.1 of Diplotaxodon limnothrissa. Lineage (NCBI taxonomy): Eukaryota > Metazoa > Chordata > Actinopteri > Cichliformes > Cichlidae > Diplotaxodon > Diplotaxodon limnothrissa. The sequence continues at coordinate 50,881,961 of NC_140598.1, read as the reverse complement.
AACCGCTTGACTCTCTATCTGCCACCCATACAGTGCCTGTGGAGGAGATGAAGCCACGTCTGTCCTCTACGACATCCTGGGGCAGTGACAGCGAAGGAACAGGAAGCATCAATCGGGGTTCCCAGATCTATTTCTCCACCAAGGCCCGGCTTTCTTTCAGACACCAGCTGGACAGCAACATCAATGCAGTGGATGCCACCTACTGAGGAAGACCCAGGGCTTCATAGGACTTGAATGGACTCAGTTTTCCATCGCCGGTTTATGCTTGGAGCCCGATAGTAGAGCAAACACATTTTGACGCCACCTTTAAATGGGAATGGCGGTAGAGTTGCGGAACCACAGTTTGTCTTTTAACTGCTTGTTCCTCGCTGCTCGCACACAACTGCTAATGATTCGTCAGATTCAAAGGACAGAGGGAAAAGGACTGGGATGAGACGGCGCTCAGAAGTCAGACGAGTAGATCCGCTGCCCAATCGGGCATACTGATGAGGGCGAGGACAATGTAGAGAGTTGTTTACAGCGTTCACTACCAATAAGTGCATTACTTTGTCTTCTGTTTGGAAGGTGTTTTTTTTTTTTTACTGTTTCTTTTATATTTCTTTTTTTTTTTTGACTACCTTTGTAGAAAAAGATCAATTTGCTGATTAGATCATGGCTGGAGTTAATTAAGGCTGTTTCACAAAGCAAGAGGAGGAAGATAGCATTGAGTGTGATGAAGTGTGTGACTATCTAAACCTCATCATTAAGTCATCATCGTGAAGTAACTTTCTAATCCTGCTCTGTGACACAGAACCCTGCTAGTTTAAAGTGAGATAATAAAACAGAAAATGGTTTGCTGTTTTATAAAAGACATTAACTGTAAAAACATGAGGTGGGACTGTGTGCAACATCTGCTGACCAGGTCTGAGCCTGTTTAACAGCAGTGTTGTTAATAGTTAATATTCATCTGTGAGATCTACGGTGGCCCTGATACTTCAGAAAGGCTTGCTGAAATCCAGTTGTGTTGTGCACCACAGGGCAACCGTATGAAATAAGCCGAGCTACACAGCAGCTTATTTCTGATAGGTATTTTGTTAGTCTTGCTTGATTCTGATCAATATTTTTAATTAGAAAAAAAGACGCTCTGGCTGTGTTTTTAAATTGCACGTTTTTTTGTTTTTTTTTTTTGTAAGAAAACCTTTCTGTATTTGCCCAAATTGAAAAACTATGACTGTTAAATGCTGATCAAAAAAAAAAAAAGACTAATGATCACTTGTTCAAATCCAGAGTATGTCAAAAATATCTTCATTCTAAACTAAGCAAATATAAAATAAGTTGTAACAAAATGTCTCCGGTGTGTTTTTTTTTTGGGCTGGGGGATATATTGCTTGACAATGTTGTGAAGACACAAGGATACCAAATATTGGCATTTTCTAAAAACTAAATTCAAATACTCCAGGAATGCTACAAACAAGAGGGCTCCTCTCGTGCACGACCATCTGCAAAAAACATCACCCAAGAAAACTCGCGGTTCAACACTGGACACTGACCTTAACAAAGCTGCTTCCTAACTCAGAATAAGCTCAGGCACATGAGCTCAACTCGACTGGCTGCCTATTGTTTGTTTTCTGGTTATATTACTATGGAACAGGAAGTTTACTGAGTGCAAGTCTAATAGTTAAATGTGAATTTCTGTTTGTGTAGACAGCAGCAGATGTGATTTTTGATGATTTATCACAGTTAATTGGAGTGTTATCAGAAACAAATTGCAAATAACTTCCAACTTGTGGACTGATATCAGACGTGCTCGCTCTTATAGCAACATTTATGGCAGGTTTTAGTGACGGTCTGCTTGACAGTCTCATTTTGCAGGAAAAAAAATAAAGTGAGATAACTTTATGTTACTGGATGAAACAGATGACAAACTTTTAGCTTTGAGGACACAATTTGTTGTTGAAAAAATGTGATAAGTTGCATGTTTTATCGCAAAATACTAAAAATAGCAATAATATGGTATCGTGTGGAGGCCCGGCGATGCGATCATTATGGATAATGTGCAGAGAAGCCGTGAAAAGTACACAGGCAAGATGGAGACGGGGCATCTAGTGGACAATATTTATTAAAAAAATGTTTACAGGTATAAAAAAAATAAAACAGTTTGAAAACAAACTTCTTCAGAGTTGTGAGCAGTTATGATGACTGGATGTTTTTGGGTTTGGAGATGACGCCGTCTGGATAACGTTTCTTAAACCGAGCCACGACCTCGGGATCCAACAGATGAATGCCGTCCAGCTGGTTCCCGAGAGTTATCCTGGACAGGAAATGACACAGACATTGTGAGGTGTGTAGAGCAGCTCGCTGGTCTCTAAATTAAAGCATGATGGTATGTTACCAGTTAGGCTGGACATTGTGGGGTCGACCAAAGAGCTCAATCTTCCTGGTGCCGGGTGAGAGTCTCTCTATCATGCCGTAGATCTCGTCTGGCTTGTGACTCGTGGAGCGGACCTGAGAGCGCACAGACATGACTCAGGCTGAAGGAATTATGGGTAATGACACCACGTATAACAGAGGATTTACAGCTGTTTACCTCTGCCACGATGACATCACAGTCCAAACCCCTGTTGAACCCCTGCGGGTTTCCTTTTACACCAACCTGAAGGCAAACACGTTTAGAATGAGACAACACAGGTTCAGCTATTTCAGCTACTGGACGGTTAAGAACGACAAAAGCAAAAAGTTGCTGAAGGTTAAATTCCTCGAGCCCGAACCCCAACGGGACCGTCCTCACAGTATAACACTGAGATTGGTTCAAACCTACCAGGCAGTGCTCCTTCCCGTGGTTCAGCCAATGACCCGTCCTGCCGGTGCGGATGATTCTCTGGAGCTGGTTGGTTTTCACCCAAATGATTTCATCCACACGCTCATAACTGAGAGAGGAGAATAAAGGCTGAATGATTAAAAAATAAGGGGAAAAATATGACACGATGTTGACAGAAAGGCAAAACTTACCCCCAAAGGCTGAGGCACTCTCTGCCCAGCTCCATAGCCCTGAAACAGGAAGAGAACGTTGAGTCTGAATACCATTTCTAAGAATAATGTTTAGGATTGGGGGAAATATCAGTTGTCAGACATGTAGTTACCTTCTTTGGGTAAATAATTAACCTGAATAGCAGCACAAAGTAGTGCCAGCTTCCTGTCGTGCTGAAGCTGAGTGAAGAGCTGTACGCAAACACTGACCGGGCTTCTCATCATTTATGACGAGTGAATGTAAAACTGTAGAGATCTGGCACCGTGCGGCCGATGTCATATTAACGAGAACAGAGAAGCATTGTGCAAGTTCCCTGTTCGATAGATTTATTTGCTAAGCCAATGCAAACTAAGCCACCAGGTTTTCCCCATCACCGCCACATGTTAATGTTGGGCATATGTGCACTGCTCACTTAAACACCTTGTTCCCAGCTAAAAGTCTACTTCTTTAGAGCCTTGCTGAATGACGACATGCCCCATTTCTTTACCCAGTCTTTCATTCTGTCAATGACTGTCTGTTGCCCAAGCTTCTATCTATCTATCGATCTATTTATCTAATCTAGACTTTAAAACGTTTATATTAAATTGTAGTGAACTAGGTGAAGTCTCATCTTAAGGGAAAGCGTTTCATAGGAAAAAAAGCAGCCATTATTCTCTAGAAGTTTAACTTAAACAGGCTGAGGGGCGTTAATTTGTAGATCAAATGAAACATTCAGCTATGAGTTAAATGTTGACATAAAGTGGTCAGCTGTCCTGCTAACTGAGCCAGATTTCTGGACTTCTTTTTAGTTACCTGCCAGTGACCCAGAGGAAGAGGAAGCCGTCATCCTGCAGGATGGGGATGTTCAGTTTTCTCATCTCGTCATCAGTCAGAGTACCGTAGGGCAGCTCCATGTGGATGTCCCAGGGAGGGTCAGCCATCACTACGGCGAACTTACCCAGGATGGACACGTCCAGGTAGCGGATATCACAGCAGATCCACTGAGTACCAAAGCACATAAATCACACTATTTTACGATTTTAAAAGACATTATGACACACGAATGCGTCCAGTCTCATAGGCTTCTTTTAAATCATCCCCATCCTCCTCCTCACCTGTGAAGGGAAGAGTTTGCCCACATTGCTGTCGGCGTCCCCTGCGTGGAGACCAAGCTCTGTGGTCCCCGCCTGGGGCCCCAGCAGGTTCCCCTCGGTCTCCGGGGGGCTGTCGATCTCATAGTGGACGTACTTACAGGTGTCCATGTGGAAACAGGTGTTGAGGAAGGAGCAGTCGCCGAGGCTCTCGTCTGTGTGCTTGTTGATGATGCGACTGTATGACAAAACATAAAGTTAACATCACAAAGTAAAAAAAAATTGACACCTAAATTGCATTTAGGTGTCAGACCTTGTGAAGCAAATACAGACCGAAAGTGTAACTTGGTGCATGGCTGGTTAATGCAAGGTTTAAGCTGTTAAATGCTCACATGAACATAATAGTGGGCACATGAACATAATAGTGGGCACTATTATGTTCATGTGAACACTATTATGTTCACATGAACATAATAGTGGCTTTTTATGTAGGACAGTTTTCCAAACTTTATGTATTAGAAAACTTAAAATGATGCAAAATAAAACTTCTGGTGCAGCACATTAGACACATGTATGAGCAGGACACTCTCAAAACGTGGTGTGTCTCATATTTATATCAAACAGTATTTAGCATAATCACAGTGCCACCTGGAGGCCAAAGAGAGTATTACTCAAACACTTATGGATGTTTGCTATACTTGAAAAACAAAGCAATTAATGGGTAAATGTACTTAGCAGGTCAGCTAGAATTTCCCATATTTATGATACGCTCTTTTCTAGCTGTAGCACAGCAGCCTGTATTCTCGTGATTTGGACAATCCAGGACTGTCAGGGAAATAAACTTTCAGTCTTGTTAGTTACAGTTACTTGTCTGTAACAGTGTCAGACTTTGTGAAGCAAATACAGACCGAAAGTGTAACTTGGTGCATGGCTGAGGCGTGTCTCCAGCGCGAACACATTCTTCTTTGGTCCCGTGATCGCAGAACTCTTGGACCTGAGCTCGGCCGCGGGATCTGAACTTTTCCACGATGGACTGCTCCTTGGCTGTGCTGGCGTTCAGCAGCTCCAGAATCTCTCGGCTTAACTGGATGCGAAAGAGAGTCACGTGATAACTGCAGCAGTAACGAAACGCCGATTTTTAATCAGTTACAAAAGAAACAAAAACAGCAACAACAACAATAAAAACTCTCTGTTACCTTCTTGCTCTGCTGCTCCTTGGTGGACTGTTGGTTCAGGAGGCTTTCGATCTCCATGTCCAAATGAGACGACTGGCTTTTACTGCTCCTGCCCTTCTTCTCCGTCCCGCTCCCTGACGCCGAAGGCCCCGGCTCTGAGGAGGAGGCTGGCGTCAGCGATGTGGTTGACGAGTGAGGAGGAGAAGCAGAGCTCTGAAGCAAGGGCGAGAAGCCTGCAGCCCTTTTGCTGTGCATTTGGTCTTCTGCTTTTCTCTTGACTCCAGTTCTCTGGGCTCCAGCTACAGATCCAATCATAGCCCAAAGTTTTGTGTGGTCCACAGCTATGACCACCGTGGGGGTTGATGTGGAGGAGGAAGTTGTAGAAGAAGAAGGAGCCGAGGTGGGCTCTCGGACCTCGATGAGCTCCTGAGCAGAGAATTTAAGCAGCAGGCTCTGGATGCAGCCGTGACTAACGGCTGTTTCTGACTGTGACGAGAAGCAAACAAAACAGAGATGTCAAAAATAAACCCACATCACTGAGTTCAAGGATAACACGAGCACCGGAGACAAAAACTCACACTGTTGAGTTCATTTGTGATGGAAAGGGAGTCTGTTGGCAGTGTGAGACTCAGATCAGACAGATATCCCAGCAGCCTCTTCTCCAGTTCAGGGTCTGGTGGTTTTTCTGTTTCCTCCTGCGAGGTGGACGGAGCTGCTGGGGCAGGGCTGTCACTCCTGACTGTGGTACCGTCTGTGCTGCCACCACCATCTGAGGGGACAACAAAGGATGAAGCATCAAGTTCAGAGAAAATTGTCAATATTTCCCATTTTAAATTCCTGAAACGTTTCATAACTTTCAGATAAAAAGGTTAAGTAATTATAAAAATAGTTGTTTAATTTAATGGTACAAGAATCATCCTTTGTTGTTGTTTGTTACTCCTTTTTGTTTTGAGGAATTAGGGAAATCTTCATAGTGAAACAGCAGAACTGCTTTAAAGTTTTTCAGCTTATATCAATTACTGCCATCGGTAAATGTCCAGCGCTTGTACTGTTGATATACACTGCTACATCCCCAGCATGGCATCAAAGCAAATGAGCTTAGGCAGCTTTATAGCAAATTACTACAACTGCTGGATACTCTGAGCTAAATTTACTGGTTATCTGTAACAGAATACCTGACTGATCAATAATATAGATAGTAATGTCTTTGTTGCATCACATTTAGCAAGAATGAACACAGTATTTTGTTAGTGTCCAACAACAACCGAGTAAAACCCCACCTTCATTTGATAAAACTCAGGTCCCCTTTTGCCAGCGAAGGCAAATTCGCTCAATTAAATCAGCTACTAAATGAATGGACTGGAGCGCATTTCTGTGCTTTTCAAGATTTACCGAACACTTCAATCACATCTAAACACAATCATTTTATCCTATACACGTTAAGCGCTTCGAATCCGATTTAAAACCCCCAATTAACTTAATACACCATCAAAGCAAAAGACAAGAGACAAGAGTGCAGACAGGATGGAGAGGCTGGCGTGTGTGCAGTGAACTAACTTTGATCTCAGCTGAGAGGGGACCCACTGATGTTTATTTACATCTTGCCACACCGTCAGTGACACCAGTGATATGGTTGAAAGGTGTAGTTCAGACATAGTAATAACTATATTACGTTCTTTAATTAAACCAATCACAGAATTAAACCCCCCCCCCCTTCTTTCCTTGTTTCTAGTAAGCTTTTCTAATTGTAATTTGGCGCTTAGAGCACCAGAGGGAAACGATATCGCCATAACACGGCAGCTTACACAGTCTAGATGGAGCGCTGCAGACCTGAGTTAAGATACGTAAAGTTAAATATATGGGGGGAACTACCCCTTTGGTATCAATACCAGCGTTAGCTTGGCACTGCCCGGCCTGAACCTACCGGCGGACATCTGAGCCGGGTCTTTCCGCCGTCGCTGCAGCCTCTCCCGCAGAGAGTCCAGCTGCTTCTTGTGCGCCTGGATGTTGCTCCATGTGTCCGACATGACGAGCTGGACTCAGCTGCAGGAAAAACACCAATACTGGCCTCACCGAGCACCGAGTGTCCGGGAAACTAAACAAAAGTTGAATCCAGTCCACCCTTGGAGGGAAGCGGGTACGGTGCAACACAAAAACGTGTGTCGGGTAGCACACGGGTTGATTGGGATTAAACGTTCCGCTTTCGTAGTGATTTGTCGTGGTTTTAGGATTGAGGGTATATGATGTAAAATATAATACATATATATCTCAGTCTACGAAAGTGGCATGTTGGTAGCTAAATCAGTCATCACGTTAAACTTCATCTGTTAATTTTCCAGGCGGATTCGTTTTCAGTACGGACTACTTCAATTTCCGGCGTCGCCGAAATTAAAAGCCCGTTTCCTCTGTGCTGAAACAGACTACACTCGCGATGCTTCCTTAAAGTAATTACCTTTCTGTGGCAGCAGACATACCGTATAGACTAATATCTAATAGTTATTAAGTAACTTGGCGCATTTTGTTCCAGCTCGCTGTCAGATTTTGCTGCTGTTCCATGGTCTAACGCAAAGATGGCGGAAGAGGAGAAGAGTGGTGAGGCTGTGGAAAACAAAGACGAGCTGCAGATTATGAAGGTAACTCTTCTCAGCGGAATCACACATTTATTCAAATGCTCCGACTGTCTCCAGCCTTTGTGCCCGGCTAGCTTCCCGTGAGGACGGTGTCATGTGTTGCTTCCTTGGAGTCTCCAGAAACAACAGCTGGCTGCAGCTGTCACGCCGAAGAACAGATTTTTTTTGTAGTAGCTTTAAGGTTTTCTGCTATGTCAGGTGCAGGAGTGCCACACTTACCCTTCTGTAGCTAGATTGGCCACAGATGTTTCACACCACAGCTTTAAACCACCAGATAACGGGCTGATATTCGCGCTTTGCTTTGATCTGTGCGCTTCTTGCTGAGTCACCACATTGTCAGGGTGCCTCTGGTTTAGTGCACCAAGGATGAGGAGTGCAGCTGTACTGATTTGTTCTCTGCAGGCCCTTCGATGGTTCGTGCCTTATAATGTTACAAAAACGAACTATTTCAATACCAATATTTCACTCTGGGAGTACTGTGTAGCAGACGTTCACTTAGGAGCGAAGTATGGTTAACTTAGAAAACGAGAAAAAACTAACAGTGAACATGCAGTAACACAATACCGCACAAAAGTCTTGTACTAATATTTTCAGTGGTCTTGAGCAATAGTTTTCCAGGTTTTATGGAGGTCTTTTGATATTGGCTCCTTTTTCACCCCTTTCCAGTCCAGATCTTATACCTGACCATTTTCATAGGAATGCTTTTGTTTGTTTGTTTAAATGACTCCAAAGTGAAATGTGAATCATCCAAGCCTGAAAATGCTGTCATGTCTACACATAACAAACATGTTGACAAAGAACCAATTTTTAATTGTATCTTTAGGGACTTTTTTTATCAGCAGCTTGTCACAAAAATGCATAATTTCTTCCAACTTCTTTAGTCGTATCTATGGAAAACGCGAAAGATAACAGCTTGACAGACAGAAAACGGTATTTTTGCACAAATGGGCGATTCCCAAAGAGGTATTAGCGTAAAACTATGCTATATCTCATGCATGGTGTGCAGTGTGTCCTTAAGAAAAATAAGGAAACTGAACAAGTGGTGGACGTATAGTAGATGGAACAGTAACTGAAAGTCATGTACTTAAGAAATAGGAAAAATGCGGTATGCCCACATACGTAACAACTGGACTGAAAATCAGTGGCAAAAGGTCTGATGGAGTGATGAACCCAAATTTTACATATGACAGTGTTTTTTGGTCCAAATCATTGTTAGTATGTACTGATGAGAGCCAGTGATGTTGACGATCTTATCAAAATTAGTGAAATTCTGAACACTGATAATACCGTCATATTTTGATCCATGTGGAAAAAGTCTGATGGGCAGTGGCTCCATTGTTTTTCTTCAGGGGTTTAGGATCATCTTCACAGAGAACAGAACAAAAGGCAGCCAGCATCCAAAGAAGAGCTTTGAATGTCATTAAAGAAGCCACAAGAACTATTCCCAAAGACTCCTTTTTTTTGCCTTTGTATACTGTATTTCCATATATGTTTATTAATTTTAATAAATCGCTGTACACCTGTTTTCTAACGTGGTGTAAAGAAATCTGCAGTGGCTACAGACTTTTGCACAGAACATTCGCAAGTGTAGTATAAACTGTTAGTACTAGTTAAATTATTAGTTACTCGGGTAGTTTCACTCCTCAGCAGTATTTGTTGATGTGTTGTTGTGTCTCAGTGTTGTACTACAGGCAGATGTGGTTAAGAGAAATGTGTTTTTGATCTATTTTTATGTCTGTTTCTTGTCTTCTCTCCCGACAGGAGCTGGTGGATGAGCTGTATAAGTTCAGAGATTGTTATTTTGAGACTCACAGTGTGGAGGATGCAGGACGGAAACACAGCGACGTAGCAGAGGAGATGGCACAAACGCTGAAGAAGCTGGAGGAAAAAGAAGGTAAGGGTCTCTTTAAATTTAAAAAAAAAAAAAAAAAAAAAAGTGAGTTAATTTGCAGGCTTTCATTCACAACTGCTCCGTTTACAACTTCCAACAGACGCCTTTAAACACAAAGCCGAGTTCTTGCTGCAAAAGGGACGATGTCTGAACGTGGCTCCAGACTTCAGTGCTGCAGCAGAGGAGTGTCTGTCCCGCGCGGTGAAGCTGCAGCCTGGCCTGGTGGAGGGCTGGAACACGTTAGGGGAGCAGTACTGGAAAAAAGGAGACCTGATCGGTGCCAAAAACTGCTTCACTGGTGCCTTACAGCAGGTAATGATGGAGAAAGGAAGGTTTGTCCTCTTTGGTTTATTGTCTTCTCACATTCCATACCTGCAAACACTCCTGCTTTTACCAGGTTACTCCATTTTTTTTTTTTTCCCCCACAATTTATCCCAGGAATCTCTTGTAATTCAAACTTTATTATGAATAATTGTTATACACATATTAATACATTTTCAGTTTATGTGATATGACCCAAGTTTCCAGTTACTGGTGAAACAATCTCCACATTTCTAATCATTGAACCCAAACCAGGAAACACAAAATCCACTTCAAATTGGTTTGTGTGCAGCTGATCTCTGCTCAGGCAGACAGATCTGTTAGATTATTATATTATATTAGCTCATTATCTCCATAGTTGTTGGTCTGACGCTTTAATCGCAACCATAGTTAGTTATCTGAACAATCTGTTCAGCTCTTTGGACGTGTGTGATGGGTAGTTGTTGACTTTGGTAAAGCTGGAAAGTTTTCAGACTCGTCCATTCACACCACAAGAATCAGTAATACAAAAAAAGACCTTTATATACTTTAGTAAGCAAAGAAAATATTCAATAACTTCACTTTTGTGTTCTGTTTAATCAGAATCAGAATCAGAATCAGAATACTTTATTGATCCCTGGGGGAAATTATTTTTTGTTACAGTGCTCCATTTTAAACCAACATTAAGACAAGACAGACAATACGCTAACTAAGAATAGTACAATATATACATATATATACATACATACATACATAAGTCACTTATAAATAAATAGTTGGAAAAGAAACATGTGTAGCTGTAGCAGCAAACAGTGTGTTAAGTGGATGCGTTGTACAGGGAGATGGCCACAGGCAGGAATGATTTCCTGTGTCGTTCAGTGGTGCATCATGGGTAATCTCAGTCTCTCACTGAACGTGCTCCTGTGACTGACCAACATGTCATGGAGTGGGTGGGAGGTGTTATCCAACATTGTCTTTATCTTGGACAGCATCCGCCTCTCCGACACCACCTTGAGGGAGTCCAGCTCCATCCCCACAACATTGCTGGCCTTACGGATCAGTTTATTAAGTCTGTTGGCATCTGCGACCCTCAGCCTGCTCCCCCAGCATGCAACAGCATAGAGGATCGCACTGGCCACCACAGACTCATAGAAAATCCTCAGCATTTTCTGGCAGATGTTGAAGGACCTCAGTCGCCTCAAAAAATAGAGACGACTCTGGCCCTTCCTGTAAAGTGCTGTGGTGTTTTTAGCCCAGTCCAGTTTATTGTCAATGTGTACTCCAAGGTATTTATAGTCCTCCACAATGTCAACACTGACCCCCTGGATTGAAACAGGGGTCAAGTGTTTCCTGGTCTTCCTGAAGTCCACGATCAGTTCCTTGGTCTTTGCCACGTTGAGCTGCAGATGATTCTGCTCACACCACGTGACAAAGGAGTCGACCACAGCCCAGTACTCTGTCTCATCATCCCTGCTGATGCATCCAACCACCGCAGAGTCATCAGAAAACTTCTGAAGATGGTGGTGTTGAAAGCACTGGAAAAGTCAAAAAACATGACCCTCACAGTGCTCGCCGGCTGGTCCAGATGGGTGTAGACACGATTGAGCAGGTAGATGATGGCGTCCTCTGTTCCGAGACGAGGCTGATAAGCGAACTGAAGGGGATCCAGATGTGGTCTTACTATGGGTCGCAGCTGGTCCAGGATGAGCCTTTCCAGGGTCTTCATGATGTGGGAGGTCAGTGCCACGGGCCTGTAATCCTGGGGGCCACTGGGACGTGGCGTCTTTGGTACAGGGACGAGGCATGATGTCTTCCACATCACCGGGACCCTCTGCAGACTCAGACTCAGCATAAACAGTTTATGAAAGACTCCACACAGCTGGGGGGCACAGGCCTTGAGGACAAGGGGACTCACTCCGTCTGGTCCAGCAGACTTGCCTGAGTGAAGTCTCCTCATTTGCATCTCAACCTGGTATTGAGTGAAGGTGATGGGTGGGGGAGGGGTGTCAGGAATCTCACAGGAGGCAACATGTGAAGAGAGAGGCTGGCACAGTGGTGTGGCTCTGGATTCCAGGCTGACTGCAGGTGAGGTTGTGGGGGTGGGAGCAGACACTGTGGTGTCGAATCTATTGAAAAACAGATTCAACTCGTCGGCTCTATTCTCACCTCCCTATATAATACTGTATAAAAACATAATGCTGTTTGCTAAAAACATGTAGCCATATTGTCAAAAACAAATCTACCACATTTTTAAAATGCCAAACTGTCGTTCAGTTCAGTTTTATTTATATAGTGCCAAATCACTCAAGGCGCTTTATATTAAAGACCCTGCAATAATACAGAGAAAACTCCCAGTCAGACGCTCCCCCTTTGAGCAAGCACTTGGTGACTGAAGGAAACTGTTTCCAGGGCCTAATCCGTGGATCGACTTCCTTCGAGGCGTGGACGTCTATCAGCAGAGAATGTCCCTTAGTCTGTAACACAGTCAAATATATTCTCAAGCAATATTCAAGCATGCCATTCAGCGTGTTAGTACGAGCTCGGGAGCAGCTTGGGAGAACAAGAAAACAGAGACTGCTTCAGATTGTCTTCCCAAATTGACTCAACTTTATTCACAAGTACAACAGTTTATATAGAGGGTAAAATTCATGAGACAGCAGATTTATCAGTTTAAACCAGTACAGACCAAGATAAGGCAGCGTCTTCCTGCCCTTGGGTGAAGAAGCATCCTTTGTGTAGTTTATTAGTTCAGCTACAATTGTGATTATCTCAGCGACATATTTTCAAGGCACAAAACAAAGAGTTCTTACATTAGTGAAATCTGAAACAAACCATTTGGCCTTCAACAGGCGTCTAAAAGATTAAGAAACTAATGTAGCTGAGGGAGTGATCTCTGTGGTATTTCAACCTTGTACCAGCCTGTGATTCTCACACATCAATTCTTGGGTCAAAGAGAAAAATAACTAAAACAAAGGGGCCTTATTGAATGACAGAGTTTTCCTGTATAATGTCACTATAAAACAATATCCAGTAAATGCTACCATGGTACTAAAATACCTGACAGTGGGAAGAAAAAAACTCCCTTTTAACAGGAAGAAACCCCTGGCAGGTCCAGACTGAGGCAGGAGCAGCCATCTGCTGTGACCTGTGGGGGATGAGGGGAGGGAAACTGGATAAAAGTGACACAGTGGAAGAGAGCCAGAGATTAATAATGAAAATTGACTGATACAATAGTGGTGTATAAGCACATTGTGAGTGAAAAGCAGGGATTGAAGAAGAAATGCTCAGTGAATCATGGGAAGTTTAAGCCTAAGCTTATTTCAGCATAACTAAGGGATTGTTCAGGGTCACCTGATCCAGCTATGCTTAACTATAAGCTAATAAACAACAAGTAAGCCAGCAGTCTGTGAGCAAAGAGCTCTAACGGGGCGATGCTGTACTATGAGGTCTTTAAGACGAGAGCCTGATTATTCAAGACTTTGTTTGTGAGGAGCAGGATTTTTAATTCAATTCTGGATAAAACAGACAGCCAATGTGGGAGAAATATGCCTGCTTTCCCAATCCCTATCAGTACTTCCACTGAAGTATTCTGCAACAACATCTGGTGAATTTAAAAGCTATTTCTGAGCATTAATCCAGATAACCTCTCCTATCCTTTCTGTTAGGATTCATTCATGTTAGTATGTTTTGTTTTCCACCTCTGTAGAGCAAGAACAAAGTGTCTCTTCGTAACTTGTCCATGGTGCTGAGGCAGCTGCCCGCGGCTGACAACGACGCTCACGGCAAGCAGGTGCTGGAAAGCGTGGACATGGCCCGGCAGGCCGTGCAGCTGGACGTGAAGGATGGGACGTCCTGGTGTGAGTAGAGTGAAGACAGACTGTGCTGTTTGTTAGAGATGCTAAAGACTGTTGGGGCATTAATTCATGTCGTTCTGCCTTTGTTTTTACAGATATCCTGGGAAATGCCTACGTGTCGCTGTTTTTCACTTGTGGACAGAATCCCCAGCTATCTCAACAAGCTCTAAGTGCCTACACACAATCTGTGAGTACAGACTTAAACGGATACACACCAGAGGGAATACCGATAAATAATAAAATGAATACCGTAAATAAATAATCAACATGCGCATCTGTATTTTATTCCCGTTTTCCTCCTGTGTAGGAGACGGTGGATCGAGCTGCCTCTTGTTACCCAGAGCTGCATTTCAACAGATCCACACTGTTCCAGTACGAGGAGATGTACGGGTCTGCGCTCGCCGGCTACAGTCGAGCCGCCGAGCTCGACCCCGGCTGGAAGGAGCCACCAGAGAGAGAGAAGCAGCTGCTGGAATATTTGGAGAAAGTGACCGAACTCCTACAGAACAAGGTAGGAGACTCTTTACAAAAGTACCGGCATACTGTTTATGTCCTGTTACAAAAACGTACAGAAAAGAAGTCGGTGAAAATCATGCTGTGATTTGGTCGTGCTAAGAGTCTCCAAGGTGGTTTATCAGCCACCACCAGATTTAATATTATCAATGACTAAGTATGCTCTGACATGCTGATGCTGTAAAATACTCGGTAATACTCCAAAATGTTAATGATTGACATGTAATCAGTGGCAGCAAAGCGATATCTGTCTAGAGTAAAAGGGTAATCTAAATGATGTAGCTCTCTACTCCTGACACAAAATAATGGCTACAGAAATCATGTCATTGAGTCAAGTATGGATTTAAAAAAAGAAAAGAAGAGTAGAGTTAACTGAAGTGGTTAAACGTAATTCAAGTATTTTAAGATCACATAATTTCTTTAATGTCATCTTTGTATTACACACGTTGTCTTTATTGTTAGTCGTAGTTATGTGTATGAGTAGCACATGACCTTTGAGCCTGTTTGCTTCCACTGTTATAAATGCTTATCAGAGTGACATACAAGTCAGTTTTTTACCACATGATGGCAGCAAAGAGCACATTTGACTCTAGTTTTTCCCTTAAGCTTCAGTCTGCCTTGTGTGTTCAGGGGAAGGTGAAAGCCCGCCGGTTACGGACGATGCTGTCGAACCTCAACACGTCTGCTTTGGGCCCCTGCTCGTCTCCTCAGTTTCGCTCCCCGGCAGGCCGTGTGGGCAGCCTGGAACCCCGGACACTTTCCTCCCTGACACATGGCCACAATGCTGGGGTGGCCGCTCTGGGGAAGGTGGTGTTCAGCCTGGCCTCTGAGGGTCGCATGGCCTTGTAAGAGAATCTTATTTAACAGTAATGGTCCTTTAATGCACGTGCAGCTTGACTCTGGCTGTAAAAGTGAAGTAATGTAAAATCTTACAATCTTCTTTTTTATTTTTCCTCCAGTACGTTTGGCATGGTGGACAGTGAGGAGACTTGTATAGTGGTGATGGTTTACAACACAGCAGATAGCTGGGGCGTCCTAATAGGAGATTCTGTAGTCATTCCTGAACCTCAAGTTAAACGACACAGTATAACCCATAAAGATAAGGTAAGTGTTGCATTAATGAATGCTGTTTACAATCAACGCAATAATGTCTGACTGAGTATGTGACCTTCTCCTGTCCTCTCTACCAGTCACTTGATTTTAGAAGTATACGAGTGGACTCTCCTCTGCTGCTCATCGTCAACGGCAAGAAGCAAAACGTTAAAAGTCAGATCGCTGCCTCCGTCAGCTACAAGCCTCAGAGCGAGTGAAGCAGACTGAAAGCCCAAGGACCAAGCTTTCTCGTTTTCTCTCTTTGCTGGATTTTGAAGCATTTGTAGCAGTTTTATGCAGATCTGTAAATAGGACACCGTGTTACATTTCTTTGTATTTATAAACCTTTTTTATACTCTGTGGGTGTGGGGCCGAACGTGGGTTATCTGTAAAGGAAAGAACCTGTGACGTGACAGTTGTGACCTCAGTTTAAAAAAAAAAAAAAAAGTGTTTTAAGTGTATTTTTTTTTTTTTTCTTGTATGTTAAAACTAAAGTTCTCAAAAACAAGACATTTTGAGTTGTCCCATAAGTAGTACTTTTTTTTTTTTTGTTTTTTTTTTGTTAAAAGTAGTAATGTAACAAAGCCCTTGGTGAAACTGATGCAACTGAATTAAATTCAGCTGTCATTATGATTTTTAACTTTTTTTTTTTTTTTTAAATTTAAAGTTGTGACATGGCCTGATGATCAACTTTCAGCATGCTGTCTATCCACTGTAACTCATGTCTCCACAAACCAGTTTTTATGGCCTGGCTTGCACTGCTTTGGTTTTGCAGTGAAAAACTCATTCACATCACATCTTGGATCCCAATAAAGAACTGATCACAGCTCAGGTTTAAGGCTTCCTGCTTTGTATAACAGGATGCATACAGTGATGTGAAAATGAAGGTTTTCTACAGGACTACACGATTATGCAGTGACCCAGTCAAAGTCCAGACCTCAATGAACTGAAGCATGGCTATAAAGAAGAGTGGGCCAAAATTCCTCTACTACAACAGGAAAGGCTGATAAAGTCATACAGGAAATGATTACTTCAGATTATTGCTATTAAATTTCCACAGCACTGCATGAAGTGTTTCCAGAAGCAAATCTTTTGTAGCATTATGTAAATTAATAGATACATTTAAATGGTCATGCTGCATGTAGTGGAAAACAGCAGAATCTGATAAACCTGAAAAATCCCATAAAATCTTTGTTCCAAAATAAAGTTTTAAAAATCTCTTCCCCTAAAGTTTTTCTTCTCCCTCATCTCTGATGTTATGAAACTTTGAGGATCCAGTGGTGTTGTGCCTCTTTCTCTAATAAATCCTCCGACTGGCCACCTATACTGTTTCTTAATGATTATTGCAAATCATCAATATTCATTATGTGAATCTGATGACACAGAAATGTGAAATGATCCATTTGTACTTTCTCTTTTAAAGCTTTACAACTCTTCATTACTTTATAATCCTATATTTAAATACAGAAATGAGGAAAAAGTGATTGCACCTGAAAGCTTTTTGTTAAGCGACAGATAAGTGTTAGGTGTAAGACATAACTCTGTGAAAATATGCTTGAGATTTTTATTATTTACTTAGGAATAACATGTAACAAAATATAAAATGAAATCCCACATTTGTTAATACTGTTAAATACATATTTATGGTTTGAACAGGAAATAAACAGTGCACAAAATAAGAGCAAACGTCTCCTGCTAAAGTGAGTACAGCAGAACAGAGGAGAGTAACATGGATAACTGCAGACTGCTGCTCTCAGTGCCTCCTGATGAAGGGCCGGCATTTATCCCTGCCAGGGGAGCTGAACTGGAAGAAGGTCTTTCCTCCATCAGCCTCCAGGACGGACAAGAATCGACTGTCCCCTTCAGGGCCGAGGGACAGGAACGGAGGGCTCCTCTGAGGAGCCGCATGCCGAGCCACCCCTGAGTGACACACAGGAGGTTGATGGATGTCTTTCATTGTTATTCTCACTAAAAATTCCCTTACATAGACATTCAGCTCATTACTCCTGCTGTTCTTTCCTGATGACAAAGTCTTTTTGATAAAAGCCCTGTCTTCTTTCGTTGCCATTAAGCATTATTCTTTTACCCTGATTCCTTCCTCTTCTCATTCATCAACGTGAGCACAATGTGAAAGCTGATTTTATGAAAGCAGAGTCCTTATTTATCTTTGTTTTCTGAACATAAGTGATATTTTACTATGGACTTTAGTAGTTTTTCTGCCAAAAAGCAAACAGCTTTAGTTAAGTGCAGGTAATAGAGGCCATAATGACATCTTCACATTGTTTGTGTACTCAGCCAACAACAAAAACTTACTGCTTCTTACCTAACAACATTTACTAATAATGCCTTTAACATTTAGGCATCATTAGTAAATGTTGTTAGGTAACACTTTTAAAAGGCATATATTATATATATTATTATATCATTATTGTAACTGTCCCTGAGACAGTTAAAATAATGTTGGTTATTTCATGTTTCTGTGATAGATTCATGCTTAATTTAGTTCATTTATTTACAAGATAAGATGATAAAAGTGTAACATTAATTAAAAAAATATGTGATTACAAAATATGGGTTTGTTAAATATGTAAAGTGCTGTAAAGTTTGTATGAGGCAAAGTTTGTAATTGTCACATGACCAGAGTTTGGTTGAGAGCACAACCATGGCATTGTGTAGCTAGCATGGATACATGGCTACAGATGCATCTACAGCCTCAGCGTTAATGTTATTCTGCATGTGGTCCAAGAGGCGCACACGGTATGGTTTCATGTATATTGTTTGTATAATGTTGCATACGTGTTCTACACTGGTAATGAGAGGACATTTTTGTGATATCCATTATTGTGCATTTTTCTGTTCTGCTTGCACAAGACTGTTTATGGACACTGATATGAGAGACTGATAAGCTCAAAACATTTATGTTGTAAACTTTGTGTTTCTTCAGTTTTCACGGTGTCTGAAGACAATAAGAGTGAGAGAGAGAGAGAAATAAATTTCCGAAGACATCAGTATGATGCGTGGCCATTCTTTGTTGGACCCCTGTAGTTATGTATTGTATCATATATTATTAGCCTCGTGAAAAACTGACCTTTGATTGCACAGACCACTACTGTGCAATGATGTGTTTTAACTTGTTATGGTCAAAGTCTGTAAAATCAAGTTAAAACTGAGGGTTATCTTCCAATTTACACACAGTTTAACACTTCAGCAAGGGTTTGGAGATGGATATACAAAGCTACTGCAGTGTTTCCGAACCAGAGTGAGAAACACATCAAGAAATTCAAAGAGAGCCACACAGAGCAAGCCTGGCAGAGATAGGAAACAAAATGTTTAATATAAGTCTCTGGAAAGAAAACTGGTACGAGATGTGGCTAAAGACCTCAGAACAACTCTGAAGACACAAGGGAATGACTTTGCTAAGTCTGGAAATTGAATTTGTTAGTTTAGTTTAGTGCCTGCACAGGAACGGACTGCAAGGTTGCAGACCAAGAAAAACTGAATTTTTGCAGAAGAGACACTTTCAAGACAGAATGAAGTGAGGACAACCTGGAGAATAATTATGGAGACTGGAGGCACTTTCTTTAGCCACAGAGATGCTGCTTATGTTTGGAGAAAGCAGGGAGAGGCATATAACCCAAAGAACACGGTCTACACAATGAAATACGGTTTAGGAAGCATTATGCTTTATGCACGCTTTAGTACGTCCGGAACTGGGAATCTCATCAATGTGGTAGGAATCATGAAGAAAGGACACGTGACGATTCTGAAAGAAAACCTGAAGCAATCAGCAGCAAAACTGGATCTGTATCGCCGATTTGTCTTACAACACGACAACGACCCAAAACATAGTTTGCTCCTGGTCAAGAACGACCCCCAGATAACCAAAGTGAACGTCACTGACTTGCCTGCGCAAAGCATAAGACCAAGGTTCATGCCAGAAGACCAGCAAATCTGGAGAGGTTTTTGAGATGTACCAAAGAAGAATGGGCTGGGACAGCTCAGGACACGTGTGCGAGACTTAATAAAACTAGCACGGTTGGAAAAGCTGTGTTAAAAATTCCCTGCCCTTGGTTAATACTGATAGGGGGGCTAAAATTCTGTCATTTGTGATTAAGTATAAATGCTGCTGTTCATATTTGAAAACAATATTATGGTTTGACCTTTAAAAGTGAAAATAACTAGTCATGTCTGTGTCCATTATCATAAACTAGTTGCCAAGCCTTCATCTCTGTCCAACAATGCACCTTTAAAAACTACAAATGAACAACAATGTGCAGACATTACCGGCATTATTATCAGCGTTGTAGTCTTGATGTCCCATTTGTTGCTCTGTATGTCTTTCTCCAGCACCCACCACCATGCTACGCATCCTCAGAGAGTCGTACAGCCCCTGTAGTTTCTGGTACTGCCGGTTTCTCTGCATCAGCTTCTCAGACACCTCGCTGTAATTCCTCTTGTACTCGTCCATCATCTGGCCATCAGGATACAGAGAAATCTAGTTTTACTCTATGTATGTCTTCAAGATTCACAGTTAAGACGACCACGTGCTCCTTGTAATTTTACATCTTAGCCTTTGAAGCTATTTTACACCAGGTTACAAGTTTAGTGTATTAATGTCTTGTGTGGTGATGAGAGTTGTGTCATTTACTTTCTTCAGGGAGGCGATTTCTCCTTTCAAGGCGGTAAGCTCCAGTTCTCTGCTCTGGTTCTGCTGAGTAAGCACCTTCTCCATCTGCTTCAGCTGTGATTCGGCCCGTGACAGACTGTACTCTTGATAGATACGCTCTTGATGCACCTGCACACACCAACACTTACACGCTACACAAGATCTGACTGACATAAACGGACCATCAGGGTTTATATACGAGGAAGTACACGGCCAGCTGAGCACCTCGGAATCAGCTGATTGTTTACCAACTCACCTTTTTCATCATTTTAATTCTTTAAATAAACAGAATCTCAAATTTAGCATTTAGCATGAGTTAAAAAATAATTAAAAAAGGGGAGGGATCACAGCTAGAAAATTATCCTGGTTTCAAGCGTAGATAAAAAGAGACAACTTACATTCTGTAACTTGTTTTGATCAGATGGGCATGGCATCATTACATATGCTAATGCTACTTTACGAATAAAAAATTAGATTTTTCTGGGATGATGTGGGAGCTTCTCTCACACTTGTCTGCTTTTGTATTGATTGTTCACATGGAGATACTTGACCTGATAGCTCCAGAAGGCCAGAGCACGGGAACTGATGTCCAGCACTATGTCTGGTCGCAGACCTGTCAGCACCATCGCTTTATACTCCTCAGAGGGCGACAGCTCCATCCTCACAATGTCCAGCTTTCCAGACAGTGCAGACGAGCATGCAGGGCAGATGACTGGAGAACAGCTGAACTTCTCAGATCCGTGCTGATCACAGAAAACATGTGAGCACGCTGTGACCCAAGCGAAGGCGCTCAGCTTAGCGCGACACTTTGGGAAATTACACAGGAGGGTGTCATCGCAGATGGACATGCCTTTGTAAAGGACAGTAAAAAGTCATTCAGAGAAAAAAACTACAAAGCAAAAACATGATGTCCAAAGACTAACAATCAAATTTCCATAACACAAGGCCCAATGCGATGCAGGAGTAATTTGGTCTTTGTTTGAACTATTTTAATCACAATCAGACATTATTTTAGAGGTCTACATTTTACTTTAATCTGAAACCTTTGTATTAAAAACAAGGTGGACAATAGTTTTTATTAATACAGCTGCAGCTGGCCTTAACCTACAACATTTTGGTAATTTATAGGAGCTTATTTATTACATGTTTAAATAATTTTGTTCACATATTCCCACAAATTGTTTTTATCAAGTTTTTTGTAGGTACATATTTCATGTACCTACAAAATGTTCATCAAAAGCTAAGCTACAGTAACTGTATGGGGGCTAAAATAACTCTATAGATCCCACGTTGGATAAATGTACTTTTTACAATGGAATAAAGCAAAGGTTATTATTTGTAAACACTGAAACCCTTTTTTATTTAATTTGTAGTGGCTTATAATATATATTTATGAAAAAATAAAACTGTTAAAATACAGTTTTGTTGTATAAAACGTAAAAGCTCCGCTACCCAAAATTGAGCAGCATTATCGACATTAGATGCTAGCACTAGAAGGTTAGCTAGTGAAAGCCTGAGGCACTCTGCACTTGCTAATAACAAGCTCGTTAAAGTGTCATTTCAACCTTTTTTTTCCTTTAGCAGACTATTAAAAAATATATACTTTCGACATTATACACACGGACCTTAACACAACCCTAAAACACTGGTAAAATGGCTAATTTCAAAGACCAAAACCTACCGTTAACTCTTTACTCTGAAGATGACCCCGCAAGTGACATCACTGCTGAAATCTGATTGGCTGATACAGCTCAAGCTCTACCAATCACGATGGCAAAACCTTTAGAATAATTCACAAAGTTAGGGCCAAACTTTTAATGTAAATCTCAAGCAAGATTTGTGTTATTATTATTATTATTATTATTATTATTATTATTATTATTATTATTATTATTACATAAATCCAGTGAAGCCCTACAAACTGTGGTGTGGAAAAATAAACAACAAAATAAATAAAAATTAGGCCTACATGACCACTGGTAGCTACCACACTAAGCTACAGTAAGTTCAATTCTGAATTTGCAGAAGAAGAGGATGACCCCACTCTACTTTCCGGATTCAAATTGTGTGCAGCAAGAATGTTGGAAGTGCCATCTACTTTGCTGTTGTGTGCTTGGAAGGCAGCATCAGTCCCAGAGATGGCAGCAGGATATACAAACTGATTCAGAAGGCAGGAACCATCGTTGGCAACAGGTGGTCACTGAATAAACTGCTCTCCATAGTGGCAAACCCATCTCACCCACTCCACTCCACAGTAGTGAGCTAGCAAAACTCATTCTCTCTCAGACTTGCTCAATCCGCCTGCCGTAAAGAACACTTCAAAGAATTCCTACCTCATTCCTGCCATTCTCTGTAAAACTGTACAAAAAACTGTAGAAAAACTCTTCTTTCTGAGACAGGTGAGCACACCTGTCAGGCATAAGATTCCACACACATAATACATATTATGTATTATACCGTCTTGCAGGTGTCTCTATGTAATAAAGCAGTAATGGAAATAAATATAATATTTCAGTTACTGTACTTCACTGTCTAACGTTATGAAGCCACATAGCACATATATTGGCAAAAACGTATATGTTGTCTTTTTGAATTCATGTTTTTTTTTTGTAGCTGCTTTTGCTGGCACAAGTATTTATGTTTCCAGGCTTCCTTACAAAAGGGACATAAATAAAACAACAACAACAATGATAATGAGAATGTGATCTGGATATCAGTGAGGGAACCATTAATGCCAGAGATGATATATTATGTGCCATCTGTTGCTATCCTGGATTTCAGGAAGGACCATGCTTGTTTCAGCATAATAATAATAATAATAATAATAATAATAATAATAATAATAATAATAATAATAATAATGGTTTTACATGTTATAGTGTCCTAACTTTTCTTTCTTTCTTTCTTTTTCTTTCTTTTCGAAATAGTGCCGTATTTCAAAGTGACGTGAAAAAGCTTGACTAAAGTCCATCATTGTGAGCTTAAACTGTTAAACTCTGAATGGCAGGCATTTCCTCAAAATCAAATACTGCCCATTTTCCCTACACAGCCTCTGAGCGGCCAGTCTATATGCTTTATGTGAGACACCTACTTAAATATGGCCCCCTTCCTCCTCCGCCACCACTTTTTTTCTCCCCCTCTCCTGCTTTTATCCATTTCTCCACGTGGTACAGGAGTAAAGGCAGGGGGTGAAAGAGGGGCATTGTGTTGTGCAGCAGCGGGTCCGGGGGTTCATAGTGAGAGAGGGGAGATGCTCACTCAACTGTGTCCAGCACGCCATTGTCAAAGATTCCCATCTATTCTCTGCCTTTTAAATAGAGCTCCAGTGTAAGATGCTTTTTTTTGGGTGGTGGTGGTGCTGGGGGTGGGTATTATGCGCTCGGTGATAACACACACGAATTACATGCATGCATGTGGAATGGATGTGTGGCCCCACTTGCAAACATTAGCCGCTCGCTGCACTGTTGTTGATAATTGGCCCCGAGGAAATCAAAGGCTACATCTCGCCTTCTCAGCTCAATGCTGGGAAGGCAGATTTTTGACTCACGCTGACGGAAACCACCTGCCAGCTTGACTTCATTATTATGACTAGGATCAAAGTATAGGTGCAGAGCGCACAGGATGATCGAGGCATGGCACCTGATTGCTAAGTTACCTGTTGGATTAGTTTTACGCGTGTTACTGCATCTTAATCAGAGCCATCATCGTCTCTCTCTCTCTCTCTCTCTCTCTCGCACTCACTCTCTTGCTATAATGATTGAAACATTTATCTCGAACAAAAAGGCCACATCTTACGCCCGTTTTAATTTGTTTTTTAGACATCCAACGGGCTTTGACGCCATTGTCGGTTTTTTATTGAAAGTTTATGGCTGCAGCGTGACAGTGTTAAGAAAAATAAAGCTGGGGGGGGGCGAGATAGAGAGAAAAGGAGAACCGGGGAGGCTGTGTGTTGCACGCCATTCAAATGCAAATATCATAGAACAAGGAGTGGTTCTGTGTGCGTGTGTGTATATAGTGTGTATGTGTGACTGTGTGTGCGCTCCCTGTATGTGCATGCAGTGGGGCAGCAGTGGGAGAGGAGGGGCGCAAATTGGACAAGTTTTTTTGGGGGGTAGAAGAGACTTTAGAAAACAGCCACACACACGGCAAGCTTCATGTGACACGGTGCAGCCCGGCGGATTTCCAAACATCACTTTTTCTTTTTGGAACTTTGTTCCATGAAAGACCCGCTCTTTCAAAACTCCCCCTTTCTTCTTCTTCTTCTTCTTCTTCTTCTTCTTCTTCTTTTTCTTTTTTCTTTTTTAAAGCCAAGGACTTGCAGCTTCTTAAATTTGGATGCTCTCGGAAGCTCGTCCAAGTGCGCAAGAAAAAAAAACTGCCATTGAACCGACGGATGCCCCCCTCTCCGTCTGACTCGCCGTGAATCATGTCACGCCGGAAACAGAAGAGACCCCAGCATCTCGTTAACGCGGATCCAGGGGGCCCGAGGCTGCAGTCGCACGGTGAGAAAACATGTTTACGAGTGTTCGTGCGCTTTTTATTTTTGGATTTTTGTGTTTCTTTCTTTCTTTTTGTTAAATCAAAGCGGCATAAGATTGTTATAAACAACATTGCTCACAGGCTACTGGCTGCTTGTGAAATTCACTATAAGAACTTAAATCTTTAAATTCATTTACCAACGCAAAAGTTAGCATTTAAGTCATGAGCGGGTTTTCTTTGATTTCTTTTCTCGAACTTTTGCAAGTTCATGTTTGCATTTGCATTCCGACAAATGCACCTGATTTAACTGACTGAAAAAAAGTCTCACCTCACAATTCTGCTTACTAGTTTAGTGCAATAGATCCCACTTATAAATGAGACCTGGGGCACTTTGGACGGGGCCAATAAACTTGCTCTTGTGGGTAGGATTAACTAACATACATCTGTGGCCATTTTCGTGTGCTGTTCATCCTCTTGGAGACCAACAGGCTGCTCAGCGCTGACTGCTGGAGGGCTTTGATTAGTATGGAGCACTCTCTTACTTCTTCACAATAAGGTGCAATAGGGTGGGGGCGGGGGGCAGTGTTTTTTTTGGGGGGTAAAGATTAATCTTCCACCCTTTCTGTTCTGATCTTCTTTTGCTCTTCATCCATGCTTTTCTTCCTTATGTGCCCCTCTCCCCCTCATTTTTCCACCTTTCTTAATACAGCCCCCCTCCCCTTTCTTTGCTCCTTCTTTCTCACCCTTTAGCCCTATTGACTGTATACTCCTAACACAGGCGGGGGGATTGAAAACATTTCAGAGAATATGGAGGTTTTTGTCACATTATTAGTGGGATATAGCTTCTGATGCATGCACCAGCTCCCCTGGGGCAAACTCTCACAATTAATAGTGGAAGTTTTAGTTTGAGGCTTATCTGCTTGCAGGTTTGCAGGGAAGGAGTTTCGCTTGAGGTACAGTCTTTCATTCCATCACTGTCTCTCCAGGAGGGAGTAGTTAGTTTGTCTCTCCATTGTTGTTACCCTCCCCCTCATTTCTTTTTCTTTTTTACTCTTTCTCACTCCGTGCTCAAGATTTCTGAAAGAATTTGACCCCTGAGTGCCAGAGGTCAGATTAGTTGACCAATCAGAGTGTGTGGACAGTGCCCAGAACCCTTAGCTTGGCCTGACCCCTGACCTCCACTGTGACGTAAGGCGGGGGAGGGTGAATAGGGAGATGAAAGACGTAACCGCTGTAGGGAGTGGGTTAAGAGGGGCTATGGGTTGTCTTGGTGATGCCCATTGTCCTCTAAAATGTGTTGCTATAGCAGCAAGGTGGTCTGTGAGCTTTTTTTTTTGTATGTGTGTGCACAAGATGTTTGAGGAGTTTTACTCTGGAGAGCACAGATTGAGACAAGATATCACAAAGACTCGTGGACGGTTGAGTTTCTTGTTTATTTGCATGTTCAAGGCCACTTTCCAGCAGGAATTTCTTTTGATGTTGTAACTGTATCTTTTGGTATGCACACAGAATTTTTTAAAACTAAATTCATAAACAATAATGGAGGCAAAGGAAAAAACAGAGTTCAGATAAATTCACAAAGCTGTATATTTGGGTTGATATCGGAGCTTTGTCAAATAAACATGCAGGTTTAAAAAAAAAAAAAACCCTCATCATTCTTCTTTTTCTTCTAAATCCTCAGATGACCATCTGGGCTTAAAGTCACCATCCACATCTCTCGGCTCAGAAGTGACCTCATCAGGATCCTCCTCCTCCTCATCCCCCACATCTCTTCAAGACTGCCAGCCGCCTCTGGCCCCTCGCCCATCCCCTGGAGGGCTCCACGCGCCCTCCTTACCCAGCGAGAGCTCACCTCCTCCCCACTGGCCCAGCCACATCGCCCCATTCACAACATCTCTTCCCAACACCCACTCCTCCCTCTCCCCGGACTTCCCTCACCCGTCGCTGTCTTCCCAAACTCACTCACCTCCCCCCCTGGGTCAGACCTCTGGTTCCCACAGCCAAGGGAACTCTCACTCCACCATGACCTCCCCGCAGACTGGAAGTTCAGCCACCACCACTACCTCCACCTCCTCTTCCTCCTCCTCTTCTCAATGTGTTCCACCTCACCGTGAAAGCTCAAGTCCAGGTCAACAGCAGGCCACCAGCTCACCAGGGGAGCAGGGACAGAGCCAGGTCCCTCCCACACTGGCGGTGCTCTTAGAGGAGCTGAGGGTTTTACAACAGCGCCAAATCCACCAGATGCAGATAACAGAAGAGATCTGCAGGCACGTTCTGAGGCTTGGAGGAGCTGTCTTTGGCCAGGACAACAATGCACAAGCCAGCGGAACGGAAAGCAACCTGAAACCTAACGGAGCAGCATCTTCATCCCCAACGCATCCTTCCACTGCCACTCCAGTCACCACAGCCTCGTCACTTTTGACTGGCCTTCCATCAGCTCTCTTCCCCCAACCGGCTGTCTCCAAGTCAGGCGCTTCACACAACAACAGCAGCAGAGCTGCATCTTCCTCTACCTCGTCCTCATTATTATCTTCTTCTTCCTCATCTCTTTCATCCACTATTAGCTCCTCTGTTGCCTCCCTACACCCCTTGTCCCTGTCGCTGGGCCTGCCACCGCGCTACCTCCATGAAAAATCGTCTAACACCTCTTCATTCGCTCACAGTAATGGCGTCAGCTTCCCAACTCCTTCACTTCCTCCCACCAGCCATCCCCAGGACCTCCAGTCCAGCTCCTCTCTTACCTCTGCCTCCTCATCAGGACGCCCTCAGCACATCTGCCGCTTTTGTGGGAAGGTGCTGAGCAGCGACTCGTCCCTGCAGATCCACCTGAGGTCCCACACAGGGGAAAGGCCCTACCAGTGTCCAGTCTGCCTGAGCCGTTTTACAACCAGGGGGAACCTTAAAGCTCATTTCCTGCGACACAGAGAGCAGAACCCAGAGCTGTCGCTCTCCCTGCTGCCTCCAGCGCTGTCAGAGCAAACGCAGGGCGGATCGGCCACAGGGAGCATCCAGAGGAGGCGCAAACGGCGAGCTGATGATGATGAAACATTTAACGCGGTGAAAGGAAGCGTTCCCGGCATCACAGAGAGCATGGCTTTAGGATTCCTGTCCAGTGGCTCGGCTCGGGCCTCGCCTTCCTCCCTACCTCTGCCCCCCTCTGTGGACATGGCTCTGCTGTCCACAGCTCATTCGCTGCTACAGCTGAACAGAGCTTCAGCGGCAGCCGCTGCAAGCGCATCCAGCAGTGTGCTCCCGTCTTCCTCTTCGTCATCTTCGTCCTCTGTGGGCAGCCAGTTTAAAGGAGCAAAGCAGCAGCGCTTTGACGAAAACACTCCTCCTCACTCGAGCCTCCATTCAGCCTCGCCGTACTCCCAGCTGGCTCACCTGCCTAAGATTCTCTTCCCTGGAGGTACCTCCCCTCACCACCTCGCGCTTCTCCGACCACCGGGACACCCATCCACCTCCCACCTCACTTCGCCTCATCAGCTACCTTTCCCTTTCCCACCTTTCCCCAAACCATCTGCCTCCTCCCCCTCCTCATCCTCTCCCACTACCTCTACCTCTGATACATCCAAGTTGCAGCGGCTGGTACAGAAGCTTGAAAAGCAGCCTCACCCAGGTGTCTCCTCCTCTTCTTCTGCCTCTTCGCCCTCCACCTCCTCACACACCACTACTGAAGCCAACGGAGACACCCATGGCCACGACCTGACCACCACCTCCAGTGCCTACCGCAGGGAAATGTTGGCGGCTCTTGGACTGAGTCCTAGTGCTAATGCTGCAGGATCAGAGACAAGCCAGGGTTCGGGCGCTACTAGAACTACCCCATCTCTCCCCGCCGTCCAGGCTGCTAATCAGTGTGGTGTGTGTTTGCGTGTTCTTAGCTGCCCCAGAGCTCTTCGCTTGCACCAGGCCACACATTTGGGAGAGCGCCCGTTCCCTTGTAAGCTTTGTGGTCGTTCCTTCTCAACAAAGGGCAGCCTTAGGGCCCACCTGGCCACTCACCGTGCGAGGCCGCCCAATAGCCGTGCCCTGAACTCCTGCCCGCTGTGCCCACGCAAGTTCACCAATGCCCTGGTTCTTCAGCACCACATCCGCTTGCACCTCGGAGGACAGATTCCGCCCGATGAAGATGTTCCCCCCGAAGATGCTGCAGAAATGGACAGTGGCGTCTTTGATGCTGGTGAGAATGACTCCATTAGCTCCCAATCTAAAACACAGCTCCTTCCTTTGGCCTTAACAACAGGCACCAAGTCTCAAATTGATGCTCTAAGCTCAGGGTCCACTTTTAAGCAATCTGCAGCTAATGACACCACATCTGTGAAGACAGAGGAATCAGAGCGCTCCACGTCCAGTGTTAGCCCACCTCTGACCCATAACCTCACTTCAGCAGGGCCAGAGGACAGCATCCCAGCTGACAGTAGCCTGGTGAATGGCTCCATGTCCTCTGAGGAGGAGACCCACACTGACCTGGGCAGCCCTTTCAAAGCACCCCCAGCTTTGGCAAATGGAGATTCAGAGGGTGACGACGTCCCCCTTTCTCTCTGCATTTCAAAGCCTGGTGCAGAAAATGATCTGCCACACAGAGGCGTTAATCATGATGAAGAGTCCTCGACAGATAAACCCACAATAACTCCTGATAGTAACCCCACTGCAAATCCCGTACCTTCACTCCCCCCTCCCGTCAGCCCCACAGCTATCCCAGAAGCAGATGGGGCCTGTGGCAGTGCACCACATGAGTCACAGGAACGAGATGCTGCCCACAGTAAAGGGAAAAGTGAAACACTCAGAGAGTCTTTGTCTGGGTTGGACACAGAGCTGGAGAAGGACACTCCAGAAAAGCCTTCTGCGGATGCTGAGCCCTCGGTCCCAGCAGCATCAGCACCAACACCAGCACCAACACCACACACACAGCCTCATCGCCCAGAGAAACCCTACAGCTGCTCCCACTGTGGAAAGGCTTACGCTAGCCGGAGCGGACTTAAGGTGAGAGAAGAGATAATAGATAGTGTGATGTAAAAGTTTTTAATTTGAGATTTTGTATCTGTAAATAAATATCATTGTGTCCTGTCAACAGGGTCATATGAAGACCCACCCCGGCGTGCTGACCAGTACCCCCTCCAAGGCTCAAACCAATGACAATGACTTTGCGGAGGATCGTAAAAACGCCGCACAGCAGGATGAAAAGCAGGGATTGCTTAAATCCCCCGAGAAAGGCGACAGCACAGATCCTCTGCCGAACAGCGTCGGCTGTGACGCGGCAGACGAGGCTATGGACACCACCGCGTAGAAAGTTAGTGCTGTTGAATGTCAGTTTTTAAGGGTCCTGACAAGGGAATGTATTTTTCTTTTACTTAATAGAACGAGATTTGTTTCCTAGCGTAATAATAATTCAAATTCATATTTACCTTTTTGTTAGGCAGATAGGTCTGCTGTAGTTTATACTGTAGTATGATTCCAGTGATTTTGTGAATGTAGTGTTTTAGCTATGTATTTTTCTATTTTGGAGACCACGGTGAGGCCTTATTTACACACTTCACAGCATTACCATGAGCTGAATTACTTGTTCTTTTTTGTTATCGTGGTGCTTGTTCAGCACAGACTCTATGATAGCTGATTTTTGTGGTTTTTTTGTTTGTTTTTTTTAAAAAGAAGAGTGTCCAGAATTTTACAAAATGAAGTCAATACCAAAACAGGCCAGATTAGGAATGGCCAGAGTTTGTAAATACAGCTGCGGTTACATTTTAAGACTTCTTATTGTTTCCTACTTTGTTCCTTTTTTTTTTTAATGTGATGCTGCTGAATGCATGTGCCGAGCTACACTGTGAGCTGCACTTTGCCTTGTGCTGCCGAAAAACCTGCTGAAATGATTGAATCCGTGATGCTGTTTGGTCGTAATGCTGCCGGTGACTGTGTGAGTCCCGTACTTAAAACTGTAAGCTACCCCGGCCCTCACAGGGCCCTGTTTGCGTTGTTGTATTGATGGTTGCTGTTATCTGCATTGTGAAACCCGCAACAAGTATGAGCCCCGTCCGTTATAACCGCCCTCCCGCCTCCTCCTTCATCCTCCCTTCTCTCTCAGAGCACTTGAGGGTGTCCTGCTCCTGCACCAACTGTCTGCACTCACTGCATTCCTGCTTTAGCTCAGTTTAGCTTTTTGTATGCTTTGCTCCCCCCTTTGTAAACCCTTTTTTCTTTTTTTTTGTAGCAAAGACAAAAATATGTTCCCATGAGATGTATAAAAGATAAATAAAACAAAAGGCAATGTGAAGAGGAGACCTGTTTGTTGCTCGTCTGGTGGGTTTCGTTTTGTGTGTGTGTGTGTGTGTGTGTGTGTGTGTTGGGGGGGGGGGCATTTTTTTGTCTGGGTTGGGTTTAATCCCGTGTCTCTGTGAAGTCATCTATCTGTTTAAGTATTCTGCTTGCATGACTCTTATTCTGTGTGCACACTGTTGGTCAGTTTTCTCTTGTTTGTTCCAGTTTCTCTGTGTGTCTGGATTGGAGGAGGAGGAGGAGGAAGGTGGGGTCCTTTGTCTGAGACTCTGGGCTAGCTGTCTCCAGATTCTGCTTTTTCTTTTCTTTTTCTTTTTTTGCTCTCGGTGTCTTTTAATATGTTTCAGTTCCCCTGCGCTGTTCATGTGTGTGTGAGTGTGTGTGAAAAGGATAATCGGAGCCTGTATGAGTGTGATTGAGGGTGCAGCTGTAGAGGCTGCCACCTCCCTCCCTATACCCCCCCCTCTCCTGCCTTTCGCTCCCCTTCTCTGTGTCATACTCTCTTTCATACTCACTCCTTTTTTCTTTTAAATTTTCTCTTTCATTTCGCTCCCTCACTCTTTTTGCTCCACCCGTCACCCCTACACTCCCCCGTGTAATGAGCTGACACACAGGAAGCTCTAATCCTCACACAATGCCGGCCCTCGTCCCCCCTCGCACAGTGACTGGGAGCGGGACAGGGGGCAACAGGGACCAACCTGGTCCAGCTGTCCCCAAAATGGCCGCCTTTAATCCCTCTAGTTTTTTTTTTTTTTGCCTGCAGGGGCTCCCTGAAACCATGACAACTGGTAACCAATGAAAAGAATGCCCAGGGCAGGGAGCGGGACAAAGGGGGAGAAAGGAGCCATGTGTGAGAAGTTTGTCCACATGCGTTCATGAGTGACAACGGATGTGTCTCAATCAAAAAAAAAAAAAAAGACAAAAAGAGAGAGAGCGGGAGCGAGAGACAGAAAAGAAGCCATTTAGATAGAAGTGAATATAAAATCCAACAGGTGTGATGCTGGATGTGTTTACAGGCTTTAATCACGCCTCATCACACTCATCAGTGAGCTTTAATCAACCCTCTGTGGGCATCAATCATCTCCAGGGAAAAAGGACAAAAGTTTCTCAAGGGGTCAAAGGTCAGCGTTTAAACCTGTTTAGCCTTGGAGCAATGAGGAATTAGCATCGTTTTAAAAGACAAAGAAACTGATTACTTCACAGTCGCCAGTAATTAATTTGATCTGATTAATTAAAGCTGCCATTCAAGCGAAACATCCTCGAATAAATCCTTAAAAAAAGGCTTATGATTAATTAGTGATTTGATTTTTGAATCGGGACAATAATAGCTGTAAAAATGTGCAACATGAGTCACGTATTTTTAACTTTTTAAATCATTTTTTTGTTCCCCAGGTTGTATTAGTGGGGCAGGAGTTTTGTTTGTTTTGTCTCTTTTTCGCTCAAAATGTTCTCGTTACGCTCTGTAAGTATTCGCCGATGGCCACATCAGACATTTCCTCACAAACAGAGCCGCACAGTTTTACATCATAACTGTGACCGACACACAGGAACAAAGATGAAGTATTTGGATCTTCTGTGAGTTCATTTTGAGCATCTGGTGATTTGATTGTTGAGGCTGATTCTTAATTAACAGTTGTCTGCAGGGACCTGGCTCTTACATCTCCAGGTTAAGTGTTTGCCTGTTAATTAGACATAACAGAGATCAGAAAACGGGTCAGACAAAAGACAAAATGGAAAAAACAAAAATGCATTATGAAAATAAAAACACAAAATTTATGTTGTTTTTGCTTTATACATTTGTTTTTATGTTCAATGCAAACCCTTTTACTTTAGAGACTTTATTTCTTGTAACTGACCTGTAGCAGCCTACCTGTAGTACCTTCACAGCCCACCAGGCGGACCCAACGCACACTTTGGGGAGAATCAAGAGTAAGCAAACAAAGCAAACAACAAAGAAAGAAAGATCAAAATGACCTACTGGTTTTTCTACTTTTCCATAATATCTGCATTATTGAAGGTTCACGTGCGCTTGATGTTTTTTCTCTCGGATCTTTCTCTTTTAAATCATCTTCATTTCAGTCAGAATCAAACCGAGATCACTAGAAACTGATAATTTATCACCATTCAGTTTATTTCATATCCACAAGAGGGCGCAATAGCTTGTGTTTGGTCATCCATCAAACAGCAGAAACACAGAAACGTATGAATTACTTGTTGCTATCAGCAACACTGACGCGACTCTTAATTAAATGTGCATTTAAGCCTCACACAGACACGCATCAGCTAAGTTACGCTATTTCCCTCAGTTTTATAAACCAGTATAACTGTTTTATTACAATATTGCCTGTGTTATAAACAACAACACTGTAATGGGATGTACTTAAAGTGAAGGAGAAAACGCAGGCTAGTCTTACATGAGTGGATAATTACGACCATTGTTCGGATGAGCCTTAAAGTGAACATTTCTAACAGCATTATATCATCAAATTGTCTCCAGATGCATTTGCATAATAGTAATCGTGGAAAAACCCTCAGTCCTCCTTTTATTTCCACTGTCACACTGATCAGAGAAGAGCAGGTAAGCTGCAGATAACACCTGTGTGATGGGCGAGATAATTGAATCACACACCCGTAGGAAAACAATGCTGAGGTGAACTAAAGCCCTCCCACTCTCGCCTTGAACTCGTTTCCTTGGTCGATTAAAAGCGTCGTTGGGAACCAGAAGTGCACAACACCTCAAACGCATCAGCCGAGGAAGGTCGGAGCAAAGCAGAACAAGAGGAAACCGAGCAGCAGCACAGCAGAGAGAGAAGAGGAAGGCGCATGAAGTGGTTTATTTACGACTGTGACGGGGAGGCAGGACAATGAAATAACAGAACAGAGAGTGGATTTTGAAATAATACAGT
Organism: Diplotaxodon limnothrissa; assembly: GCF_057381915.1. Taxonomy (NCBI): domain Eukaryota; kingdom Metazoa; phylum Chordata; class Actinopteri; order Cichliformes; family Cichlidae; genus Diplotaxodon; species Diplotaxodon limnothrissa. Next base: position 50,848,108 of record NC_140598.1, on the reverse strand, counting down.
ATTTGCGATCAGACTGTGCTGCAGTGATTTAGAGGACCCCAAGAGGAGCAGAGAGGAGCTGAGGAGCCTCTGGAGAGGGTGAGTGTGTCCCCCCCCCCCCAAACTGCTGCTTGTGTTTCATAATGATTTAAGTAGAAGTGTTAATTCAGGAGAGTTGTTTTATCATGCCTGGCTGCTTTTACGAGTGAGTAATCTGAGATCTTTTACATGAAGAAATAACTAATTAGAAACCCTCTGATGTGTTTCAGATGTTTCCACAGCTGCCTTGAAAACATAATGATACTTTTTATTATCGCTGCTTCATTAATCTGAACTGTTACTTGTGTCCCGTTGCGTAAACAACAGGACTTCCTGTATCCAGGATGTGACCTTAAGTAGCTCAAAAAGAAGCCTACTTATCAGCAGCTTTTGAACTTTGCACTTTCTGTCTGCAAGAGCTTCGCCTCTGAGCTTCTCCGGCATGCTTCACGTCCAATCTGCTGTCCTCCTTCTTTGCAGTGACTCCTTCATCAAGACACGTGCTGCTGCTCCTACTGCTGCTGTTGCCACGAGGTATCTGAACTTCACAGCCTCTCTTACATTCTCCTCACAAAAGCTTCATGCTTCTGTGAGTCTGTGTCTGTGTGTGTTCATATCAGGCTTTCCATGCTTGAGTCTCTCCTGTATCTGAGTTCCTTATTACTTACGAGCTGTATCCAGTTTACGATCTTTGGATCGATATCTTGCATTTATGCTTCTCCGTGTACCTCTACACCTGACGTATACTTATTTATATGCGCTGACTTTATGAAAGAGCCAGAAGCCTGAATGATCAAAGTGTAAATACTGTAAATAACTACACTTTAAATTGGCATTAATGTAGTGAAAACACTGTCATTCAAAACAACACTAGCAGTTCATGATATGTAAAGAGATTGTGTAAAGCCAGATTATTGAACCTGCTGCCTAACGTGTCTGCATCATCATCAAATTGCACACATGCTGACGATAATGAACTTTGGAAAACATGTGACCTGTGGCCGCTGTGCTGACACTGAAACTCTGCATATGCCGGCGTAGGTGGATCTGGGAGTCTAAGTGTGAGTCTTAGTCAGTGATTCTTTCTCTGCTTGTGGTTACCAGCGAGAAGCCGGTGTCTGAGGCACGCAACGTGTTTGCTCCCCTCCCCGTCTCTCTGTAAATACACTCAACCTTAAAAGGCCATTTGGTGTGCGGCCTAATGGCCCTCCAATCCCAAAATCCCGCTCTCGAATCCAACCGTGTCCACACTCGTTGTGCGTTGTCTTTTCTGCATGTTTGTTCTGACATTAGTGCCTCTGGCATGCGAGTGTGTTTTTGTGTGATCGGATCGGGACAACGCGAGTATTTGCTGTGTGTCTGAGTTGTGACAACATCGCTGATATGACCCCTGCGTGTTGCCTTCACAGATGGCGGGAGATAAACGAAGATAGCTCGAGGAGGAATTTTCCAATCTTCATCACACAGCAAGGCCAAACAAACCCTCTTATTTTGTGACTGTTTTCCTTTTTAAAATAAATTAAAACCACCAAACTCGAACAATGGCTTCTCACAGCCTCATCCCGACAGAAGAGCCGTCCAACGGCGGCCCCCCGTCAGAGAAGTCAGATGACTCGCAGGAGTCCATGAAGCTCAAGAAGGAGATCTCCCTCGTGAACGGAGTATGCTTGATCGTGGGGAACATGATCGGCTCGGGGATCTTCGTCTCGCCCAAGGGCGTCCTCATCCACAGCGCTTCTTATGGTCTTTCCCTGGTGGTGTGGACCATCGGCGGGATCTTCTCCGTGTTCGGCGCCCTGTGCTACGCCGAACTGGGGACCACCATCACCAAGTCCGGGGCCTCCTACGCCTACATCCTGGAGGCCTTCGGGGGTTTCATGGCCTTCATCCGCTTGTGGACTTCGCTGCTGATCATCGAGCCCACCAGCCAGGCCGTTATTGCCATCACGTTCTCCAACTACATGGTGCAGCCCATCTTCCCCACCTGCATAGCCCCGTACCTGGCCAACAGGCTGCTGGCTGCTGCTTGCATATGTAAGTACACATCTGGAGACTGAAGATGAGTCAGTGCGTGAGTGCGTGAGTGATATCCAGTGTCAATAATGCCTAATAATCTGTGTTACAGCCGTGGTTTCACATCTATGACAGATCACGTGAGCTGCAGAGACTAGAGAAGTGAAAAATGGTGGCAGTCGGTTAGAGTCAGCAGGTCTACAGCAGAAACACTCACTAACATCTGATTAAAGAGGAACCGATCCACCCTAAAATCATCCATTTGGTAGATTAAGTGGGAGGAAAAGCCACTTTTTACTCAATCTCAGAGCAGTGGCTTTGGAAAACCTGGTATGGGCTCATCACACAAGGACATGAATCACAGCTTTTCCTTTTTCTTCCTGTAAATGTAGAAAGATCAAATCTACCACGAGATAAAGACTACGCAACTGCACACTGAGTCAAAGGTGCAGAGAGAACTTGTTAATATCTTCCAGATAAGCCCTGATAACAAATATATGTCCTCCTTTAAATCCATTGACCCACCTAAAAGGTGGGCGCGCAACACACACACACACACACACACACGCTTGAATGCGTGCACACACACACACACACACACACACACTTTTGTGCCACGCACCAGTAAGCAGAGGACGACAGAGAGGCTGGTAGCTATGAGGTAAAGTCCTCCCTGCAGGGGCACTCTGACCTGACAAGCCTCTCCTCTGATAGCTCAGCCAGCACATGAGTGAAGCGCTTAAACAGCACCACTTCCTTTTAAGTGAAGGCAGTGCAGTAAATGTAAGTGCAGCTGCTGTAATGAAGTCCCTCTGTTTCATATTCACCTTCACCCTATTTCACTCAAGACTAGAAAAGAAAGGTTTTAGACATGGCAGTGCCGAAACTGCTCTGACAAGACAACATGTAAGTTCTGTTTTATAAAAATTATGATAAAACACAAGAACAAACAGCTTGTAGTGCAATGAGGTCATGTGTAGACAGAGAACTGGGATGGGGGTGAATGAGGTCCTGGGTTTGAATCCACCGGCCACCCGGGGCCTTTCTGTGTGGAGTTTGCATGTACCTGTGTGGGGTACAGCATGCTTCCTCCCGTAACCCAAAGATTAGTTTAATTAAACTAACAGACCACATGTACAGATGTGAGTGTGAGCGGTTCCCCGTTTCAGGGCGTACTCCACGGCAGCCGAGGTAGGAGCCATCGTGACCTTGAACTGATTAGCAGAATAAGATAGACAGTTGTGATTTCAGTACCTTAACATGACAGATAAAAACATTCAGATTATAATAAGTGAAAGTTTACATCCTGTGTAATAATTTACTATCGAATGATTTGAGTTGGACTGAGTATTTAAAAGTCTGGTTGGGTCAAAGTGTTTTGCAGTGGAAGAATTTTGACTGATTATCTCAGATGTCGTGTAACTGTATAACTTTATTAATATGCGCGGGCCATGCTTCTATAAAACGTCCAAATTTTGAGTAATTAGGTCATTGTGTGTGCAGTTTTTATCTATTCTTGTCTCTGTGATGTCAAAGTGAGAGGAGACATCTTTAATATGGTCATTTCAGATACATTCAGCTCAGTCCACATCCACGTACTGTTCAAACGTTTTGTTTGTGAGGGGCGGTTATCAGAAGCACGTGAACTCAGGTGTAAAGTCCGCCCAACCCGTACTCAAGGTCATCGTCTGCTAACAGCTACGCAGTCTTCAGCATCTCTGTATCACTGGCCTGCCTGTCTCTCACACCTGATCTCAAACCTCCACCTCTGGGTGGCACAGCCTCCTCCTCCATCACTCATCCTTGATCGCCTCCATCTGAGGCATTGTGCTCTGCTGTGTTTGAACAGGCATCCTGTTATTACCCTCTAGCTGTCAGTGTGGTGGAAGATGATGCATTCCTGTTTTGGTCTGAACTACAGCAATTAATTTACATTCATTAATAAAAAGATTCGCTTTCGCAAAACTGAGTATTACACGCTATCAATGGAGATAGTAATTTTTACGATGTCCCGTGAACTAGGCGGTCCCTTACTGATAAGGTGCCAGAGTCAGAGAGCGTGCGTGAGAGAGATAAGTGACAGAGAGGAGCAGAAAAACATGTTTTCCAACACCATTAATGCTGATCAAGGTGAAGGAGGGCAATAAGGAAGAATGCAGCAGGGACCACTTTACTTATCAGGACCAGAGGCTGTAGGTCAATAAGTGCCAATCGTGACAAATCTCCAACCTCAGGCCGAAACATACAAGCTCATCAGAACAGATCGGTGCTTGTTTAATTATTTCTTCTTTCAAGCTTTTAAACTTGGTCTCACTTCCATGACCGTACATGTGTGTATTTCAGTATGTGTGTGTTATGTGCTGCACTCAGCTGTTTCCTTGTCTGACAAACAACTATCCGGTCTGCTTGAGTCAGCAGCAGTGCTTCCTTAAATCAGCCGCTCTCTCACATGGAAACACGCTGGCACAGACACAAACACACAAACACACACAGTTTAAAGAGCAAATGTCTGTTGCTGTGCGAGTCTGTGTTTGAATGATACGTGTGTGTTCATGTGTTTCGCTCCCTCGCCTTCAGGTTTGCTGACCTTTGTCAACTGCGCTTATGTCAAGTGGGGAACCCGAGTCCAGGACTTCTTCACCTACGCCAAAGTTATTGCTCTCATCGCCGTCATCATCACCGGCCTGGTGAAGATCGGACAAGGTGCTCAAACACATCAGCAACTCACACACATTTTTTCTTTTTCTCGTTTTTCTTTTTCTTCTTCTTTCGTCTTTTACCCTGTCTCTGTCACATCAACACTCTGCATGTCCTCCTTCACTAAATCCATAAAAAAATTATCTGCTGTTATAACTAATATAAAACTGTTAAAGAACAATCAGATAAGATTGTTATGTGGAGGGTAGGAGTTTAATTAGGTTAACTACATGACGCTCACACAGTGCCATGCTGTCACTTCCTTCTAGGTCACACCCAGAACTTCGAGGGGCTATTTGATGGCTCATCTCGAGATCCAGGAGCCATCGCTCTGGCTCTGTATTCGGCTCTGTTCTCCTACTCTGGATGGGACACCCTCAACTTTGTCACAGAGGAGATCAAGAACCCAGAGAGGTGAGTTAATACGCATGATGTCACATGAACCATTTGCCACTATGAGCATTAAATCATCCCATCATATGGGAATTAAATTACTTTGGTTTCAAATGTATAATTCCATTCCTAGACACCGGAGTATGGAAGCTCATTTCTGCCAATGAAAAATTTTTTTGTCATGCATAAGTCAAAATTTCAAGTTATTATCTCAAAAGTTGGACTTTGGACTCAAATTTCTGAATAAGCTGAAAATTTTATATAACATGAATTTTTGACTCACGGATGATAGAAAACATTTTCAGTGATGGTAATGGGCTTTTTAGACTTGAGACATTAACAAACAGGTTCAAATGTGACAGGTTTTTCTCTTTACACCCAATGGCCTTTTTGACAGAACCCCAAAGTGGTTTGTGTCACTTTGTCCCAAAGATATAGCCGTTAATGACCAGCAGGGGGCGACTCATGTGTTTTTGCAAAGAAGAGAAAACTACACTTTTGGCTTCGCTGCTCTGTTACCTTCAGAGGTGTGGACTCGAGTCACATGACTTGGACTCGAGTCAGACTCGAGTCATTAATTTTATGACTTTAGACTTGACTTGAAAAAATGTTCTAAGACTTGTGACTTGACTTGGACTTTTACACCAATGACTTGGGACTTGAATTGGACTTGAACCGGTTTACTTGAAAAGACTTGATATTTCACCCCAAATATAAAATTTAACATGCATATTATATAGAGATTGAAAATGTGACGTCATTCACGGGTAGAACCGCAAAGGATTCTGGGAACTCGTGGCAAGCGGTACTAGCGCACGCAGGCTTTCAATTGAAATCAGTTACACAGCGATAAAAAGAAACACAAAAATGTCAAGAAGCTGTTGTATTATTAACTGCAATAGCCGGTCGCATGACAGCCACGGGAAGCCGACGGGTAAAGAGATCGGTTGTTATCGGATTACGTCGTTGAAGAGAAATTGTTCGAGCCATGTTTCCGAAGTAACAAAGACGCGACGGGTGGCCTGGATTGCAGCCATTCTAAGACCAAATATAACGTCCCAGAACACTCCAGCTCACAGGTTAGTCTGCTCCAAGCATTTACACAAAGGTCAGTCTGCTGTTGTAGTTAATACGTCATTTTTCTTAACATAATTGGTGATATAGGTTACAAGCAAGTCTGGCGCTGAACAGAAATTGTCGCGCTATGCTCCTTTGTTTATTGTTCATAAATAGTGAATTGTCCTGACACAATATTGTGTTTCGCTTCTGTTATTATGGTACATTGACAAAAACATATACTTTTATTCACAGGATAAAACAGTTGTTTTGTATCACTAATTGCCCAGTACGATTACAGTATTATTGTCACTGCTACATTTCTGTGATGCTACCAGAAATTATTTCCACTGCTAATTAATTACCGTTGAGCTCAAAGGTTATATTAATAAACGGTTAACGAATGTGTATTTATGACGACGATTTGTGAGACTGGTAAACTTATGATACGTACGATGGTCGTTTGTTCTACACGGTGCATTTCAAGGTCCTGCACCCATCCGTCGGTAAACTGTACCTGGGCTTGTTGCAGTGACCTGAAGTTACTAAACTTCATGAGTGTATGCACTCACTCCAAGAACCGTATGATTATAAATATGCATATAAATATGCTAAGATGAGATAGCTGACTTCATCTAACTAGCAAATGTTTTCCAGGCTACGTTGGTGATGCAGTTTTTTAAAAAAAAAGATATTTAAAAAAAAAAATCATTTATTTATGTATGATATTTTTGTCATGCGATTTTAAAGCCAGTCCTACAACCGCATCCAAGAATAACATGCAGCTTATCTCAGAACCGTCGGTGAAAATTATCCTTGGAGCTAGGTTTAATTGAGCTGCATTTTAAAGAGGTGCAATTGTGGCGCCCTGAGTATTTTGAGCATTAAGAACAAGTCTCAGATGTGTTCCTTATGTGTTCGTGCCCACCCCCCATCATCATTTTTTGCTATTTGTTGTGACAATAGTTTGCATCATAACACAGAGCGAAAAGCTCATTTGCTCCCACCTGATGTGATGTTAGGGCGATATTTAGTTTCGCCAGTAGGTGGCAGTGGCGGCTCAGCCAAACGGGTAACTGGCAAAATAATCCTTCACAAAAGTAACGCAGGCCAGTTATTACAATGGAAGCCGCCAGTAACACTGAATTGTTTTGCTGTGTTTCAGGTGAGAGCAATATACGAGAACTACATACATTTATGTAAAGTTGATACTTATTTAACATGTTTGGAGTGTAATTCTTGTTTATATGGTGTTTAATGTGAGCGAATAAGGGAGTTGTTTCACGTTATCTGTGGGTAAGGCTAGTAACATTTGTGCGTTAGCTAAGTCATGTTAGCCTCCTGCATTAATCTCTGTAACCGTGTTGTCCCATCAGTAAGGTGAAAGGAAACTATTAGCTGGTTTCAGTTAAAGTTATAGGAAATAGACCAGCCAGTACATGTTATGTTGTCTATTGTTACTGGTCATTTTCTCTGTGTGTTAAGGGCTGATTAATACATGGCCATTACACGTATGACACAAAAGTAACGCAGGCCAGTTATTACAATGGAAGCCGCCAGTAACACTGAATTGTTTTGCTGTGTTTCAGCGCAATAAATCTTCATGTGCACCTGAATGAACCCTGTCGTCCTTCAGTGTGTAACACAATTTCACAATTTGTGTATATTTTCTAAGTTCACTATTTTGTCATGTGTTGAGAAAAACACAGATTTAAAAATTACATGGTCTTAGAGATAGGGTGAGAGGTTCGGCCATCCGGGAGGGGCTCAGAGTAGAGCAGCTGCTGCTCCACATCGAAAGGAGCCAGCTGAGGTGGTTCGGGCATCTGACAAGGATGCCCCCTGGGCACCTCCTGGGTGAGGTGTTCCAGGCATGTCCCACCGGGAGGAGGCCCCGGGGCAGACCCAGGACACGCTGGAGAGATTATATCTCTCGGCTGGCCTGGGAACGCCTTGGTATTCCCCCGGATAAGCTGGAGGAGGTGGCTGGGGAGAGGGAGGTCTGGGCCTCTTTGCTTAGGCTGCTGCCCCCGCGACCCGGCCCCGGACAAAGCGGATGAAAATGGATGGATGGATGGTCTAATATTTACATTTAGCATAACTGCAACATGCTTTTTTTCGGGTTTTTTTTTTAAAGACTCGAAAGGACTTGAAATTCAAAATTTCAGACTTGTGACTTTACTCGGACTTTTACACCAGTGACTTGAGACTCGACTCTGACTTGCCTGACATTACTTGAGACTTGACTTGAGACTTGAGGATAAAGACTTGAGACTTACTTGAGACTTGCAAAACAATGACTTGGTCCCACCTCTGGTTACCTTATTATAAATATTTAACTCATGAGTTAATGCTTTTAATGGCTAGTTTAAGTCTTATCCAAAAATTAACATCTTTATTTTATAAACTGTGTCCTCCCTTTAGAGCCAAATGGCCAGAATAGCAGACTAGCTTACACTTAATTTTACATTTGCAGCTATTATAGTCACAATTACGTCTTTAAACATACAACAAGCAGTCTATGAGCAGTCTACTTTTCCTGAAGCATCTGGATAAAGTTCAGAGTTAAGGCTATAAAACTGAAATGATCAGTGCATGACAAAAAGTAGCGGTAGCTTGGACTTCTACGGCCTCCTCTCGTCTGAGTACAAAACAAAACACAGAGGTGAAAAGCAAAGGGAGGGAAAATGGGAGGAGAGGCTCTGAAGTATTCTCGTGTGTGTGTTTCAGGCTTATTCTTTGATTCACACAGCCAAACGCTGATCAGCAAGGCCACACATGTGATTAGATCAAAAGCCTTTCTCAGAGTTCACAGACAGAATAAGTGACAAACACCCGCTCCTTATCACTTAATATCCTCTTGACTCAGAGACTTCAGACAAAACTCTGGATCTTTTCTCTCTATAAGAATCTCTCTGATCTCTTTTGCTGCCCTCTGCTGTTTCTCTCTCTAAACTACAGAAACCTGCCTCTGGCCATCGCTATTTCCATGCCCATCGTGACTGTGATCTATATTCTCACCAACGTGGCCTACTACACTATCCTCCCAATTCCTGCAATCTTAGACAGTGATGCTGTGGCTGTGGTAAGTTCCTCCGATCCACACTGAATGATGTAGGCTTGACATGTACGAGGTGTAGCTTTTGTTGAAGAGTTTTCCCTCTGCAGACATTTGCAGATCAGGTGTTTGGTGTGATGAACTGGACCATTCCTCTGGCTGTGGCTCTGTCCTGCTTTGGAGGACTCAATGCCTCCATCCTTGCTGCCTCCAGGTATCTCTATCGTTCTTTAGGCTACTTTGCGAGGTCATTAAAACCAGTCAAAATAAACCAATCCTCATCTTCGCTTTATTTTGTGTCTCGAAAGGCTGTTCTTCGTGGGCTCCAGAGAAGGCCACCTGCCCGACTTCTTGTGCATGATCCACGTCAACCGCTACACTCCCGTCCCCGCCCTGCTCTTCAACGTCAGTTGTTTTTTTCTTTGTTGTCTAATTGTTTCAATTTAGTGCCATGCTTTTTTGGCCCTCACCCTTACTCACCATGAGTCCCGTACTTTCCTGCAGGGCGTCATGGCTCTCATATACCTGTGTGTAGAAGATGTCTTCAGGCTGATCAACTACTACAGCTTCAGCTACTGGTTCTTCGTTGGTTTGTCCATCCTGGGCCAACTATATCTGCGATGGAAGCAGCCGGACAGAAAGAGGCCTTTAAAGGTATTTAAATGAAATGTTTCAGATGTATGTGCAGTGTTACCTGTAAACAGACAATAGTAGACTGATGCTGCTGCTGAGATAGAAAAGTGAAGCCAGTGTGAAAATATAAAATCTCCACTTTTTATTGCAAAATCTTTACTGCAGCTCAGGAAATAACCGCCGGAGTGAAACAATCAGGAAAATAACTCCTGAACACATTTAATTTTTGAACTGCACACATGCTCAGACTGGTCACTGTGTACTCACAGGCTGTATAACAAAAAGGAGGCAGCCTTCAGGTTAGAAAAGCATCTAATTCTAATAAAGTTCTAATTCTTCAACCTGCATTCTTTCTACTGGCCAGCAGGGGGTGACTCCATTGGTTGGGCTGATTATAATGATTCCTCTCTCTCAATTTATGACCTACGTAAACTCTTTCGTGATGGGTCTACGACCTTTATCGCTTGGTTTAAGTCCTATTAAAAACAACATGTGCATTTTGTAATTGATGACCCTGTATTGAGTACAGCAGTCGATAAACTGGAAAAGGCTTTAAGATCCAGCATGTTTCACTTAATCACGTTGGCGAAAAGAATTTTTGAGGCAGTAATTCATCCCATCGTCTCACCCGGCTCTCTCTCTCTTTTCCTTCCACAGCTCAGTTTGTTCTACCCCATTGTTTTCTGCATCCTCACCATCTTCCTGGTGGTGGTGCCTCTGTACAGTGACACCATCAACTCCCTGATCGGCATCGGCATCGCCCTGTCGGGAGTGCCCGTCTACTTCCTCTGCTGCTACACCCCGGCTCACAAAAGACCGCTGTGGCTGCGAAGGTTCATCGGTAAGATTGGGAAGAATCCAGATGTTTTTCTGCATTATTCTGATCATCAAAGTGTAAATGCTTGACCTAAATCCTGCGTTCTAACCTCCTTCATGTCTCTTTTAGCCAAATGTGGCATGGGGATTCAGAAAGTGTGCTTCTCTGTCCTGACCGAGATGGACATCGACAAACTCGAGTAGAGACGCTCGTTTTAACGCCCTGCTGGCGGCCGGTGACGCACAAACAACAGACTCTCAGCTCAGCCTGGATCTTTGCCAGCCGCCGCTGTTGCGAGACCGCAGTGGACCAAACATTTGGGCTTAAAGCGGGATCCAGTTCTCAGACCCGTCAGCCACCACCCTGTGATGATGTTAAAGAATGTGTTAATGATGCTGCTCATAGGCGGCACTTCCCTGAAGCCAAGCGTGACTTCGGACTGTATTTAATTATGTCAACACAAGTAGTTTGTTTGAAATGATCTAAATGCAAAACCTTTTTTGATTTCACTTGAAGGTGGCCGGTTGTTGTTGAAATCGGTCCAGCAGGCTGCATCTTTGGAACCGAGAGCGCTGCTGATCGTGTTTTTATCATCATTTGCTCACAGAAACAGAACAGATGAGACTGACTCCACGCTCACTCAGGTGGATGAACATTCATGAAGTTTTATAATGTCAGAGACTACTGAAGGGCTATTTTTAAACAAGTGTGAAACAGCTTGAAAAAGTTGAGCTGCAAACATGTATTTATAATAAAATTACTCGTTGACAACATGAAGACAGCCGTTTGTTTTGTTGAAATAAGCAGACATACAATAAGGTTGTGTTGAGGCAGTTTACATTTTTATTAGAACACATATTCATACCCCTAACTCTTCTATCCATAAATATGTACACAATTCATCATTACTGCCACGCTGACAGCTGGTTGGATTTATCCAATAGTGTCCTTCCATGGTCTCGTCTTGCTTCCAGCAGACTTGTCTTTAGCTGATGCTGCTGCTGCAATGGGAGGTTTCTGCTCTAGAGGATTGTGGGTAAAAGTCTGTCTCAGTGGACCTGCAGGGAGAAATGAAATGAGACAACTCTTAGATAAACCACGGTGGCATCAAGTGATAAAAGTCCGGCAGCAGAACAGCAACAAATCAAACAGCTCCACCGAGTGTTTAGGAGGTGTAAAGACAAACACGTGTGGAGTCTCCCCCTACCTGTGACCTAGAAATTAATCTCAGTAGCCATCATGAGGAATGTTTCAATTCCTAAAATATATCTGGAAGATAGAGGTGGTTTGCAGGAACAGCCATAAACACGGACACACAGGTGTATCCTGTCCTTAGAGTGTTTTTAATCTTGGTGTGTGCAAGAGACAGGATGCTACAATGATGATCAACTGCCTGATCAACCTCTGTCCTTCTCACCTGTGCGTGGTGAATAAAAATAGTTCCCGTGCACTGCTGTCATTGTGACTCCTGACATTTAAGTTGTCATGAACACTTAAGTTCACCTGGACACTCCCCCCACATTAAATAAAGCACTACATTGTTGCCTTCTTCATGTCTCTTCATCGCCTCCTCCAGTCATATCTCTGATGAAAGGAAGTAAGATGTAAGGAGAGGAGATGAGGAAAGGAACTGAGGATGCACAGAGAAATGAGACGAGGTGCAAACATGTGAAATGTCTGCTGTGAAATATAAGCTCCAAACATCTAGAAATCAGAAAACGGTTGCTAAAAAGCCTTTTTTTCACAACAAGCTAAACTTTGATATTTAGAATATAAAATGTCCATATTAGTATTTTTATATATATATATATATATATTAACATTACTTGAAATATCACTTTCCTGCTAAATTTACAACCATCCAGCAGTAAGTCTGATCAGGTTTCACACTCAAGAATCTGTATTTATCTCTTTAAACGCTAATTTATTTAACACTACTGATTACAAGAGTTTAAAAAAAAAAGTTAATTTTTATACTTCCCAATCCTTTATTAAAACCTGTCGTTTTTAAGGATCTTAAATCTTTCTTTTAAGCTTTTAAAATGCAGTAAATTCCTTATAAAGCAGGTAGTACTGAAGTAGCCACTGAATAACTGCCCGGATAAATCCCACAGAAATAAATTGTATATGTCGCACTGTTCGGTAGGTTAAGGGCACATGCTCTTGGCTGTCTGTGTGTGCATCAAAGGTCAAAGCCATTTTTAAAATTTTTTTTTTTTTAAACAGCTTTTAAATAATAACACATGTTCTTCCACAACTACAATGGGGCTACTTAGGAACAAATACACACAACAATCAGCTCTAACCCTGCAGCTTTTCAGCACATGAATCCGTTCTCCACCTGCTCCATAACAGAACAGGGACTACAGCAGACAGGCCGACCGCCTGACAGGGTAGCTGACTGACAGGAAGGATCAGGAAGCGGGTCAGCAGTGAATAAACCTTCAAAATAAAAGCGAGTGAATTCTACTCCGATAAATTGACTGTGTCTGGTGTCAGTCTGTAAGGTGGAGGGCAAGACGACAAATGTACTTGGGTCAGAGTTTATATAAATGAGCAACCATTTCAAATAAAGTTTTTTTCTCCCTCCCTCTAAATAAAGTGAGTCATTTTTCTGCAAGGAGGAAAAAACCCCTGACAGAGACCAAAAGGTCTCTGTGGATGAGCTGAAGACTGGGACTGACCTTTGGCAGCGAGGTCCAGATGATTTTTTATTCTTCGCTCACGCTCTTCCAGCTGGTGGGCCAGCTGAGCGTTCTTCCAACCTGCAGACCAAACCAGTTCCAACACAGACAAACACAAAAACAATCAGAGTGGAAACAAAGTGCTACAAACTACAACTAGATTTATAGTCCTACTCTGTTTATCGACAGATTTATGCTCACAACACCAACCCTTTTTCATGCTTTCGATCAATCCGTCGCTCTGTGGCAGAGCGGAGGCCGGGTGCTTGATCCTTTCAGGGATCTTCAACTTTTTTCTGATTAAGGGGTGTCTGAGCAGAGCCACTTGGCACAGAGAGAAGCAGTTTGAGGTCAGCCAGTAGGTAAAGACTGCCTGAAGTTTGTACGAAGAAAAATAAAGATGTTTCAGCGATGTTTTTTATGAGAACAATAACAGATGTGAGCGAAAGAGTCACTAACCGTGGGGAAGTTGATGGTGAGAGGGAAGATGACTAAAGGCATGATCCTGAACACCGTCTTCATGGCTCGCAGGTTGGGGTTGTCAATCCCAGACTCTGCACCCAGCTGAGGAAAAAAAGATGGTGATGAAGTGGGTCAGTAATTTTTTACCATCACTCTCTTTTTGTTGCCGTGTTTCTTTTGGGAAATAAGAGATCTGAGTTCACCTCCAGGATGAAAAACATCGTTCCAGTGACGGCCAAAGGCAGAATATAAAAAGGATCTGATGCCGTCAGGTCTGCAAACCACAGCATGCCTCCTGTCTGCATGCTGGGCACGGGCAGATAGGCCATCTTTCTCAGGGCGATGAAGAAGGAGATGAAGACGGGTGTCTGAGGGTTGTGGGCAGATGAGTGAGGCCAGAGAGAAAAATGGGAAAAACAAAGCTCCAGCAAAAACAATCTCAAACACGTTGAAGCAACAAAGCAAAGTCAATGATAATAACTAGCATATCTGCAAAGGTACACATACATTCATCACTAATTTAACAGCCATGAATAGTTTCTCTGTTTTATGATGATGAATCCATGAAGCTGCTCCCCTGCACCAAACACACGCCTTTATTTTGAAGGAAGGGACATATATTTGACATATGGCTGTGTTTGTGATGTCTAAATAAAACCCTTTCAACAAAACCCGCCATGGCAAAAAGCTAGACACCAAAATCTTACTTACAAACTGCATTTTTAGTGTTTCTGTGTTACAGTCAAGATGAACTAAAAAGAACTTCTTGTTAATCATAAATGCACCTAAAAATCTAAATTCCACCTTTGCTTACACTGTAATAGCTGGGAGCTCCACATAAGCAAGTACTAAGCTGAAGTGTAAAATTTGTTTAATTAGTCTGCCTGAAACATTCATGCCAATAACACAGAAAGCTGAGAATAACTGACCTGCACCAAAGGGATCAGGAAGCCACGAAGAGGATTCACATCATGTTTCTTCTGGAACAGGTTCAGGTCAGAGTACGCTTTGGAAACTGTGACAGAACCAGAGACAGCAGCAGCAGCTCAGGATCAGCTGAATGTCTAAAGAGTGAGTATAAGGCCATGAAGAAAGAGGAGAGAACATTTACATTCAAACTTGTTTCCGCTCTGCTTGGCCTCATTCATCCTGTTGGTCAGTTTGGTCATCTCGGGCAGCACGTTGTTCAGCTTCGCCGCCTCTCGCTGGCCCTTCACTATGACGGGAAACACAGCCAAGCGAGCCAACACGGTCGCTGGAGGAAGGAAAGCAGAGGATGAGAATAGACGCAGGAAATCAAAAACAAGGCGCTTCTTAAAGAAAACTTGAGGAAAATATAAACCCAGCCTGTGTTTGGGTGGCCTAAAGTGACGCACTGATACTGACAGAGAAGAAGTGTTAAAGCATGCTTACCCACAACAATGGCTCCCCACCAGGGCAAACCCAGATCCATGTGAATGAACTCTAACATATTCTGGACCAGCCCCACTGGTGTGTGACCAGCTAGTCCAAGCTCTGCTAAACGAGGCTCTCCAGCAACGGCCTGCAGGACCTCCACTGCAGTCGGTGCCACATCAGCGACCTGCTCAGAGACCGGCTGTGTTAAAACAGGAGCAGGGTCAGCAGACACGAGAGGAAGAACAGAGCTCTCTGCTGCTGGTAACACACTGGAAACTGTCCCACCTAGGATCTAAAATGATTAAAAATGACAAAAGCACCAAATGATTGAAGTGATCACGTAGCTGAGGGATGTGGAAGATTTACTTTGGATGCAGACTCACCTGCTCAGTGACAGGCTGTGTGACAGACTCCAGGACTGGAGGACTGTTTAAAGTTTCTGTTACTGGAACTGCAATGGATCCACCATCAGGCGGGATCTGTGAATGTCAAGATAAACTCTACACATCAGTTAAGTAGAAATGTAATAGTGTAACCTCACAGGAGTTCAATTTGTTTAATTTCAGTGTTTCTATAAACTGGATCCAGTTGTTAAGATTACATCAACTTGTAATGTGTTACTGGATCCTACGCGACTCATTTCACTCTACAGTCCACCTGTGGCTGTGATAGAGGATTTAAATCCTACAGGCCACTCCCAATCCTGTTACATGAAGAGGCTAAAACATTTGACACACTTTAGTTTGACACACGACAAACACAAACCTTTCCAGGTCTTCAGGCTGGCCACTGCACTCCAGTAAAAACTCACAGACACTTTTTTTAAACCAACATTTAAATAATACCGTGACTACTATCAGTTTACACCAGTAAGTGAGGAGGCTCAAGAAAACAGTATAAGTCAGATTAACTTTAATGTGTGAAAAAGGTTAAAGAATGGCATAGATCTAACTGTAGTGACTACATAACCTGTGTGGCGACCCACCTGTGAGCTGTTGTGTCTGATGGCCACGGCATTCACCCAGAGGAACTTGTCATGGTGTCTGCGGCCCAGCAGAGCCCTGGTGGCAGGGCTGCGGCACTCAAACACTGTGTGGAGATGTGACCTCTGGATTAACCGCTGTGTGGACAGAAGGAGGACAAAGACCTGTCGGTCTGATACACTAACTGCAGAATAACCTTTTTTTTTTTTTTTTTTTTTTTTTTTTTAAATAAAGACAAGAAGCAACAGGAAAGTAAAAAAATAAAGCTTGTATAATTAATGATTATATTTCAAATTGAATCCTTAGAATAATTTACTAAGCTACAAGTCTCCTGCTTCTGAACCAGTTCAGTAACAGAAAACAATATAAGATGTTAATGTTTTACAGCTGCGTCTTTTCTACATTGTGTAATAACTAAAACCAGCGCACTGAATGAACAATGGGCTGTGAGGGTGACTTGCATTGAAAACGCTACGTACAGATAAACAGAATCAACCTTTTGGGATTTACTTACCTGTATGATTGGGCATGCATCAAGACTTTACTGCAGTAAAGTGCTGCTTGAATTAAACAATGTGACTTATATAACTCTTTGGCCACATAAACTAATGCAATGTGATCCTTTTTAAATATGATCGTCAATCTTTGCATTTGTTTAACAATTACTATAATACATCCTTAATAGATACATTGACGTTTGGGAAAACATTACATGTAGTTCAAGTTAAACCTATACTGACCTCTAGAGGTTTGCAGGTGACTCCTGCAGGACATGGGTTATTAAACTTTGGCATAGTTTAAATGAGGTTAATCTATTTTCATAAAAACTCATTATTATACATCGGAGAGAAAAGCTGTAATGGTTCTTTATAAACTGGTAGACTGTGCAGTCACACTGATGTAGCATTACGGATTTTCAATAACATCAAACAAACTCCTACTAATTCCGTATTTCAGTGTTTTTAGCTGACCTGTCCGCGCTTTCTGGTTTAAATCCAGCTGGTTTTACAGTTACCCTGAACAGCAGAGAGTCCTGTCTTTCTTGTCTTTGCTGGAGAGCCTGTTACTGTCAAAGTCACACAGGAGGCATGATGCTAGCCGGCGAGCTAGTTAGCCGTGGAGAAAAAGCTATTTGTATCTTTGCTTCGGAAGCACAGACAAAGTACCGAACATGAAACTGTGAAGAAGACCTACGTGGCTCCAGATGTCTGAGAGAGGATGGCCGCCTCGGCTTGGTTTGCCTGTCTGTCTTAGAAAACATCTTGTTAAGCAGACCGGAGTCAAACCGCTCCTGACGGCAGCCATGTTGACATGACAGACAACCTGCTACGGAAAGCGCAAATAGTCAATTTCAATTTCAACAAGTTGCGCACATATATAAAAACACGATGTTGGTTATTTCTACCAAGGAAGTTTGTTTATTTGCATAATTACATTAAAAAAAAAAGTCACTGCCTGAAAATCATAGCAAATTTACCAAGTGGTTTTGGTTTGGTCCACTTTGGAGTCCAGGATCCAGGATTATTTGGAAAGATGACCTTTTAACCTTTTAAAAACTGAGACTCAAAGATACAAAAAACAATCAATAAACAAGCCTAAGTCACATATAATCACAGTCTGGAGTGTTACAGCAATGGGTGAGACATGTTTTCACTTTGTGTTACTGATGGTCACGTTATTACTAAAGGTTGTTTAACATTTGAAATGGTCTGTGTGCTTTCTGTGGTTCCTTTACCCAGTTTAAATATTACATTAAAAATGTAATGGAGACTTTCATGCAAGAAATTGTCTGTCTCGTCTTTTACACCTCTATTTCTTGTTTAAACCATACTGAACAATCTAGATGAAGAAACGTGAAGATGAAGGATTTTCATATCAAGGAAACTGAAACACGAATGAAAATCACTTAGTGTTATTCCCATAAAGCAGAAAGTTGCTCTTTCATCGTAAAAATCGCATGACATAAAATGTAAGGTAATAAATATAATGAAACAATGATGAACAAATGAAACAAGTGACAATAACCAAAAACCAAAACAAACAATTAAAATCCTCAAACTTTATATGTAAATAACTTTCATTTTTAAGTTGATACCAGGTGGCACAATTGACTCCGTTTTAATGTACAGTTAATCATCAACACTTTAGACACTTTAAATAAAACCAAAACAAAACAAAATAAACATCCCTCAAAATATTCCTTGGAAACTGTGTCTCTGTGTCTCTTAAAATGATATTTAATGTTAATGTTAATGTCAGTAAGTGTGAACACTTCTATAAAAGCAAAAGCTCTGTCAGTTTGCTGGTCTGGAGTTTTCAGGCATGTGTTAACGCAATGCCTACACTGTAAAAAAAATTGTATTATAAAAGTATTTTACAGTTTATTTTACAGTTTTGTACCGTTCTTCTAGAACATAATTAAATTCACATAAATAGACTGTGATTTTACATTTCAAATGTAAATTAACGTAAAATCACTGTAAATGTAATAAAACATCATTTTCTTGTTTTTTAAATGTATCTGTCTGTACATATGCATATTTAGATTGTTAAAATACATTCACAAATGCATCACAATTTCACAAATATTTGTCCGTTATTTGAAAGATTGAACTGTTAAATTCAAATGTAATGCTATGGAAAAATATATATAAAATGATTTTTATAAACTTTTTCTTTTTACATCAAATAATAATAATAATTATTGTTATTTAGGGCGATCGTGGCTCAAGAGTTGGCAGTTCGCCTTGAAGGTTGCCGGTTCGAGCCCCAGCTCGGACACTCTCGGTCGTTGTGTCCTTGGGCAAGACATTTCACCTACGACCTACTGGTGATGGCCAGAGGGGAATTATAAAGTGGAATTGTAAAGCACTTTAAGGGTCTCAAAAAGCGCTATATGAATGCAATCCATTATTATTTAAACCAACTGTTAACTGTATATTTCTGTACATTTAAATATTATTATTCATATTGCTGCATTCATTGACCTTGTTTATAGGTAATTTCATTTTCATTATTTAATCACGTTAAATTGTTCCTAATTCAATGTTTAAAAGCACTTGAAAAAGGCAGAATCCCATGTAAAATTATGGCAACAAACTGTATTGTCATTACTGAAAATAACTGTATTTTCATGAGAAAGTTATTTTCTGGTATTTTCTGGTAGTATTTTGGTGCCCCAGCTGCCAGAATATTACGTTTTTTTAGGATTTTCTTTTTTACGGTGTAGGAGGAAAGACATGAGCTGTGATCTTAAAAAAGCAATTGTTTCTGCCCATCGGTCTGGGAACGGCATATCCAAAAATTTGAGGTCCATATAAACTTCCAAGAACTACGTCTCTAAAGGCCTCAGTTAGCATGTAAAATGTTAATTTGATGACAGTAAAATTAGAAAATGAATGAAGAAGTTTGGCTTGTTTATCAGAATCAGAATCAGAATACTTTATCAATCCTGAAGGAAATTAGGGTTACAGCAGGCAGCACGCTAATGGCGCATGCGCACTTACAAAGGAACCTTCTGACCAACTTTACACAAACATCACATTGGGGAGACATGTCAGAAAGGTAGTCTGATAGGAAAAAAAACAATGAAAATACAAAACATGAGGTAAGAGGAGGAGAAAAAAAACTCCACTCAGACTGAGCTCCTAGTGGGAGAACAGTTTGATAACAGAAAAAACACCTCAGCACAAAAGCACATGACTATCAATACACCATAGAAACACAAGACAAGCAACAGGGGCGGGTAAAGGGTAAGAGAGAGCCGGTGTAGACAGCGCATCCGGTTCTGCAGCATGTCTGCGCTGGTCCAGTCGACTGCCATCTTCCCAGGTAAGGCACAAGCATCGAAGGTGTTTGGAAAGGGAGGGAGGATCAGTGTGTGCATATCAGTGTATGTGTGTGTTTGTGCGTGTCCATAGTTTAGCTGAGACAGTGTCCTTCGCCCCGCCAGGCTAAGTAAACAGTCTTCCAGCCAACCCAGGTGGCCTTGCATGGAATGGGGGGAACAGTCTAAACACAGTTGTTATCAGGGTGTTTTGTTCAGCTCCAGCCTTGAGGCCGCAGCTGGCGCTGAAGGGGTCTCCGCATGAAGTGATGATGGTTTTTACTTTAGTGCGAACAGCTCATATGAATTTCAAAGCTGTTCTAACAGTCCAACACTGGTCTCTCAATCTCCCGTTGGAGAGCCGCGAGCTTTCTATGGTGTTATCCAAACTTACGTTCCGTGATGTTGTCGTTCTTTTTGCTCAAAGAGCAGGTTCTGAGAACTCACGACCGCAGTGCACTTGCCCAAGATGTGATCGAATTTGCGCTCAAAGGTGTTATTCGAGCTAGCCCCTCCAGATGTAATCCAGTTTTTCACTCAGAGGTCTTGTTCTGAGTATTCACGGCAGCCGTGCGTTCTCCAAGATCTTCTCCGTGCTGCACTCAATGAGCCCATTTTGAGAAACTCACGCCTCGTCCCATCATTTCAATCCCAGCGGGCAGCCTTGTGGGGGTTTGAACAGCCGGTTCCACTTCCTTAATTCTTCGGTAAGCCAGGGCCAAGCCTGCTCCGATCAGCAAGAACCCTGTTACCATGGTTCCGAATAGGTAGATATCTTCAGCACTCAGGCTCACCCGAGCCCAGACTTCTCGTTGAGAAGGGGTGTCAATTGCATTCAGAGACCAGTTGATCAAATCCATAATTCCTCTTTTAGGTTTTAGAGAACAGACTGTGAGAGAGTGTTCCAGGGAAAAGTAAGTAAAAACACAAGACAAGACAAGGACATAAGAAGCTAAGCAGGGAAGATAAGGGCAGGAGAGGAGAAAGTGCGACCGCCTTCGCTGAGAGCCTAATCTGGCCTCATGTTTAGAGGGGCTTTCAGGGGAAACTCGTGTCTCTTTAAGAAGAACCTGGCAGCACGGCATATGTTTGTAAAGTTGTATCTGAACAAGTCTTCTGGAACAACAACCTTTCAACAGGTGAGACAAAAGTGCAAATGTTTGACTGTAACACACAGCTCCATGTTTCAAGAAAGTGTAACACAGCATCTCAGCACAAACACCTCATAACATAAGTTCCAAAGGTAGTGCAATAAAAACACATATTTTCAAAATAAAGCAATAAATCTGTGAGCAGCACTGATAACCTAAATAAAACAATTCAGCCTTCCATTATTGCAACTGGTGGAAAGCAACAGCAAGTAAAAAAAAAAAAAAAGTTAATGTTTACGTATAATTCCCAAAACTTATCTCAACCAAAAACTGGCGCATGACCAGGTCCAAAACAGACTTGATGCCAGAGATATGACTCAGAAATCTGCTGATGACCTGGCTTCATTATTAAACCAATAAACCATTGAAGTATACAGCATCCATATCCTAATCACACTGTTGGGGGAAAACTCTGTAAAAGACCCAGGAGAAATAAAGACACAATGAGACAAAGTTACTTTCTTTATCAAACGTGTACACGGGTGAGCTGCTAAGAACAACTCACACCATGCACAGTGGCTTGGTAATTTTTATAGGAAAGACAGTGAGAACAGGATAAGAAAATACAAAACAAATAAAATAAACAACTCCAAATGTGGCGCTAGTCTCGTCAGCAGAGAGCTGGGAGAAGGCTGTGAGAGATAAAACAATCTAAAACAATATGTCCCAAAACAGTATGTCTTTGCTGAGAAAGTCTAAAAAGATAATTCTAAACTAATCTAACCATAGGCAAAGGGCAGACAAAAGGCATCTTTGTACATTTAAAAGAAGGTAAAGAAACATAGAATCATTTTTCCTGTAACATTCCCCCCTGTTTAACTTATTTTAAATGTATACAACAATTGTCTATGAAAATCATTTATTAAGTATGTTAGGCAATTTTTAATTTCCAAAATCTTCAAAATGTCATCATAGCAGAAATGGCAGTCATTTGGTCTAAAGAATAAAACAAAATAAAAAGAAAAACATAGTAAATGAAAATCATAGTAAATGAAATAACAAGTGGAATAAACAAGAAAAAATAATAAAACTAAAACTACAAAAAATAAAAGGATGAAAACTAAAATGAAAACTTCAAAAAATACAAGGATGAAAACCTTATATTTAAAATGATGCAAACCTTAAATTGAAAACTTTATATGTAAAATAATGAAAACTTCATATTTAAAATGAAAACTTTATGTTTAAAACTGAAGACTTCAAAAAATAATAGCATGAAAACTTTATATTTAAAATGAAAAACTTTATGTTTAAAAGTCAAGACTTAAAAAAAAAAATAAAAGCATGAAAACTTGCATAACCTACTAATGTTTTAATCAGTGCATGATCACTTGACAAGTCATTTTTAATCACCACGTCATTTATTAGCAGCTAGTACAAGTTCTCTTCTAACAGAATTGCAACGGGATGTTGTTCTTCTTGAGGCACGGCAATATAAGCAGTCATTGTAGTTGTTATCATCTTTGAAATCATTACTCTTAGGCATGGCAACACACACAACACTAATATGAGCAGTGCTATCATGATGAGACCTAGAAGGAAAAATGGCTTTGCTACAGCAGCCAGCCATGAACCGCTGAACAGCCAGTCAAGCCAGCCTTGTGCTGTAGCTGCTCCAGGTGTGTGGTCAGTGACATATTTTTGCAGAGCGGTCAAATTCTGCAAAGCTTCATAAATGTCTCCTCCAGTTTCGTATCCATCAGGGATAAAAGTGCAACATGTTTCCCCGATCAGCTTGCAAACTCCTCCTTGTGATGCTGTTAGCAGGTCTAGTGTCAGTCTGTTCTGCAGCACCATCGTTCTGATGGCCTGCTGTTCACCTGCTAAGGCGGTTCCCAGGGTCTTAGTTAAGTTGATGTGTCGTAGCAGAGCATATCGGTTGATTTCCACGTGATCCCGCACCTCGGCAACTCCAATGCCGGGGATCAAGCTCTGTAAGAATTTCACTCCTCCTCCCCAGATGCGAAACTCTCCCGGCACTCCAGTGTCCACGGTAATGCCGAAAGAATTGGGGGAGGCGATGTCCACTTCACGCCTCTGCCGGCTGCTTGGGTGATGTGCAACACTTTGCATGAAGAAAACGTGATCTGATAATTCCACCAGGGCGCACAGACCTCCCCAACCTTCAGGGAGTGACAGATAAGCCTTGTTGCCACATAGGAAGTACCAGTCAGCCAAAACTCTGGTTCCTCTGCTGCTGGGTGCCGTCCGTGCACATCCTGTCTGGTACTGAGTCTTTGTTTGTAGTGGCATTCGGTAGCTGTAGTCAGAGCGACAGTTTAGGCCCATCAGCGTCGTGTTACTGGCACAGGTGGCGTTGATTGAACAGGCCATACACTTCCTCTCGTTCCTTGGTGGGCAGAAAGTGTATATGGACTTACATAGGTGAGTAGGCAGCTCCCCCACTGCCCGCGAGCCATTGTTCATCACACATACTGGCAGTTGTGATGCGTTCAGTTTGTTCAGTAGAATTACATCAGGCAGTGGGTCTGAGACTTGGGGCCAGGTCAGTAGGTAGGTCTGTCCGGAACAGTTCACATTTGTGAGTGATGATGACCTCCAGGTTGCTTTTGCTGGGATGCTGTAGTTGGCTTTGGACCAAAGAGTACCGTAGCCTGGATGTGTTGCCAGGCCCAACAGACACCAACTGCGATCTTCAGGTATGCTGTACGGCCACAGGCCAGACGTCTGTGAGGATAGGGGCATATGGGTACATGCATAGCAGTCAGTTTTGTTATTCAAGTGAGCTGTAGTGTTCATACACTGCCACCAGAAGTTAGTGGCGTATCCATGGGGAAACTTGGTGTACTTTCCTTTGTCATACAGTGTCTGCCTTTTCTCCATATAGCGTGACTTGTTGTCCCTCATGGAAGCAAAGGTGAGGAGCCCGGCCATGGTCAGGGCCGCTGCAGTTGATAAGAGCCACCACCTCATGACGACGGAACACACCCTCCTGTCGCGAGTAGACCCCCCGGCCAGGAAAGCTGACCCCTCCACCGGGCGAGATCACAACAAGTAGGCAAGCCTGCCGTCAGCTGTGTTTAGATGGCTTCACTGACTCGCCTGCAGTGACTCTGATGGACCCAGGATGGTCGTTCCGCAATTTTGCAAGCGGTCGGTGTAGTGAGGAGGACTTGGTATGGCCCCTCCCACCTGGGTGTGCTCCAGTTTCTCCTTTGGAGCACCTTGATCAGAACCCAGTCACCGGGCTTTAGTCTGCAAGACACTGGAGAAACATCATCAGGTTGTTGATTATGTACAACGATCTCTTTGTTTTCTAACAGCTTAGACATCCACTCTGCTAATGTGTTTTCTCTGATTGCTTTGTCTATTGGTTGACTGGTAATAGGCAGTGGAAACGGCCTGCCATGAATGATTTCAAATGGAGTTAGTTTATGGGAGCCTTGTGTTAAGCGCATCCACATTTTCACTAAACCCAAACATTCAGGCCACGGCCTTCCTGTTTCTGCCATGCATTTCCTGAGCCTTTGTTTTATAGTGCCGTTAGTTCTCTCTACAAGGCCTGCGCTCTGAGGGTGATAAGCACAGTGGTGTTTTATGCTGAAACCGAGTGCTTCAGAGACCTTAGTGATGACATCATTTACAAAATGAGTGCCGTTGTCTAACCGTATCAAAGCTGGGATGCCATATGTGGGTATGAAGTGATTGCACAGGCACTTTGCTACTGAAATTGCATCTGCCTTTTTCACTGGATAGATTTCTGGCCACTTTGAGAACACGTCTATAACCACTAGTGCGTATTTTGACCCTTGACATTCGCTTAGTTCAATAAAATCCATATGAATTGTGTGAAAAGGATGAGGCGGAGTTGGAAAACGGCCTCTTCTTGGTCGCAGGTTACCCTGAGCATTATATTTTTGACACGTCATGCATGTTCTGACAAATTGTTTTGCTGAGGTTTCAAAATTTACAGTGTAGAATTTACAGTGTAGAAATGAGAGTTGACAATACTGGTCAGTCCCCCCGTTGACAAATGCGTACAGCCATGAGTCACTAATGCCGCCATTTTGTGGAGGAATTTTGGCAACACTGGCTTGCCATAACACATCATTAAGTCGTTTGTCAGAACTGCACCGTGTTTTAGCCATTTTGCCTGCTCTGCTGTGCTTGCTGTTTTTGTTCATTTTTCAACACATCCAGTGGAATCTGATGTGTGTTTACTGCCATCAATGTGATGTTTGCCTTTTGTGCCGCCTATTTTGCTGCTCTGTCAGCAAAATTGTTGCCTGTAGTAATGAAAGAGCCATCAGTTTTGTGTGCTGCACATTTACACAATGCGAGTTGTTGTGGTAAATTTATTACAGTCAGCAGGCGTTGTAAGAGGCTTGCATGCTGGACTGGTTTACCGGTTGATGTAATCATTCCTCTGTTTTGCCAGAGCTTTGCGAAATGATGCACAGCAGAGAAAACATACTGGCTGTCTGTATGTATGTTTATTAGTTTGTCTTTGTGTATTTAGCTTTCGCGTATCACAGCTATCAGCTCAGCGCTCTGTGCAGAACATGAAGAAGAAAATGGTTTTGCTTCCATTATTTTACTATCTGTGGTTACTGCGTAACCTACACAATTTCGGCCTGTGCTGTAAAGTCAAATGCTGTTCTCCTAGCTTCCACACTTGCTGATCATAAGGTGGATCTGGGCCTGGAGTTTGTTTAAATCTCAGAATGTTGTGATACTCGGTCGGTTTCTGGCACTCAGGTGTAATACCAGAAAAGAATGGCATGACTGCTATCTTAAGTTTTGTCAGAGCGTCTCTACCTAGCAAATTTACTGGACACGACGGGTCATATATGCATTTAATAAAGCACCTGCGGCCACTTGCTGTGTGTACTAGTTCTAAAAGGGCAGTTAATTGTTGTACAGTTGTGTGGCCTGAAGCTGACTTTACAACTAATTTGTCCTCTACTCCTACAATCTCGTGGGAAGTGACCTTCCTCTCCATGGTTCTAGCAGGCGTTGTCTCTATGTTATCTGCTGTTTCTGCATGGCTGTCTGCAGCCTTGGTGTTTGTGACTTTGCTCGCCTCTCTGTTCCTGATAGCCACCTGTGGATTAGTGTTTTAGTCTATTGTCAACAGTCAGCCTTATTTTGAAGTTACAGAAAGCTTCTTCTTTTTTGTTCGTCTTGGTTTGGGAGAATAGATGCAACACTACATTTTCACTTAAGGCAGTTTTGAATAATTTCTAGTTTTTCAAACAATTCATGGATCTCACACATTTCAAACTTTCAAGTTACGGTTGTTTCCCATTTATACATATATATATTTAACTTTGCATTGCTCACAGCTCATAGCTCACAGCTCTAAACCTAGGCATTTTTCAATCATATGCCTAATCACTATGTGTCACTGTGATTCTCAAGTATTGTCACAAGTTCGTTTAAATTCGTTTCCAAAACCAACAAAATAATCAAACAAAAACAAAAAACATAAACGTGTCAGGACACAAAAGAAAAAAGAAAAATGCTGCCACCCGAACAAGGCAGAAGTCTGCATATGTTGGCTTGTAATAGCATGCAGCTTGTAACATGGTAGACTAATGTGCCTGTGTTAATTCAGCTCCATATTATTGTGTGAAGTTGCACTGGGTTGGGAGTGGTTTTGTGTGTGTCACATTTTTGGTGAGCCAATGGCTGGAATGAGGTTGGACTAATTAGAGGCAGGTGTACTTGATTGCACTGATACACTGGTCTACTTATAGCCCACACTACAACCACTGCTGTTTTGTTTTGTCTCTCTGTGCAGGTATGTAATGTGATGAAATCAGATATGATTGGGATGGATTGGTTTTGCGCTATGAATTTTATATTAAGTGTGTCGTTTTGTCTCTTGATATATTTTTTGTCAATAAATTATCTTTTAGAATTTTATTGACTGACATCTTTTTGCCCACGACTGAGACGGTTGGTCAGACCTAGAGTCTTTCTTTGGGTGTGTTACAGCAGCTTCTGCTCTAAAAGAAACAAATAAATAAAAAGAAAAGAAAATGTGGAACATGCTCATCAGCTTAGCAGTGTCTACATATTTAATTCAGGTTCTCAATCCTGTAGTTTTAGCTGTTGTCTACAGGGTTTTGCTTATTGGTTGTTATTATAGGTGTGCTCTATATCTCAGCAATGTGTCAGTCTAGGATGATAGGTTTCAAGCTGGTCAAGTGCCTCTATGCACTTCATTAGTTTAGTTATTCTCCGTATTGTCTTCATCTCACATGTCATTACACTGAGTTTCAGCAAACCTTAAGCTTGATGCAGACTACTGCTTAACAATTATTCACCACACATAACAGATTAAGGTGCCTCTTCATATTAATATTGTCATTGTTAATATTATCCTCTTTGTCTTATATGACAGCAATAGCATATTATAATATTTTAGCAGTGTGTACCACTATAGTACTACTGAGCCAATTTGATAGTTAGGATCATCTTATTCAGCAAACAGATAATTTTGAATTCATCCAATCAGCGGTCACATTTGTTCTCTCTGTTGCATGGCGGACCAGGCAGTTCTATTATAATATATTATTTATATTTTATTTTGTATCCATCAAGGGCTTCAGATGACCTGCAGAATCATCCTTTTCCCAGGGTGGAGACAGTTACCTTTTCACACACTGTCCTTGGCTGAACAGTGACACAGCCTTAATATACCTTATTTATTTTATTAAAATATTTTCGTGTGAATTATTTGCTTTATATTCATTTTATACATGCTGGGCATGGTCATCATGCCAACTGTGTTTCATTGTTAATATCACTTTACAGGTTGTTGTCCTTGCTATTATTAATGTCAAATACTCTAAAGATAATTTCTACTGTAATTTTCCCTTTGTTCATCTTTATTTCGTACTTTTTATATTTATATCTACTCAGTGGGGTCTGTTTTCAACCCTTTTAAACTACTTCAAACTACTGTGATCTCTAGTTTTCACTTAATAAGGGATTATTAAGTTCTTCCTGATATGGGTGGTGCTGCAGATGCGGCTGCAGGAGTGAGTGATGGTTTACTAAAAGGATTGTGGGAACTGCACAGTGTCTCGTCTTCTGGTTTTACTAAACTGGCAGTTGAGTTCTGTTCTTCTGACTGTTTATATTTTGTTTTCTTAAATCTCTCAGTTTACAGACACTGTTTTTGTCCGGCGTCTGGACTTTTCTTTTCTCACCACTGCTCGTCAGCAGGAGTGAGTTTTAATTTCACTTGCGTGATTACCCATCTTATTTATGTATTTACTTATTTTTGTTTAAGTAATATATACACAATACAGCTGCTATCACCTTCGCTGGTATTAGAGACGAGAGTGGTTGCTCACACGCCCTTCTACTTTCGGACTATTTCCAAAAGCGGTGTGAACTTTACGAGACGGAACTCGACCGTTCTCTCAACTCACCAGCACGTCAGTGAATAGCAGTAAAAGAAAAACACAGTAGGAGCAGCTCAGTCTCTTATTGGACCGTGAAAATTCAGCTTGCTCCATTAATTAAAACAATACACACACACACACACACACATTCACATTCACAGCTTCGACGCGCGCGACCGGAACCCTTATAATAAGGGGAGCTCCCAGAGCTACTTACTCCCTAGACCCAGTCTAGACCCAGCTGGGGGAGCTACCCAGAGCTCCAAAGCTACCAGTCGACGAGCTTCCAAAGCTTCCAGTCGACGAGCTACGCTACCAGTCGACGAGCTCCCAGAGCTACCAGTCGACGAGCTACTTCCGCTATTTTAAATTCCCTGAATTCAAAATGCGCTTTTACGCAAGATTGTGTCAGTGTGTCTGTATCTACCTGGTCGGTGTCGCCGGGTCTGGTCCACCTCGATCGGGTCCCACCACCGTGGGTCGCTTTCTAAGACGTTGGCCAAGACCCGAATTTAACGCTCTTGGTCTTTTTCCACACACCTGGTGTGTGGGCTGTCGACAGGCGAACAACGTGGACTGGTCACGGAGATGGGACACGATGGAGGTGATCCGGCTGTCGAAGGACCAAGAAATGTTGGGGGAAAACTCTGTAAAAGACCCAGGAGAAATAAAGACACAATGAGACAAAGTTACTTTCTTTATCAAACGTGTACACGGGTGAGCTGCTAAGAACAACTCACACCATGCACAGTGGCTTGGTAATTTTTATAGGAAAGACAGTGAGAACAGGATAAGAAAATACAAAACAAATAAAATAAACAACTCCAAATGTGGCGCTAGTCTCGTCAGCAGAGAGCTGGGAGAAGGCTGTGAGAGATAAAACAATCTAAAACAATATGTCCCAAAACAGTATGTCTTTGCTGAGAAAGTCTAAAAAGATAATTCTAAACTAATCTAACCATAGGCAAAGGGCAGACAAAAGGCATCTTTGTACATTTAAAAGAAGGTAAAGAAACATAGAATCATTTTTCCTGTAACACACACATTAGAAACTGTGCTTGTGTTGCTTTTTCTACTGGCTGACGAAAAACATAAAATATTTTTTCACATTTATTTGGGAGTTGGGAACACCTTGCTTGCTGACCCACATCTTGCCCATAGTTAGAACTGAATCGTCACTTACAGTGTGCCGAAGCACTCCACAGGAGGAAGTTGTTTACCTGAATACCCAAATGGGCGGCGACTGCTGGGATTTTGTCTCTCGGACAAGATAGTTGAAGTTAAAAGCCTTGATAAAAGTCTTATTGAAGTGGAGACAGATCCAGCTCTTAGTGCTAAAATGTCCGTCCAGCTGAAAGTAAACGGACCGAGGGGAGAGGAGAAGATAGTCGATATTTGTGACAATATGGACCAGATGAAGGCCCTCACTGTGATGGAGCTGAAAAGCAAAATCGCCAAAGCGCTGGTGATAAGTAAGCATGACTTTTCTTATCGTCTGCTTTTACATTTTTATAGAAATGCAAATGTCATACTTTTATTGAACAGCAGATTCTGTTTACAGAACTCTCTATTTAAATGCAGTGCAAGTGCAGTGTCTATTTATGTTGTCTTCAGCCAATCAGACAACACACACAATAACCACAAACATGACTTTTAGTGGTCTACAGCAGATATAATGATTTAATAATGAAAATTGTCTTCTAAGCGGAAACTTTCTTTGAAAAAATACAAATCAAATCATCTTTTGCTAGTATCACTAACTCATCAGATCACATACATTAAATAATCCAAATATTAGCTTTGCTGATCTACTCTAAAAGGCTTGAAGCAAGCCCAGCTCTTTAAAGCTCTTCTCTCTGCTTCTGCTCAGTTGGTGAAATGCGGGTGGTGTTCAGGACGAAGCCGCTGGAGGACAAAGCCCTGCTGGTGTCTTATGGGATTAAGCACATGTCCGTCATCCACACACTGCTGATGCTGCCTGGTGGAGGAGATCGACCCGCATGAAGGAACACGACAGACTCTGCACTGACAAAATCATTTATTGTGAAGTCTTTATTGTGATCTCATATGCACTCACATGATCATATTATTGTTATGTACTTACTGCTGTCCCTTTTTTCATCTTTATTTTTCATATAATAAAATACATCATGTTTGTAGCACACTGCATAATGCGTTTCATATCTTATTTTTGAGACACTTTAAGAAATCAGATGTTTAGCTGGACTTTTGCTAGAGAGATCATTTTCTTAAAACTCTTCCATGTTTTTTGTGCTATCTTGTTTCTTTAAACTCCAGATTACAACAGAGGAATCTGAATGTTACAGTATTTACAGAAACAGATCGCTGCTAAAAGCAAACAGTTACTGGGTGACTTCAAAACATAAAAGGCAGAAACCAATGCCTGAGCCAAGATAAGAATGTGATCTGAAAGACAGCTCTACTGAGGCAATACTTATAATCAGTGTTCGGCAAGTTACTTTGAAAAAGTAATTATAGTCACTAGTTACTTCTTCAAAAAAGTAACTGAGTTACAATATTCTAAAAGTAATTAATTACTTGAAAAGTAACAATTGCATTACTGTAAAAAAAAAAACAAAAACGTTTAACCCTCTGGGGTCCAGGGTATAATTGGCCATTTTTAACTACTTTTGATTTTCCACATTTTACCTTTAAAAACTATTTACTTTGCCTTGTTTGGTATCATCCTTTTCAGCACAACCTCACGTGTCTGAATTTACAGTTATGTTTTCATTTTGACATACTGTATTAACACAATTGATCTAACATCAGACAAAAAACATGAAATCAGAGTAGAAAAAGTGATATTTTTTACTGTAACAACCACAAACATGTTTAATGAATCATATTTCATAACTTTAAATGCAAATATAAATTGTCAATTTTAAAATCTTATGCACAAGTTTCGCAAACACAAAGTTATTTGCACCCATTTACCTTTTACCCTTTTTTTAAAATAACCATTTCAAACTATTTACAGAATAATCAGCTGTTCTTTATTCAATAAGATGCCACAAATTATTTGTGTCACTCCAAAAACATAACTTCTGTCCACTATAAAGGAGAACATCACAGCCTGATACCTGCAGGTCTGACAGCAGCAGGTGTATCACTCCTGTTTCTACCTGGAGACAGCAGTCGCCTCATTGTTCTGACACACAACACAAAACTAACCACAACACTACACACTAACTACACAAGACAACACATGAACTACACACTCCATCCATCCATCCATTCGCTTCCGCTTATCCATTTTCAGGGTCGCTGGAGCCTGTCCCAGCTGTCATAGGGCGAGAGGCGGGGTACACCCTGGACAGGTTGCCAGTCTGTCGCAGGGCAACTACACACTCCAAACACGTTAAACGTCACAAATCTCTCACATCTCAAAACTCGCTTTCTGTCTTTTTCTGTTCTCTCTCTCTTGCCGTCACTCCTAACTTCCCCTGTTTTTGTTTTTTGTTTTATTTTTCTCTCACAAGCAGAGAGTGCTTACTAGCGCTGTCCTTAGACAGTAAACGTGACAAAACTATTGAGGAAAAAACGCCGCGTATATGTTTATCATGACTCTGGTTTTACGTGGCCTATCAACACAATTTAAAAGCTGGTTTATATCACCTTGTTGCTTTGTCTTTAAGTGGTCATGTGCTCGGCTTACCTATACAGCAGCACTCATGCGATTGTTTTGCACAGCTGCTTAAAGCTGTAGCTTCCAGATTACTTACAGCTACTTCCTTGCAACTGATATAAGATGCATTTTCTTGTTAGTAACTGTAACGGCGTTGTAACGATAGGAATAGTAATTAGTTAGATTACTCTGATGCAGACTGGTAGAAAACCAGCTGTCAAAGAGCAATCAAAATGTACATAAAATGAATTTTCATCCACATGTTTTAGGACAATTTTTTTCTTTTAAAAAGACGCACGATTTATTTATTATTGTTAAAGTTTACTGCAGTTAACAATCTTGTTTGACACGTGAGGAGAAAAGGGGATTCCTAGGGTACAAGGAAAATTTAAAAACTGAGAAATTATCCAAAAAGTTATTTTAAAAGTCTATAAAGGTGTGGTGCACAGCTACATTCTTCAGATTTCTGGTGTAGAATTTTTTTCCATTAAATATTAGAAAGTGAATTCTGTATTAGAAAATGAAGAAA
This sequence comes from Diplotaxodon limnothrissa, assembly GCF_057381915.1. NCBI lineage: Eukaryota > Metazoa > Chordata > Actinopteri > Cichliformes > Cichlidae > Diplotaxodon > Diplotaxodon limnothrissa. The sequence continues at coordinate 50,815,362 of NC_140598.1, read as the reverse complement.
TTCTTTCAAATAATAGAAGTAAAACACTTTATTTTAGAATGCTAATATATTAATTTGATGATAACTGGTCTTAATCTGACTTATTGCTGTATTTGAGACACAGAAAGTCACTGCATTAGACTGTGGTAACTGTAGCTTAGTGGAAAATTTCAAATCAGGCTTTACGAGCTGATAGTTTTTCTATGTGAATCACATAATAACAACATTTCTGTAACAATCTAGTAATCATCCCACTGACACACTGGTATAGAAGTCTGTCTAGGGGCTACACCACTGGAACAAGGTTTGTAATATTCACTCGTCTCCAAACATTCCTCTTTCATTTTGAGGCAAACAAAGCAGAACTGCACCTTACAACGTGTACAGAAGATGTTTTTACACCCAGTTGTGTTATGTTCCACTAGGAAGCCACATGTGGGACAGGCACGGATAGAGGGACAGCCAGTGATGCCCTCCACATTCTGGAAGGTGATATCTGGACATTTTCTCAGAGTTTCTAAGGACTTATTGTTACAGCCATGATTTTCACATCGGTTTGAACGTGGGGACGGACCTTTCCATTCCCTCAAACACTGCCAACAGAACGTAAAGGTCCGATTTAGATCAGCTGTGCACACTGTACATTCAGTACACAGATTACTAAAGTCAGTTCTCAGCACTGAAGACTTGCAGCCAGGACACTGTTAATAAAAAACGATTATTTATTTAATGCTCAAGATTTGGACAAATATGGCGCAGAAATGCAGACTATGTAAATAAACTTACTGATTTAACATCAAAAACATCCTTAGAGTTGCTGAACATTTTCTTTTCAAAGTACTCGATTTCTTCCGGGGTTAGAAGAGCCATTTTACAAACCTCCTCAAAGGACCACTCAGTATGACATTCAGTTTGGCCGCACACAAACCTGCTCTCGCCCTGAAACACAATATACAAAAATATATATCAATCAGTGAAAGGAAAACATGTGGAACAAATAGCAACTGCTCACAATAGTATATAGATCCATTAACTGAGCCACAGTCCAGTCTCATGCCTATTAGATTCCATTCCTACCATACTAATGTGAATGCTTTATTTATTTATTTTTGGATTCTGAAGTAGCAATCCAGAAAGAAAGCTTGAGAACTACCAGACTAAGAAAACCCCCATTAATTAATTCCTGCGCTGATGACCCATTACTTAAACTCCTATAAAACTTATATAGTGCGTTTCTGCTCTATCTGGTAAAACAACATACAAACGTTCTTGACATCATGAGAGTTGTCAGTTCTGCCTTATAGTCCTGTAATGTTGAATTGGTGCCTTATTTTGTGACTGCAAGTCAGTAGTTATGCAACTGAGTGCATAGTAATATACACTCAGTTCAAAAATCACTGTTAATTTATTTGGGGTTTGTGAGTAGATGAACGTGTAATATCCTACCTGATTCAATAAGCTAAGACACCAGTTGGTGAGAGACATGGGAGTGACAGCATGGCCGCAAGACATCAGCGCTCTCAGAGACTTGAAGTCCTCATACAAGACTATGAGTGACAAATGAAATATCTTATTACTGTTATACACTCAACATTATCTGTAGCCCAGTAAAGGTAGAATTCATAGTCTGAAGACTTACAGTCCAACTCATCATCTCCATCCACAAATGTAAGTGTAGAGTCGGATGGGTCATAGCACTTCTCCTCCTCATACGTCATACTGCTTCTGGAGTCTTGAGAGGGAGTTCTGCTCCTCTGATGAGAAGTCTTTTTCTTTTTAGACAGTTTTGAGCCCATCCTGACTCAGCGCTGCCTTCAGATCATCTACAAAAAAACAAACAGAGATCTCGCTAAAAGGTTTTTCTCTCATTTCATCCACTTTTATTTTTGGACTTCACTCCATCAGGGACTGTTAGTATACCAGATATTCTACATGCATTCACATATGATTAACATGTATTTATTCCATGTTTTATTCTCTCACTACAGGGATAGCTCAGTAGGTAGAGTGGTGGCCCCATGATCGGAAGGTCGGGGTTTCGATTCCCCTGAACAGCTACCCTGACGTACTTCTGAGCAAGGTACCGTCCCTACACACTGCTCCAATGGCTGCCCACTGCTTCACTGAGTGAATGGGTTAAACGCAGAGAGGAATTTCCCCACGGGGATCAATAAAGTATATTTTCTTTCTTTCCTTTATGCTGGGTGTTTTGTCTAATAGGGGAGAGCGGGGTAAGTTGTCACACTTTTCACACTGACTAACTTTTACTGAGCACCATACATCACAACGTAATAAATGTTTCACCAAATAAAAGAAGGAAGTCTCGGGCACATATGATGTATTCATTACATTTTCATATCTTATCTCATTACGGAGTTGTAGACTGTTGAATGGAGAATGTGCACTTGTGACAATTTGCCCCATCGGCAGGTAAGTTGTCACACTAGATTATCTTAAAATAAGAACACAAATACTTAATTGTGATTATTGATTTTAATTGTTAAATTCAAACCAAAACTGGAAATTTGAACAATTATGCCAAGAGAATTTGGAAAAAAACAATTATTTCAATCCAATACACATTTTAATCAAAACATTAAGTAGAAAGAAAACTTTAGTTTGAACTTTAAACTCAAATGTTCTCTGGCTTGCACATAAATCCATCATAACTGAATGGAATGCTGCAAATAACTTGCTTTACTTAACATGTTAATCCTTTGAACAAAACAGATGCCCTATTTCTGATTAATCAGACTCAACTTCAGAGTCACAATTCTGGCACACATAAATTGCCTGGCCTGAGGTGCAAGCATCATGGGCCCATTTGTTGCATTTTACGCATTTTACCCAGGTCTCTTTTGGACGACTGTTTGAAAATGGCTCCACACAGACAAGGCAGAAGCACTCTTCATCATCTGATGATGACTCTTGAATTATTTTTCTTCTTTTAGCTGCGTTGTTCTTCATAGGTCCAGATGTTTTCCCCCCTCGCGTCCCTCTCTTTTGAAACAGCTTTTTGCTAGATTCAGCCTTATTCTTTTCTTTTTCTAGTTGCTGCTTCACTGGCGTGTCGGTTAGAATTGCTGATTTGCGTCGTTTTCTTCCTTTGCTGTTTGGTTTTCGGCGGCCAGCTTTTGGATATGGCCGGATGTCCTCTGGAGTTGGTAGTCTGCTGTCAGTAATTGCAGTGCTGGGTAAGGGTGAGCTCGTGATAGAGATGGTGCTGGAGCTTGGCAGTTCAGAGTTGGTGCTGGGGCCTGGCAGGGCAGGGTCCGGAATAGGGCGATCTGTGACGTAGGATGGTGCAAACTCGGCTTCCAGAAATACATTTCTGTTGTAAGGTTGAATCCCAGCCACCCTAAAACCAGCCTGAATGTTCAATGGGGTTGCAGCCAGAGGATATGCAATTGCCACAATCCCAGGAATGTCATAAATAGACATTGTCTTCCCAGGGTTGTTCCTCATCCAGGCATCACACGTGCTGTTGATGTGCCTCTTTAGTGGCCCGTAGACAGACCTGTCTAATGGTTGGAGCCGATGTGAGCAGTGGGGTGGGAATGACAGCATGATTATGCCATTTTCTTTGGCATAATTGAGTCCATCAATGGACAGATGAGACTCGTGGTTGTCCAAAAGGAGTAAACAGGGCTTCTCCTTTGAACACTTTGTATGTTCATTGAAATGTTGCAGGAAGTCAACAAAGTGTGTGTCTTTCATCCATCCAGAGGAATTTGCCCCTCCTTTGCTGCCGGGTGGCCCGTTGATCAGGAAATGGTTACGGAAGTGGACACGCGGGAAAATAAAGTATGGAGGTAAACTATTCCCTATGGCTGAGACAGCACAGGCCAGTGTGACAAGGGTTCCCCTTTCAGCAGAGGTCAATGACCCTACTTGTTTGAATCCACGTCTGGCCAACACTTTGTCTGGTTTATGTACAGTGGTGACCCCAGTTTCATCAACATTCCAAATGTCTCCTGGTCCAAACTCATATTTGCATAACACTTTCTCCAAGTTGTCAAAGAAAGCATTGACATTCTCTCTGTTGAAGCTACTTGCCCTGGCAAGGCTAGTTGCTTCTGGCTTTCTCAGTGACAATGTTGTATGCCGCTTTAAAAAGCCTGTAAACCACTCATTGCTGGCCTTTTCTTTTTCTGCCCACAAAGGCACAAACTTCAGTTCGTGTGCCACAGCAAACTGGTAGGCAAGCTTTCTGACCTCACTTGGTGACAGACCAAAATAAATGTCAGCTGACCTAGTAATATACTCAACAAGCTGCTTTTCCAAATCAGGGGAAAAAATCTTCCTTGGCGTTGTATAACCAACCATTGTTGTTGGCATGGCTGTCTGACTTTCAATTTCTTCTCTGGTAATCTTTTGACAATACCGAGTTAGAGTACGGTAATTTATGTCAAAATCCTTTGCTGTACTTCTGATTGATTTGTTCTGCATCTTTACCTGCCTGACTGCCTTTAACATAATGTCAGGTGGTGTTCTGCCACGCTCTGTCTTTCGTTGATAATTTCGAACCATCTTACTTTCTTCCTTCCTTCCTTAATTCCTGCCTCTCCTTCCTTTCTTCAAAAACCTTATTGCAAATACAAATGAATTACAATATCACAATTTTTTGGAGCATTTATTTGTATTGGGGCAAGTCGTCACATGTGACGACTTGCCCCAAAGTTAATGAGACAACTTGCCCCAAACTGACATTTATGCTAATTTTGGCTAAATGTCAGGGTTAGCTCAACATAGCACATCAGCTGAAGTATCAAAAGACACGTTAATGTCTCCTCTATTTTGTGTAAAAAAATAATTTGTAACATCTATACCTAACAAAGTTGTACTGAAGAAAATTTAAAGTGATTTATTTTTCCTTTTAGGTCAAAAAAATAAAAAAGATGTGCTCACCTCAGATTAGAGCAGTCTTGACCACATGTGAACAGGAGGTTGACTATAGAAGAAGAAGTCACACAAAGTGGCTATTTCATTTTTGAGATAGAGCCTCTAGTGTTGGAGTTATGAACAGTGTGACAACTTACCCGTGTGACAACTTACCCCGCTCTCCCCTACTACGCGTACAAGTAGACATTACACAGTAAAGACAAAAGGTGCTCATGCACCACTATGTGTGTCTTGGTGCGCACGGATTAGAGTCTATAGCATTAGAGTTTATTGATAATACTGCCATAAGAGAGCGTGGAAAAAGTCAAGCCTGACGCATGGATTCCAAGAGTTGCGACAATATATCGCTGCTCAAATTCCGATTAGATCAAAGTAGCTAATCTATGTTACTCACTTTGACGCGGAATAATCTTCGTCATCTTTCGACCTCTTGACTTGCTTTGGAAATAGCTCCCAAATGAAAGTTATCCCGATGCGCAGACGGATCTTTAAAGCGAAAACCCTGAACTTTGATTCAGACGAAACAACTAAATGGTCAATAGTAGGGGAGAGCGGGGTAAGTTGTCACACTGTTCATAACTCCAACACTAGAGGCTCTATCTCAAAAATGAAATTGCCACTTTGTGTGACTTCTTCTTCTATAGTCAACCTCCTGTTCACATGTGGTCAAGACTGCTCTAATCTGAGGTGAGCACATCTTTTTTATTTTTTTGACCTAAAAGGAAAAATAAATCACTTTAAATTTTCTTCAGTACAACTTTGTTAGGTATAGATGTTACAAATTATTATTTTACACAAAATAGAGGAGACATTAACGTGTCTTTTGATACTTCAGCTGATGTGCTATGTTGAGCTAACCCTGACATTTAGCCAAAATTAGCATAAATGTCAGTTTGGGGCAAGTTGTCTCATTAACTTTGGGGCAAGTCGTCACATGTGACGACTTGCCCCAATACAAATAAATGCTCCAAAAAATTGTGATATTGTAATTCATTTGTATTTGCAATAAGGTTTTTGAAGAAAGGAAGGAGAGGCAGGAATTAAGGAAGGAAGGAAGAAAGTAAGATGGTTCGAAATTATCAACGAAAGACAGAGCGTGGCAGAACACCACCTGACATTATGTTAAAGGCAGTCAGGCAGGTAAAGATGCAGAACAAATCAATCAGAAGTACAGCAAAGGATTTTGACATAAATTACCGTACTCTAACTCGGTATTGTCAAAAGATTACCAGAGAAGAAATTGAAAGTCAGACAGCCATGCCAACAACAATGGTTGGTTATACAACGCCAAGGAAGATTTTTTCCCCTGATTTGGAAAAGCAGCTTGTTGAGTATATTACTAGGTCAGCGGACATTTATTTTGGTCTGTCACCAAGTGAGGTCAGAAAGCTTGCCTACCAGTTTGCTGTGGCACACGAACTGAAGTTTGTGCCTTTGTGGGCAGAAAAAGAAAAGGCCAGCAATGAGTGGTTTACAGGCTTTTTAAAGCGGCATACAACATTGTCACTGAGAAAGCCAGAAGCAACTAGCCTTGCCAGGGCAAGTAGCTTCAACAGAGAGAATGTCAATGCTTTCTTTGACAACTTAGAGAAAGTGTTATGCAAATATGAGTTTGGACCAGGAGACATTTGGAATGTTGATGAAACTGGGGTCACCACTGTACATAAACCAGACAAAGTGTTGGCCAGACGTGGATTCAAACAAGTAGGGTCATTGACCTCTGCTGAAAGGGGAACCCTTGTCACACTGGCCTGTGCTGTCTCAGCCATAGGGAATAGTTTACCTCCATACTTTATTTTCCCGCGTGTCCACTTCCGTAATCATTTCCTGATCAACGGGCCACCCGGCAGCAAAGGAGGGGCAAATTCCTCTGGATGGATGAAAGACACACACTTTGTTGACTTCCTGCAACATTTCAATGAACATACAAAGTGTTCAAAGGAGAAGCCCTGTTTACTCCTTTTGGACAACCACGAGTCTCATCTGTCCATTGATGGACTCAATTATGCCAAAGAAAATGGCATAATCATGCTGTCATTCCCACCCCACTGCTCACATCGGCTCCAACCATTAGACAGGTCTGTCTACGGGCCACTAAAGAGGCACATCAACAGCACGTGTGATGCCTGGATGAGGAACAACCCTGGGAAGACAATGTCTATTTATGACATTCCTGGGATTGTGGCAATTGCATATCCTCTGGCTGCAACCCCATTGAACATTCAGGCTGGTTTTAGGGTGGCTGGGATTCAACCTTACAACAGAAATGTATTTCTGGAAGCCGAGTTTGCACCATCCTACGTCACAGATCGCCCTATTCCGGACCCTGCCCTGCCAGGCCCCAGCACCAACTCTGAACTGCCAAGCTCCAGCACCATCTCTATCACGAGCTCACCCTTACCCAGCACTGCAATTACTGACAGCAGACTACCAACTCCAGAGGACATCCGGCCATATCCAAAAGCTGGCCGCCGAAAACCAAACAGCAAAGGAAGAAAACGACGCAAATCAGCAATTCTAACCGACACGCCAGTGAAGCAGCAACTAGAAAAAGAAAAGAATAAGGCTGAATCTAGCAAAAAGCTGTTTCAAAAGAGAGGGACGCGAGGGGGGAAAACATCTGGACCTATGAAGAACAACGCAGCTAAAAGAAGAAAAATAATTCAAGAGTCATCATCAGATGATGAAGAGTGCTTCTGCCTTGTCTGTGTGGAGCCATTTTCAAACAGTCGTCCAAAAGAGACCTGGGTAAAATGCGTAAAATGCAACAAATGGGCCCATGATGCTTGCACCTCAGGCCAGGCAATTTATGTGTGCCAGAATTGTGACTCTGAAGTTGAGTCTGATTAATCAGAAATAGGGCATCTGTTTTGTTCAAAGGATTAACATGTTAAGTAAAGCAAGTTATTTGCAGCATTCCATTCAGTTATGATGGATTTATGTGCAAGCCAGAGAACATTTGAGTTTAAAGTTCAAACTAAAGTTTTCTTTCTACTTAATGTTTTGATTAAAATGTGTATTGGATTGAAATAATTGTTTTTTTCCAAATTCTCTTGGCATAATTGTTCAAATTTCCAGTTTTGGTTTGAATTTAACAATTAAAATCAATAATCACAATTAAGTATTTGTGTTCTTATTTTAAGATAATCTAGTGTGACAACTTACCTGCCGATGGGGCAAATTGTCACAAGTGCACATTCTCCATTCAACAGTCTACAACTCCGTAATGAGATAAGATATGAAAATGTAATGAATACATCATATGTGCCCGAGACTTCCTTCTTTTATTTGGTGAAACATTTATTACGTTGTGATGTATGGTGCTCAGTAAAAGTTAGTCAGTGTGAAAAGTGTGACAACTTACCCCGCTCTCCCCTACCCAACACTCCCATTATTTAATACAAAACATGAAAACGGAGGTAATTACCAGTAAGAGAGGAACTGCCAAAATCCAACGATGTCAGAATTCCCAAAATTGTCAAATATACTCGCAAGGAAATTCTTGTCTACCACAAGACACAACCGCAATAATCGTCTTTCCATCATCTGTTAGAACAAAGCACATCAAACAAAAACATTCACGTGTACCTGACGAGTAAAGTTTAAACATGAAGACTTGCCAAATAGAGATGGAGACGGTGACCTTTTCTTTTTTTTTCAAAGAAGAACAGAAGTCGAAGCTGCCCGCAGGTCGAACCCGCGACGTTGTTTTCTTGGTCATGTGGTCGCGGTATGACGCGTAGTGATCCAGCTAGAGACTCTCTCTACCACACAACAAATAGGGATCATTTTAATTTAACAGAGAAAACAAATCCATGGGTGTTTGTTGTTTGACGTTACATTTTATCACCAAATTTTCGTGAACAAACAGTCAAAGAGGCTCCACTCCAATCCCATAGATTTACCTCAGCCTGTTTTTTTTCCTTTCCTTTTCTTTCTCTCTCTCTTTTTTAAATAATACACTAAATAACACTAATCCATTCGCGTCTGCCTGCAAATGATGTCTTCTTTCACTTGCGTGTGTGGACACACAAAGTTCACCACTCTGCCCTCCTCCCAATGTCGGAAAAAACAACCTTTCATGGGTGCCAGATCGGTCCAAGTGAATTAAATTTCCTCATGAGACCGCGACAACGAGGCTCGTAAAGAGCTCCGCATGTTGTTGTTATGATGAAAATACAAAAATGGGATACACAATCTATACTGATTATGTAATAATAATAATAATAGTTGTAAACTCGAAAAATTTCGTCTCATCTAAACATAAAAAGGAGGAGGAACTCAGTCCATTTGATGGAAAGCTGGAAATGTAAAAACTGACGAGCTGCATTCAAAATCACAATGTTATAAAAAGTCTCTTCCAGTTTTAAAAATTCAAACAGTGTCTGCCAATATTTTATGACCACTTGGACTTTTGCATGGAGACTCTCCAGTGCATCATGTGCCCTCTGGGCGGATTTCAAGCTGACACGAATGAGTAGGCTGCTCCCCTGTGCCTGCGTGCGCAACAATCCCATTGGCGCGCGCAGTATAGAATCTCGACTTTCTTCTCATTAACATATAAAATAATCATTGTATGGAACCTGTTCTTAAATAGAAAGTTCAATCTGAACTTGCAGCAAACAGCGACATCGGCGGATCTATTTTTAAACCAAGAAAAGAAGGTGAGCCGATAGTTCAAAGTCGAAACTATTCCTGGGTGAAAATATGGAATATGAGATGGTGCAACAAAGAGCTGGATATTTTTAACAAATAAACTCAGATTTAAAAAAAAGCAAAACAATTGATCCTCAAGGAGAGATTCAAGATGATCAGCTCCAGGAAACGGAACCTGGAAGAAGTGAATACAGAAGAGACGAAAAAACTAAGAGAGGATGCAGGTGAGTTAAAGTCTTTTATACTGAACACTTGCTGTACAAAAAATAAATAAATAAAACTAAAGTACCGCATACACAGGATTTATAAAGCTGATTTATAAAGCTGTAACTGTCACAGAAAAGAAACATCTTTAAACCATGTGGCCCAGGCTACAATATACATTCAGAGACCACTTTATTAGGCACACCTGTTCAACTATTCTATAAGACGTCTAATATCCAGTCACATGGCACCAACCCACTGCATGTAGACATGGTCAAGATGACCTGCTGACGTCCACGATGAACATCAAAACCAGGAAGAAAAATAGTTTAAGTGACTTTGAATCGTTGATGCTTTGAAATATTTCAGAAACTGCTGATCTACTGGAATTTTCCCACACAATCTCACGTCACATAAGAGTTTTCATAAATAGATACAAGAAACCTATTGGTCTGTCAAAAACTGTCAAATTAATTCCTTATATATATGCTTTAAATATGCATCATTTTTGTGGCTGAGGTCTTTAAATTTTTTGTAATCTTTTCTACAGTCATTTATAAAAAAAATGCTATTTTTTTTCTTTCCCCCCCAAAGTAATCCAGCAGAAGAAATTTCATGGCCTGAAAAATCAAGGAGCCACATGTTATCTCAACAGCATAATGCAAGTTTTCTTCATGACACCTGAGATTCATGACAGGTGGGAGATTTTAGATTGCTTACATTTCACATCTGATGCTAATTAGAAACAAATAAACAAACAAATATACCCCTCTTCTGTGGAACCAGCTTCCAGTTTGGATTCAGGAGACAGACACAATCTCTTCTTTTAAGATTAGGCTTAAAACTTTCTTTTATGTCATAGCTTGTAGTTAGGACTGGATCAGGTGATCCTCAATCCTCCTTTATTTATTATTTTATTTCCCACTGTCGCCAAGTGCTTGCTCACATAGCAACAATCGAATTGAACTGAAAGTGAACAAAATTGAAGCGTTTATGCCACTGAGAATTATTTTGATTCATCAGGCCCTGAGTTTTATAAGCTCAGATATGTTATTACAAGATTTCTGGTCATGTTAAACTTTCTTCATATTTAGAAAATGTCACACAGAATAAATATTCTTTGGTTTGAGAATTATTTTTAGGAATCATATTACTCTCAACAGGGCTCTAGACTAACTTTTTGCCATGGGCGTACCGGTACGCCTAACTTAAAAAAGTTAGGCGTACCGGCACAAAAGTTAGGCGCACACAAATTTTATAATAATTTATATAATATAATGTGTTTTTCTGGATACACTGTGCTTTTTCAGCATTCAAAGATTGATGACACCGTGTCAGAGCACTGGCTATGAATTTCAGAAGGATCAGGCCTTAACTTAACAGAAAAGTTAGCAATAGTTCTTTTCCTATTACAGCTACATCCACTTCTGTCGTGCCTAGGCTGCTCACTAGGGCTGGGTATCATCACTGATTTCTATCATCCATTCGATTCCGGTTTTCAGAGTCCCGATTCGATTCAACTTAGCCTCAGACAGTCAGAAATATTATAATTCTGATCATTTATCAGTACTGACTTCATCAGAATTGCGAACATCACAGCAGATGCCTTTGTGTGAAAGTAACTGAGAGACAAAACCTGCAGCTCAGAATCAGCGCAAAAAGACGTAATTACAGCGCGGACCGGACGCAAAGTTCCGACAGCGTGTCCGTCTGCGGGCCGTCGGGTGAGAAAGCCGAGAAAGACAAAGCTGATTCTGATGCGGTCTGCTCTGTGTTTACGTCCTTGTGTGGAATCCTGCTCTCGTTTGCTGTTTGGTTGTTGTTGAAATGGTTTTGTGAGCTTTAATCTGAGAATCTGGCGTTTCTGGCAAAACACAGTTATATTTAAAAGTCGATTCAGGATTTAATGAATTCATATCGCTTTATTCAAGCTACTCACCTCCCACTTCCACCTGCACTTTCAACTGGACCACGGCCAATCAGAGAGGTCCCGCCCCTTACTATCTCTGATTGGTTTAGTCCACGATAGGGGCATAATGTGTGTCTGTTGTTGACCACAGGGAAGGTTGCAGGTTTTTTTTTTTTTTTTTTTTTTTTTTTTTTTTTTTTTTTTTTTTGCTACCCGAACAGTTGGTCGCACAGGTGCAACCAAATATATTTTTTAGTCGCACCACTGAAAAAATTGGTCGCACTCTAGAGCCCTGCTCAACCAGCTGCTATACTGAAAGAAAACAAGAGACGTGAAAAAAAAAGTTTCATCTAGTGGTGAATCGGTTCTTCTATCTTTCCCCACCTGCACTCCACCTCGTTCAAATACACTTATTTGAAGTGAGGTGGAGTGCAGACTATGGTCCTCCTCCATTCTTAGAGAAAAGTAAGCAGTTATTATCTGCCATGTGATTGAAGTGGAGCTTGTGCAAAACCATTGGTTCATCAGGTTATTGTAGTCACAATGTGATTATGATGGGGGCAAATGCATGGTTAATCAAATGTATGATCAGTCCCCTGCTGTGGGTTGTTGACTGTTCATTCATCACATAACTGGTATGAAAGCTTCATCTTCATCTACATTATTTTACGAATAGTTCGCAAAGCAGCAAACTTTCTGAACTCAAAACAGTGACTCTCAGTCATTACTTGGTTTTCTTTCATAAAAAGGAGTAAAAAAATAACTTTAAGTAAAAAAAAACAAACATCCAAAAAGCTTTTGTTTACTTCGCTTATCAACTTTTGAGCCTAGAGTGCAACTTTTGTTCTGATAGTTCTTTATGACAGTCTGGTGTGTTGTGCTGCTATCAGCAAATGTAAACCTGATCTTCTGACCCCAGTCACAAATAAGGAGTTGACTCTAGAGGTCTTACAGAGTTAGATTTCGTTTGTTTTCAAACTTGTAGTCTTCAGTCCCCATGAATGCAACTCTTGGTTTAATAGAGGCAGTTTTTTTTATTTTTTATTTTTTTAGGATATGCATTTTACCCCCTAATATCTTTAAAGAAAAATGTAAATTTAGGAAGCCCCTTGAGTTATTAATTGGGTGTCAAATCAGTCAAAGTGTTTCATTTAGAATTATTTTGTCAGAAAGGAAAGAAATCAAATGACTGAATAACATTGTTCTTGGTCACAAGCCTGTATTTGAAATTAGATAAAATAATAACAACATGGTGAATGGACCATAAAAAGTCAATATTAACTAAGAAATATCTGTTTTCCTGAAGGTTGGATCCAGAATCACAGAAAATAGACCAAGAGCTGAGAAACATCTTTGAACGTCTGAAGAAAGGAACGTGTGGAACAGAAAAGATAACAAAAACTTTGGAGATCCATAATGGTGAGATGACCAGTTGGTAAAACATAAACATCAAATGTAAACTCAAAGAAAAGGTCACATAGTGGCTGTGATGAATAACATTTACATGCAATTTTCAGTTTCTCAGCAGCGTGATGCTGCTGACTGCCTGGATCTGATTTTATGTAAGGTCAGCCCCCGTGTCTCTGAGGTGAGAATCATACCCTTCAAATAACATTGAGAAACCAGAATGTTTTCTAACTGATATTTCTGTGTTAAAGCTTTTTGAGGGTCAGCTGACGTACACAACAAAATGCTCCAAAGGCCACGTCATCAATGAAGAGACAAATCCTTTCTGGACTCTTCCACTGTCACTGAGAGACAACCCTGATGAAACATACAGCATGGTAAGCAGCAGCCATGGCTCAGACTGCACCTCTGGTCATGCTGGTTTTGAGTTAATGAAGAGATAATTCTGTCATTGGTACAGAAAAGATGTTTATTCTAACATACACTGTGGTGTAATCTGGATACATCATCAGTGATGTTCTCGGGCTCATCAGGTGTTTCAGGTCTTAATATCAGACACCTTCTCCTCGGTGACCCAGTCATGGGGATCAGGCCCTGACTTGTGTCCAGGTAGCATGCTCTACTGCATAACACCTTTCTTCAACTAGAGCTATTGGGAATCATTCACTTGACAGCTTTCCTCCTTCACAGTCTACAGATCCCCAAGAGCACTAGGACTACTCAGTGTATATACTGACTTGCAAAGCCCCCAACACGTGGCGTGTTGGGGGCTTTGCAAGTCACCCATGGGTTCACTGGGTGCTTTCAACCCTTGCCTCCAGAAATTGGCTACAAAGTATTTTGTCCACTTTCTTTCCTGGGCTTCCTCCACTCAGTCCTCCTGTGGGACCATCAACTCCAGCAGTGTGACTTGCTTAGACTCCTCAGACTCCCAGGACCATGTCAGGCCTGAGTATGGGGGTTACAATGAGCACGCTTAGTGTGCATGAAAGCTTTTCAGTTGTGTATGTAAAAGTGTTTTACTAGTTGGTTTCTGTAACCAACTCTTTCTTTAAGAGCTTGATTTCTGCCCCCCCCCCCCTTTTTTTTTAAATTGCAACATGTGTGTTTGTGCAGGAAGGAGGATTTGAAAAGATTTTCCAAACCAAGTCATACAGTGGAGACAACATGGTGTACTGTGGAGAGTGTGAGAAGAAAACAGAAGCAACCAGTGTGAGTTTCTTAGTTTTTATTTTATTTTAAAGCAGAGCCTGTTAGTCAAACTCTGCTGTGTGTAATCATCTCTCTTGTGGTTTTTAGAAATGTGAGATGGTGAAGTTTCCTCACATCTTGATTTTACTCCTGAAGAGATTTGACTTTGACTACTACACCATGTCAGATTTCAAGTCCGGCTGCTGTGTCGCTGTGCCATCTGAAATGACAACAAACGTAAGGAGAAGTCACTCTGAAACCTGCTCTTATGTTTTTGTTTCTATAAACTTAGAACAAAACTAAGGAAATATGTGTTTGGTCAATTGCTTCTTTGTTGTAACTGGCAATTAATCTTATATCTGTTGGAAAACCCGTTTATTTCTCCTTTAAATGCTCCCACATTTGTAAGGAAATGCGTTTGTAGGGTGAGCAGCAGTTACACCCATGAAAAACCTGCCAGATCTTCTCTGTCAATGCCAAACAGTTTACTCTGCTGATGACTCTTGCTTGGTGCTGTTTATTAGTTTGGGTGAAGGAAAGCTGAAGAAATAAGAAAGGTCCATGCTCACAGGTGCTGAGAATCTGGTACCTGGGGTACCAAAAGCTGAGATTTATTACCATGAAGCATTGTTAGGGCAAAGAAATAATCAGTCAAACACAGATTTCCTTACTTTTTGCGGTAATTTTATATGTTCTTATGTCTGACTGCGTGCTCTGTTGTAGGGCAAAAAGTACAAAGTGTATGGGATAGTGAATCACATGGGCAGTCTGAGAGGTGGACATTACACAGCCACTGTGCTGTTCAGGGAGGACCACACCTGGTATGACTGTGATGACTGTAATGTGACAAAGGTGACTGATTAAATAGAACTGAAATATGGGTCATATTTAAAACCTACAGAAAGTGTTACAACTGCAGGGCTCATTTTAATGTTAATCTTGTTTTTGTTGGTGTGTGCAGGCTGAAGAACAGCTGTTTGCAAAAACCAAGACATACAAGTAAGTTTAATTTTGTTTAACAAGTCTGACACAGCAGACAGTTTACATCTAGAGCTGTTTGTGAGCTTTATTTACTAAACCTTCACAAAATGATTTTTTTCCCCCAGTGGTTTTGCGATCGAGTGTTTTGTGTGTTTTCGTTTTATTCTTTGATTATTGTTATTTTCTCAGGCAGTTATTTTTACCACTTGTTGGGGCACTTTAATGTCTTTAATAAGCATGTATGACTGATGGATTACTGAACATTGTTGAATTTCCTTCTTGCTCTGTGTGAACTTCAAAATGATGGTTCGACAGTTCCAGGTCTGCATATCTGGTGATGTACAGAGGTAAGATCACAAAACTACTGAACATCAAGAAATCGTTCAAGAAGTTCATTCAACACTGACAAATAATTACTGTCTTTTGTGAAGCCTCGGAGAGCGAGCCAGAGGAATTGAAAGAACAACAGAGGACCAGGAGAAGAGTGGGGGAAAAGGATGAACCAAAGAAAAGAAGAATGCATGAATACATAAAGAAATCTGGAGAAAAGAACATCCACGACGATGCCCTGCAACCTGGCAAGAGTTCAGAGATAAAGAGGAATACTTTTTTGATCACTGGTTTTTTGGCCTTAATTGTAATACTTGCAATGATACTCACAGCTCTAAGCAGAAACTGATGGAGAGGAAGAAAGTCACCAGAGTTTATGGTTTTGAACATTTCAGCTTGTAACAGAACCAGTTTTGTCAAGGGTGCAATGAAAATGTTATAATTGCCTTTCACAGATAACTATGGTCGATGTTATGAACGCAACTTTGTAGAAGCCATTTAAATAATTGTAAAATCAGTTGTTTGAAGTGTGCAGCTCAAAGAAGTTGCTGTGGTGATGATGATGATGATGATGTGGATGAATTTTAATCACAACAGAAAAAATTCAGGCATCAAAATTGTATTTTTCACATTGTCACTGTAAATTCTGACGCACAAACACAGCCATGACATGCAATACCAAGATTTCATTAGCAATAAACGATTAAATAATAACTGTTGTAATCATAAAGTTTTCCCCAAAATTATAAAAAATGATTTTCCAAATAAATAAAGGGTCCCACTCCACAGTGAGTGATAGTGACAGAACAATATCATATATTTGTTTGACGTGCAATTTACAGTTCACCCAGAAGGAGGCAGTGATCCAATAATGTAACTAGAATGGTTATGGATATGTAATCTCTCATTATTAATATTTAGCAACTTATATATTTACTTATATATTTCTGGCTTTAATATTACATAATAGAAACTGTAAAAGTAAGTTTATTACCTACTGTTGTTGCCTGAAACCACAAAGACCATCAGCTGTAAGAGCGGTATGTTGACATAGCCTATAGGCTACTTATAAACACTGACAACCTTTCAATTGATATTCTGCACATTGTCATCCAGTTTCTGAATCCTGCAGACAATATTAATTGCAGTGTCCTGCCTTAATTTTTAGAGCTCACCATCCAAGCCAAGCGTCCAACAGTCCAAAAGCAAAGTGTAGCTGAGCGTCATAGTAGAGACTGAGCTGCTGCTGTCAGATGTTCTCTCATCATCAAAATCTCTTGTGAAAGGTAGCTTGTATTTTCATCTTTAGCCACCTTCAGCCACCAGGTGGGCCTTCTTCATATTTACTTTCTAATAGTTTACTCTGTATATCAGGTGTGTAAATTAAAGCAATTAAAGGTGCTGCTAGTTAGAGACATTGTGGAATTTGTTGTGCATGTGGACTACTCAGATTTAATTTGTAAGGCACTTATACAGTTGCTGACTAATATACAAAATGTCTATGTTGTACACATTTAATGTTATTCCTTATCACTTTCTGATCAGAAACACACGACACCATGTTTTCAGCCTCACTGTGATGGACTAAGTCCTCCTGATCTACAATCACTGCTGCATCAAGTGCTTCTTTTCAGTCCACACTAACAACATACACTAATCTACATATTCACTGTGAACATGTAGATTAGTGAATGTTGTAAAAAGAAACAAACAAAACAAAAATTTGAGTATAGCTTCCCATATAACTTTTTCATTTTCCCACCGAATAACTGAAACTATTCATGTTTTTAATACGATTTTACTCCCCCACCTTCCCTCTCCCTTTTTAAAAGCAGCTGAGATGCAACGTGATACATGATATAGGCAACAATCATTAAAATCAGAAAGCCTAAACATGCACTGTTTACCAGAAATCTCACATATGCTCTCTAACCCTGTGTTAGTTACTATATATGTCTAAAAACATATCTTTACTAATTGTAATGTTCATTTTATAATACATGGACAAAGTCCCAAAAGATTTGGATCATTTGACTAAACTGGAAAATCACATGCCTTTCTCCAGTTTAACAACGTTGGATGGAATGGTATCAAGAGAATATAATTTTGTATTTGTGGCTGTTCCTGAGTTTTTTCATTGCAAACATTATCCTGCATCATACATAAATCAGCTACTCTAAAAGATTTTAAAAAAGCTGGAAAAATAAACAAATGACTTCAATACAACTTTCTTGGGAATACTTATTTACACACTAATTAATCATTATTTACAATCTTTGATACTTAGTACTGAACTCTAAATAGGTTTGATAAAAGTCTTAAAATGTAAAGGAAGACCCAAAGATGACACAGTTCAGTCCCAGCTGGCAAAGATGATGCATTTTGTCCTTTGGTGTATCATATTTCAGTCCTGCTGTGCATCGATGATGATATCTGTCAGCCTCCGTGGACCTTCGCCACCATCTGCACCACAGACGAGGGTTTGATCCCATACTCCGACAGAGATGCAGAGTCATCGTCCAGCGGCTTTCCTGAGACAATCAGCCGGAATTCAGCCACAAGATATCCTACACACACAAGACAGGAGAGAGAGAACCTCACTAAATATTTAAACATGTCACAAATAATTATATCATGTCCCTGAACACCACTGAAGATTGTTATTTTTAAAAGTCACTCAGACAGCACATGACTGTGGCCACTGCTCAACTTAAACTAAACTAAGTGTGAAGAATATTTAATTCAACTATAATAAAATAATAACTGGAAACAAAACAAAACCTGAGTGTGCTCTCACAGTTTGTGCTACTAACTGACATACAACAACAGTAAACACGTACAAATGTGTGCATGGGACTGTGCTCATCTATTAACACAACCTGAGATGTCCACTTGAATGTGTGTTTGAAGTTGTTCTGTTTTATTACTGTGCTTCTTGATTCTTGCACCACACAAATACCTCGCATGACAATAAAACAAACTGAAACTGATACTGAACATAATGTAAGCAAAACTAAATCAAAAGATTTTTTAACAATAAAAATTAAGCACATTAAGGTCATTTAAAAGATGAATAAAATAAACCAGGACATTTGAATGTAGGCTTATAACAGAGTCTGCCTCATTTGCTTGTCTTACTTTTTATCAGATTTCTACATAATCACATGAGACACAGATTAAACACAGATCTGTTTTGAGTTGTTGGGCTTACCTTTCTTGGGAAACAGTTGCGCTGCTTTCATCTTCAAGTCTTTCACGGTCTTCTGCTGCTTTTTGGAGTGGTTTAATTTGATAATCCCCAGCTCACCTGCGGGTGAGCGAACAGACACGCTGTACTTGCACATTATGTTTGTCTGGATCGTGTGTGAGGCTGAGGAGCTCCTTTGGGTTCTGTTAAAGTCAGATAAGGTGAGTGTATTAGTCACTGAGATGGGCTGTCTCTAAATAGTTGTTCAGCTGACGACTCTGTCAGACAAACATGAAAACACACTTCAAGAATTTTAGGGAAGTTCCTGAGTTCTAATTTAGTTTCACTATCATCTCCACACAGAGATCACATGATTTATTTTAACACAACAAACTGTTTACACTGTCACACTCAGTGGATACTAACACTAGTATCCATATTTATCAATACTTAAACGGCATCAAACACTTTATCTTATGTACTTTATCAGTTTTCTATTCTGGTCAAAATGTGCTTCATTGTTTGATTGCAGTACAGCAGAGCTCCAGAGGTGAAGATAGAAGTCAGCAGCAGCCCAAGTGTCACCTGGCAGTTTATTGCTCTCTGCCAGGTGATTGGCTGAAGAGCTGTGAAAAGGTAGTGGGTGTGTGGGGTGAAGTGAGCGCTCTTCTGTGGAAAAAACCCAGAGGCAATTAATTCACTCAGGTGCGAGTGGGTATACTGTCGTGTGACCACGAATTTTAATAGAAGAATTGATCAAGCCCTAGATCGACTGCGCGCAGGGAAACTGATCAATATTCTGTGCTGTCTCTGCTGTCCTTTTTTCGTTCTTTTGATTGATTTGTGATTTTGTTTTGGTTAGTCCGTCCAGCCGTAAAGGCGATTATTGATTGAGAGTAAGTTGTGTAAGGGCGGACTAACCTCCCTTTTTGTTTTTTTGTTTAATTGTTTGTGCCACTTCCCTTTATCTCCCAGATCGCAGGCCATGCATAGCACTGATTCCCAGCTGCGCTGAGACCCGAATTGTTTGCAGTGTGTGTCGCTAAGCGGGGTGTGACGGGTTGCAGTGTTGTTATTTTCGCACAGTTTGTGTGGTAAGTCTCATGTGCAGCTGGGATATCAGCACGATGTGTTGTAAGTCCTGTCTGGAAATGACTGGGAATTTGTATGTCTAACTCATGTAATAAAGAAATGATCAATTTATTTCTTTGCCCCGTTTACTCATCCCTTGTCCTCTGTTACAAATAGAATATTTGTATAAAGTGAAGTAAATTAGAGGGGAAGAGAAGGAGAGAGAGAGCTGTATACAGACATCAAACATACCAACTAATTAGATTGCTTTTGAAGGTTTAGGTTAAACTGAGATTTGCAAAAGTGAAAAAAGATTAAATATTTTTGTAAGCATCATATTTCTTTAGTATTTAGTGCAATGCACTGTATGCATGACATACCCCCAAAGGTTTGATCCTGGAGTCGTCCCTAGAAAAAGTCTATAACTATAACTTTGCTAAACATAAACAAAAAACAAATAAAAGAAAACAACAACAAAAACAACTTTCCCCCTCTTTTAAAGAATATTATGCGTTATATGTGTTATACTTCAATCTTCAGGGACGGTTTCCTCCTTATCATTGCTCACTGATAAAGGTCAAGCTCCATGTTCACGTCACTCGGAGTCATTAGTTGTTACGCTCATAACAGCGTCAGACGTTTTTTGGTTGCATCTAGAGCGAGGATGGCGGGTCTGCTGCACAGGTAACACTCAGCGTGGTTCACTCACTGATGTGTGTGTGTGCTACATTTACTCGTCTGTTTTCACAGGTAAAGATGTGATCGGACTTTTTGTTATGTTTGGAAACTGCGCACCGGAGAGCGCGCGCTGTGCCCGATCATTCAGTGTCACAGTCTGACATCACAGTGATACTGAAACATGAAGCCGCTGATTAAAAACTTTGAATGTGAAGAAGAAACGGGAACTGTTGATCGAAGATCCCGCAACACTGCAGCGCGCACGCTGTTCTGACTCCAAGCCGGATTTTGCGCTTTTACGTGAAACCGGAAGTGTTCATTCAGATCTGTTTGTTGTTGTTTCGCAGTGTGACACTCCCAAGAGTGCCGACAAAACACGAAAAGTGTTACGACCCTCATGACCCAACAGTTAAATTTGTCGATAAGGAGGATGATTTGGACTGTAAGTATCACGTGAGCACTTTTCACGGCGATGTCAAACAGACAGAATTTAATGGAGAAACAGTAAAAAAGAAAACAATCAAATGCATAAACCAATGTAAGAACAGACATCAGCATATATTTCTGTGTAACACTGATTTTTGCTTCTGTGTGATTGTTCTCAGTTTTGTGTGAAGACTTCAAATCTCGCAGAGCTCAGATGTCCTGTGGTCACGCTGTGACCCCGACCTCTCTCACCAACTGGTGTCGCAAGTTGTTGGACCAGGTAGGCCACTAAAGGTTGTCTTTGTTAAAATAAACAGTATGTAGCAACAAAAACGAGTGATGGGGAAAAAGAGAGAAACAAACGATGATTACTAGGATGGTGGTGTGGTGATTGGGAGTGAAAAGCTTTACAATTACAAGGAAAATCCAGCAACGGAACCCAGGGAATGACAGCTATATATCTGGTTCAAACATATGGTAATTATCAAGGAGGCGCTCAGGTCTGCTATACTTTAGACAGAGACACGGCTAAGGTCATTTGACAGGTATTTAAAACAAACCAATTGCACATATACCATTAATCACTTCAGGGCTGCAGCTCACCAGTGAGCAAATGGACTGCCAGAAGAAGACCAGAGAATCACCAATCCACAGGTGCATCTCACCTCTAATTAACACTTAAATTAAAGTTTAGCTCAAACCAGGGCTGTCTACACCGGCTCTTGCTTACCCTTACCCATCCCCGTTGCTTGTCTTGTTCACACCTTGTTCCAAATTATTATGCAAATGATATTTTTCTCTGTTTTTCCTAAATAGTTGATTCAAATGACAGTCGGCATATTTTTCCAAGTCATCGACCAATAGAGTATAATTCAAATGTCACTGAACAAAACTCTCAATGAAAACAGTACGTTTTTCAAAAATAAAAAACTTAAAATGCACTGTTCCAAATTATTACGCACACAGAGTTTCAAAAGATTTTATAGGTTGTAGAGAATTGAAAATGGTCATTTGTTGAATTTGCAGCAGTAGTAGATCAATTTCACAGACATCAAAAGCTATTTCAATCAAAAACATCTTAACAGGTCAAGTTACATATTAACATATGAACCCTTGTGCATTTTCTGCTGGGGTGTTTTTTCTGTTCTCAAACTGTTCTCCCATTAGGAGCTCAGTCTGAGTGGAGGTTTCTTTCTCCTCCTCTCACCTCATGTAGTGTATTTTCATTGTTTTTTTTCCCCCTATCAGCCTACCTCTCTGACATGTCTTCCCAATGTGATGTTTGTGTAAAGTTTGGTCAGAGGGTTCCTTTGTAAGTGCGCATGCGCCATTAGTGTGCTACCTGCTGCAACCTATAATTTCCTTTGGGATTATTAAAGTATTTCTGATTCTGATAAATAACCACGGAACATGGAAGTATATCCCACCAGCAAAGCCACCCACTGACCTCCACTTTAAGCCTTCAGCTTCTGAATAAAATAAAACAAAAAAGTTGTTTATAGATCCAAAACATGAAGACAATCAAACTCACCCTCATGGTAGTAACAAACTGGTCATCTGCAGCTATAAAAAGGTCCTTCCAGTGGTGTAAAAAACATTAGTATATTACAAACCAAAGGCTTTTCTTTTTAATCTTATTGGTGTGGCCTTTCACAACAGTCCCAGTTTCTTATGTGGCTCCTTGGGAAAATTAATTGTCCACCTCTGGGATCAGGTTTTACCGTAGCTGCTCTGGTGATTAACTGACTTTTTAAATAATGCTCTGCTAAACAACTTTATATCCACATTGTCCACGGCAAAGTTAAAGTATTTTGAGAAGTCATGTCCTTCTTTTGCACCTCAGGAGTTTTGGACTTATAAAACAGTATTTAAAGTTAGATTAGTAACCAGTGAATGTACAAGCCTGTATGGAAACACTGGGACTGTAGATTCTGGCTTACTGCTCTTACTGCCTTATTTGGCTTTTTTGAGACTCCAGTGCAGCTTTAATTACACCTGTGCTTTTATAGCTGTGACCTTTGAATGTTTTCTGTGTGAAGAGCCTTTGCACAGATGACTTTAAGACAGAATTAAGCAACAAAAATCACTACAGTGTTTCAACAAACAATGGCATATTTAGCAATGCATTTCTGACGGATGAGGAAATATTTTGATTATGATTTGTTTCATTAGGTGTTGAGCAACCTTTCTCCACAATATAGAGTTTAATATTTTAATATTTTAAGCTTAACTGGAAAAAAAGAGGAAAAAAATATTTCATCAACTTGTTTGGAACAAGTCTGATAATTCTCCCATCTCTCATTATCTCAATAAAGGGTGAAAGCAGATTTGTGTGTGGCGGGTCTGGTTGCAGTGCTGAGTGGACTTTTTCAGAGGTTTGGAAAATGGCTCTTCTGACCCCTCAAGAAACGGAGCATTTTCGAAACAAATTGGCTGTCAATGCTGCCTTGCAGACGCTTATTACCAAATCGGTAAGTATCTCATTAGAATAGTATAATGTCATGAAAATAGAAATGTATTTCTTGTAAGATTTAGTTCTTATTAAATATTGTAACTCTCTTGTCTCCATGTAGTGTCCTGTATGCAGATCCACTTTGATGAGAGAGAATGGATCAGATTTGAATGTCCTCTGTAAAGTGTGCACAGCAGTAAAAGGACGACCGTTTGAATTCTGCTGGCAGTGTTTGAGGGAGTGGAAGGGTCCACGGCCTCGGAAAGACCGCTGTGAAAATGATGGCTGCTGTAACCACTCACTAAAAACACTAAAAACCTGCCCAGATATCAGCTTTGATTCAGTTGAGGGAGTCAACGGGTGTCCCTCTGTACGTGCCTGTCCCACCTGTGGGTTACTGTTGGAGCACAACAAGAGGCATTGTAAATCTCTTGTTTGTCCTCGATGTAAGGTGAAGTTCTGTTTTGTGTGCCTGAAGATCTTCACTAAATGTATGAAAACAAGTGGCCCTTATGCAGCATGCTCCAGTGGTGTAGCCCCCAGACAGACATCGATACCTGTATGGAAAAAGAAATAATTAAAAAGACACAAAGCTCCCAAGTTTCACTTTTAATGCCTTTTCTGTAAATAATATACCATGATGTTTTTTGTTTTTTTTACATGACCTGTGGTTTTAGTCACTTGTTATAATTCTCTATTGTGTTGGAACAGTTATCAGATATAATCAATGTTGGCTTATATTGATGAGAAATTTGCTACCAAATGTGATCTTTACAGCTGTATTATGTCTGAATCATAACGACAATAAACCTGAAAAATGTCGTTCATTCATAAATTTGAAAACAAGTTAATCATACATTCTGTGATAAACGCATTCTTTGCCTCAATATTTAGTTATTTTACATTATCCTGTCATTGTCTGTTGCATCTTTAGCATCAGCATCTTTGGCATTAGGATCTTCTAAATTGTTCTAAATTTTATACATTTAATTACAGGTTGTAAAGCTAAAATACAGATTAGAATAAATGCATTAACAAAATAAATAGCACAATAACTGACAGATAAAAATAACTAACTTATTAGAGAAGAATATTAAAAAAAGATAAAAATGAATGTAAACGTGGTGCGCTTTGAAACACATTGAATAATTCATTGGCTACATTTTAAAATAACACTTTAAATACATTAACTATTCTAATTTTACAACAATTAAAGTTTATCTGACTCGGATCTCTGGACCTGTTCACTTTCATCCACCAGGTGGCACTTTGTTTACTCTGTACATGAGGTCTGTGAATTAGAGGGGTGTGTCCAGTTAGACACAAATGTTTTTAACCTTCCTGTTGTGTTCTGGTCAAAGACTCCCACCGGAATGTATCCACACTGCACCATGAAGGCTGCATGGTGTTTAAAAGCATTTGTGTGTAACTGGAAGCACCTCCCAGTGCTCTAATTCATGTGCAGAGTACACAAAGCTCCACTTGGTGGCTGAAGGTGAACAGGTCCAGAGATCGGAGGCAGATAAACTTCGACTATCCAAATTTTACAATACTTAATATATTCAAAGTGTTTTTTTTTAATGTAGGGAATGAATTATTCAGTGTGTTTCAAAGTGCACCACGCTTTCATTCATTTTTATCTTTCTTTATATTCTTCTGTAACAAGTTATTTATTTTTATCTGTCAGTTGTCAGAGGAGGGTTTGATCCCATATTCAGGCAGAAATGCAGATTAATCGTCCAGCGGCTTCCCCACGACAATCAGCTGGGCCCTGTTTCAGGAAGCCGGTTTGGAAAACTCAGAGTGAAAAACGACACTCACGGTTGAGTAACCCCGAACTGTCCAACTCGGAATATTCGGTTTCAGAAAGGCTGATAACAATTAGTTCAATCAACGCGGAGTTGCTTTAACCCCAAGTGAAGCGCGCGGACGAGGATACATAAAGCCCTGATAAGCGGAGCACAGATCAAGCGAGTCACCATGGAGACGGAGGGAAAGAAGGCACGGTCAATGTATTTCACAGCGCTTGAGGCCGAAATTCTGATGGCAGCATATGCCGATAACATGCAAATTCCGCGGAAAAAAGTAACACAGCCACAGCTGCAAAAGCATGCATGGCAAAACATAGCCGACAGAGTCAATGCGTGAGTGTTAATTTAAACATTGATCGAGGGATTTCCACCCATTTAACACGTTATTTTATCATATGTTATTTTATTTGTTATTTTATACATTTTATTTTGTGATGTGATGTGAGCGCAGGTGCAACCCAACAGGCCCCAAACGTGCCTGGCAGCAAGTAAAAATGAAATATAAAAATATAGTCCAAACAGGTAAGGTGTAATTGTATTATGAGCCATAGTGCTTGGTCTGTTTGTCCCATGTAAATCAATTGCAGTTAGAGGCTACATTAATTTTCTTTCTGTAAGCACTTATTGAAATTATCTGAGCACATTACAAGTACATATTTGCTTACTCTGTATGCTCAAATGTGACCCGTTATAGCCAACAGAAAAAAAGCGGAGGCCCGAAAAACAGGTGGGGGTCCTCCACCACTCACAGAGGCTGAGCAGTTGGCCCTCAGCCAAAACAGTGGGCGCCCTGTGGCCGAAGGCATCTCTGCGGGGACATCCTCTGAGTCAATAACCCCGCAAGACACAAGTGCCTACATATGGGGTAAATTCAAAATAATACATGATGTGCATACATCCTTTCTTCACAGTCACCTTTGCAGTGCTACTCATTCATTTGATAAACTCTTTACCATAATGGATTATTTTGTAGTGAAGTTATTTTCCGACTGATTTTGCCTTCCCTCAGTCTTGGTTGTCTTTGAGAGCATAATGACAATGAAGTGTAAGGTGCTTGGTATGTTTGTTAATTGCCATTTGGTCCCTTGTAAGTTATAAGTGACCTGTATAAACCTCATATTCTATCAGTTGATGGTGGTGGTGTACTGCATCTGGTGCAGCCTCCTGTTGAGCCAGACCAACATGCAGTTGTGAGTAATACTCCACAGATTATATGAGTTTACAGTAGAACAGCAATGTTGTCTATTTCTTTACTACAGGAAAATAATGAAGAAACATTGACAGCTGTTACAGAGGAGGAAGCAACAGAGACACTTTATGAGGTTTACATCTTTTAATACTTTGTGTACAGGAAATACAGGCGACCAATAAAGCCAGTTGAACAAAAAATCTGTTTATTCTTCTTTCAACATGTTGAGGTGATGGGTCAAAAGAAATGATTGTGACATATGGTGTCTCTGACTGCGCTTCCATCTTGTATGTCCGTGCGAGGGTCAGGATGTTCATGGTTTGGATCACTGCTGATGTTTGGTTCAGAAGGACAGTGTTCTCCTCTAATTGTGGCAATGTTGTGAAGAATCACACATGCCACAATAATGTCACATGCCCTTTCTGGGGTGACCCTGAGTCTTTGCAGGCACTGGAACCGGGCCTTAAGCATTCCGATAGTCATTTCAATTCTGGCTCTTGTCCTGCAATTAGCCAGATTATATCGCTGCTGTGGGCCCGGTTCAGGGTCAGGGTAAGGGGTAAGCAAATAGGGTAAACATGGATACCCCCTATCACCAAGCAAGTAGCCAGTGAACTCTCCTAAGACAGAAGGGTACACTTCAGTTCAAATGTCCCTGGAGCAATTGGTCTTTATATATTTTAAAGTATTCTCAACTCACCATGTCCAAATTTTGTGCTCAGTGTACATTCACGGAATATTTGTGAGTCATGGACAGAGCCTGGCCACTTGGCTTCCACATTTGTGATAATGTTGGCAGCATCACATATGATCTTCACAGTGCAGAGAACACATATTAGCATCCATTACTATAATGAAATAATTTGTTAGTTTGACATGCTACAGGGAACTATGTACCTGTACATTAATGCTGTGGAAAGACTTCCTGTTCACATAGTCTCCTTCATTTACTGAAGGAGCAATGATTGGAATGTGAGTGCCATCTGTACAGCCAATCACGCCTGGGAACCCTGAAAATAAATGTACAATTTAAGTAGTAGTCCAAGTATCACCACATCATACATTAAGTTTTGTTCATCCTGATACCTGCAATTTTGTGGCATCCCTCTTTGATAAATCTTGTGGGTCTATGACCAGGGAACACCACAAACGAGTACAGGAGACGTTTCAGTGCAACTGTAACATTCCTGACTGCCCGACAGACGGTAGCCTTGGAAACGTGCTCAGCGTCACCAATATTATACAGAAAGCTCCCGTTTGCAAAAAACCGAAGTGCAATACAAATAATATGCAATGAACTGAGAGCATGTCCGCGATGTGTCACATGCGTAATATATGGCCTGAGGATGTTATCCAAATAAATTATAGATTGTGCTGAGAAACGGTAACGTTCGCACAGAAAATCATCAGGAAATGATAAAATGTCCAAACACGCTCTGATCACTCTCTCCCGGCGGAGAGCTCTGCGGAGAATTTGGGCTTCACGATCTACTGGCTCTTCAAGGAAGGGACACGCCATGTCTGACACTTCCTACTGTCAGGTTTCCGACAAAGGGGCGGAGACAGTCAGGGTTAGTTGTAGTAAACCTGCTAGGGGGCAGGTTAGCTTCACGGAGTGTGTCGTCATAGTGACTCACTCAGGCTGCAGCTGAACTCGCTTTGTGAAACCGAAAACCCAGAGTTTTCGTTAACTCAGGGTATACTTACTCAGTTTTTCCACTAAACCGGCTTCCTGAAACAGGGCCCTGGACTTCAGCCAGAAGATATCTTACACACACAACACGGGAGAGAGAGAACCTCACTAAATATATAAACGTGTCACAAATAATTATATCATGTTCCCCAACCACCACTGAAGATTATGTTTAAGATGCACATGACTTTGGCCACTGCTTAAAACTAAGTGTGAAAAACATTTATTTCATCTGCTTCATAAACCAGCAGCCCACAACAAAGGCTTAATAAGACAAACAAACCAAAACATGCTCCAGGACCGTCAGGCAAGTTCCTAATTTAATTTACTTTCACTATCACTTTCTTACAAGAAAACACTCCTCCGACCTTTGAGTTAGCAGTTGCTCAGTTCGCCACTGCGCCCAACCTCTTTAGGCTGTATCCAGAGCGTCCGGCAGAAAGATCGACGTTGGCGGCATTCACGTGTCCGGAGGTAACACAGCTTCGTTCAGTCAGTGATGTGTGTTGCACTTGGTCGGATATGCAATGGTGTGAGTTCACTGGTAACGACTCTTATGATCGCACTTTTTGTTATTGTTGGAAACACTGGAGAGTTCACTCTCTCCGTCTGACACACACACACACACACACACACACACACACACACACACACACACACACAACTAAAGTGCACATTCTGGTTTGTTTATCATTTCGCAGACTGATGGCCTCAAATATGACAACGAAACAGGAGAAGTGTTATGATCCGAATGACCCAACACTTAAGTTTGTTGATAGAGAGGATGATTTGGATTGTAAGTAACACTTGGGCACTTTTCAAACTGGTGTCCGTGACGTTAAATTATATTTTAGAAATAATAAAATAAAATCATTTTAAGCCTTTGTATTACTATTGACATTGTGCAATGTAAAAATAAAACGGATATTAGCGTTTATTCCTGCATAACACATTTTCTTTTAAATGGTGTGTTTGCTTGTTCTCAGTCTTGTGTGAAGGCTTCAAATCTCTCAGAGCTCAGATGTCCTGTGGTCACGCTGTGACCCCGACCTCTCTCACCAACTGGTGTCGCAGGTTGTTGGAGCAGGTAGGCCACTGAAGGTTGGCTTTGTTAAAATAAATACATTTTAAAAAAAACTGCATAAATAAAAATATACCTAAATAAATAAGAAACAGAAGTAATCAGGCATCGTGGCAGTATCCTGATTTTGGGATAAATCAGATAATAAATGAATAATTTGGGCCTTAATTATAGAAGTTAATGGTTTTAATGCTACCACCCACAACTATTTTAAGCACACGTTTGTGATAAACACACATGTGAATAAATGCAGAAAACATATTAAATCACTTAAATAAAGAGATCCAAAGCGCACTTAAATAAATACCATTTTACTGGAATGATTATTGTCATATAGGTGAGAAAGACTAACTGAAGTCAACAGAGGGAGTGGTGCACTTAACTTATCTCGATAGAAACCCCCTCTGCTTTCAAGGAACAAATAAAGTGGGACAGAAATGTTCAGCTCTGATTTCTGTCTGCGTTGTTGTCGCTTGTAGCATTTATGTAATGTAACTCTTGCTTTAGTTAAGTGAAAGTTTCATAAACGGGAGTTTCTCAATATGTAACGCAAATGCTGCAGACGCATGACTCATCAGTGTGTACACAACATTTCAGTATATAATCATCTGAGATGATTTAGATAAAGAAATGTTTGGTCACTGCTGAACAGCTGCTCTTCCACACTTATTGTTTTCAAAGAACAGTTTAGTAAGCAGAACAGGACTATGATCTACATCTTTTGGTCATTTCAATCCTCCACCCATGCTCCATACATTTTTAATATGTACATATACTGATTAACACTGATGTGCTGTTGAATCAGCAACTGTGATACACAGCAAAAAATTACACATCCGAGAGCCTCATGGGCACGTTCTGGGTTTGAACCTGTGCTTTGCTACACAACATTACATCCACAATTTCAACAGCAATATGAAAGTTTTTTTGAGAAATCTCTTTACTCTTTTGCATGTCACAAGTTTTTGGGAATAACTACTTAAAACTAGACGATGAATGTCAGGTAAAAAGAAATGTCCTGGCAGTTTTCTGTTTTTATACAGACGTTCACAGACTTTCCTGTTTATATTACTATTACAACATTTGTGTTCATTAGAACAGGACGGATGGATGACCACAGCCCTCTTAGCACAGGGCTGATAGGACTTTTCTCTCATATATTAAAAAATGAAATTCACAGATTAAAACATTAAAATAAACATATATTAAAACAGAGTGTTATAACATAGGTGTTTCACAGACAGGTGGTCAAAATGCAAAAACAAGTTTCTAATATTCTAAATGAATCAAATGTTTGGCCTCAAAGAATACGTCTGTGTCTGTATTATGTCCAGTATTACAGTGCTACACCAGGCTCTGACACCAAAGAACACTTCATCTGCATTTGTGACACATCAGCGGTATCTGTCAGAACGTTATTTAAAGTGCTGGGTTGGGACAAACTTACAGATAAAACTGCATTTACTGTATTTGTTTTGCCTGCTCTTGCTTTTCAAAAACAATGAGGAGCAAAGTACAATTAGTAGTGCTTGTCTTGATGAAGATTTAATCTGTTTAAACTGTAAACAGCAGCTAATTCAATTCAATTCAATTCAATTCAATTTTATTTATATAGCGCCAAATCACAACATAAGTCGCCTCAAGGCGCTTCATAAGTGAATAAGGACCTGTATCCACAACTCCTCAACAGTAACAACACTTAAAGTGCAGTACCTGTAATACTGCAGGTATTACAGGCATGCTCTAATAATTCTAATAGAATACTATCATCAGCAATATTGAATGCTGCACTAAGGTCTAGCAGGAAGAGAACAGAGATGAGTTCACTGTCAGAGGCCATAAGAAGATAATTTGTAACCTTCACTAAAGCTGTTTCTGTGCTGTGATGAGCTCTGAAACCTGACTGAAACTCTTCAAATAAACCATTCCTCTGCAGATGATCTGTTAGCTGTTTGACAACTACTACTATTTTTTAGCTAAGACAGCTGGGCCAAGAGATGACTTTTTAAGTAACGGTTTAACTACTGCCAGCTTTACATAGCCGATTATTAGAGACAGGTTGACCATTTTTAAGATTGAAGCATTAATGGTAGGACTTTTAGGTGTCTTGTAGGAATGGGGTCTAAAAGACACATTGATGGTTTGGAGGAAATAATTACTGAAGTTAACTCAGAAATATTAATTGGAGAAAAAGACTAAATATATATCAATTGTTACTAAAAGTAGCTGTAGATAATGTTACATCTGCAACATTATTATGAGTATTTTTTTCTCTATTTGTTCAAATCTGTGAAGAAGTTCATGAAGTCACTACTAGTTAGTGTTAAAGGGATGGTTGGCTCAACAGAGCTCTGACTTGTTTTAGCCTGGCTACAGTGCTGATGAGAAACCTAGGGTTGTTCTCAATATGAATAGTGAGATGTTCTAGCTAGCAGAGTAATTTTTTGATAAAGCAGGCATTTCTCCAGGCAAAATGGGGATCTTCTTGATTTGTGATATGCCATTTCCGCTCGATATGCTTTGAGGTGCGTGTTTTAGAGTTACCGGTATACCAGGGAATCAGGTCCTTCTGATTTGATACTCTCTTTTTCACAGGAGCTACAGTATCCAGTCATATGTAGTGAAGAGGTAAAATTATTAACAAGACAATCGACCTCTGTTGGAGTAGCATTCATGTAGCTGCACTGCTCTGAGAAGCAGAAAGATGAAAGTCTTTTTTTTGCTGTTGTTATTAACTTTTAAACTAAAAATAAAACGAATAAAGCTACAATAGAACAGCACAGAAAAGCCCTTTATTATCATTGTACATGTACAACAAAATTATAGGTGCTCCACACCAACCGTGCAGGTATAAAATATAATTAGCAAGACAACAGGAAAAAATAACAAACAGGAGAATTATATGCAAACTAGAGGAATGTATACAAAAAAGAGAACGGCACACATTGAAAAACAAAGTGTAAAGACTTGGTCTTTGTTTAACACTTTACAAAGTTTAATACTGAGCAAACTGAGGTGGAAAATGACTTGAAAACAAATTAAAATTGAATGGATTTGTATACCCTTCCATTGAAATCCAGCAAGAAATAACAGAGTATTACACAGCATTCAGTTGTAATATGAGCAGTTTATTATTAAAGTAACACACGTTCCTTGAAAAACTAAAACAAATCATAACATGAAACTCACCTCGTTTCTGTGGAGAGGTTGAACAGGGTTTTTCTTCATGTTCTCAGACCAGCTGGATCATCACCAGCTTGCATCTTCATACATCTTTCCTTCAGTGAAGTCTTTACCTTTGTTGCCATTCATCTGTGTTGGAAAACCAAAGTGTTGGTTCTAGCTTATGAGTCACTGTTGATCTCAAATAATCTCTAAGCAGCTGAATGTTAAAGAAAGACACACATATTTCTCCTTATCATAGGCTAAAAGCTTGATATAGACACAATGACTTGCATGTCAGCAGCATCCCCATAAGGCATATAAAGCCCTGCAACAAAAGTTAAAGCGAAGACATAGTTACATGGATAATGTATCTGCAAATATTAACTCAACATTTCTATGTGCTACAACATGGACATAATGGCACAATGATAAATCTGGTTTGTTTACAAAATGAGTCTAATAAATAATTTCTCGTTTACTATTTCAATAAAGGGTGAAAGCAGGTTTGTGTGTGGTGGGTCTGGTTGTAGTGCTGAGTGGACTTTTGCAGAGGTTTGTAAAATGGCTCTTCTGGACCCTCAAGAAACTAAGTATTTCCGAAGAACATTGACATTCAACGTCGCCAGGCAGACACTTGTTACCAGATTTGTAAGTATCTAATTAACATATTATATTGATTATAAAAATTTTGTTATGTATTAAATGTTGCCACTCTTTTGTCTCCATGTAGTGTCCTGTATGCAGATCCACTGTGGTGAGAGAGAATGGATCAGATTTGAATGTCCTCTGTAAAGTGTGCACAGCAGTAAAAGGACGACCGTTTGAATTCTGCTGGCAGTGTTTGAGGGAGTGGAAGGGTGCACGGCCTCGGACAGACCGCTGTGAAAACGATGGCTGCTGTAACGAATCACTAAAAACACTAAAAGAATGCCCAGATATCAGCTTTGATTCAGTTGAGGAAGTCCACGGGTGTCCCTCTGTCCGTGCCTGTCCCACCTGTGGGTTCCTGGTAGAGCACAGCAAGAGGCGCTGTAAATTTGTTGTTTGTCCTCGATGTAAGGTGAAATTCTGTTTTGTGTGCCTGAAGAGCTATACTAAATGTATTAAAACCAGTGACTACTTTGGAGCATGCTTCAGTCGTGTAGCTCCCAGACAGACATCGATACCTGTATGGCAGAAGAAATAATGAAAAAGACGCAAAGCTCAAGTGTGTGAGAGTGCCTTTCTGTAGTAATATACCATGTTGTTTCTTTTAATTATCTTTTGATAATTCTCTGTTCTGTTGGAACAGTTATCAGATATAATCAGTGTTGATTTTTCTTGATGAGAAATTTGCTACCACATGTGATCTTTACGGCTGCATTATGTCTGAATCATAACGACAATGAACCTGAAAAATGTTATTCAGTCATAAATTTGAAGTAAAGTTAATCATACATTCTGTGTGTACTCATCTTTTTCCTCAACATTTAGTTATTTTATGTTGTCTGCTGCTTCTTTAGCATTAGCTTCAGGATATTTAGCACTTATACTACTCAGGTCAGACTTTTCTTTCTTGTTTTGACTGCTTAGTTTTTTTTGTAAAATGTTTAAATAAATCAATGTTTAGTTTCTTGAAACCTTGTTATGCTAAATCAAAGTAGAAAAAAATGTTTTTGTATTTTCACCTTCAGCCACCAGATGGCACTGTTCACTCTGTACATGAGGCGTGTTAATTAGAGCACTCACAGGTGCGCCCAGTTAGAGACAAATCATTTTTAATACCATGCAGCCTGCATAGTAAGTGAACTATTGAGATAGGATTTTGGCAGGTAATCAACAGCTACTGCCTAATACACAACAAAATATTTATATAAATGTTACCATAGAATACATTTGTTATTTTTCTGCCTGCAAAATGCCTCTATAATAAACATACAGTGTTATTTATTGCTCACAGTAAGTAATACTGCATTTCATAAAAAGAACATCATGCCAACAGTTAAACGTGGTGGTAGCAGTGTAATGGTCTGGACTGCTTTGGTGCTTCAGGATGACCTGCTGCTGATGAATCCATGAATTCTGCTCTCTACGAGAAAATCCTAAATGAGAATGTCCAACCATCAGTTCATCCCATCCCATGAAGCTCACTTGTGTTATGCATCAGGACAATGAACTGACAGCAGCAGGTCCACCTCTGAGTAGATAAAAAAAAAATTAAGGTTTTGGAGTGTCCGAGTCAAAGTCTGGACTTAAATCAGATTGAGTTGCTCTAAGATGCATGACCCTAAACAGGATGCTAATGCTTGTAAACCCTGCAATGTAGCCAAAATTCCTCCACAGTGATGTAAAAGACTCACAAACGCTTGATTGCAGTTTTTGATGCAGTCCAGTTATCATGTTTATGGGGAATGAATTACTTTTTTTTGCAGGGTATATTTAGCTAAGCAAAGCAAGGCTACTCAACAAGAACCCAAGAATAAATATACAGAAATGAGCACAATGGGTTAAATTCAACAATCATTGCATTTATTTTTAAACAAGATGAAAGCAGAGCATTTATGAGAATCAGCTGGAAAGTCAAGATAACTAAATATTAACCAATGATTTCATCACTTTTT
Source organism: Diplotaxodon limnothrissa (assembly GCF_057381915.1). Taxonomy (NCBI): domain Eukaryota; kingdom Metazoa; phylum Chordata; class Actinopteri; order Cichliformes; family Cichlidae; genus Diplotaxodon; species Diplotaxodon limnothrissa. The sequence continues at coordinate 50,780,450 of NC_140598.1, read as the reverse complement.
TTTAGGAACATTGATATTCATGGGGCTGCTGCGTAACCGTACATTTGTTGTCAGCTTTTGGTATTTCAACTACTAGTAAGTTACACAGGCTAGCAACGAAACAAAAAGAGAAATAAAAAAAAGAAATGTTATTATGCCCTATTTGTGCATCATTTACAACTTGTGATAATAAATTAGTGCTGAAGTCTATATAGGTATGATAAAAGTCTTAAAATCTAAAGGAGGATACAAAAGTGTAGAAGAGAACCAAAGATCAAAGATGATACAGTCCCAGCTAGCAAAGATGATGCATTGCGTCCTTTGGTGTATCACATTCCAGTCCTGAGGTGAATCTTTTGGGTGGAGTTAAGTTCATCGATGATGATATCTGTCAGCCTCCGTGGACCTTCGCCACCATCTGCACCACAGACGAGGGTTTGATCCCATACTCTGACAGAGATGCAGAGTCATCGTCCAGCGGCTTTCCTGAGACAATCAGCCGGAATTCAGCCATAAGATATCCTACACACACACAGGAGAGCGAGAACCTCACTAAATATTTAAACATGTCACAAATAATTATATCATGTCTCTGAACACCACTGAAGGTTGTTATTTTTAAGTTGCACTCAGACAGCACATGGCTGTGGCCACTGCTCAACTAAAACTAAACTTAGTGTGAAAAACATTTATTTCACCCGCTTTATAAACCAAAGTGTGCTCTCACAGTTTGTGCGACGAAAACACAATAACAGTGAGCTATCCAGTTGAATGTGTGTTTGAAGTTGTGTCGTATTATTGTGCTTCGTGATTTTTGCACGACACAAAAACCTCACATAACAACAAAACAAACTGAAACTGACACGGAACATAACGAACACCAAACTGAACCGAAAGAGTTTTGACAATAAACACTTGATACAGTTTAAAAAAGATATAAGATTCTTGAAATAAATGAGGACATTTGAATGAGTCTGTGTCATTTGTGTCACTTGATTTTCATTAGATTGCAACACGATCGCTCGACACATAGCTTCACTACTATTTCTTCTCTTTATAGTTTCTCTTTTGATATGTTTTGAGTTTTTGGGCTTACCTTTCTTTGGAAACAGTTGCGCTGCTTTCATCTTCAAGTCTTTCACGGTCTTCTGCTGCTTTTTGGAGTGATTTAATTTGATAACCCCCAACTCACCTGCAGGTGAGCGGACGGACAAGCTGTACTTGCACATTGTGTTTGTCTGGTGTGTGAGTCTGAAGAGCTCCTTCGGTTTCTGTTAAAGTCAGGTGAGTTCAGAGTGTATTAGTCACTGAGATGGGCTGTCTCTAAATAGTTGTTCACCTCATAACAAACGCTTTATCAGACAAACATACGAAAAGATCTCTTAGGAATCCAAATGTTAGCTAAGTTCTATATCTAATTTAGTTTCGCTATCATTTTCTTAGAGTTAAAAGAAATCACTTTCTTTCTTTATGATTAATTTTAACGTGATGTTGGGTTCACTTTGTTGGTTTGATAGTTTGTCGTCATTGTTGTTTATTCATAGGCCTGCTGTCTGTTCACCTTTTAATGTTTTATTAATAGCTTGCACATTAAACTGTATATAATAAACAAATCCGGCCACACGTTTGTGTTGACGTCACTCAGAGTCAGCTGTTACTAGGCTCATCGCGGCGCCACACGTCTGTTGACTGCACCGTGCGTGTCCCGCAGCAGGATCGACGATGGCCTTATTCACCTACCTGGCCGGTCTCCCGCACAGGTAACACTCAGCGTATTCACTCACTCATGCGCGTGTTACTTTTGGTTACATGTTCAATACTCTGATTTCACTGGTAACGACTTTTTGTCATGGTTAGAAAGTGCGGACCGGAGAGTTCGCTCTTTACTTCGATCATTTAGAGTCTGACGGTCTGACGTCACAGTGATCCTAAAACAAAAAGCCTGTGATTAAAAACATAGTACTGAAAGTTCAGAACTTACTGTTACCAGGGCTGGAGTGGTAATTTGGCACACAGGGAATTTCACAGGCAGGGCGATGGATCAGTTCAAGGGCCCCCGAAGAGTGAGCAGCCTATTCGTTCATTTTCATTATCGACACTGTGTCGTCCAATAAAATATCTTTACGCAACCGGGACCTCCCCTACCTTCCCTGCGCGCTCCGGCGCTCGAGTTTAGTGTGGAAAAAAGTTCTGAAAAGATGGAGCTGAGAAACTGAAACCGAAAAATAAAAAAGAACTAAAAATAGATGCACAAAATATGTCAAAAGAACAGAGATATTATCTGCAGGGGTGCTGTTGAGGAGGGAGAAATTAAAGAGCTGGAGAGACGTCATTAAGATCCAAGGATCTTACTAAAAGCCGAAGTGTGGCTTTAAATTATGATATGCGACATTTCAGTGTAATTGAGAAATAACCCAGCAACAACCAATCTGATTAAAACCTGCTTCAATATCTCAATGCCTTTTTTTGTAGTTTTTTTGGCCCATTCCCACTCCGAAATCACACACACACACACACACACACACACACACACACACACACACACACACACACACACACACACACACACACACAGCTCAAACTCGGAGGGGGGGGGGGGGGGTTGTCTCTTTGAAGTGACACTGTGCTCTGTTACTGTTTCGCAGACTGATGGCCTCAAATACTTTAACAAAACAGGAGAAGTGTTACAACCCTCTCGACCTGACATTTAAATTTGTCGATAGAGAGGATGATTTGGACTGTAAGTATTACTTGGGTGCAGCAATAATGAGAATAATTACAATAATAACGGTGAAAATCATTTTAACCAACGTCACAAAACATTTATTCTTGAATTTGTGTGTGATTGTTCTCAGTTTTGTGTGAAGGCTTCAAATCTCTCAGAGCTCAGATGTCCTGTGGTCACGCTGTGACCCCGACCTCTCTCACCAACTGGTGTCGCAGGTTGTTGGAGCAGGTAGGCCACTAAAGGTTGACTTTGTTAAAATAGATAAAATAAAGTCAGCATAAATAACAGTGTACCTAAATAAATAAAAGCAGAAGGCATCGGGCGTGGTACCAGGTTTCTGATTTTGGGATAAATTAGATATTAAATTAATCTTGATAATATTTTTAATCCTACCACAACATACAAGCACACACATGTGTAAGTGATGAAAATAATACCTGATCTATTATCACATCTTGTTTTAAACATAATACACAGCAAGCGCTCTTTACTTGGTCTGCAGACACATCACTCAACAGTGTGTACACAACATTTTAGGGCCTATAATCACCTCGTGTTCAATCAGCACCTGTGAAGCACTTCAAGAAATCACACATCTAAGAGACTGATAAACCGTGCTCTTCTAAACAACCTTACAGCCACTTTTGTTTCCTTATTCTTTTGCATCTCACAAGTCTTTGGAAACAAAAGTACCAAAAACTAGATGAGCACCTAATGAATGCTGTAAAAGCCTGTATCAAAAATATTAACCTGAAACCTGTTATTTTTATCATATACTTTAGATTTCAGTGCAATGACTTACACCTTGTCCAGCTGTGACATTTTCAGTGTTTTATCAAACCACTGCATATCTAGCAATGCAGGTATTAGCTACAAGAAAAATTTTGCTAATGATAAATATAATTTCTTTTATTAGCTAATAAGTTAATGAATTACAGAGCATGTCTTACCCACAATATGGTATTTATTGATTAATGTGAGTTTAACTGAAACAACAAAAATCCAGCTCATCAAATTGTTTTGTGTTTTGTTTCCAACATGTGAGTCTAATAATCCTTTTACGTCTCATTATTTCAATAAAGGGTGACAGCAGGTTTGTGTGTGGTGCGTTTGGTTGCAGTGCTGAGTGGACTTTGGCAGAGGTTTGTAAAATGGCTCTTCTGGACCCTCAAGAAACCGAGTACTTCAGAAAAACCCTGGAATTCAACGCTGCCAGGCAGATGCTTATCACCCGATTTGTAAGTGTCTCATTAACATATTATATTTACTGTAAATTTGTTATTATTGTTAAATGTCATTCTCTTGTAGTGTCCTGGATGCGGATCCGCTGTGACGAGAGAGAATGGATCAGATTTGAATGTCCTCTGTAAAGTGTGCACATCAGTAAAAGGACAGACCTTTGAATTCTGCTGGCAGTGTTTGAAGGAGTGGAAAGGTGCACGGCCTCGGAAAGACCGCTGTGGAAATCGTGGCTGCTGCAACCAGTCACTAAAGACGCTAAAAGAATGCCCAGATATAATCTTTGATTCAGTGAAGGGTGTCCATGGGTGTCCCTCTGTCCGTGCCTGTCCCACCTGTGGGTTGCTGTTGGAGCACAGCAAGAGGAATTGTAAATCTCTTGTTTGTCCTCGTTGCAAGGTGAAGTTCTGCTTTGTGTGCCTGAAGATCTTCACCGAATGCACCACAACAAGTGGCATTTCTGCACCTTGCTCTAGTGGTGTAGCTCCCAGACAGACATCGATACCTGTATGGCAGAAGAAATAATAGTAACAACACAAGGCCATCAAACTTCACTTTGTTTTGGTGTGAAAGTGCCTTGGAGTTGATGCACTTTAAACTATATCATAATTATATTAAAAAAAAATAACTTTTTGCTCCCACATTTACCTAGCAACTGCCAGAAACCAGTCAACAATTCCCAGAATTTCACTCTGACTGGAGATTGCCAGGTCACTGAACTTATACTAGGTCTGCATGGTTAAGCTACTTCCAGTATCCACTTGTCAACCAGTCAGGAAATAAACATGTTTCATAGAAACCTGTGGTTGGCATTTATCTGTAATAATATATCATGTAATATAATGCTAAAGAAATGTTGTAGTTTGTTGATGAGAAATTTCCTACCAGATGTGAACTTTACTTTGAGGTATTATGCCTGATTTGTAAAATCTCAAAAATACATTTTAAATGTGAAGTTAAACACGCATTCTTTCTTTTTGCAAAACCTTGTTGGGTTAAAACAAAAGTTAAGATGTAAAACATGCAGCTCATTTAAATAAATTGTCAAAATGTTGTCATTTATCATGTTGTGCTGGGTAGGTGATACCAGTTTTTGTTTTAATTAAAGAAATAATCTCTTTGGGTTTTTAAAAAAAATTATTTACAGTTTCAGTTTGTTTCAGTTTGATTCCAGTATTTGAATTATTTTATGGAGATTAAATGATTTTTAAACATTTTTTATTCACTTACATATAATTTCCAGTTGGTGGAAATTGGGCGAAAAGTCCTTAAATGTCTCAAATACAAATCACTGTACATGACGGGCCTTTATCATGAGTATCAGGCTTTTATGTATCATTTTACATAATGTACATGACAGTCTGACTCTGACTCTCTGACAGTCTGAAGTAATAGGCTACAAAGCAAATCAGAATTTTATTTCTTGCGTAACTTGCAACTAACTAATCTAAAAGTGCAATCCAGTCCATGACAAGTACAGTGGTATATGTTTGTTTTTATTTACATCACAAAAGCACAAATGATAAAAATCAGTACATGATTTACTTTCTTGAGGTTGTTCTGTGTGCCTTTACATTTTCTCATTTCTTGGTGGTTATCATGTGGCTAATAATATTGCCACATGATTGATTTATTATTTATAATCTTTGGCTCTGAGCACAGAAGCCCATGAGGTGGAGCATTTAATTTCCCCGGTGTGTGCACCCTTACATTTGTTATTGGTGTCCCACACAATTTATCAACAAAAATAAAAGAAAAAGAGAAAAAAGAAAAAAGTAGCTAATGAATTGTTTACACCCTGAAAAACAGCTCGAAATAACTGCACAGGTTTAACAGCGTACAAAAGCATTTTTGTCCTTGGTCTGTGTTAAACGGTTGGAGCTCGACGATGGAGCTCAGTCAGCCTCCGTGAACCTTGGTCACCATCTGCACAACAGAGTTGGGCTTGATTTTACAGTCTGACAACGACGCAGAGTCGTCATCCAGTGGGTTTCCTTCAACGACCAGACGGATTTCACCCAAATATTTCTCTACACATGGAACACAAGGAAAACAGAAAGTTACTCCGCAAGCCTTAGAATAAATAAACAGGCTACATGTCTCCGCATTAAAGGTTTTAACGCGGGCATTAAAATACTGGACTTATTTAAATGCCTCTGTTAAAGCCGCATCGCAGAGAACAGCAGTTCAGTTAGTAACACTTTCACTGTCTGTGCTTCCGGACAGTCTCCAGGTTATGGACCAGCTTCGTCAGTTTCACGTTTATAATGTTTCAACAACTGACAACTGAACTGATCGTAATTCTAAAAATAATTTTAAACATACAAATCATATTTTAAGATATTTGAATATTAAAAAATAGGCAGCATGATTTAAATGTATTGTTTTGTTGTGTAACAGATTGCTACAGTGTTTATTTTTATTTTTTCAAATCTTATTTTAGGTTCGCCTACCTGTGGGAAACGCTTTGAGCGCTTCCTTCCTCAGCTGGCCCACCGTCGGTTGTTGGACGGGCAGCTGTTTGGAGTACAGGCGGACTGTTTTCATCCCGCCTGAAGGCGAGACAACAGCGACATCATATCGACACATCGTGTGGGGGAAGCTGAGAGTTCCTTTCACTGTCTCCGTCTGAATGTTATGCGCAGTTACGCTAAATTTTTATACAGCGGACCCGGAAACATGCGTCTGAAATGGTTTGTTTCGCTTTAAGAAGGAAACAATAATGTAACCATGCCATTTATTTATTTGTTTATTTATGAGAATAAAATAATGTGGATGTTATTGACACTTAATCCAACTAAATCGGCCTACAACTAATCGATTACAGTGTGAGGGAGTAACAGAAATATAAGAGTGAAAGTTGTTGTTGTATTTGAATTGGACTCATATCGAGTTGACCGACTCTTTGGAATCACTGCACAGGTTAAGTCAATATTATCTCCTGTGAATCACAGTGACTTTAATCTAAAACACTGCATATGGTCTCCTTATGATTTACAAAGCAAACCTAAACCAAGAGCTTAGCGTTAGTCTTTAAATGAGTCTGCGGGTCACGTGTGGATATGAGTTACACAAGTAAACTGTTCTTTATCTTGTTCGTGTTAAACCATTTTATTAAAAAACAGTCTGTAAATCTGCTTTTTCTATCATAATCATAATATCGTTTCAGAATTATAAAACGGTAATTGCGCAGATGTTGCAGTTGCGCAGTTCTGCCGATAGTAGTGAAGCTATCAGATAAGTAATGGAGTGTCGGTGTGTCAGGGGAGTCTGGCGTTTCTCGTCTTTGATTTAGAAGAAATCACGTGATTATTCACCTTCACCGTGTGGTCAGCAGTTTTTCTGCCAATCGATCAGACATTCGCTTTGAAACAGCGGGCTTAGTGTCGGTTACAGGATTTTATTTATCCATATATCACGTCTGCACATCCTTTAATGTTGTATCTGTCGCTGCGTTTGGTAGCCTATAATAATCTTATTTCTAGGCATTTGAAGATATGATACTCCACTGCTTCAGTAAATAGACTCCAGCCCACACAAGTCTTCTCAGTTCACCGCTGTTCACGTTATTTCAACAACCGCTACTCGAGTCTCGCTGTGATAATGTCCACATCGTAAGTGGATCAGTCACAGCTCTGCTGCTCAGGTAAAGCACGATGTGGTCTAATAACTACATTGTTGATGTGCATATTAGATCGGACTGCCTGGTTATTGTTTTAATATTTTGGAGGATTGAGGTTTTCTAACGGTAGGAAACTGCGCACCAGCTTTTCATTCTTACATATGAATGTAACTGAACAAAATTTTTAAATTTTTAATTTATTATTGTTTAATCTTTCTTTTTGTCCCTGGTCATGCTGTTACCCATGTGTTTCTCATTAAGGTTGGACAGGCCAGGGCACACCTAAAACCCATTTACAGTCATGCATGTCAGTGGACTCTGGAAGGAAGCCAGATTTTTGAGTAGCATAGGGAGAACATACAAACTCCAGACTGGTGGATTAAAACCACGGATCTCTATATATGAGGCATCGTACTAACATTCTTGCAATGCAGTTCTGAAACATGCAAATAAATATTCAGTTTCATTAGATGATACGTTAAGAAATGATACAGAATTCTGCTGGAATTATCTGAGGGAAGCATCCACGACCTCAGAAAGACCTCTTTGCTGCAGTCAGTCTCTAAAAGTACTGCCTTTGAGTCTGTGAGTCCATGTCCCTCCATCCATGCCTTACTCACCTGTGGCTTAGTGTTGGGACACAGCCAGACACATTGCAAATCTCTCTGTTTGTCCTCAATGTAAGGTGAAGTTTTGTTTTGTGTGCCTGAAGACTGAATGCGTGACAACAAGTCAAATATCTGCACAATGCTCCAGTGTGTGGGCCGCCAAACAGACCTCTATACCTGTTAGGCAGAAGAAATGATGGAAAAAGACAACAGCCTGCTGGAGCTTTGTTTTCTTTGCGTGTAACGTAATTTCCCATACTGTGTTTCATGTCCTTCTCTGGTTATAACATGAGGTCAGATTTGGCATATGTAATCATTATTGGCTTTGTTGGTGAGATATTTTGCTGTCACATGTGATTTTTTTGCCTATACTGCTTTTAGTTTAAGTCACAAGGACCATAACAAGTCTGAAACTTTTCATTTATTCATAAATCTGAAATATGGTTGAACCTGCATATACTTTATGTATGCATTCCTTCATTTCAGTTTAATTTCAGTTTAATGAGATAGTATATTTTACTTAGTTTCAGTTATTTAAAGCCATAATTAAAGCCTTGTTTTTCCAGCATGAATAGGTTGCGGATAAAATTCCCCACAGATCCACCTTTATCCTAAATGCTGGTTAAGTGGCACAAAGAGGAACATTTGCTGCATTGTTTTCAGCAGAAGGGTATTACAGAAAATATGCAATAAGATTTAAATATGCAACCGAAGATGACGTGTAAACCAGAAAATTAAAATAACTTTCAAACATATAAATAATGCTCATCATAATGCCTGCTAGCTCAGTTTCGAGTTGAATCACTTTATCAGGCATGATGCTGTCATTGAGATGAAAACTGGAAACTACCTAATACACCCGCACCAATGTGTGTTATGTAACCAGAACAATGTTTGGTTTGGTTTTTTTGCTGTTTCACATCCTGGTTGTCTTGCCAAATGATAGGTATGAGTGGATTCATCAGTAATCTTATTATCATATCATTTTTTTTATCCAGTTTGATACACATTCATAACACCACAATGGCAAAAGTAACACAATAACCATTTCAATCTCTCCAAACAAGACAATAAATCCAGTTGATAAGCCAGCCCAGTGAAGCTGATTGGTAGATCGGGTACTTTCCACAACTTTGGCTACATGGTGCAAGGTTCCAAAAGTAGAGTGATAAAACCCATAAATGCACAAAATAAGATATTAAACCTGGACTCGCTGCAGAACTAACACTGATTACATAAAATAAAATGTACAAAATAATCCTGGCTGCTAATCTGCAGTTGCATGAGTTTTCGTAGCTGGTGGAGAGAAACCGAAAGTGATAACAAATAAATAAAAAACAATCTAGGGCATTTCCTGGTGTGTGCAGACAACAGCTTCTGTGTTTACTGCTCATTCTAAACCTGAGAAGGATACGAGGTGAATGGTGATAATTCAGAGAAAACTGAAAGGACAGCTGAAAGAGAGGGACTGAGAATCTGCTACAGCAGAGAGAAGGGTTGTTTTGGGACTGCAGTGAGGAAAGAGAGTCACAGAATGACAAAGCTGAGTGCGGCACGAGCTGAGTAATGAAAAAGGATTCAATGTAGATGCTGCAATCAAGGAAACAAAGGCAACAAATGTCAGGGTGCCGCGAGGGGAAAACCCAAGCCATATTGAGAAGTGTGTTGAAGACAACAGAATCAAAACAACAGCAAAGTGGCAAAAATATATATTTGTGCAGGTAAAAAATGGCTTTACTATGATATGAGGTCTGCCCAGTTAAAGACAGATCAACATGTTTAAGATCCTCCCACAGATTTCATTTATGTTCACATCAGAGGACCGTGAGGCCTCAAAAGCTTCATTTTATGCACTGTAGGTAATAGTGGAAATTTATGTCTGCTTTGGTTTGAACCACCAGCCTTCTGATTAGTTGATGAACTGCTATACTGCATAAGCCACCAGCAGAAACTGGTGTGGTAATAATATTGCCTAACAGCAACTGCAATCTAAAGGCAGCACCCAACAGTCCAAAAGGAAACTGTGGCTGGGTGTCATGGCAGAGACTGATGAGGAAGCGGTCCTGAGCTGTAGCTGGATGCTGTTCCGATCCCAAGCAGACTGAATATACCCCACGGTTTGCATTTTCACCTTTAGCTACCAGCCAGCTCTTCTTCATATTACTCTGTATATCAGGTATGTGAATTAGAGCAGTGATAGGTGGTGCCTATTAGAAACAAACAGATTTTTAATGCCTGCGTGTAGCAGTGTGGAATCTGTAGTATACATGGACTATTGAGATTAGTTTTCAGAACACAGACTGTAAAAAAAGAAAAAATCTTTTATTATTGAATAAGATGGAAAAATATCTCAAATGATATACATTCATAGTTATTTTTGATATACCAACAAATAGCAAGTTACACAGCTTAGCAGGGAAATAAACACAAGCACAAAATGACACAAAATACATTATTACATCCTAATTATTCATCATTTACAGCTCATCATAATTAATTAGTGCTGAACTCTAAGCAGGTATGGGAAAAGTCTTGAAAGAGCCAAAGATGATGGATTTTGTCCTTTGGTGTCTCATATTTCAGTCCTGCTGTGAGTCTTGTGGATGCAGTTGAGTGCATCAGTGATGATCAGCCACCGTGGACCTTCGCCACCATCTGCACCACAGACGAGGGTTTGATCCCATATTCAGACAGAGATGCAGATTCATCATCCAGCGGTTTCCCTGCGACAACCAGCCGGACTTCACCCAGAAGATATCCTACACACACAACGCAGGAGAGAGACGAACCTCACTAAGTATATAAAGATGTTACAAATAATTATATCATGTTCCCTGAACACGACTGAAGGTTGTTATTTTTAAGTTGCACTCAGACAGCACATGATTGTGGCCACTGCTCAACTAAAACTAAACTAAGTGTGAAAAACATTTAATTCAACTGTAAAAAACAAAACCTCAACAACACAGTTTGTGCGACTTACTGAAACAGCAACACAGTACACAGGAAACGTGTTTGTAATTGTGGTCATATCTGTTAACACAGCCTGTCTGAGCTGGCTTGAGCTCACATGTTTACTCAGACTGAGATGTCCACTTGAATGTGTGGTTGAAGTTGGTGTGTTGCATTATTGTGCTACACAAATACCTCACATAACAATGACGCCAAACTAAATCGTTCTTAACTATATTATTATTACCAATAAAATTAAACACTTCATGTAGTTTTTTTTTAAAATATATAATTTAAAAGATTCATAAAATAGGCAAAAACATTTGAATGTAGGCTTACAACAGAGCCATGTGATCACTCAAGAAGTAATTTTTCTCTTTGATCTGTTTTGGGGTTTAGGCTTACCTTTCTTGGGAAACAGCTTCAGCGCTCCTTTCTTCAGGTCACTGACCGTCTTCCGCTGCTTCTTGGAGGGGTTTAACTTAAGAATCCTCATCTCCCCTGCAGGTGAGAGAACAGACAAGCTAAACTTGCACATTTTGTTTGTCTGGATTGTGTGTGAGCGGTACGAGCTGCTTCAGGTTATGTTAAAGTCAGAATGGGCGTGGGCTGAATTTATAATTGAGATGGCTTTTTCCTTTTAGGTGGGTTGTCCCAAATAGCTGTTCACAAAGACTAGCAGCAGCAGCTTATATGAGCCTACAATGGTGACTTTATCAAAAAGCCACACCAACAGATGCATTTGGACTGTTAGGGAAGTTCCACATCTAATTTAGTTTCACTATCGTTTTAAATCGAGTTATAAGAAATCGCATGGTTTACTTTTGCCACACATTATGTTTACACTGTAGGGTGGATAGTTTACATCAGCTAAACGGACAGAAAAGTATTTATTTTTGTCCCCCTTCCCTGTTAATGCCCTACCTGGCCCCCTGGCATAACTTTGCTAGACCCGCCCCTGCACAGTTACCAGCTGTCAGCTACTTAGAAAAGGATCCTGGTGTTATTTGTCTCCCAGAAATAGTTCATAACTTCAACTCATTCATGTCACCTAAAAGGTAAACCTGTTTGTCCATCACCTGTTCAGCTCTGATGATTCAGTAAGGGACATCTCCTGGTTTCATCTTCATGTTTCCTCTCACCAGATAACCAAACCAACATCATGACCAGCAGCTTTACAGCTGTGGCTCCAGCAAACATCAGCTGGTCCTAGAAAGTAATATTAAATAAATTATAACAACAACTGATCAAGCTTAAACATGCTGTTGTTGTTCAGCGTGAAATCTGCTGGTTTCCTCTTTCTGGTGCAAAGTGGGCGATAAACAAACAAGAGAGAAAAGCCGATCAGCTGATCATTGATCAGTTTCATGATTGAAGTAGCAACAGAAGAGGGAGGGGAGAGGATAAGCGAAGAAGAGGCAGCTGTGCAGTATAAAATCACAGAATAACTCCAGCTTTGTCTTTTTTTTCTATTCTAGCTGAAGTACGGGACAAATCGTGTTCCTTTTCACCTCAATACCATGTTATTCTGTTTGTCTGTGACAAGACTGCTTTTAGAGCCATTGCCCAAGCAAGGAGGAAGGTGCATATTGTGTGCATATTTAAAGACAAGATCCAGAAAGCTATTCTTAAAGGTTTATTATGGCAATGAGGTGAATGGATGGATGTGTGATTTTGTCTAGACATTCAAATAAGAACACACAATAACAATTAAGGATCAAACCAAATCACAGTGCTATCATGCTACTGAAAGGATTCAGTAGATCACTGAACCTACTGAATCTACACTAATGCATCCAACATCTTAGCATTTCCATTTCTTTAAATTTATGGCTCTGGTGTAACACAACCAGGGGGAGGGAAGATCTATTTACATTGCATGGCAACCAGATATAAGGTTAAACAGAGTCATCTTTGTTTACCTTCTCTGGTGAGGAGGTAAAAGCCTACCAGGCCAAAGTGGAATTATAAAGACTCCTGGGTATTTCCAACAGCTGGTGCTGGTGTAAGGAAGTTGGATTCCTGCCTGTGGCCATCTCCCTGTACACCTCATCCACCTAACACACTGCATACTGTAATAGCCACACCCTTTTTGCACATACTCTTATTTCTTTCTTTGTTATTCAGATATTTATCAGTAAGTGACTTATATGTATGTATATATAGCATATATTGTGCTATTTCTTACTTCCTGTATTGTCTGCACGCTCGTGCAGTAAAGAGAGTGTATGTTGTAACACAAGACACAAAAAGAGAGCTGATTAAGTTGTCTAACTAACTCATCTACACCAGGCATGCTGTAGGATATGTAGCAGCACTGAGGAGGTGGTTTGACTCGATTAAAAAATAAATCAAAAAAGGTATGTCGACTTTTTTCATTTTTCATTTTCAACTATTTCGAGTTCAATCTCGAAACTTAGAATTAGTTCTCAAAATAATTAAAAAAAATTTTTCAATAAAATCAGGACTCGTCGTAAAAACCAGCAGGCAAGGCTAAACTCGAATTTTACCAACGACAGAGGTGCGGCCCTGAAAACAAACACACACACACACACACACACACACACACACACACACACACACACACACACACACACACACACACACACACAGTGGGAGAGAGAAAGAGATGGGAGGGAGGGAGGAGTATCGCTGCTCATATTCACCGCAGAACAACACGATTCTTAGTCGACCGCTGGATATACTCCCGTGAACAGATAGTGCGCAGTGACAGTAAAAGCCAAGCCAGATGTTCAACCGGACCACACCTTTGTGTTCACCTCACCAAGATTCGGGTGTTGCTCCGTTCATCAACGTGCCAGATGTCTATTACATGTATCCAGTGTGTCCCGCAGACAGAGCGCCGATGTACTTGCCCCCGCCTTTGCTGCTGCACAGGTAACAACTCAGGTTACATCTGCTGCTCCGATTTCACTGCTAACGATTTTTATGCTCTGACTTTGCGTTACGGTTGTAAACTGCACAATGCGATAATTCAGTGTCACAGTCTGACATCACAGTGATGCTGAAACACGAAGCCGCTGATCAAAAACTTTATGTTAAGAAGAAACGCGAGCTGTGTGCAAGTATCAAAAACTGCGCAACACTGCAGCTCACACACTCTCTTTTTTGAAGTGAAACCGGAAGTGTTCATTCTGATCTGTTTGTTGTTGTTTCGCAGTGTGACGCCCCCAAGCGTGCCAACAACACAGAAGTGTTACAACCCTCATGACAAAACACTTAAATTTGTCGATGGAGAGGATGATTTGGACTGTAAGTGTCACGTGGGCACTTTTCAAAGTGACATCGAACAGATTCACATTTGATATAGAATTCATGACATTAATTAAATACAATAATTTTACCTGTGCTCACATTAGTCTAGGTTAAACAAAATCGGCATTAGCATTTATTCGCGTGTGACACAGACTTTTTGCTTGTGTGTGATTGTTCTCAGTTTTGTATGAAGGCTTCAAATCTCTCAGAGCTCAGATGTCCTGTGGTCACGCTGTGACCCCGACCTCTCTCACCAACTGGTGTCGCAGGTTGTTGAACCAGGTAGGTGACTAAGGGTCAGCTTCATTAAAATAAAAAAATAACAGACAACATCAGACACAGTGGCAGAATTCAGATTTTAAACAGGGCAGAATAGTTTTGCCTGTGTCTTGAAATTACAGAAGTTAATGTTTTTAATGCTACACGCACGTGAATAAATCAAGAAAACAACGCCCAATATATCATCATTATTAGTATTATTTTCCTGTGGATTGGATTGGAACGATACTATTTCATTTGTTGATAATATGCAGTAACCCTCACACAACATAGTGTTTATAGTTTTATTAATCAAAGATTAACCTAAAGATATTAACTGCAATTCCTGAGATTGTTCTCTCGTTTGTTTTCAACCCCTGAACTGTATAAATAACGCACCTTTCTATATTTCAATAAAGGGTGAAAGCAGGTTTGTGTGTGGTGCGTCTGGTTGTAACGTCGAGTGGACTTTTGCAGAGGTTTGTAAAATGGCTCTGCTGACGCCTCAAGAAAATGCATATTTTAGAAGAACCATGGCGTTCAATGCTGCCAGGCAGACACATACGACTAAGATGGTAAGTGATTCATTAACATATATATTTCATGTAAATGGAGAATTGTTAGACATTTCATCATGTATTACATATTGTCCCACCTCTGTCTCCATGTAGTGTCCTGGCTGCAGATCCACTGTGACGAGAGAGAATGAATCAGATTTGAATGTCCTCTGTAAAGTGTGCACATCAGTAAAAGGACGGCCGTTTGAATTCTGCTGGCAGTGTTTGAGGGAGTGGAAGGGTGCACAGCCTCGGAAGGACCGCTGTGGAAATCGTGGCTGCTGCAACCAGTCATTAGAGACACTAAATAAATGCCCAACTATCACCTTTGGTTCAGTGAAGGAGTGTCCCTCTGTTCGTGCCTGTCCCACCTGTGGGTTACTGTTGGAGCACAGCAAGAAGTATTGTAAATCGGTTCACTGCCCTCGATGCAATGTGTCATTTTGTTTTGTATGTCTGAAGAGCTCCAGTACATGTTTGATAACCAGGTGTATTCTTGCCCCCAGACAGACCTCTATACCTGTCTGGCAGAAGAAATAATGGGAAAGACACGAGGCTGTTAAGTTTCACTTTCTTTAAATTACGAGTGTCGTTTTTAAATCAATGTACCATGCTGTGTTTTTTAATTCTCTGCTTTAAATGTCATCGCATTAAAAATTAAAAAAAAAAAATATGGTAGTGAGAAATGTATTACCAAATATGATCTTTGCAGCTGTGTCATGTCTGAACTGTAATGATAAATCTGATAAATGCCATTCATTCATAAACTTAGAATAAAGTTAAACATTCTGTGTGCACATCCTGTCCTCTGGTTACTTACATATATAACACATGTCGTCTCCTTATCACACATTTTGTTTGATTTAACATCACGTTTGCAAACTACGTGATATTAAATCTGTTTAGAACAAATGTTTTGTGTAGGAAAATCTTGTTTTGTTTAATCAGTGTCAATGCTCTTATTTCCTCTAAACTGTTTCGAGCAAATGTGTCTTTTAATAAAACTTTGTTATGTTTAATTAAAGTCATTGTGTAAAACATTCAGCATATTTAAGTTAATTGTTTCATTTTCGAAATTAAAAATAAAAATGTGTCTCTGAGGAAGAAAAGCTTGCAACACCATATTTAATACAAGCCTGTAGATTTTTTTTCTGCCTTTTTGTTCCTTAGTGTATAGAAAATGAACACTGTCATGTAAAATGTGATTCTTTACTATACATTGTTAAAAACAATATGGTCCAAATGAAATGTTGATTTGAAAGTTAAATTAATACAGTGACTGAGTTAAAATGCAGATTTTTAATTATTATTATTGTTAGGTTAGTCATACAGTCTCAGCAAGAGAAGGCTTCGTCACTTTGTGCTGTTGAGTTGGGGAATGCAGGAAAACCTGTTTTCATTCTGTTCTTCATTTAGACAATATAAAATATTTAACTCTTAATCTGATTAAAGTTTAGCTGTTTGAAGGTTAACTTAAATTTCAAGTTTCAGTGTGAATCCAGGGATATCAGTATATTTTTTACTCTTTTTAAATTATGTAAAATCATTGTTAACGTATTCACATGTAAGTCACAGCATGTATTGCACTGAGGTAAACATTTTACAGAAGAATTTCTATCTCTATTTAACATCCAAGCTCTGATATGTAATGTTCCAAGGAGCAAAGGTGTCTCGCTTTTTCCCCAGACATAAAGGTTTACTAGGCTAAATAAAAGAAAAAGAAAAACATCAGTCATCTTTGCTTCCAGAGTCCCACTGCTCTACTCTCGCAATGGTTGTCCACACCTGCTTCAACCTCTCCCTGACATAGGTGGTGCTACTTTTTGCACCAGGTTTGCTGATCTTGATCTTTGGAAAATAGCCCGAGCCCTTTAGACTTATTGCCAGGTTGCCAACCCGAGCTTTTGATCTCAGACATCCGTGATAAAGGCCTATGAGTCCGTGATACGCATATCAGTTAACCATTGTAAACTTATGTGTTTGTGTTCCCAGCATGAGGTCCTTTACCGCTAAGGAATGGATCAGCTCCAGAATGATCTACATTTGAAGCAAGTTGTTTCCCTAAGTGAGTTTAAATAAATGCTTAAAATTTTAAATCGGCAAAGATCGGCATGCAAATGTTTTAATGGATAAATTATCTGACTACTATGTGAAAATGATTTGGGACTTTTTTCTTTCTATTTCTATGTGGATGATCACTCATCTATCATAATTTGTAAAATTTTATGTATTTTAGTGTTGTTGTAAATGAGATTTTGAATCTGAATGGGGTTTTTTCCTGGTTGAATTAATCAGGAAAAAAAAATTGTATTTTATTTTTTAAAAAGGAACGTGTTCTGGCTAAAATTCCCCACGTGTTCTCCTTTCCCCCTCAATGCTGGTTAAGTGATACTCTGCATTGCTTTGGTTTCCAGAAGAAGAAAAAAAGTTATATTAGAAAATACACAAAAAGATTTAAATATGGAACCCAAGACGAACTGTAAACAAAACAGTTAAACTTAAGCTGAAACATGTAAATGATGCTCATCATAACACCTCAATTTCAAACACAATCGTTTAGCTGAAAACTGTAAACGACCTAACAACTAAAAATTGCCCGTATCAGCGTTTGTAATGTAGCCAGAACAATGTTTGGTTTGTTTTTTTTGCTTCTTTACATCCTGGTTGTTGTGCCAAATGATGGTTATGAGTGGACTCATCAGTCCCAGTTTACAAACATTCAAATTAAATAATTTTAACATCCATTTTGATGCACATTCAGAACATTGCAGTAGCAAAAGGAACGCAATAATTCCCCCAAACTCACCAAATAAAATAATAAATCCAGGTCATAATGCGTCACAGCGTCACTGGTCAGATCAGCTTTGACTGCAAAGTGCAAGTTTACAAAATATATAGTGATAAAACCCATAAATCATCAAATAAATAAATAAACCTGGACTCTCAGCAGCACTAACACTTTTATTATATAAATTCAAATCATATAAGTGCTGATCTGCAGTCGTATGACTTCTTGTAACTGGTGGAGAGAAACTGAAAGTAGCAAAAACAAAATAAACAAAACAGTTTTGGGGACGTTCCCTGGTGTGTGCAGAGGTCAGTGTCTGTGTTTACTGCTCAAACCTGAGAAGGATAACAGGTGGCAGCCAAACAAACAGAGTACAGATAATTCTGGGAAAACTGAACCTTTAAATTTGTCTTATTATGTGGTTTCACTATGGCTTAAAGTTTAGCATCTTGTTGCTTGCTGGGCAAGATCTTCTAAATTCACATAAGCTAAATGTGAAGAAGCTGGGGTGAGAATCAGCACCTCCAAGTCTGAGGCCATGGTTCTCAGCTGGAAATGGGTGGAGTGCACATTAGCACCACTAGTCAGGGTTGAGCTGCTATGTTGGGTGGAGGACTTTAAGTGATGGGGGAGCGGAGCAAGAGATTGACAGGCAGTTTAGTGCTTTACTGGTTTGGTGTGGTGAAGAAAGCTGAGCGTAAAAGTAAAGCTGGTGATTTACATGTTGATGTATGTTCTTCCCCTCACCCGTGGTCACGAGCTGTGGGACGTGACTGTGAGAATTAGACTGTGGATACAAGCAGCAGAGTTTTTTTGTGAAGGATGAGGGCTCAGCTCTTGAGATAGAGAGGTATTATTTTTGTTGTTATACTCTTTCTTTAGAAATATTATCATCATTTTCTTAGACTCATTCAATAATAAATGATGGGAATTCCACTCGTTTTTTAGGGCTGGAATGAAGGCTATCAAGTAAACATGACAGTGGTTTTTGGAGAGCCAGGGGAAATCCTGTGTTTAAAGTAGTTTCACTATCACTTTCTCTTCAGACATTTAAAATAAATAACATGAGTTAATGTTAAATAATATTGTGTAAAAGCTGAGGAGCATTACATGGTTTATCCACACGTAACCAATGTCGCACCTTGTAATATTTTACTGAGTATTAAAGACTTGTATGTGTAAATCTAAAACATAACAAGTCAGCAAAACCTCATTTGATATGAGCCTGTGGATTTTCCTTCCTTCCTGCAACATTTTGCTGAGATCCCATATTGACAAATGAAAATGATCGTGTAAAATGAAATATTTTATAATACTTTTTTTTTTATAAAGTGGTCCAATTGTGCCAATTGATGGGTCTGTCTAACACAACCCCTCGCTGGAACGAGACAATTCTATTACAACAGCAAAAGCAAGACGCAATTTACCAGAGCTCTTTGTGTTACTCGTGCACGAGGGAGAGAACTGGACGAGCGTCGTTCCATCGTTTGACACCAGTGCTCTCGTCTGCTCCCTCGTAACACTGCTCTTTATTGAGGTTACATGAATATGCATAGGTTCATTAACATATGACGCATTACACAGATATACATGTGAACAAAGAGTACCTTGTCTGTGTGCCGTGTAGGTATGTGTGTGTGTGTGTGTGGTCAAGATGTGATCCTGTGAACGACTCCCCAAAATCTGCTGGCCTGGAAGTCCAGCAATTCATCTAAACAAAAGGCACTTATACTAAAACAGATACAGAGTAGGTGTCCTCCTATAGTATAAATCAGTAAGAGAAGGTATGACCTCTCTCATGACCTTAAGATGTGTGTGCATGCCAGAACACTCTGGAAAGCACACAGAGTCCCTACAGACTACCGGTACTACGGATTGAACCTCTGTTATTATGCAATCGATTATAAAACTCTAAGCATATATGAGTAAAAATTTCCAAGCATAAATGACAATCAACAATATAAACCTTACACCAATGCTGATTTAGAAGTATTTACAGGAACAGCTAAAGTTGTACAATAATCAAGTTAAAGTGGAATCAAAAAGTTTAAATAAATATGAAACACGTGAACATCACGATGCTTTTTGGCTCAGTTTAGATTAAAATTGTTAAACCTGATTTCAAAATTATTTCAAATGTTGTCATTGACTTAAAAACGGTAAACTACTCAACGTGCAGACATCAGTGGTATGTGAGCAGAACAATGACATTTGGTAATGTGTATTTATTCATGCACATTACAAATAGCAAATATAAAATCAGTCTTTTTTCAGTATGTACTTTTTGGAGGTTGCTCTATATACAGTTACATTTATTCTGATTTCTTCCTGTAATGATAATAATCTGAGGCTCCTTAATTATTGTTTGTATCCTTTGTTTCAGATATGGGATGTGTGTAACGTCAGTGAGAGGAGAAATTCCTAATATACTCAGGCACACAGCTCTGACTGTGAGAACAGAAGCCCCAGAAACTTGTTTGGAAAAAAAATGCACCCCAATTAATCATTATTTACTCCATATGATATTGAATTAGTGCTGAGTATAGGTATGACAAGAGGCGTAAAATGCAAAGAAAGCGCAAAGGAGAAATAGACGCCAAGCTTCAATTAGAATTATGCGTTTTGTTCTTTATGTGTATTTATAGTTCAGTGAATCCTGTAACTTTGATGTAATCAGATGAATTCATGATGGACTCCTTCATCCTCCGTGAACCATAATCACCATCTGCACAACTGAGCCGGTTTTGATTCCGTATTTTGTCACTGGTGCAGAGTCGTCGTCCAGTGGCGTGCCATCAACGTGCAGCTTGAAATCCTTCTCAGCGCATCCTAAACACACATGACACAGAAAGAGATGACTAGACTAAATATAGCTACAAATATGTCATAAATAATTATATTACGTTTCCTGCATTATTCATAACATAACATAACTTCATAACATTTTATAGATTTTTTAGTGAAATTTTTTTAAGACATTTGAATATAGAGTCATTAAGCACTGGTAATTACAATTTTAACGTATTTAATTTTTGTTTTTTTTAGGTTACTAACCTTTCTCGTTGACCATTTTCTTCACTTTCTGTTTGAAAATGCTCACAATCATTACTTGCAGCTGTATGGCGCGCAGGAGCATCAGGCATCTCTGACCATTAGCCATGATAATGAAGATTTCACACATTGTTTTGGCTACCACCATCTGAAGGTTATGAGAGGTGAGGGTTAGTACTTTGGTTAAACAGCACTTAACACATATCATAAAACAGAAAACAAATATTTTAGAAACCTTTTCAGTGAGTCCTCTAAGTGCAACCATTTTGAAATGGAGTGAGGAAACTCAGTTCATGTTTTTATACCAAAATATTAATAAGGAAATACGTGAATTATAATTTATTCCATGTAGTATTAAATTAGTGTTGATCACAGGTGTGACAGGAGCTGTAAAATGTAAAGAAAGCTAAAATAACGATGGACCCTCCATCATAAACGTTTCTCACCATCTGCACAGCTGAACCGGGCTTGATTCCACATTTGGACAGTGGTGCAGAGTCGTGGTCATGTGACTTTCCTCCATGATTCTTCGTATATCCTAAACACATATAACACAGGACAGAGGGGACTTTACTTTGCAGCCTTTAGACTAAATATAGCTCCACACATATCATAGATAACTGTACCATGTTCCCTGCATTAGACTGAGCAGAGGTTATTGTTGAAAGTAAAATTGTCCAGTTTAAAAAGATTAAAAAATGTTTTAAAACACTGGACACAGATTAACTGAGTATTGATAATTTCATTTTTATGTATTTATTTTCAGATTTTATTTACCTTGGTTGACGCGCGTTTTCAACACCTGGTTGAGCTCACGCAGGGTCGCATCTGGCAGCTGGTTCATGTGCAGGTTCACCTCCCACCTCTGGCTCACAACGGCAGCAGACATCGCTTTGTTTAGGAAGTGAGGCTGCGATCTTTTCAGGTTCTCAGTCTGAAGGTTATGCGAGGTGACGGTGTGGTCACGATGTTTATAACTTCGCCTGAGGGGCGGGGATTGCCCGTTAGTTGTTTCGGTTTAACCAGGAAATAACAATGAACAAAAACATATGAACAAGGTATTGATCTCGTTATCTGTGAGAATACTGTTTGTATTAATAACACGCCTTTAAAATTGTGAAAGCGTTTTTGCGTCTTTTTTGTGTTGCTTTGCACGCAAACAGTTTCTAAGTTAATAACAAATACAATAAACAACAATCAACCACTAAAAACATTTTCTGTTGAGGAACGCAAACAAATGATTTAATTTGACGCCTTTTAAAATAATAAAGCAAGGTGTGAATATTTTTCTGCTTTTTTGTAAAAAAAAAAGAAAAGAAATCATTAGTAAAATAATCATTTTTATCAAATACTTTGCGCATTGGTGGATTAACCATTCTACATAGAAATGAAAAAAGGATTATGGTAATTACTAATAAAGTTTAAATTGAAATATAAAAACTTTCAAATATAGTATATATCAGCTGTGGTATAAACCTGACACTGGCGGTCTAATTCATTTGTAAAGCACAACGGTGTGCACACAAGGTCACTCACGGGTCTGCTGCCAAGGCGAAACAGCGAGGGTCAGTCAGTGCTGTGTGTGTCGTATGAGGCAGAGGGCTCACTGACTTAGATTTTAGGTTTTTTAGTCTCTCTCTCTCATCCAACACACACGCACACACTATTGCTTCAGACTGAAAATGAAAGTGTATCTCACAAAAAGTCCCGAAAGACTCAGCTCACAATGTTGCTGTTACTACTTCCAGAAGTGAACAGTAGCAGCAATCTCGTGGAACTATTTAAAACAATTTGGTGCATGTCATAAGTTCATGTGTGACACAGATTTTTTTTCTTGTGTGTGATTGTTCTCAGTTTTGACTGAGGCTTCAAATCTCTCAGAGCTCAGATGTCCTGTCGTCACGATGTTGTTGTTAGACCAGGTTGGCCACTAAAGGTTGACTTCATCATTGAAAGTAACAGCACACTTTTAACAGACACATCAGAAAGGAACACATGCCCAGGTGTAGTGGAGACAGGGGTGGTTGTAACAGCATCACTTTCAATAAGAAGGGATATCCTAAGAGCCATGTAATCAGTTGTATGTATGAAAACATTCTCCATGGCCTTATATGTGAAACTGGGAAGCTGTGTGAAGAAGCACTAAGAGTTTTTAGCAAAATCACTGACTTCTAGTTAAGAAAGTGAATCTTTTGATCAACTGTATATTTTGATCATTCCTGCTCAGATTAGATTGTTTAAAATTAGTGTCTTGTGTAAATTGTCAGTAAACTTCAAACTGTCTTGCTGTTGCGGCTAAAGTAAAAGGCTGACAGGCGTGAGAATAGTTATAACAACAACAAAAACAGTTAAAGCTACCTCCATGGTGACATTTAAATGCTTTTTCCCTAATTTGCAGATTTGTTTGAGAATGTCGAGACAGTGGATGAGAAAAGCTTTACCACTGTGAGAGGAAAATAAACTTGTTTATCTCATAGTGTCTGTGAAGGTTCTCAGTCATCCAGGTCATCGCAGTCAAAGGAGCTTGCAAAGAAAAGCGTCTGGACTTCTTTAAGTTGCTTGATAGTTCATAGTACATATCATAGTGTAGTGCATATTTTAGAGCAGGAAGAAGTGTTGGTCAGCACACATTAAATGATTAGATGAACATATTGTGATATAGTAGCAATTTTTAACTGTTAATTACATTTTTATAACCAATATCTTCTCGCTCCTCATCTAGTACAAACACATTCATGTTAAGTTAACGTGGGATTATAAATTGGCCATGGATGTGAAGGAGATAAATTGCTAAAATTTAAAATACTTTCAGTTAGTAAGACACGAAAAGCACTTTATAAATGAGAAAAGTAATGACTTTTAAAACAACGCAAGCAGTGTCCAGACTCTTCTACTATGAAGCCACGCTGTTGCAGTTTAGCATTGTCTTGCCAAGAAAACGGCAGCATTTCTGAATCATGTTCACGTAAGGAGTCATATCTGTATGACAGAGCTTTAACTTGTATCTGTGGATGGTGCGGTGAATCTCTGGATGCGTTCCTGATCCCATGCAATGATTTCTATGGCAGAATCTTTTCTGTTCTTAACGCAGTGCTGTCTGACAGTCCAAAGATGACAAGCATCCAGTTTTGATTTTGGACCTTGTCCCTTGAATACCAAGATTTCTCCAGATCACTTGGATGTGTTGATGATACTGCACACGATGAGATATTCAGTCGTCACAGTTTTACACTGGTGAATTATTCAGAAATTTTTCCACAATTAGTAGAGGAATTTTTTGTGTTGTTGTTTTTGTTTGTTTTTCAGATTATTTACCTTTTGTTTCAAGCACTGGGCTTGCACATGCTGGTATCCCGTTTTAAATGACATGACACCATCCATGTATCAGTTCTCTGGAATGCTGGGAGCAGTAATCAGTGTGATGATGTCCACACCTCCATCTCCTTGGCCTCCTGCTCCAGGTCTTCTGGAATACACTAAGTTGTTCCAAGGCAGCTGATAGACATCATCTATCTAGCATGTCCTGGGTCTGGGGCAGTGGTCCCCAACCCCTGGGCTACCGGCTGTGAGAGTTGAGGCTCGGGTGTGAAATTTATGGTTTTCAGGGTTTTTATTGTTATTTTTTAAATTGTTTTTATCGTTAACTCGGTTTCCCTGGGTCTATTCTCATGTGTTAGGAATAAATCTTCTTTTTTATGGTACTGGTACTGGTTTTATTTTGTTGTATTTATACGCGACACCTTAAAGGCCAGTCTGTGAAAATATTATCGGACATAAACTGGTCCGTGGTGCAAAAAAGGTTGGGGACCACTGGTCTGGGGTATTGTTTCACAGGGGTGTGCAAAGCAGATTTGTATGTGGCAGGTCTGGTTGTAACATTGAGTGGCCTTTTGCAGAGTTTGGTAAAATGGCTCCTCTGACCCCTGAAGAAATGGAGTACTTTCAAAAAACCATGGTGTTCAATGCTGCCAGGGAGACCCTTAATACCATTTTTAAGTATCTTCCTCATTTATTACAATTTATGCAAATAAATATTTATTATTGGGGTGGATGTAGCTCAGAAGGTAGAGCAAGTCATCCCTTGATCAGAAGGTTGTTGGTTTGATACCTGGCTGCATGCCAAATATCCTTGGGCAAGATGTTAACCCTAAGTTGCTCTCCGTTGCATCCATCGGAGTATGAAAAAACAAAATTAATTTCAACATGTTTAATCAAAATTAAATATATAAGACATGCAGTTCATTTAAATAACTATTTTAATTTAAAATAAAAAAAACATCCCTGAAGTTAAACATGCAAGCAAACAGCACGTTTAATATATGTTTGTAACAATACTTCTTGAAAAGAAAGGAAAATAGATTTGTGGGTTGAGCAGCAGAGTTCAGCATCAGATCTCCTGAGCCAATGCCAAACTCCACACTTTGACCCTATGATCCAGCTGCTATAGGCAGAATCTGGATTCATTGCAGAACATAACGTTCCAGCATGTTCTGGTTCCAGTGCATCTTGCTGATAACAATACAAACAGTGCAGGGCAGTGACTGAATGTGTAGCGAGCCATCTGCCAGAGCCTCTTGAAAACCTTGACTGCGAATCTGTAGCAGACTGCCTAAAGATGGTAAATGCTGACAGGGAGAGGAAATGTGCCCACTTGGAGGTTGGTCTCTGACATTCCCTGTTATACTTGGCCTTCAGTTTGGAGATGGTACTAGTGCTTACACCAAATACTGCTGCAGCTTGGTTTTGCACAGCACCAGCTTGAAGTTGCCCTATAGCAGTAATGATCACAATGCCTGGTAATTCATTGTAGAAATAACTCTCCTTATTAAATTTAAATATTGTCATTCAGATGAAAACTGGAAACTACCTAACACACCCTCAACAGTCTCGTATGCAACCACAACAATGTTTGTTTTGTTCTTTTTGCTGCTTCACCGATTTGTTGTACCAAATGACGGCTATGAGTGAATTAATCAAACCTTTTGTAAAACCATATAAAAAGTAAAACATTTTGACATCCAGTTTGATGCACATTCAGAACACCACAATGGCAAAAGCAACACATGAAGCCCACAAACTGTCCAAGATAATCCAACACAGAGTCACTGATCCAAAGATCGGGTACTTTCCTCAACTTTGACTCCGTGGTGCAATATAACCCATACATTATAAAGTAAATAAACAAACCTCAACTCTCAGTATTGCTAACACAGATTAAGTAAAACAAAAGTGTTTAAAATCATCACGACTGCAAATCTGAAGTCACATGACTTCTAATAAGTGATGGAGAGAAATCGAAAGTAATAAAGAGTGAATAAAAAAAATCTTAGGGGCATTCCCTGGTGTGTGCAGAGGGCAGGTTCGGTGTTTACTGTTCATTCAGACAGGTGAATGTATAACAGATGAAATCCAAACGAAACAATTGGAATCAATCCTGGGAAAACTGAAAGGACAGGGGAAGGAGGGGGAAAGGAGAGGGACGGAGAATCTGCTGACAGAGAGACCAGCGAGTACCTCCTCAACATGTCTTGAATTCCTCCAGAGGCCTGGCAATGAACTCATCTTTTGATTCAGGTGTGCTGACCCAGGGTGATATCTGAAATCTGCAGGACACTGGGCCTTGAGGCCTGGAGTTGCCCACCCCTGCGTTAAAGGAATAACAGTATTTTTAAGATCTTCCCACAGGTTTTCACTGATATTGAAAAGTACTGTGAGCTTTAGCAAATGTTTTCATTTGGTGTAGTTTATATTGAAGTCTAATGGCTGCTTTGGGTCATTGTTTGGTTCTAGGAGTTCATCGCTTTCTCAGCGTTCAACTTTACTGGCTGTAAAAGAGCCTCAGTATTTTCACCCTGAAGAACAACAAGTGCAAAGTGTTCTTTCATCAAATGCTGAACGATGAGTTCACTGCACTCAAATGACGTCTGAAGTTCTGCAGACAAAAGAGGGTTCAATCCTTATTAGCAAGGTGTAGCTAATAAAATGTCGGGTGAGGGTATCCGTTTTTTTTTTAAAGCAGTTCACGTATCATTTGGTGCACAGCCCCACCATGTGGAAGTAGCAAAAGTATTTTTTTACATACTTCGTGAACTATAAATTTAAACAGCCCTGATCAAAAGTTTAAGACCACTTGAAGATGGAAAAAAATCTAATTTTGTTCTATCTTTCCAAGAAGAGCTTCAACATGCAACAGAAAGAAATGGGAGTGAGACAAAACATTTTTTTGAGAATGCAATTTATTGAAAACAACTCTTAAACTGAAACATCCTGTTTTACAGCTGTTCAAAACTTTGATCAAACTCAGAGGATTTTAAATAAATTTTACAACCTTTAGCATTATCGACAGTGAAGAGAGCCAGGTAGGTGAGCGTTTCCCGTGTTGCTGTACGGGTGCCAGTATCCAGACCCGGGGGTGGGGCCTTGTCGAAGATCAGGTGAGTTAAGTTATCCATCTTGTTTAGTGTCTAATTGCCTATTCTGTTTTGTTTCAGTGACATTGATCTGGCAATACAGGCTCATTAACCGTTAAGTTTTTAGGGGCCTTCTCTCAATTAATGTTATTGGCCAGGATGTGGCCTCTTTATTTGCTGTGATTTCCACGGTTGATCTTTCATGTCTGTGTAGTGTGTTTTTTCAGTGTGCTGTGGTGTAATCACTTGTAGTGCTTAGGTTCTTCGAGGAAGGGGAACCCCTGTAAACTGCAGAGTGGTTATTGGAGAGAGTAAAATTTTAACAAGGATGTTTTGGAAATTCTAAATAAATAATAATAAATAAATAAATTTCAAGTGCTTCAGCATTTCACTGTTTGAATAATACTTATTTTTGGTATCATAATGCAGACCAGTTTAACAAAGGTGCTGGCATTATACTGGTGGAAGCAGTGGGATACAATTTGAGTTTTCTATGGCTCTTTACCACAGCCTGCCTGAGCACATACTTCAGCACAAAACAAACTGAAGCTGACAACAAAAACAATGAAAAACAAACTAAATCTACAGATTTTAACAATATAAGTAAATATTTGACCTACTTTTTTGAAAAGATTCTTTTTTTTTCTGACATCCTTTCCTGACTGGCAGCTTTTACAATCAGAGTTGTGATCAAGGTCCATTCAAGTGACATCTAATGAGCATCCTGATGCAGTCATGTGACAAGTGAGTGGCTCTGACTACCCATGACATCATTTCCAAAACAGCAGCATACCTGGGGAGCTAATTTTAGAAACCTAGTTTCTATTACCAAAGGTCAATTTCAACCAGTTCAAGAATACTAAACCTTAAATAATGTGTCCTATCGCACATATAACCTAACCTCTAAAATAATTCCACAAAGAAGAATGTTGGAAAGACCGATCTTCTGAGCATGCTTCAGGCATCCACTGGAAGATTAGTAGTGAGGATGCATGCTGAAGTAGACTGTATCAGAGAAATCTTGTGTGGGGAGTCTGCCGAATTGCTTCTCTCACAGTCATTCCTACTGCTGATATTGTGCTAGAGCAAATGCTGGATCATGAATAAATTCTCACACTGTATTTTGACACACTGCAGTGTATTCTAACCGATAGGCCAGGAAGTCATCCTTTCAGAGATCCACTTACATATACCGCTACCTGCAAGTAGTATTCAATATTGGTGATTCAAACAAGATGTGGTATAATTTCCTAGAATGAGAGAAACCTTTGAACATGCAACCATTTTCCTTCCAGCCTGAAGCAGTTAGGTCAAATACACTCATCTGCATATCTTCAGGACTATGACCTGAGACTAGGCTGCAGATATGTTGAGAAACTTGTACACATTCACACAGCAGCAGCAGTAGCCAAGGAAATGAAGCAACCCTGACTGGAGGAAGGAGCACAGTCAAGGTCTATGGGAAACTTTGGACTGATTTACTTCTAATGCATCCCGGCAAGAAAGACTGCCCTTGTTAAAGCAGCAGGAATTAGACACACAATGTCATATTTGCTGCCCTGCTAGTCTGTTCCTACAGACTGGTTGCCCTCCACAGTCATCTCCCTACCATCGGCCAAGGGAGAGAAAGCCCCATCCACCTCAGGAGCAGTGTTGGGCAAGATACTTAAAAAGTACTTCTAAAAAGTAACTGAGTTAGTAACTGAGTTAACTAACCCATCTACACCAGGCATTTTGTAGAGTATATAGAAGCGTGGGGCAGTGGTTTGACTTGAAACAATTTTTTTTTACTATTTTCCTTGAAAAGCATTTCGAGTTTAATCTCGAAATTTTGACTTGATTCTAAACCTGAACAATAATAATTACAAATTTAATGTATTATTTAATGTGGACCCAGGGCTGGAGTGGTAATCCGGCATACCGGGAATTTGCTCTGTGTGCTGATTCGTTCATTTTCATTATCGACAGTGTATTGTCCGATAAGATCTCTTTATGCAAACACAACCTCCTCTTCTCTGTGCGCTGGTGCACCTTGTAGAACAGAGTTTAGTGTGGAAACAAGTGGCGAAAAGGTGGAGCTGAAAAGCTGACACCTAAAAAGAAAATAAACTAAAAATAGCTGTGACAAATGTGTCAAATGGACCCACAATGTAGGGCTGCTTCTTCTTCACCGTCCACAGCAGCATCAGCAACAAGAGAGAAGAAGAGGGTGAAAATAAAGGGGTGGGGAGACGTAATCAGAAAGTGACATATTCAAGAATCTCTAAGAATCTAAAAGCCGAAGTTTCTTTTAGTCATTCAGAGGTACGGCCCTGAAACACACACACACGGGGCGAATAGAGAGAGAGGGAGGAGCATCGCTGCGTACATTCAGCGCAGACCAAAGCTACTCTCAGTCCATCGCTGTATATCCAAGCCAGATGTTCAACCGGACCGCACGTGTGCCTTCACCTTACCCAGATTCAAGTTTTGCTTCGTTCATCAACGTGCCAGATGTCTGTCGCCTATATCCAGAGTTCCCCGTGGACAGAGCGACGATGGACCCAGTATTCCCGCCTCTGCAGCACGGGTAACACGTGGTTCACTCACTGTTGTGTGTGTTACATCTGCTGCTCTGATTTCACTGACTTATTCTATTGTTGTACACTTCGCGATGTGATCGTTCAGTGTCACAGTCTGACATCACAGTGATACTCACGGTTTTTGATACGGGCGACACGGGCGGTTGCCCGGGGCGGCATCGTGGGGGGCGGCATCACGGGCATCGGCAAAAAATAATAATAAAAATAAATAAATAAATAAAATTGCTCGTACTCATGCTGCCCCGACGCCATGCCAGCGCAGTTTGGAAATGGCATAGGCGTGCTGCTTGCGGCACAGGGAGGAGAGGGCGGGGCGGCGGGAGATTCTCTCGCTGGCTGGAGAAGCGTCTAATAACCATCTCACAAAATAAAACAAAATAAAAACAAACCAACAAACACAAAAACAGCAGACATCATGATACAGACTTATAATTTGCACCGATGTTTTTTCGAAATTCTATACGCGAAAAGTGAGCACGAGAGCCCTCGGTGCGCCTGCTTGCTGCTGAAGTCAAAGTAAACTTTATTGTCATCTCCGCTACATACAGTCCAGACGAGAGAGACAAGAGGACGAGGCTCCAGTTACAACAGGGCAAGTAAACAAACAATAAATATAAGAAGAGTAAGAAAATAAATACACACTTTAGGACTCGGGGTGAAGGGATCAATAACAATTCAAAATGTATATTTTATACTTTGGTGATTTAATGTCTCACACACAACCTGTCGAAATGGGAGGATCCCCGGCTGCTTCCAATTAGAGCACATTTCATTCATAATGCTGTAAATCCAAGCCCATTATGTGTTCATGATTTGAATCCTGGGTTGTGTGAAATCCCAGAAATAAACCAAAGTGAATTTGTGAACTAAGGTGTAGGTCTGTTAGGTTATGTTGTGATGATTCTCAGGATGGGGGATGGGTGTTCATACTGGAGTGCAAAGTTAAAACCAAGATGGACAAGGAAAGTTCAAAGCCATCAGGTCCTCAGTTTAGAAAAAAGAGAAAAGAAGAGGAGGAGAAATGAGCAAAAGATACAGGTAAGCAGATGTGTCATTGGATAATGGCAGGTCATCCTGAAACAATCAGAATCAGAATACTTTATTAATCCCTAAGGAAATTGGAGTGTTCGCCCAGGGCGCCAGACAGGCTAGGACCGCCACTGGTGATACTGAAACACAAAACCGCTGATCACAAACTTTATGTTAAGAAGAAACTGTGTGAAATCAGAAGTGTTCATTTTGATCTCGTTTTTTTTGTTTCGCAGTGTGACGCCCCCAAGCGTGCCACCAAAACAGGAGAAGTGTTACGACTTTTGTGACCAAACACTTAAATTTGTTGATGGAGAAGATGATTTGGACTGTAAGTATCATGTGGGCACTTTTCAAAGTGATGCCCAACAAATTCAAATCCAAAATATAAATAATGATAAAAATAAAAGAAAACAGTTTTACCCATATTCACACTAACTAATGTTAAATAAAACTCATCAGCATTTATTCACGTGTAACACTGATTGTTTGCTTCTGTGTGATTGTTCTCAGTTTTGTGTGAAGACTTCAAATCTCGCAGAGCTCAGATGTCCTGTGGTCACGCTGTGACCCCGACCTCTCTCACCAACTGGTGTCGCAGGTTGTTGGACCAGGTAGGCCACTAAAGGTTGTCTTTGTTAAAATAAACAAGCAAACAAGTAAATAAATAACAGTGTCATGCAGGATTGTGTTGATTTGTAACAGGACAATGTTATGAGCTCGAATAAATAAACAATAATGAAAACAGGGTCCAATATGTCATCATTTTTTGTTGTCGTGAATTGGATTGTAATGTTTGCTTTCATGTAGATGAGAAAGAAGCTACGCTGACTGAAATCAACACAGAGCAGCTCACTGCTCTGTAAATTCATGAACTTCTCTAAGCAGAAACCTGCTGTGCTCTCAGGGATATAAAACAGTCAGAAATGTTCAGCTTCTGTCTTCTCTATTGTAACTTGTAGCGTTTAAATCAATTAGGTTGAATTGCCTCTGCAATTCAACCTGTAATACATCACATTTCTTTTCCAACTTTGTGACTGTGCATGTTGGCTGACTGATCTGCCCTCTGTGAGGCCTCAGTGTAGCTTTGAATTACACCTGTACTGTTACAGCTGTGATCATTTCAGTATTTCTATAGAGTAAAGAACATAAATAGCTTTCAGACAAAATATAGCATCATAACTCTGTTTAATCAAATATTTACATTATTTGTACATCTAGCAATACAGTTGTGATGTATGATGAAATATTTCAGTGTTTGTAGTTTTAACGCTTTCATGCGTAGTGGTCACTTCAGTGGACAGCAATTCAGAGGCTGTTTTCTTGGATTTATGTTGATGGTATACTTGCACATAAATCACTACATTGGACTGATGTGTCACTCCATACCCAATTCATAAGTAAAAATGTATGTTGTCCACCTAAGTGGACATGTAAAGAAAACAATTTGAAAAAGAACAGGTTTTAAAAAAATGAAGTTCAAAAATCTTTTTTTCATGACTAAAAGTGAATAAAATACTTTAGAAACAAATCCAGATTGAGGTTGTCATAATTCATGATTGAAAGGGTTAATAACGTGCTGAAAAAAATCTTTAAATTGTTTAGTGTTTTGTTTCCAACATGCGAGTCTATTAATTCTCACCTCTCCATATTTAATAAAGGGTGAAAGCAGGTTTGTGTGTGGTGGGTCTGGTTGTAGTGCTGAGTGGACTTTTGCAGAGGTTTGTAAAATGGCTCTTCTGGACCCTCAAGAAATGGAGTACTTTCAAAAAACCATGGAATTCAACGCTGCCAGGCAGACACTTACTACTAAGTTGGTAAGTGTTTCATCAACATGTTATTATATACTGTGAATTTAGACTTGATAGACATTTTGCTATTTATAAAATGTTGTCCCACCTCTGTCTCCATGTAGTGTCCTGGATGTGGATTCGCTGTGACGAGAGAGAATGGGTCAGATTTGAATGTCCTCTGTAAAGTGTGCACAGCAGTAGCAGGACGGCCGTTTGAATTCTGCTGGCAGTGTTTGAGGGAGTGGAAGGGTGCACGGCCTCGAAAGGACCGCTGTGAAAATGGTGGCTGCTGCAACCCATCACTAGAAACACTAAAGAAATGCCCAGATATCACATTGTGTCAGTATGAGTATGAGTATGAGGATGAGGATGAGGATGGCGATGAGGATGACGATGAGGATGGCGATGACGATGAGGATGGCAATGAGGATGAGGATGGCGATGAGGATGAGGATGACGATGAGGATGAGGATGGCGATGAGGATGACGATGAGGATGAGGATGGCGATGACGATGAGGATGACGATGAGGATGACAATGGCGATGACGATGAGGATGACGATGAGGATGGCGATGAGGATGACGATGAGGATGGCGATGACGATGAGGATGGCGATGAGGATGAGGATGGCGATGAGGATGACGATGACGATGAGGATGACGATGGCGATGACGATGAGTGTGATTCTGCAGTCCTTGTTTGTCCCTCTGTCCGTGCCTGTCCCACCTGTGGTTTGCTGTTGGAGCACAGCAAGAAGTATTGCCCATCAGTTGTTTGCCCTCGATGTAATGGGACGTTTTGTTTTGTGTGTCTGAAGCACTCTGGCAAATGTCAGATGACCCGGTGCATTCCTGCCCCCAGACAGACCTCTATACCTGTGTGGCAAAAGAAATAATGGGAAAGAAACACTGCTGTTAAGTTTCACTTTATTTTTACTGAGCGTGTCTTTTCTAAATACATTCACTATGTTGTGTTTTAAATTCTCTGCTTTGAAAAACATCAGGCTATAAACAAAAATTATTGTGTTATATTAGTGAGAAATTTACTACCAAATATGATCTTTTCAGATGTGTTATGCTGAACTGTAATGATAAATCTGAAAAATGTCATTCATTTATAAATTCAGAATAAGGTTAAACATTCTGTGTGCACATGCTGTCCTCTGGTTGCTTACAGATTTAATTAACCTGTGACGTCTCATTTCCACACATTTTGTTTGTAGTCCTAGCTACATGATAATAAGTTGTTTAGAGAATATGTTTTTTTCAAAGTAGTTATGTTTAATCAACGTCAATGTGTAAATGTAAATAAAAATGTATCTGTGGGGAAGGAAAGCCAGCAAAACACTGTTCAATGAAATCCTGTGGATTTTTATTTATTCCTTAGATCCTGTAAGTGAACACTGTCATGTAAAATGTGATATTTCATTATACATTATTTAAAAATGGTAGAAATGGACAGCTAAATTAATACAGTAACTGAGTTAAAATACAGATATTTTCATTATTGTTAGGTTACTCATACAGTCTCAGTAGGAGAAGGCTTCACCACTTTGTGGTGTTGGGTTGGGGAGTGCAGGTAAACCTGTTTTCATTCTTTGTTTTTCATTTCTAGTGAAACATTTTATAACAGACAATATAAAAATATTTAACTCTTAATCTGATTAAAGTTTAGCTGTTTAGAGGTTAACTTTAACTTCTAGTTGTTGGTGTGATTCCAGGATATCAGTATATTTTTCACTCTGTTTAAATCATTTAAAATCATAGTTAACTTATTTACATGTAAATCACAGCATGAATTGCGCTGAGGCAAATATTTTAGTAATTTCTGTTTCCCCAAATCCAACTTACGATATATGATATATAATACTTGTCTCAGAAAAGCCAGTCTGAGACTGTGAGATGAGGCTAAGCTCTTTCCCACTGCATTCAGCACCTGGTCATGGTGCCACAGATAGCAGCCATCGTGGAGAGGCTGTGGGCAGCTGCTGAGAAGATGATCCAAGGAACCTCTTCTAGAGGGGAAGAAAGGGGTCTCACTCTTTCTCAAGATGATAATGGTTTACCAGTTTAGCCAAAACATCTGTTTTTCCATGCTCCCACAGTCCTACTGCTCTGCTCATTCCCCGTTTGTCCACACCTCCTTCAATCTCTTCCTGATGTAGGTGGTGTTACTTTTTGCCCCAGGCCTCTAGACCTATCACCAGGTTGCTCACCTGGGCCTTTTGTCTCAGATGACCATGATGAAGGCCTATGATTCAATGATAATCAGTTAACCATTGTAAACTTAGGTGCTTGTATTCCAAGCATGAATGTTCTGCTCTCCCCCTTAGTGCTGGTTAAGTGATACATTATGAAGAACATTGCCTGCATTGGTTTGGTTGCAGAAAATGTATTACAGAAAATACACACTAAGATTTAAATATGGAACTGAAGTCGACGTGTAAACGAAAAAGTTTAACTAAAGATGAAACATGTAAACGATGCTCATCATAATGCTTCTGAGTGTAGAAGCAAATCTGGTTTTCAACATGATTTCAAACACCGTCATTCAGCTGAACACTGGAAACTACCTATTAACTAGAACTGTCTGTATATGTGTTTGATATGTAACCAGAACAATGTTTGGTTTGGTTTTTGCTTCTTTACATCCTGGTTGATGTGCCAAATGGTGGCCCTGAGTGGATTCATAAGTTCTGTTGTACAAACATTCATATTAAGTAATTTCAACATCCAGTTTGATGCACATTCAGAACATTGCAGTGGCAAAAGGAACACAATAATCCCCCAAACTCTCTAAATAAAATAATAAATCCAGGTCATAATCCAAGAAACACAGCGTCACTAGTCGGATCAGCTTTGACTACCTGGTGTACGTTCATAAAAGAGTGATAAAAAAATAAATAAAGCTGGACTCTCAGCAGCACTAACCCTTTTATTACATATAGCAAAACCATATAAGTGCTGATCTGCAGTCGTATGACTTCTGGTAACTGCTGGAGAGAAAGTGAAAGTGACAAAAGAAAAATAAACGAAACAATCTTGGGGACGTTCCCTGGTGTGTGCAGAGGTCAGTGTCTGTGTTTACTGCTCAAACCTGAGAAGGATAACAGGTGGGATCCAAATGAACAGAGTTCAGATATTTCCAGGAAAACTGAACCTTTAAATTTGTCTAAAGATGATGTGGTTTCACTATGAAAGCAATTAAAGTTTGATCTCTACGGCTTAGTATGTTGTTGTCTACAGGTTAAGATCTTCTAAATTTACATATTTTCTCGATGTTTGTGCAGGTAATGAACACCTTTACTGTGATGTGAGTCACTGATTACATAGTTTGAGCAGTTAAAGAAGTTGCAGTATTTTTAAGATCCTTCCACACATTTTCACTTAAGGTCAGGGAGTGTGAGGTCTCAAAAGCTTCAGCTTCTTTTTTTGAAGTCACAATTTTCAAAACAAGCTTTTACATAGCTCATTACATAGCATGAGAATCAGCACCTCCAAGTCTGAGGCAATGGTTCGCAGCTGGAAATGTGTGGAGCTCCCATCAGCACCACTAGTCAGGGACGAGCTGCTGGATGTATATATATATATATATATATATATATATATATATATATATATATATATATTTTATATTTATATTTATATATGCTGAAGCTCACAAATAATATTCAAATAATATTCTTGTTACATTTCTCCAAATTAAAACCTGGCAATATTTGGATGGTCCTCAGAGTCACGTCAGCTGCCCCTCTATCTCCAGATGGCTGTGGACCCTGGGATGGCGGTGGCAAAGAAACTCATCCTACTGACTTGGAAGTCAACTACCCAACCAGGTTTGGAGTACTGGCTCAACAAGATGCCGTCTGTTCTACAACTGGAAAAGCTCAGACTAAATAAACTTGGCACTCGAAACTAATTTGGGACGATGTGGGAGCCTTTTTTGGCCCAGTGTAACATCGATCTGCATTTATAAGAACATTTTATGTCAACACATTTTATGACAACTTTTTCTGTAAAGTTATTTGCCAATTCATTTGTTTACCTGAGGGTTCCTACATTAACTATGACTACTATTGGGAAGGATATCCTTTGTTTCTGTACCTTCTCTTCTTTTTTGAGTCTCTAATGTCTCAACATGGTTGTCTGTTTTTTGTGTGGAATATTTTTTTAATTAGTTCTTTATTTATATTCTGTACTAAAACTGCTAAATAAAATATTTTAAAAAATAGATGCACCAAAACTTTGTTAAATGATCCGACATGTTAACTGCAGGGCTGCAGCTTCTGCACCATCTACGGCAGCACCAGCAACAAGAGAGAGGAAGAGACGGAGGAGTGTGAAACTAAGGGGTGGAGAGATGTATTTAGGAAGTGACAGATTCAAGGATCTGTAGCTTTGAGTCATGATATGTTGCACTGCGGTGCAAGAACGAACCTAACAACAACCAACCTGAATTTTTACGGATTTTTTATTTATTTTTTTGCTATTATTTTTAAGAGAGCGACCATGGGTCAGACGCTCGACACCTTATACGCCAAACGTTACCCAGTGTCAGGTGTTGCTCCGGTGTTCGTCACCGCGACAGATGTGTCTCGGCTGTATCCAGACAGAGCGACGATGGCCCCGGCCCACAGGTAACACTCTGCGTGGTTTACTGACTGATGTGTGGTCTGATTTCACTGCTAACGATTCATATGTTTGGACTTCTATTGTTGCAAATTGCGCGATGTGATCATTCAGTGTCACAGTCTGACATCGAAGTGATACTGAAACACGAAGCCGCGGATCAAAAAGTTTATATTAAGAAGAAACACGAAACGTGTGCAAGTATCCGAAATTTGCGCAACACTGCCGCGAACACACTATTTTATCTTCAGGTGGATTTTCTTTTTCGAAGTGAAACCGTTAAGTGTTCATTCTGATCTGTTTGTTGTTGTTTGGCAGTGTGGCGCCACCAAGCGTGCCAACAACACAGGAGAGGTGTTACAACCCTCATGACAAAACACTTAAATTTGTCGATGGAGAGGATGATTTGGACTGTAAGTATCATGTGGGCACTTTTCAAAGTGGCATCGAACAGATTCAACTCTTATATTAAAATAATGATAGTAATAAAATAAAAATAATTTTACCTGCATTCACATGAACCAAGGTCAAACAAAACGCATCGGCATTTATTCCTGTGATATTGATTTTTTTTTTTGCTTGTGTGTGATTGTTCTCAGTTTTGTATGAAGGCTTCAAATCTCTCAGAGCTCAGATGTCCTGTGGTCACGCTGTGACCCCGACCTCTCTCACCAACTGGTGTCGCAGGTTGTTGGACCAGGTAGGCCACTGAAGGTTGGCTTTGTTAAAATAAACAAGCAGACATATATAAATAAATAACAAGGGTTGGCAGGGTTGCATTGATTTTTAACAGGACATTGTTACATCTACGTGAATAAATAAAGAAATTTGAAAACAGTGGTAATTATATCATCGTTATTTTTTGTAATGAACTGGATTGTGACTTTTACTGTCATGTAAAGAGAAAGAGAGAAAGAAGCTACGCTGACCTAAATCAACACACAGAGCAAATTGTAATTAACTGTAAATTAATTAGATTATCTCAGCATCTCAGAATCCTACTGCGTGATCATGGAAATAAATAAAAAGGACAGAATTTTTCAGCTCCTGTCTTCTCTGTTTTAAGTTGTTGAATTTAAATCCTTTAAAGTTAAATTGCCTCTGCAATTAAACCTTTAATAGATCACACATTTCTTTTTCAACATGGTTGATTGTGCATGCTGGCTGACTGATCTGCCCTCTGCGAGGCTTCCGTGAAGCTTTGAATTACAGCTTTTCTGTTACAGCTGTGATAATCATGTGTGTGTTTCATCAAATAATTACCACATATAGCAATACAGTTCTGATGTTTTATGAAATATTTCACTATTTATGATTTTTAATCTAACTTACAGGGGAAAACAAACAACTCATCAAATTGTTTGGTGTTTTGTTTCCAACATGTGAGTCTAATCATTCTCTCACCTCTCCTTATTTAATAAAGGGTGAAAGCAGGTTTGTGTGTGGTGGTTCTGGTTGTAGTGCTGAGTGGACTTTTGCAGAGGTTTGTAAAATGGCTCTGCTGGACCCTCAAGAAAGGGAGTACTTTCAAAAAACAATGGAATTCAACGTTGCCAGGCAAACAATTGCTACTAAGTTGGTAAGAGTTTCATTTTAATATTATGTTTACTGTAAATGTAGAATTGTAATTAGACATTTCATCAGGTATTAAATGTCTCACATCTGTCTCGATGTAGTGTCCTGGATGTGGATCTTCTGTGACGAGAGAGAATGGATCAGATTTGAATGTCCTCTGTAAAGTGTGCACAGCAGTAAAAGGACGGCCGTTTGAATTCTGCTGGCAGTGTTTGAAGGAATGGAAGGGTGCACGGCTTCGAAAAGACCGCTGTGAAAACAATGGCTGCTGCAACCCGTCACTAGACACATTAGAAAAATGCCCAGATATGACATTAAATTCATATCATGGTGTCTGTGTGTGTCCCTCGGTCCGTGCCTGTCCCACTTGTGGGTTACTGTTGGAGCACAGCAAGATACTTTGTAAATCGGTTGTTTGCCCTCGATGCAATTTGAGGTTTTGCTTTGTGTGTCTGAAGAAGCCTGTTGAATGTACAAAAACCGGGTGCATTCTTGCCCCCAGACAGACCTCTATACCTGTTTGGCACAAGAAATAATGGGAAAGAAACTTAAACATTGTGTGTAAGCACATGCTGTCCTCTGGTTAGTTACATATATAACCTGTGTCATCTCCTTAACACACATTTTTGTTTGTATTCCTAAGTACGTGAGGACTGCTCTTGTTTCCTCTAAACTGTTCCGAGCAAACTTCTCTTTTAATAAAACCTTGCTATTTTTAATAAAAGTTAATATAGAAATGTAAATAAAAACGCATCTCTGGGAAGAAAACACTGCAAAACCATATTAAATCCTGTGTATTTTTCTTTCTTTCTGCCATTTTATTCCTTAGGTCCTGTAAGTGTAACACTGTCATGTAAAATGTGATCCTTTATGGTACATTATTTTTTTAGTGGTACAAATGAAATGAAAATACAGTAACTGAGTTAAAATGCTGATATTTTCATTATTGTTAGGTTACTCATACAGTGTCAGCAGGAGAAGGCGTCATCACTTTGTGCTGTTTGAGTAGGAGAATGGAGGAAAACCTGTTTTTATTCTGTTTTTTTATTTGTACCACAAAAATCTGATAATAGACAACATATACGTTTTTAACTCTTAATCTGAGTAAAGTTTAGCTGTTTGAAGGTTAACTTAAATTTCTAGTTTCAGTGTAATTCCAGGGGATCAGTATATGTTTTACTCTATTGAAATGATTTAAAAACATTTCACAGAAGATCTTCTATTTCCTCAAATCCAAGTTCTGATATGTGATATTCCAAACTGCATCCAGAGCAAAGGAACAGAAAGGTGTCTTGCCCTTTTCCCAGACATAAAGCTTTATCAGGCAAGGCAAAACGTCCATGCTTTCACAGCCACACTGCTCTACTCATTTAGTGTTTGTCCATGTCTGCTTCAACCTCTCCCTAAAATCGGTTGTGTTCCTCTTTGCACCATGTTTTGCTAATCTTGATCTTTGGAAAATAGCCACTTAAATTTCTAGTTTCAGTGTGATTCAAGGGTATTTTTTACTCTGTTTAAATTATTTTGAAACATTGTTAACTTCTTCACATGTAAATCACAGCATTAATTGCACCGAGGTAAACATTTTAAAGAAGAACTTCTATTTCCCCAAATCCAGCTTATGATATATGCACACCTCAGAAAAGCGGGCCTGAGACTGTGAGATAAGGGTGAGCTCTCAGCCACTGCCTTCAGCAACTGATCGTGGTGCACAGGTAGTGTGCGGGCAGCTGCTGAGATGGTGCCTGCATTGCTATGGTTTCCGGCAGAACAAAAGTTGTAGAAAATACACATTAAGTTTTAAACATGGAACCCAAGATGATGTGTAAACCAAAAAGTTCAACTAAAAGTAAAACAAGTAAACAATGCTCATCATAATGCCTCATAGCTGAGTATAGAAGTAAATCTTGTTGTACAACATAATTCAATTAAGATGAACACTGGAAACCACCCAACAACTAAAAACTGCCCACACCAGTGTTTGTTATGTAACCAGAACAATGTTTCATTTGGTTTATTTGTTTCTTTACATCCTGGTTGTTGTGCCAAATGGTTGCTGTGAGTGGATTCAAAAGTCCTGTTGTACAAACATTCAGATTAAATAATTTTAACATCCAGTTTGATGCACATTCAGAACATTGCAGTGGCACAATATCACAACAATCCCCCAAACGCTTCAAATAAAATAATAAATCCAGGTCATAACACTAAAAACACAGCACCACTAGTCAGATCAACTTTGACTACACCATGCAAGTTTACAAAAGATAAATGGATAAACCCCATTAATCATTACATAAATAAATAAACCTGGACTCTCAGCAGCACTAACACTTTTATTTATAAGTGCTGATCTGCAGTCGTATGACTTCTTGTAACTGCTGGAGAGAAACTGAAAGTAGCAAAAACAAAATAAACAAAACGATCTTGGGGACGTTCCCTGGTGTGTGCAGATGTCAGCATCTGTGTTTACTGCTCAAAACTGAGAAGGATAACAGCTGGGATCCAAATGAACAGAGTGTGGATAATTCTGGGAAAACTGAACCTTTAAATTTGTCTACAGATAATGTTGTTTCACTATGAAATCAATAAAAGTTTGATTTCTACAGTTTGTTGGTTGCAGGGCAAGATCTTCTAAATTCATTTTTTCCTTCTCAGTGTTTGTGCAGGTAATGAACGGCCAAACGTGGCTTTACTGCAATGTGAGTCATGAACCGATTACACAGTTTGATCAGTTAAAGAATTTGCAGTATTTTTAAGATCCTTCCACTCATTTTCACTTCACTTCATGGACTGTGAGGTCTCAAAAGCTTCAATTTTCAAAACAAGCTTTTTCATATCTCAGTTATTTTTAGGTATTTGAGCTGAGCATGAAGAAGCTGGACTGAGAATCAGCACCTCCGAGTGTGAGACCACAGTTCTCAGCTGGAAATGGGTGGAGTGCACATCAGCACCACTGGTCTGGATTGAGCTGCTGCCCTGAGTGGAAGATTTCAAGTATCTCAAGGACTTGTTCATTAATGATGGGGGAGTGGAACGAGAGATTGACAGGCACTTTGGTGCTTTTCTGGTTTCTTTATTTATTTTGCAATAATAAACATAGGAAACCATTTTGTAGGCCTGGAATGAAGGCTATTAAATAAGCATGGCAGGGGGTTGTAGAGTGCCAGAAGTTTTAAGCAGTTTTGCTATCATTTTCTCATTTTCTCTTCACACATTTAGAACAAGTAAAATGACTTATTGTTACATGGTATCGTCATTACTGATAGGGTCGTCTAGGGCACAACACCATCCCTGGAACAATCAGAGACAATTCTGCTACAATGGCAAAAGCAAGACGCACCAGAGCTCTGTGTGTGATCTCGTGCAGGAGAGAGAGAGCGAGACGAGCGCTGCTCCTGCCGCTTGAACCCCAGTCCCTCTCATTTAGCTCCCCCGGGGCACTGCTCTTTACTGTGGTACATGAATATGCATAGGTTCATTAACATATGACATCTTACACAAGCATACATGTGAACAAAGAGTACCTGCCTCTGTGTATTTGTAAGTACGCGTGTGCGTGTGTCAAAATATGACTCTGCGAATGACTCCCCAAAGCTAGGGTTCCGGTGCTAGGAACACAGCGGACCACCTAAACAAAAGGCTCATATACTTAAACAGATACAGAGTAGGTGTCCTCCCATACTATAAATCAGAAAGAGAAGGTACGACCTCTCTCATGACCTAAGAATGTGTGTCCATGCCAGAATGCAGTGCTTGCAGACTACTAAGGATCAGACCTTCTATCAACATACAATTGATTATATACCTCTAAGCATATATGAGTATGTGTTTCTAAGCACAAATGACAATCCAACAATATAAACCTAAATTACATGCTCAGCACATCTTACAATTCGAGTTATGTGCAACCAATGTTGCATCTTCTTTTGCTGACTATTAAAGACTAGTATGTGTGTAATTATAAAACACAGCATTTATCGCCAAATTTGATGCATACATGTGAACAAGTTAGCAACACCTCATTTGATGTAAACCTTTGGCCTATTTTCTTCCTGCCTGCTTATTGATTGGAGCTCATATAGATAAATGATCTTATAAAATGTGATCCTTCATAATACTTTATCAAAAAATGCGGTCCAAATGTGCCAATGTTGATTTAGAAGTATTTACAGGAAGAGAAAATCTAGTACAAATTTTTCTCAAAATTCAAGTTGAAAACTGGAAGCCTTTATATTTAATTTTCTCTATGACTGTCTGACTCCTCTGAGACAGTCTTCTCTGTTATCAACGTTAAAAAATGCAAACCAGGAGAAAGCGAGATTTCTATTTCTTTTTTTCTATATTTACATTTTAGTCGTTTAACATATTCTGAGGATTACCTTAATTGCTTGGTTGCTAATAGAACAAAAC
Organism: Diplotaxodon limnothrissa; assembly: GCF_057381915.1. Classification (NCBI taxonomy): domain Eukaryota; kingdom Metazoa; phylum Chordata; class Actinopteri; order Cichliformes; family Cichlidae; genus Diplotaxodon; species Diplotaxodon limnothrissa. The sequence continues at coordinate 50,736,961 of NC_140598.1, read as the reverse complement.
ATGCTGCAGAAAATAAACACATCAATTTAAAAACTTAATCCAGAATCATTTGTGCATCAACAAGTTTAATTATAACTGAAACACATAAACAATGATCATCATGATGCCTTTCAGCTCAGCTTAGAAAGAATTTATTAAACATGATTTCAAAAGCTGTCACTGACAGAAAAAGTGGAAACTACCAAACATTCAGGCATCAGTGATCAGAACATTAACATTTGCTGATATGCTTTATTTATCTACATCAGAAAAGGATAATGTGTAAAATGGGAACCTGAAAATACACTTGTTATTTCAGCATTTGTTTTGTGGATCTTGCTCTAAGTACCATTAGATTTATTTTGATTTCTTTCAAAAAACGTAATAATCTAAGGTCACACACACACACACACACACACACACACACACACACACACACACACACACACACACACACACACACACCCCTCTGACTGTGAGCACAGAAGGTCCACCAACTTGTTGTTATAAAAAATAGAAATTTACATGAAAAATGTACGCAATAATTCATCATTAATTATTCCAATTAATATTTAATTAGTGTCAAGCATAGATATGACACAAACCGTAAAATGTAAAGAAAGTGCAAAGGAGAATGAAAACCACAGATGTCACACCAATGAGAATCATGCATTTTGTTACTTATGTGTATTTATAGTTCAGTGTTTCCTGTAACTTTGATGCATTCAGATGAATTTATTGTTGACTCCTTCAGCCTCCATCAACTTTCCTCGTCATCTGCACAGCTGAGCCGTCTTTGATTCCACAATCGGCCAGTGATGCAGAGTCGTCATCCAGTGGCTTGCCATTAAAGTGCAGTTTGATATTTTCCAAAGTGTAATCTAGAAAAACTTAACACAGATAGGGAGGGTTTTACTTTGCAGTTGCAGCTTTAGACTAAACATAACTGCACATATGTTATAAATAATCATATTATCTTCCCTGCATTGGAGTTTGATTGAAAATAAAGGTGACTGGTAGCAGTTAGCAGCTAAGCAATTTTAGTCTAAGTGACCATACGTATAACATAAAATAAAAAATAAAAAAAAATAAAAAATAAGGTACATACAAAACCAAGTTTTTGAATGTAGAATCACTTAGTAGTGATAAATACATTTTTTAATGTATTTGTTTTCAGTTTTTAAGTAACCTACCAAGGATGAAGAGCTTTTTCAGCACTTCCCCTTTAAAACAGCCCACAATCATTGCTTCCAGCTGTATCTTGTGCAGCCAAATCGAATGCCTCTGACCATCAGGACAGATAATGATGATTTCAATCATTCCTAGGAGATGAAGCCTTAATCCTTCCAGGTTCTCCATCTTAAGGTTATGAGAGGTGACAGTTAGTACCTTTGTTAAACAGCGCTTAACACATTTCTTAGATTACATATCATAACAACAGAACAAAAACACATTTTTTAGAAACATGTCACCGGTTTTCTAAGTGCAACAATTTTTGAAATGCAATGAGTAACTTCAGAGTCAGTTCATGTTTTTATACCCAAATATAAAGTTACGATAAAAATGTAAGATAAAAATTTACACAAAATTAATCATTTTTCCACGTAGTATTAAATTAGTGTTGAGAGTGAAAGGAGACGTGACATGTGAAGAAAGCTCAAATTAATGATAGACTCCTTCACCCGCCATGAACCTTCCTCACCGTCTGCACAGCTGAACTGGGCTTGATTCCACATTTGGACAGTCGTGCAGAGGCGTGGTCATGTGACTTTCCTTGATCATTCTTTGTGTATCCTAAACACACATAAGACGGGTCAGAGCGGATTTTACTTTGCAGCCTTTAGACTAAATATAGCTACAATGACATTATAAAAAACTATATTATCTTCCACGCTTTAGAGTGAACAGTAGCAGAAGTTATTGTTGAAAGTAAAGGTGGACGGCAGCAGTTAGCAGTTGTATTGATATTATACAGGTCCAAGTAACTGTATGTGTAAATTTCATGCGCTAGAGAAAAACGCAAATGCAAAACATGTTTTAAAACATTGAATGTAAGCTCACTGAGAACCGATAATTTCATTTTTTAAGTTAATTAATTAATTAATTAATATTTTTACCTTCGTTTGCGCAGATTTTCAGCACCCTCTTGACGTCGCTCAGGGTCACGTCTGGCAGCTGGTTCATGCGCCGTTTCACCCCCCTCATCGGACTCACAGGCAATACAGCGGCGGCACACATCACTTTGTTAGGAAGTCAGGATGCGATCCTTTCAGGTTATCAGTCTGAAGGCAACAAGTTGTGCAAGGTGTGTTACCAATTTGTTTAACTTCGCCTGAGGGGCGGGGTTGTCCATTCGTTTCAACCAGGAAATAACATTGTAAACATATAAACATGGTATTGATCTGATCTGGTGTTCATTAGTCATTTTGTATAACCATATAAAAATTAAAACATTTTAACATCCAGTTTGATGCATATTCAGAACACCACAATGACAAAAACAACACATGAAGCCCATGCACAAACTCAGATAATCCAACCAGTCTCTGATCTGTAGATCGGGTACTTTCCTCAACTTTGGCTACATGATGCAAGGTCCCAAAAGTAGTGCAATCAAACCCAAACAGATTTATTTATAAAATAAATAAATACACCTCAAATATTACAGTTAGTAGCACTAACACGGATTATGTGAAATAAAAGTGTATAAAATAAAAAAGAATTCTAATCTGTAGTCACGTGACTTCTCATAACCGCTGGGTTGAAATCGAAAGGAAAAAATATCAACACAAAAAATCTTAGGGGCATTCCCTGGTGTGTGCAGAGGGTAGGTTTAGTGTTTAATGTTTCTTCAAACAGTTGAAAGGATAACTGGTGAAATCAGTTTTCCCAGGAAAACTGAGAGGACAGGGGAAGGAGGGGGGAAAGGGAAGAACTGGGAATTCACCATCTTGATTTTTCAAGAGTTAAATAAAGTGTGTCATCTATTTACTGTCTTTAAATTCACTTTCATATAATCGTTCACAAAGGTTCTACCACATCACACCTTTTAATGCTGGCTGGAGGATTTAAAATCTTAATGAAAGTCTCAAAAAGTTTTATATCCCAGACTTTAGGTAATTGTTTTTACTTTTTGCCTTGCATTTACCAGTTTGGTAAGGACTTTTTCTTCGCTCTTCTCAGAGGTGAGAGCCTGAAACACACATAGGCGCGCACGCGCGAATAGAGAGAGGGAGGAGCATCGCTGCCTACATTCAGCGTAGACAAAAGCAACTCTCAGTCCATCGCAGGATATTCTTCCGTAACCAGAGACAGAACGCAGTGACAGTAAAATCCAAGCCAGATGTTCAACCGGACCACAGGTGTGCCTTACCCAGATTTAGGTGTTGCTCCGTTCATCAGCGTGCCACATGTCTATCGCCTGTATCCAGAGTTTCCCGCGTACAGAGCGACGATGGCCCCATACCCGGTTCCGCAGCACAGGTAACACTGCGTGCACCTGTTGCTCTGATTCCACGGGCTTTTTTTGTTATTGTTGTAAACTGCGCGATGTGATCGTTCAGTGTCACAGCGGAGCCAGAGACTCAAAGCATGGGGGAGGGGGGCGGTAGAAACTACTGATAAACATGCTGTGAAGTTGAAGATTTATTAGGCTGTGTTTTGAGTTTTGTTCGAAATAGAATAACTTCATATAAGAAAAAGAATATCACACATGCATGACATATGTGTACTTATATATCTACTTTTTCTACCTTTTCACCATATATCTTTTTTAATTAGGCAGCAAGGCAGAACAAAATCAGGGCTGTATCAAGGCACGAGGACTAAACCCCAATTCAACCAGACCCAGAACTGATCTGGAATTAAAACAGGACTACAACAGTTCAAAATCAGGACTACTTAGGACTTAACCAAGAAAGAACTAGAATAAAAACTAGATAATAGTCGCACTGAAAATCATTATAGACCTGTACTACAGTTATTTTTTTAATTCTACCAAAGTCCACTATTTGGATTCAGAAAAGTTTATTTAACTATTTAGCCTTGTTGGGCTTATCATCAACTTATCATAAACCAGATTTTTACATACTCTCCAGATAAAAACACAAACACTTTTTTAATTGTAAAAAATCAAATCAGTTTTGGTTGTTATCTCTTGTTATCTCTTGATTTTCCCATGTCAAAGAAACGGGCTCTGTGTTTTGCCTTATATGCGTCCACAGGTGTGCCACCAATTTACTCACGTGGACTTTACTCCTAAATCAGAAGCTTCTTAAGCTCAGAATGGAATCGTCTGCAGTTTTCTTATTAATTAAAAATAAACTTAGTGTATATGTACTCCTAAATTTGATGACAGTGATACAAAAATAGACATCTCTCTCTTTATTCTGTTTACTCTAAATTGATGTTTAACAGTAAAAACACTTCCCTAAAGTGTATGTAAATATCTGGTTTCAATTGTGAATATACTGCTGTGTATTGAAATTTCTCTTGTTTTGCATAGAAATGTATTGAACAACATACAGCATAATATATAAAATAACAATTACCTGAGTAAGGTAAGGCTGCCCTGGGGCCTCCTCCCGGTGGGACATGCCCGGAAGACCTCACCCAGGAGGCATCCTTGTCAGATGGCCGAACCACCTCAGCTGGCTCCTTTCGATGTGGAGGAGCAGCGGCTCTACTCTGAGCCCCTCCCGGATGGCTGAACTTCTCACTCCATCTCTCATTTCCGCCACTTGTATCCGGACGTAGATCGACCGGTAAATTGAGAGCTTCGCTTTTACACTCAGCTCCCTCTTCACAACGACGGACCGGTGCAGCGTCCGCATCACTGCAGCCACAGCACAAATCCGTCTGTCGATCTCCAGCTCCCTTCTCCCATCACTCGCGAACAAGACCCCGAGATACTTGAATTCCTCCACCTGGGGCAGGAACTCATCCCCGACCCGGAGTCGGCACTCCACCCTTTTCCGGCTGAGAACCATGGCCTCAGATTTGGAGGTGCTGATCCTCATTCCTGCTGCTTCACACTCGGCTGCGAACCGTTCCAGTGCAAGTTGGAGGCCTTCACCTGATGAAGCCAATAGAACCACATCATCCGCGAAAAGCAGAGATGAGCTTCTGAGGCCACCGAAGTGAAAGCCCTCCGCCACTTGGCTGCGCCTAGAAATCCTGTCCATAAAAATTATGAACAGAACTGGTGACAAAGGGCAGCCCTGGCGGAGCCCATCACCCACCAGGAACGAGTCCGACTTATTGCCGGCAGTGCGAACCAAGCTCTTGCAACGGTTGTATAGGGATCGAATGGCCCGTAGCAATGGGCCAGACACCCCATACTCCCGCAGCACCTCCCACAGGACACCCTGAGGGACTCGGTCGAATGCCTTCTCCAAGTCCACAAAACACATGTAGCTTTTGCCCCCTGGTAGGGTCTCCCATGGCAAATTGGTCCTGGGTGAGGGACCAGACAAAGAGCGATTTAGAAGACCCTCATGAACAAAACATCAAGGGAACAGTTTACCCTGCCCGGGATAGGGTTACCGGGGCCCCGCCCTGGAGCCAGGCCCGGGGAGGGTGCCCGAGGGCGAGCGTCTGGTGGCCGGGCCTTAGTCCATGGGGCCTGGCCGGGCACAGCCCGAAAAGGTGACATGGGCCCATCCTCCCGCAGGCCCACCACCTGCAGGAGGCGCCATAGGGGTCGGGTGCATTGTGTGCCGGGCGTCGGCCAGGAGCGGAGTGATCCCCGGCTGCCAAGACTGGCAATTGGGAAACACAAAGCCGCTGATCACAAACGTCATGTTAAAAAGAAGTATCTGCCTCTAGGAAAAGTATTCTACTTTGAAGTCCAACTGGAAGTGTTCATTCTGATTTGTTTGTTGTTGTTTCTCAGTGTGACGCCTTCAAGCGCGCCAACAAAACAGGAGAAGTGTTACAACCCTCACGACCCCACACTTACATTTGTAGATGGAGAGGATGATTTGGACTGTAAGTATCATGTGGGCACTTTTCAAAGTGACATCGAACCAATTCAAATCTAAAATATAAATAATGAAAAGAATTTAAAAAAATAGTTTTATGTGTTTTCACACTAACCAGAGTAAAAAAGAATGCATGCGCATTTATTCGCGTGTGACATTGATTTTTTTACTTCTGTGTGATTGTTCTCAGTTTTGTATGAAGGCTTCATATCTCGCAGAGCTAAGATGTCCTGTGGTCACGCTGTGACCCCGACCTCTCTCACCAACTGGTGTCGCAGGTTGTTGGACCAGGTAGGCCACTAAAGGTTGGCTTTGTTAAAATACACAAGCAAACAAATAAAAACAGCATCTGGCAGAGTTGCGTTGATTCTTAACAGGACTATGTTACATCTACGTGAATAAATAAAGAATAATGAAAACAGTGGCCAATACATCATTGTTTTTTATTGGTGTGACTGTAACGCTTACTGCCATGTAGCGGAGACAGAAAGAAGCTACGCTGACTGAAATCAACACACAGAGCGTTGAAGTGCTGTAAATTCATGAACTTCTCTCAGCAGAAACCTGCTGTGCTCGCAAGGAAATAAATAAAACAGTCAGAAATGTTCAGCTTCCATCTTCTCTATTGTAACTTGTAGCATTTAAATGATTTAAGTTAAATTGCCTCTGCACTGAAACCTGTAATACACCAGTGAGGCTTCAGTGTAGCTTTGAATTCCACCTGTTCTGTTACAGCTGCGATAATTTCAGTGTTTCTCTAACGTAAAGAGCATAAATGACTTTCAGACAACATATAGAAACAAAACTCTGTGTTTCATCAAATATTTGTACATATAGATGGACATTTCTGATGTATGATGAAATATTTCTTAATAATGTAACTTCTTGAAAAAACTCATCAACTTGTTTGGTGTTTTGTTTCCGACATGTGAGTCTAATCATTCTCTCACCTCTCCATATTTTAATAAAGGGTAGAAGCAGGTTTGTGTGTGGTGGGTCTGGTTGTAGTGCTGAGTGGACTTTTGCAGAGGTTTGTAAAATGGCTCTTCTGACCCCTGAAGAAATGGAGTACTTCCAAAAAACCATGGAATTCAATGCTGCCAGGCAGACACTTACTACTAAGTTGGTAAGTGTTTCATCAACATGTTATTATATACTGTGAATTTAGACTTAATTGACATTTTGCTATTTATAAAATGTTGCCCCACCTCTGTCTCCATGTAGTGTCCTGGATGTGGATTCGCTGTGACGAGAGAGAATGGGTCAGATTTGAATGTCCTCTGTAAAGTGTGCACAGCAGTAAAAGGACGGCTGTTTGAATTCTGCTGGCAGTGTTTGAGGGAGTGGAAGGGTGCGCGGCCTCGGAAGGACCGCTGTGGAAATCGTGGCTGCTGCAACCCATCACTAGAAACACTAAAGAAATGCCCAGATATCACATTTCATGGGTATGACGATGAGTTTGAGTCCGAGTATGAGGATGACGATGAGTTTGATTCTGGAGTCCTTGTTTGTCCCTCTGTCCGTGCCTGTCCTACCTGTGGTTTGCTGTTGGAGCACAGCACGATGGCTTGCCCATCAGTTGATTGCCCTCGATGTAATGTGACATTTTGTTTTGTGTGTCTGAAAAACTCTGGCGAATGTTTGACCAGTTGCATTGCTGCCCCCAGACAGACCTCTATACCTGTGTGGAAGAAGAAATAATGGGAAAGAAACAAGGCTGATAAGTTTTTCTTTCATTTATTGAGAGTGCCTTTTCTAAATGAATTCACTATGCCGTGTTTTAAATTCTCTGCTTTGAATAACATCACATAATAAATAAAAATTGTTGTGTTTTATTACTGAGAAATTTACTACCAGATGTGATCTTTACAGTTGTGTCATGTCTGAAGTCTAATGATAAATCTGAAAAATGTTGTTCATTTATAAACTTAGAATAAGATTAAACATTCTGTCTGCACATTTTGTCCTCTGGTTAGTTACATATGTAACACAGGTTGTTGTCTCCTAATCACACATTTTGATTGTATTCCTAGCTACACATTGATAAACTGTTTAGAGAAAATGTTTCTTTTAGTAAAATTTAGTCATGTTTAATCAGTATCAATGTAAATAAAAACGTATCTCTTGGGAAGAAAAGCCAGCAAAACCAACTTCAATAAAATCCTGTGGATTTTTATTTATTCCTTAGGTCCTACAAGTGAACACTGTCATGTAAAATGTGATCCTTCATTATAGATTATATAAAAATGGTCCAAATGAAATATTGACTTAACAGTTAAATTAATACAGTAACTGAGTTAAAATGCAGATATTGTCATTATTGTTAGGTTGCTTATACAGTATCAGCAGGAGAACGCTTCGTCACTTTGTTCTGCTGAGTTGGGAAATGCAGGAAAATCAGTTTTCTTTATTCTTCATTTGTACAAAAAAAAAATGATAAAGACAATATAAATATATTTAACTCTTAATCTGATTAAAGTTTAGCAGTTTGAAAGTTAATTATTTTTTTAGTTTCAGTGTGATTCCAGTGGATCAGTATTTTACTCTGTTTAAGTTATTTAAAAGCATTGTTAACTTATTCACATGGATTGTGCTGAGGTAAACATTTTGTAGAAGAACTTCTATTTCCCCCAGTCCAAGTTATGATATGTGATATTCCAAGGAGCAGCTTCCAGAGCAAAGGGGCAGAAAGGTGTCTCTTTCTCAAGACAATTGAAGTTTACCAGGTTAGCCAAAACATCTGTTCTCCTTGGTCCTAAAGTCCCACTGCTCTGCTCATTTCCTGCTTGGCCACACCTGCTTTGACCTCTTCCTGACGTAGGTGGTGTTCTTCTTTGTAGAGTTGGATGTCTCAAGACCAAGACCGGTCTTGGTCTTGAGACCACTTTTACATGGTCTTGGTCTTGTCTTGGTCTCGCTGTCTCGGTCTTAGTGGTCGGGAGATTTAGAGTCAACAGTATCCACGACACACAACGTAACGTTCGATAATGTGTCGTGCGCAAAAACATCAGCTCTAAGAGCCGTGCTTAGAGAGTGCTTTGTAGTGAATCAGAAGAATCGACTCCCATTGAGCGAGAGCCGGCTCCTCACTTAATTTCCTTTGGCTGCTCAGCTCTCACACAGTGGCTCAGCTATGCTCCAATCCCTCCATATTGTGGCCAACCGCATGCGAGGATATGGGATAATATCATTGTGTGAAAAACAGAGAGGGTGAGAGACGCGACAGTCAAGTGGAGCGTGAGCCTGTCCTCTCAGTAAGTGAGTGAGACAGTAGACAGCGGTGAAGAGGAGTGCATCGCAAAAACACATAAATATGCCTGACACCTGTAAACGAAGCAGCATCTGGCTGCAGTTTAAAGACATTTTTGTCTCGGTCTCGGTCTCATCTCAACTTTGTCTTGGTCTTGACTCGGTCTGTCTTGGTCTTGTCTTGGTCTCGATACCCTCTGGTCTTGGTATTGTCTTTGTCTTGGTTTAGGCGGTCTTGAATACAAGTCTACCTCTTTGCCCCATCACCAGGTTGCTCACCTGGGCCTTTAGTCTCAGATGTCCACTGGAAACTACCTATTAACTAGAACTGTTTGTATCAGTGTTTGTTATGTAACCAGAACAATGTTTGGTTTGGTTTTTTGCTTCTTTACATTCTGGTTTTTGTGCCAAATGAAGGCTAGGAGTGGATTCATAAGTCCTGTTGTACAAACATTCATATTAAGTAATTTCAACACCCAGTTTGATGCACATTCAGAACACTGCAGTGGCAGAATTAACACAATAATCCTCCAAACTCTCCAAATAAAGTAATAACTCCAGGTCATAGTGGTAGAAACACAGCGCCACTGGTCATATCAACTTTGACTGTATGGTGCATACAGGGGGATGTTCCCTGGTGTGTGCAGAGGTCAGTTTCTGTGTTTACTGCTCAAACCTGAGAACGATCACAGCTGGGATCCAAATGAACAGAGTGCGGATAATTCTGGGAAAACTGAAATTTTTAATTTGTCCCAAGATGATGTGGTTTCACTATGAAAGCAATAGAAGTTTGACTTCTACAGTTTAGCATGTTGTTGCTTGCAGGGCAACATCTAAATTCATTTTTCCTCTTTTTTTGTGCACGTAATGAACAGCTTTACTGTGTTGTGAGCGATGCACCAATCACAGAGTTTGATCAGTTAAAGAAGTAACAATATTTTAAAGATCCTTTCACATATTTTCACTTTACATCAGGGACTGTAAGGCCACAAAAGCTTCAGCTTCTTCTTTTGGAGAAGGAATTTTCAAAACAAGCTTTTTCATAGCTCAGTCATTTTCCAGGTAATGAAGCTGTGTGGGAAGAAGCTGGGATGAGAATCAGCACCTCCAAGTCTGAGGCCATGGTTCTCAGCTGGAAATGGGTGGAGTGCACATCAGCACATGTGGTCAGGGATGAGCTACTGCCCCGAGTGGAGAACTTCAAGTATCTCGAGGACTTGTTCATGAGTGATGGGGGAGTGGAGCGAGAGACTGAGAGGCACTTTAGTGCTTTACTGGTTAAGTGTGGTGAAGTGAGCTGAGTATAAGAGTGAAGCTGGTGATTTACATGTTAATCTATGTTCTTCCCCTCACCCATGGTCATGAGCTGTGGGTACTGACTGTGAGAGTTAGACTGTGGATACAAGGAACATAGTTTCGTCTGAAGGGTGAGGGCTCAGCCTTAGAGATAGAGTGGTATCATTGTTGTTGTTATTGTCATTTTATTACAATCATGCAATAATAAATGTGGGGAATTCCATTTGTTTTGTAGATGGGGAAATAAACATGACAGAGGTTTTTAGAGTCTCAGGGGAAATCCTGTGTTTAAAGTACTTTCACTATCACTTTCTCTTCAGACATTTATAATACATCACATGAGTTACTGTTAAATAATTCGTAAAAGCTGAGCATTACATGGTCAGTTTATGTCATTATTCAGTTCGTGTAGCCAATGTTGCACCTTTTAATATTTTACTGAATATGAAAGACTTGCGCGTAACTGTAAAACATTTTATTATTATTATTGATATAAACCTGTGGATTTTTCTCCCTTCCTGCCTCGTTATTCATCGTATAATGATCATGTAAAGTTTGATTCTTTATAATCCTATTTCTTCAACGTTTACACCTGAGGCATTTCACATCTGAAAAAGATTTCCTGTGTCGTTGTAGTGGAACATAACATGTCACAAAATAATAAACAATTAGATTTAAAATTATAATCCAAGATCATTTGTGAACCAAAATGTTCAAATTAATCTGAAACACAGAAATAATACTCATCACGATGCATGGCAGATCAGTTTAGAAATAATTTATTAAACATGATTTGAAAATTATTTCAAATGTTGCCATTGACATAAAAACCAGAAACTACTGAACACAGGCTACAGGAATCCTTTTTCTATTTATGTGCATCATAAAAGGATAATGTTGTGTAAAATAGGAAATTGAAAACAAATTGCTTTTTTCAGCTTTTATCTTGTGGATGTTGCTCTTTGTACTGCTACATAATTATAATAATATGAGGTTACACACACACACACGCACACACACACACACACACACGTTTAAAATTTATATTGGATATAAAGGTGATATTCTCTATACTTATTGTTTAAGTGATTAATGTGAGCTAAAAGATCAGAAATCTAAAAAGGCTCTGTTTCAGACTGCGGATCTGTGTGATGTCAGTGAGAGGAGATAATCCTAATTTGTCATCCCTGGAACAGAAGCCCCACCAACGTAAATAAAATAAAATAAAATAAAATAAAATAAAATAAAATAAAAACTTACAGGGCCATTAATCATTATATATTCCGAGCTGAGAACCGGACTATTCATTTATGCGTGCAAGTGAGCGAGCTCCATGTAAAAGCCGTAAAATGAAGAAATGATGAGAGAAGGAAAGTCGGAGATGCCAGACTTAAATCAAAATGATGCGTTTTCTCTTCTTCGTGTATTTATAATTCAGTCCATCCTGTTCATTTGACGTGGTCACATGAATTAATGATGGACTCCTTCACCCTCCGTGAACCTTCCTCACCACCTGCACAGTCGAGCCGGCTTTGATTCCACAATCGGCCAGTGATGCAGTGGGCCTGTCCAGTGGCTTGCCATTAACGTGCAGCTTGACATTTTCCTCAGTGCATCCTAAAACGCCTTAAGACAGGACAAAGAGGATTTTACATTGCAGCCTTCAGACTAAACATAGCTACAAATATGTCCTAAATAATTATAACATGTTCCCTCCATTAGAGTGAGTGGCATTAGAGGTTATTGTTTAAAATAATGGTGATCGTTGTTGCGAGTTAGCAGTTTAGGGATTTTATCAGTATTATACAGATTTAGGCTAACTGTGTGTGTAACTTTTCAAGCAAAAGAAATCTTTTTAAGATATTTGTGCGATTCTTCCACATTTTTAGTAATCCCCCCCCCCCCCCCCCCTCCCAAAAAAAAGCAACAGAATATGCTTTATAAAGTTTGCATATAGATTAACTAAGCACTGATAATTACATTTTTTAAATGTATTTATTTTCACATTTTTGGTTGTTTACCTAGGATGACGATCGTCTCCAGCACTTCCACTATGAAAGAACTCACAGCCATATTAAGCATTTCGGTGTGCAGCGGCATCAGATGCACCTGACCTGCAGGCGTGACAACGGCGACTCCTGCCATTATTTTGTTCAGGAGGCGAATGTGCTTTCCTTCCAGCTTCTCCGTCCAAAGATTACGCGAGGTGACGGTTTGTTTACGCTACTTATACCTCCCACTCGGGGTTGGAGGCAGGCTGTTGTAAGTTCGTTGTTACGTTTTAACAGGGAAACAAAACGCTAACGTGTCATCATTGGGATTTTTCGGTTATGATGATATTCAAGCCATTATTAACATCTTTTTAAAAAACGAAGTGAAAGCATTCCTGTCTTCTTTTGTATTGTTTCGCAGTCAAAAATGTACACGGTAAGTATAAAGACATGGGTAAGTAGGGAAGATAGTTTCAGTTGTTTAATCACTCCTTATCAAATTCAGTGTACGCTACCAAACGTTTCGACACGCCTTCTTATTTCATGTTTTTTCTTTATTTCCATGAGTATTTACATTGTAGATGAACACATATGGAATTATGTGGTAACCAAAAAATGTGAAATAACTCAAAATATGTTTTATATTTTAGATTCTTCAAAGTATCGGCCCTTTGAGCTTCACAAGGTAGTCACCTAAAATAGTTTTCCAACAGTCTTGAAGGAGTTCCCAGAAATGCTGGGAACTTGTTGGCTCTTGTCCCTTAACTCTATGATCAATCTCATCCCAAAGTAGTTCACCTGAACAGTAGTGGTTTTTGATATGGGCGCCCTGGTCGTTGCCCAGGGCGGCATCGTGGTGGGGGGCGCCATCAAAAAATAGTTGATTGCACCCATGCTGCAACGACATCATGCCAGCGCATTTTTGGGATTGCATGAGCACCGATCGGTTTTCTATCGCCCATTTGCGAGGAGTAAGGGCGCCCTCTGTTTGTTTATGTAATTGGATTGCACTTTGTAGCCCCTTGTCTTGATCAAGTGCTGCTTTTGACAGTGCTGCAATATTTCCGACAGGGGAAACAGAAGCATGTATCCTATACAACTGAGTACTCCAGCCACGGTCGAGTGCAGTACCATGCAGGATTGAGTGATCTTAATGTTGTACCACCAAATACACATTTGGGGTAATTATCCAGTATTCGCTGGGATGGTGTATTGCTATTTCAGTCACTGGGTAGCTGAGTGGGTTGCTTTGGCATAGCAATTTCTTCATTTTGCTCTGCCCTGCCTACTGAGAAACCTGACACATACTAACAGTGATATGTTTAGCTGCATGTTCTCCTTAAATTGCTGGCTGTCTGAGTGGTGTCCAAAAAATGATGTGGGCTTTATAGGTAATTGGGAAACTTTCTGGAGGAAACCTGGTCTTGTTAGGACAGACAGCATCCATCCCACTTTGGATGGAGCAGCTCTCATTTCTAGAAATCTGGCCTAATTTATTAAACCTCCCCAAAATATCACTATCCAGAGTTGGGACCAGGAAGCAGAGTTGAAGTCTTACACGCCTCTCTGCAGCTTCTGTCCTCCTGTTATGGAATAAGATCAGGGTGAAAAAACCCCAAAAAGTAACGACTTTTCTCTTTTCTTTTCTAACTATAGGGAATGTTCTCTGAATTCCTATTACTTCATGTTCATGTCTCCAAAGAAATCGTGAGAAAACTGGCTTTATTCTCACACCCAGAATCTGTGGATGAGCTAAAAGACATTATAAAAGAAAAGTTAAAACTTGACTATGACTTTAGCTTATCATATGAAGACCCAGACTTTGACAGGCAGCTTTGTTCACTTCTAGATATTGAGGAGCTTCTTCAGAAAGCTGTTGTAAAAGTTGGTAGACCAGATAGTGGAACTATCACCACTATCTGGTCTACCCAATGCCATGACTCCAGACAGGGTTGAAAGATGGCCTCAGGATTTCCCAATTCCTACATTTTCCTATGAGATAGAACTCGTACTTGGTGAGGGTGATGTTGCTTATGAGAGAAAAGGAAAGGCTCTCAAGTTGTTTAGGGAACAAAAGCATGACATTCTTGAAATTCTTGCAGCTAAAATGCATAGTTTCAATGCATACCCCAGTGATCGGGATGTATCAGTGGTAGCTGAAGCTCTTGTCACTAAGCATCCTTGTCTAAAGGAGCCTGGATCACAGACAGGTCAGCATGGGTGCAAAAATAGGACGTTTAAGATGGGGAACTATCATGCTAAATTGAGTCGGGTTTAATCTGTAAACCTAAAAGTTCAAATAACGGCTAAGCATGTAAATGAAGTTCACCACAATGCCCATTATTCGGTGTAGAAATGAATCTCCTTATTAAAAGCATGATTTCAAATGTTGTTCAGATGAATACTGGAAACTACCTAACACACCCTCATCAGTTTGATATGTAGCAGAACAATGTTTGTTTAGTTTATTTTTTTTGCTGCTTCACATCCGGCTTGTGCCAAATGATGGCTATGAGTGAATTCATCAGTGCTGTTATATAACCATATAAAAAATAAGACATTTTAACATCCAGTTTGATTCACATTCAGAAAACCACAATGGTGAAAGCAACACAACAAGCCCAGAAAATCTCCAAGTAAATCACTCAGAGTCTCTGATCTGTAGATCAGGTACTTTCCTCAACTTGACTATGTGGTGCAAGGTTCCAAAAGTAGTGTGATAAAACCAATAAAGTCATAAAATAAATAAATAAACCTTGACTCTCTGCAGCACTAACAGGGATTAACTAAAATAAAAGTGTATAAAATAATGACGACTTCTAATCTGTAGTCACATGACTTCTCATAACTGCTGGGTTGGAATCAAAAGTAACAAAGAATAAATAGAAAAAATCTTAGGGGCATTCCCAGGTGTGTGCAGAGGGTGTTTACTGTTCAAACAGGTGAAAGATTAACTGATGAAATCCAAATGAACTGATTGTCAACAATCCCAGGAAAACTGAAAGGACAGGGGAAGGAGAGGGAAAAAGGAGGGACTGGGAATCTGCTGACAGAAAGAGAAATGAGGTGAGGCAGATGGGGGTGTGCAGTGAGGAAAGAATTTGGCAGGTTGACACAGCCTGGTGAAGCATTAGCACCATAACACCAATGCCAGCACACAGAAAACTGTCAATGGAAAACCCAATAAAGATCACAGCACAATGGCAAGATGAGAAGATTCAACAGAGAGATAAGCCTTCAAATTTGTCTGAAGATTATGTGGTTTTGCTAATGTTATGGCAATTTTAACAGTAACCTGCAAAACACCCAGTGAGCGTGATTCAAAGTGGATTTAATAAACACACTGCAATGTGGAGAGAAACATCCCAGCCAAAACACTAGGATCATCTCTGCCCATGGCTGCCACCCTGAACTCTTTTGTACACACACAGACAAATACATTACATGCTGGCCCATGTCACGGGGGGCTGTACCTTCATTATTCATTATTTTTTGTGTAGTTTTTATTGAAGTCTAATGTCTGCCTTGGTTCATTATTTGGTTCTAGGAGTCATCACATTCTCAGTTTTCAAATTTACAAATTAAAAGAACCTCAGTATTTTCACCCTGAAGAACAAAGAGTAAAAAGTGTTCTTTCATCAAAAGCTGAACGATGAGTTCACTGCATTCAAATCACCCCTTTCTGAAGTTCTGAGGGTAAAAGGGGGTTTAATCCTGTACTAGCAAGATGTACCTAATGAAATGTCTGGTGAGTGTATGTGTCTTTCTTAAGAGCTCAGCTCACACATTGGTGTACAAGCCCCACCTTGTGGAAGTAGGAAAATAACTTTTTTTTTGGTACTCCGTTAACTAAACAAAAGGTTGATTCTGTTCATGTGTATGTAATGTTTTTAGTGGGAGAAATGTTTTATCATTCATCCAAGTGATTTATCCAGTCTAAAGACTGAAGGCTGAATAAGTCAATAAGATAAAAATGAAAGTTCACTGCAAAAAGTGGCATCAGAGTTCAACTGTTTGAATCATAAACAAAGGAAACTGAGAAGAGTAATACAGAATTCCCTCATTCAGAGGATTTTAAATGAATCTGTGTGCAACTATCTGCCTCCAGCGAAATTATGTCTCTTTGAAGTGAAACCGAAAGTGTTCATTTTAATCTGTTTTTTTGTTTTGTTTTGTTTTTCACGCCCTCAAGCGTGCCAACAAAACAGGAGAAGTGTTACGACCCTCGCGACAAGACACTTAAGTTTGTCGATGGAGAAGATGATTTGGACTGTAAGTAGGCCTGTTACCTGAGCACTTTTTAAAGTGACATCGAACAGACATACATATACATACATATTATATATATATACATTATATTAAAATATTTTACCTGCGTTGACACTAAAGTTAAACAAAACTCATTAGCATTCATTTATGTTTGACACTGATTTTTTTGCTTGTGTGTGATTGTTCTCAGTCTCGTGTGAAGACTTCAAATCTCGCAGAGCTCAGATGTCCTGTGGTCACGCTGTGACCCCGACCTCTCTCACCAACTGGTGTCGCAAGTTGTTGGACCAGGTAGGCCACTAAAGTTTGGCTTTGCTAAAATAAACAAGCAGACATATATGAATAAATAACAGCGTCATGCAGGGTTGTGTTGATTTTTAACAGGATTTTTATGTTATGTCAACGTGAATAAATAAAGAAAAATGAAAACAGTGCCCAATATGTCATGTTTTTTTGTGGTTGTGAATTGGATTGTAATGTTTACTGTCATGTAGATGAGAAAGAAGCTACGCTGACTTAAATCAACACAGAGCGACACACTGCTCTGTAAATTCATGAACTTCTCTCAGCAGAAACCTGCTGTGCTCTCAAGGAAATAAATAAAACAGTCAGAAATGTTCAGCTTCCGTCTTTTCTATTGTAACTTGTACTTGTGCATGTTGGCTGACTGATCTGCCCTCTGTGAGGCCTCAGTGTAGCTTTGAATTACACCTGTACTGTTACAGCTGTGATCATTTCAGTGTTTCTATAGAGTAAAGAACATAAATAGCTTTCAGACAAAATATAGCAACACAACTCTGTTTCATCAAATTTGTACATAATTTGTACATATAGCAATACAGTTGTGATGTATGATGAAATATTTGAGTATTTGTAGTTTTAACCCTTTCATGCATAGTGGCCAGTTATTCAAAGGCTGTTTTTTTGTATTTGTGTCAGTGTTGATGGTATACTTGCACATATACCACTACATTGGACCCTGATGTGTCACTTCATACTCAATTCATAAGTCAATACGTGTATTGAGTTTAAAAAACTCTTTCGAAAAAGAAAATGTTTGAAAAAAATGAAGGTCAAAAATCTTTTTTTCATGCCTGAAGATGAATAAAAATACTTAAGAAAAAAAAATCCAGATTCAGGTTGTCATAATTCATGCATGAAAGGGTTAATAACCTACTGAAAAAAACTCATCGAATTGTTTGGTGTTTTGTTTCCAACATGCGAGTCTATTAATTCTCACCTCTCCATATTTAATAAAGGGTGAAGCCAGGTTTGTGTGTGGTGGGTCTGGTTGTAGTGCTGAGTGGACTTTTGCAGAGGTTTCTAAAATGGCTCTTCTGGACCCTCAAGAAAAGACGTATTTCAGAAAAAACATGGAATTTAACATTGCCAGGCAGACACTTACTACTAAGTTGGTAAGTGTTTCATCAATATATTATATATACTGTGAATATAGACTTGATAGACATTTTGTTATATATCAAATATTGTCCCACCTCTGTCTCCATGTAGTGTCCTGGCTGCAGATCCGCTGTGACGAGAGCAAATGAATCAGATTTGAATGTCCTCTGTAAAGTGTGCACAGCAGTAAAAGGACGGCCGTTTGAATTCTGCTGGCAGTGTTTGAGGGAATGGAAGGGTGCACGGCCTCGGAAGGACCGCTGTGAAAATGATGACTGCTGTAACGAGTCACTAGAAACACTAAAAAAATGCCGAGATATCACATTAAATCGGTATGTGTATGGAGATGAGTATGAGTATGGAATCCGTGTGTTTCCCTCTGTCCGTGCCTGTCCAACCTGTGGTTTGCTGTTGCAGCACAGCAAGAAGGGTTGCCCATCAGTTTTTTGCCCTCGATGTAATGGGACATTTTGTTTTGTATGTCTGAAGCACTCTAGTACATGTTGGGGGATCAGGTGCACTCCTGCCCCCAGACAGACCTCTATACCTGTTTGGAAGAAGAAATAATGGGAAAGACACAAGGCTGATATGTTTCACTTTCTTTGTATTGAGAGCGTCTTTTCTAAATGTAAATGGCACTATGCTGTGTTCTAAATTCTCTCCTTTAATAACATCACTTTATGAATAAAAATTGTGTTTTATTAGTGAGACATTTAATATCAAATGTGTTCTTTACAGCTCTCATGTCTGAAGTCCAATGATAAATCTGCATAAATCTAATGTCATTCATTAAAAAAACTTTAGAATAAGGTTAAACATTCTGTGTGTGCACATGCTGTCCTCTGGTTAGTTACATGTATAACATATATTGTCTCCTTATCACACATGTTGTTTGTATTTCAAGCTACATGGCGATAAATTGTTTAGAGAAAAGGTTTCTTTTAGAAAAATTTAGTTATGTTTAATCAATGTCACTACTTAAACACTACTAAAATGTAAATAAAGATTTATTTGTGGTAAAGAAAAGCCAGAAAACTCCTGTGGATTTTTATTTATTCCTTAGTTCTTGCAAGTGAACACTGTCATCTAAAAATAAGATCCTTCATTATACATTATATAAAATGTGGTACAAATGAAATATTGACTTTACTGCTAAAATAATTCAGTATCTGAGTTAAAATACAGATATTTTCATTATTGTTAGGTTAGGTTACTCATACAGTCTCAGCAGGAGAAAGCTTCAGCACTTTATGCTGTTGAGTTGGGAAATGCAGGGAAAACAATTTTTTGTTTTTCATTTGTACCAAAAAATTTGATAATGGACTAAATAAAATTATTTAACTTGATTAATGTTTAGCTGTTTGAAGGTTAACCTAAATTTCTAGTTTCAGAATGATTGTGGCGACCGTGGCTCAGGGGGTTGGGAATCGCATCTGTAACCAGAAGGTCGCCGGTTCGATCCCTGGGCTCTCTGTCCTGGTCGTTGTGTCCCTGGGCAAGACACTTTACCCTACTTGCCTACTGGTGTTGGCCAGAGGGGCCGATGGCGCGATATGGCAGCCTCGCTTCTGTCAGTCTGCCCCAGGGCAGCTGTGGCTACAACTGTAGCTACCTCCACCAGTGTGTGAATGCGAGAGTGAATGAATAGTGGTATTGTAAAGCGCTTTGGGTGCCTTGAAAAGCGCTATATAAATCCAATCCATTATTATTGTATGATTTTTACTCTGTTTAAATCATTTAAAATCATTGTTAACATATTCACATGTAAATCACAGCAAGAATTGCACTGAGGTAAATATTTTACAGAAGAACTTCTGTTTCCTCAAATCCACATTATGATTTATGATATATAACACACATCTCAGAAAAGCAGGTCTTAGATAGTGATATGAAGCTAAACTCTCAACCACTGCCTTCAGCACCTGGTCGTTGTGCCACAGAAAATAGTGTATTACAGAAAATACGCACTAAGATTTAAATATGGAACCCAAGATGATCTGTAAATGATAGAGTTCAACTACAGCTGAAACATGTAAGTGATGCTCATCATAATGCCTCGTAGCTAAGTGTAGAAGTAAATCTGGTTTTACAACATGCTTTCAAACACGGTCATTGAGCTGCAAATTGGAAACTACCTACTAACGAGAACTGTTTGTATCAGTGTTTGTTATGTAACCAGAACAATGCTTGGTTTGGTTTTTGCTTCTTTACATCCTGGTTGTTGTGCCAAATGGTGGCCCTGAGTGGATTCATCAGTCCTATTTTACAAACATTCATATTAAATAATTCTAACATGCATATTCAGAACACTGTAGAAGTAACACAATAATCCCCAAAACTCTCCAAATAAAATAATGAATCCAGGTCATAATGCTAGAAACACAGCGTCACCGGTCAGATCAACTTTGACTTCATGGTGGTAGTTTACTAAATATAAAGTGATAAAACCCATAAATCATCACATAAATAAATCTCCACTCGCAGCAGCACTAAGACTCTCATTATATAAAGTAAAACCATAGAAGTGCAGTCGTATGACTTCTTGTAACTCTTGGAAAGAAAATGAAAATGACAAAAACAAAGTAAAACAGTCTTGGGGACGTTCCCTGGTGTGTGCAGAGGTCCGTGTCTGTGTTTACTGATCAAATTTGAGAAGGATAACAGGTGGGATCCAAATGAACAGAGTGCAGATAATTCTATGAAAACCGAAGCTTTAAATTTGTCTGAAGATGATGTGGTTTCACTTTGAAAGCAATAAAAGCTTGACTTCTACAGTTTAGCATGTTGTTGCTTGCAGGGCAAGATCTTCTAAATTCACAATTTTTCTCTCGACGTTTGTGCAGGTAATGAACGGCTTCACTGTGATGTGAGTCATGCACCAATTACACCGTTTGACCAGTTAAAGAAGTTAACTTTTTTTTAAAGATTCTTCCACACATTTTCGCTTCACTTCAGGGACTGTGAGGTATCAAAAGCTTAAGCTTCTTCTTTTGGTGTAACAAAACAAGCTTTTTTCATCGCTCACTCATTTTCAGCTAATGAAGCTGAGTGTGAAGAAACTGGGATGAGAATCAGCACCTAAAGTCTGGCCATGGTTCCAGCTGAATGGGTGGAGCGCCCATCAGCACCACTTTTCGGGGATGAACTGCTGCCCTGATTGGAAGATATCAAGTATTTTGAGGGCATGTATAATAAGTGATGGGAGAGTGGAGCAAGAAATGGACAGGCAGTTTGGTCCTTTATTGGTTTGGTGTGGTGAAAAGAGCAAAGGGTAAAAATAATTAAGATTATAACTAGAAACTCAAATTAAAGATCATAACAAAATACTTAAATGTGGCCTGATGTATTTGAGTAAAATATTGGCCTGAATTGTCCAAGCTCCAACGCCAGGATTTGAACAAGTTAGCAACACCTCATTTGATATAAGCTTGTAGATTTTTCTTTCTTCCTGCCATGACGTTACTTAGAGCCCATGCAGATAAGTAAAAATCATCATGTAAAATATGATCTCTTTTTTAAATTTGTTATTGGAAAATGTGGTTTAGTTGTCCCAATGTTGATTTTAAAGTATTTACAGAAACAGCTAAACTAGTATAATAATCAGGATAAGGTGGAAATTTCCTCAGAGAACGTTTCTTTGAGGTTACATAATGGAACATTTTGCATTTAATTTTTTCATTGACAGTCTGATTTCTCTGAGACAGTCTTCTATTTTATCAAAGTTAAATGATGCAAACCACGAGGAAGCCAGATTCCTATTTATTTCTTCCACATTTAGCTTTGAGTCATTAAATATATTCTGAAAAAGATTTACTTAATTGTTGTGATTGTTAACTGAACAAAACATGTCACAGAAAATGAACAATTACGTTTTAAAATATAATCTAGGATCATTTGTGAATCACAATGTTTACATACAGACATCAGTGAGCCAACCAATAACATTTGGTGATGGGCATTTATTCATGTACATTGTAAAAAGATAATGTATCACATAGGAAATTGACAATCAATGTGTTCGTTTGTTTCAGTATTTACTTTGTGGAGGTTCGTCTGTGTATTGTTACATTTATTCTAATTTCTTCCTGTAACAATAATAATACGAGCTTCCTTACTGATTGTTTGTATCCTCTGTTTCAGACAGTGGATCTATGTGATGTCAGTGAGACTAAATAATCCTAATATTGTCATCTCAGGCACACACCTCTGACTGCGAAAACAGAAGCCCCAGAAACTTGGTAATAAAATAAAACAAAACTTTTGCACCTCAATTAATCATTATTAATATGTAATACTGAATTAGTGCTGACTATAGGTATGATAGGAGGCGTAAAATGTGAAGAAAGTACAAAGAAGAAGGAAAGCCATAGATGCAATACTTCAATCAGAATTTTGTGTTTTGTTCTTTACATGTATTTATGGTTCGGTATATCCTGTAAATTTGATGTAGTCACATGAATTCATGATGGACTCCTTCATCCTCCGTGAACCATAATCACCGCCTGCACTTTTTTGCCGGCTTTGATTTTTAGTACAAAGCCGTTGTCCAGTGGCATGCCATCAATGTGCAGCTTCAAAACATCCTTAGTGTATCCTACAACAGCTTAACAGAGGACAGAGAGGATTTTACTTTACAGTCTTTAAAATAAACATAGCTACAAATATGTCATCAATAATTATACCATGTTCCCTGCATTAAAGTGAGCCACATCAGAGTGATTGTCAGTAAAGGTGATCCGTAGCGGTTAATTAATAATATAATAATATATTTTTATTATGAATAATAATAAAAAATAATTTCAAGAAAAAATCTTCCAAGGCATTTGCACTTCATAAAATTTTATTGATTCTTTTAAAAAAAAAAAAAAAATGAATGTAGAGTCATTAAGCACTTATCATTATAATTTTTATTTATTTGTTAACAATTTTTAGGTTACTTACTTTTCATCATGAGCATTTTTAGCACTTCCTCTTTGAGAAGGCTCACAGTCATTTCTTGCAGCTGTTTAGCGCTCAGAGGCATCACGTGCCTCCGACCATCAGGCAAGATAATGAAGACTTCTAAAAGCATCTGAAAGTTATGAGAGGAGACGGTTACTACCTTTGTTTAACACATTTATTAGATCACATATCATAAAAAAAGGAAAACACAAATACTTTAGAAACCTGTCTTCTCTTTTCAGTGAATGCTCTATGTGTAACTGCTTTGAAATGGAGTGAGGAAACTCGGTTCATGTTTTTATCCCAAAATATTAAGTTAAAATAAAAATGTAAACTAAACATTTACACAGAAATGAATTATAATTTATTCCCTGTGATATTAAATTTGTGTTGGGCATAGGTGTGACAGGAGCCTTAAAATTTAGAAGAAAGCTCAAATTAATGATGGACCCCTTCCGCCTCCCTGAACCTTAATCACCTGCACAGTTGAGCCGGCTTTGATTTCACAATCAGCCAGCAATGCAGAGGGGTTGTCCAGTGTCTTGCCTTCAACGCGCAGAGTGACATGTTTCTCAGTGTATCCTACACACACAGTATTAAACAGGTGTGAGTAACTGTATGTGCAACAATTAAAAAATTTAAAAAAAATCTTTGAAGGTGTTTGCACTCCTATTCACAACATTTGATAGGTTTTTTTTTTTTTTGGTAAAATAAACAACAACAAAAAACAAAAAGAAAACAGGTTTTACGGACAGTTGATTATATCCTCATTAAAGACTGTAGGTTAGATCATTATTTATTTAATGTACCAGTTTTCAGTTCTTAGGTTATTTACCATGGATGGCCCACACTCTCAGTATGTCCTCTTTGAACTGGCTTACAGTCATACTTTGCAGCTGTCCGGGGCACAGCATCATCGACACCCTCCGACCATCAGGCAAGATAATGAAGACTTCTAAAAGCATCTGAAAGTTATGAGAGGAGACGGTTACTACCTTTGTTTAGCAGCGCTTAACACATTTATTAGATCACATATCATAAAAAAAGGAAAACACAAATAGTTTAGAAACCTGTCTTCTCTTTTCAGTGAGTCCTCTAAGTGCAACCATTTTGCAATGAAGTGATGAAACTCGGTTCATGTTTTTATACCAAAATATTAAGTTAAAATAAAAATGTAAACTAAACATTTACACAGAAATGAATTATAATTTATTCCCTGTGATATTAAATTTGTGCTGGGCATAGGTGTGACAGGAGCCTTAAAATGAGAAGAAAGCTCAAATTAATGATGGACCCCTTCCACGTCCCTGAACCTTAATCACCTGCACAGTTGAGCCGGCTTTGATTCCGCAATCAGCCAGCAATGCAGAGGGGTTGTCCAGTGTCTTGCCTTCAACGCGCAGAGTGACATGTTTCTCAGTGTATCCTACACACACAGTATTAAACAGGTTTGAGTAACTGTATGTGCAACAATTAAAAAATTTTAAAAAATCTTTGAAGGTGTTTGCACTCCCATTCACAACATTTAATAGTTTTTTTTGTAAAATAAACAACAACAAAAAACAAAAATAAAACAGGTTTTACGGACAGTTGATCCTATCCTCATTGAGGACTGTAGGTCATAATTTATTTTTTAATGTATCAGTTTTCAGTTCTTAGGTTATTTACCATGGATGGCCCACACTCTCAGTATGTCCTCTTTGAACTGGCTTACAGTCATACTCTGCAGCTGTCCGGGGCACAGCATCATCGACAACCTCCGACCATCAGGCAAGATAATGCCGAGTTTACAATTTTCCTTGTTTAGGCGGGGAACTTGTGATCTTTCCAGGTTGTCTGTCTGAAGGTAATGAGAGGTAACAGTTAGTACCTTTGCTAAACAGCGCTTAACATTTTTTATACCACATATCATGGAGACAAAAGAAAACGCAAATATTTTAGAGACATGTCACCGCTTTTCAGTGAGCCCTCGACGTCCAGCTATTTTGAACTGTAGTGAGGAACTTCAGACTTAGTTCATGTTTTTAAAAAAAAATATGATATTAAAATAAAGATGTCAGATAAAAATGTTCACTTCAATGAATCATTATCTATTCAGTTTAATACAGAATTAGCATAAGTATGACAGGAACCGTAAAATGTGACAAAAGTGCAAAGGGGAGCAAAAGCAAAAGGTGCTACACTTCAATCAGAATCGTGCATCTTTTTCTTTACGTGTATTTATGATTCATGAATTTGATGTAGTCAGATGAATTAATGATGGACTCCTTCACCCTCTGTTAACCTTCCTCACCATCTGTACAGTTGAGCCGGCTTTGATCCCGTATTTTTTCACTGGTGCAGAGTCATCATCCAGTGGCTTGTCATCAGCCAGCAGCCTGATATTATCCTTATTGTATCCTAAACACACATAACACCGGACAGGGAGGATTTTACTTCGCAGCCTTTAAACTAAATATAGCTACAAATGTGTCATAAATAATTATATTATGTTCCCTGCATTAGAATGAACTGCGTGAGAGTTTGATTGTAAATAAAGGTGATCCTTAGCAGTTAGCAGTTGAGCCGTTTTATTAGTAACTATAATATAATATAATATAATATAATATAATATATGAAGAGATTAAGAAATTATTAAGAAATTTGAATATAGAGTTTTTAAGTGCTGATAACTATAATTTTAATGTATTTATTTTCTGTTTTATGTTACTTACCTTTCTTGATGAGCATTTTCTGCACTTCCTCTTTGAAAATGCTCACAATCATTTCTTGCAGCTGCATGGCGCTTAGGAGCATCGAACACCTTTGACCATTAGCCAAGATAACGAAGATTTCACACATTGCCTTGTTTAGGAGCACCTGAAGGTTATGAGAGGTGACAGTTAGTATCTTTGTTTCCATGTAGTATTAAATCAGTGCTGAGTATAGGTGTGACAGGAGCCTTAAAATGTGAAGAAAGCTCAAATTAATGATGGACTCCTTCAGCCTCTATTTACCTTCCTCACCACCTGCTCAGCTGAGCCAGGCTCGGCAGTGGACAGTGGTGCAGAGTCGTGGTCCAGTGACTTTCCTACATATTTCTCAGTGTATTCTAAACACACATAGCACAGAACAGAGAGAATTTTACTTTGCAGTTTTTAGACTAAATATAGCTACAAATACGTTTTAAATAATTATACCATACATTAGAGTGAACCACAACAGAGAATATTTTAAAAATTAAAAAAAAGAAAATAAAGGTGACCGTAGCAGTTAGCAGGTCAGCAATTTTATTCATATTATCTGATACCTAAGTGTATCTCTAGGTACAACATTACAAAAAACAAATATGTGAACGTGCTTTCGCTTCACAAAATTTCACAGATTTTTTTGTAAATAGCAAACAAACATGTTTTAAGACATTTGAATATAGACTCATTAAATTACTAATAATTACACATTTATTTCAGTTTTTATATTACTTACCTTTCAGCAGGTGGGGATTTTTCTTCAACCCCCACCCATAGTGGGGGTTCATAACATCGACTGGCGCCATTGCTTTGTTTAGAAAGTGAGGCTGCGATCCTTTCAGGTTCTCCGTCTGAAGGTTATGTGAGTCGACGGCGTGTTTATATTATTTATAGACTCGCGGGTGGGTGTTGCCTGTTCGTTGTTTCATCTTCAAAGGGAAATAACATTGCACAAATTAAATTATTATCATTCATCTGACTCTACTGTGGGTATTATCGACACACCTTTAAAATTCAAAGTGAAAGCATTTTTGTGCATTTTTTCTGTTGTTTCCCCACACAAATAATTTCTTAGTAAATGAAAAAGACATGAGTAATAAGAAATACATTTTCAGTTGTTTAAACAGTGCTTAACAAACAGTGCTTATCATGCCACGTGCTATAAAAAAGAAAATGCAAACTTGTCTCTGCTTCTCGGTATGTCCTCGATGTGCAACCATTTTGAACTGGAGTGAGGAACTTACACTCACTTCATAGTTTTATACCAAAATATGATGCAGCACATTGGACTACTCTGAAAAGCCAGAAATTAATCAAACACAAAATTCAACCACTGAAAACATTCAGTTTAGCAGTTCAGGCAAGCAACTATAATTTGGGGTCTTATAAATAATAATAGTGTTTTACTATTTTTTCTTACTTTTTGTAAAACAGTAACTTAGCAAACAATGACTGAGAACCTTCACAGACATATTGCCCTAAACTTTGGGAGGAACACCCTTCAATTGGTGTGGAAGTATAAAAAGGACTCAAGGAAACTAGCGGATTATAGGAACAATCTCCGCATCAACCTAAGATACAGACAAACTAGAGTCGTTCCCAAGAGTTTGTGCCTTGGATTCATGGTCAGGGGACACAGAGCTGTGTTGATTCTAGGGAGAGCACAAAACAACTTCTAAGTGAAAGGATAAGACAGGTCCATTTCACAGTTGATGCCCTCCGGGCCAAATTAGCCAGACTCTGCAGGAAGTGAAAACACTTCTACCCTCCCCTATCTTGTAAACAAGGATCAGCAGGCCCAACTCACTAAAGGAAAAGAAAGACAACTCAGGAAATTTTACACTTTACTAACAAAAATTAGAGCCTATGCCACACAGAGGAGAACAGGAAGACTTCACAACTGAAGGCAGTCAGGAAAAATTCAATAATAATGTGGGCTGTATTCTTAAATGAAAAGAACAAGTAACTGCTTTGGAGAGGGGAAAAGCATGTAGCTAAAAAACTAAACTAAACTCCAGTCCAGTGGAATACCAAAGAAAGATGACAAAAAATGATTACTTACCTGTTTTAGAGGGTCCCACCTGAAAATGAAGCAGCTAATGAAAGAGGTGAAGAGAGAAAGATGGCAGCTTGGTCAGCATTAGTGGCCTCTATAATGTATGCAAATACATGTGGGTTGGAATCAAGCGCGCCCCCAGAAGACAAACAGAACCAGCAGATTGAAACTGAACAAAGAGAATTTTAAGCAAAACAAAAAAATTATAGTTTCAATTGTTTTATTTTTTTCAGTTTCAATACAAGATTTTTCAGTACATTTATTTCAGTTACAATAATTTTTTTTCAGTTTCAATATCTTGTCAGTTTCATTTTAAGTTGGCATCAATGCTTAATCAAAATTTAGTAAATAAAACATGCAGTTCATTTACATAATTTAATTTCAAATTACAAAACAAAGTATCCCTGAAATTAAAAATACAAGTAACACGAAGGTTTAGGGAATTCGGGGTGACCATTTCTATTCTGTGTTTATCATTTGTACTGCGTGATTCGGGCTAAACGCAGCAAAAGATTTAGGAAATTTGTGTTTGGGTCTGGTTAATTATTTCTTTTTTGTGCTTCTTGGCAATAAAGGAAAACTAATTTGTGGGTTGAGCAGCAGAGTGAGTATCAAATCTTCTGAGCCAATGCTAAACAACTCCAAACTTTGACCTTTCGATCCAGCTGCTATAGGCAGAATCTGGACTCATTGCAGAATATAATGTTCCACCACATCTTCTGGTTCCAGTGAATCATTTTGGGAATAACAATACAGACAGGTCTGAGTGCAGGGCAGTGACTGACTGTGTAGAGAGCCGTCTGCCAGATCATCCTGCAAACCATGACCATAAATCTGTAGCTACAGCCTACAGTTCTCCTCAGTGCTGACACTGAGAGCAAACTTGTTCACTTTGGGGTTTGTCTCTGACATTCCCCTGTTATACTTGGCCTTGCATTTGGAGATGGTACTGGGGCTCGCTCCAAATAATGCTGCAGCTTGGTTTTGCAGAGCACCAGCTTGAAGTTGCCCCATGGCAGTAATGTTGATCACAATGCCTGGAAAATCATTGTAGAAAAAAATCTCCTTATTAAATCAAATGTTGTCATTCAGATGAGAACTGGAAATTACCTAACACACCCTCATCAGTCTCATATGTAACCACAACAATGTTTGGTATTTTTCTGGGTTTTTGTCTGCTTCACATCCGTCTTGTTGTGCCAAATGATGGCTATGAGAGAATGCATTAGCTGTGTTGTATAACCATATAAATAATACAACTTTTTAACATCTAGTTTCATGTAAATTCAGAACACAACAGTGGCAAAAGCAACACAATAAGCCCACAAACTCTCAGAGTAAGATGACTACATGGTACAATGTTCCAAAAGTAGTGCAATAAAACCCCTAAATCATAAAATAAACCTGGACTCTCAGGAGCACTATGAGGGCTTAAGTAAAATATGTATAAAATAATCATGATCGTTAATCTGCAGTCACATGCCTTCCGATTACTGCTGGAGAGAAACCGAAAGTAATAAAGATTAAATAAATAAAGAATTTTAGCAGCATTGCCTGGTGTGTGCAGAGGGCATGGCAAACCGTGGGGGGTGTGGGGAAGGAGGACCCAGGCACGGTGCTCTATGTACAAGCAGTGCGTTTATTTACAGTGATGGAACTGATACACAACAATAATACATCCCCGTGTGCTCCCGACTTCCACTCCGTGTCTTCTCCCAGTGTTTGTGCCCATGTGTCTGCTCCCTCGTGCCAGTGCACTCTGTGTCTGCTGCCCTCTCATCCAGCAATCCTTCCTGGGAAAATAGAGGCAGTAGTTAGTACCCTCAGTTCACTTGGTAAGCTCACACTCACAAACAGACCAGCTGGAGAACTGACGGGAAGTCTCACAAAATGATCCCACGCCAGTGGGAGCTCCAAGACTCTCTTAAGTAGCTCCCCCGACGAGGCCTGATCAGCAGCAGGTGTGTGGCTTCGGGTGTGGCCAGTCCGCCAGCAGGGCCATACCCACCAGGCCTGAAGGCGCCCGCAGAAACACACACACACACACACACACACACACACACACACACACACAAGCAGGGATAACGAGGGACAGCAATACAAAATATATATTATAATATTAGTCCATAACTGCTCAGGGATCCCAGGACCCTGACAGGTTCAGTGTTTACTGTTCATTCAAACAGGTGAAAGGATAACCGATTGGCAGCAATCAGAGGAAAAAGAAGGGAGACTTAACACAGAGATATGACTGTCTGTGTTTGTGGTTTTGCCATGAAAACAAACATTTCATGTGTGCAGCAGAATCAACTTTTGGAGATTTACTTACCTGGATGGTTGAGCATGCATCAAGATGTTCTTTTTTTTGTAGTTTATATTGAAGCCTAATGTCTGGTTCAGGTCATTATTTGGTTTCTCACTGTTTAACTTTCCTGGCTGTAAAACAACCTCTGTATTTTCCCTCTAAAGAACAAAAGTACAATATGTTCTTTCATCAAAAGCTGAATGATATCTGGTTAGTGCATGTCTTTCTTAAAAGAAGTTCACATGTCATTTGGTGCACAGCCCCACCTTGTGGCAGTAGGAAAAGTACTTTTTAGGTACTCCGTGAACTATATGAACTGCAGTATATCCGGTATCTGTGATTAATGGTCCTTTTATTAGAAAAAAGACTGATTCAGGTACTAATGTGATATGTGGAATGCTAACTGACACTGATAAACCCATCAAGACTTTTAAATGTAATTAAATAAGCTTTAGTTGATAAAACTGCTGGTGGTGCTTTATTGTAGTTTTAATATGTTGATGTTGAAAAGAATCAGCTTGGTTGCAAGAGTTAAATAACTTTAACTGTGTTCAAATTAACTTCCATGTAGTCATTCATATTAACTATAGACTAGAGGACTTAATGAAAGCCTAAAAAGAAAAACCCCAAAAGCATTATATCCCAGATTTCAGGTCAGTCCTTTGCAGTAACCATTTTGGTAAGGACATACAAACAACAGCTCAGAGTAACAGTTCATGAACATTTTAAAGCCACAGTTTTAAATTCGCTTTCAGAACAATTTCTGAAAGCTGAGCCCACGTCCTCATTTTAGGTTTGACAGCTTTTAGTTGGTAAAGATGAACTGCTTGGACAAGAACTGAGCTGTCGCCTGATCATTGGGATTTAAATTTTAAATTTAAATTTAAATAAAATTGAATTTAATTGAAATATTTAGATATTTCCGAAAACACATTGTAGTGACGTATACTGAACACAATAAATGATATAATGTAAACAACTACCTGAGAAAAAGCAGATAAATTAATTACAGGCATTTACTTTTGTATCAATTATTGCATTGATGGAGGGAGTGATGTATGCTGGGTAATGGCACAGCTAGTGACTGGGTGACTTTATTCACTTTATTCATACCCGCTTTGGATGTTATCAGTCCATACAATGTGCGTTATTAGCACAAATCTGTCCCATAGATATGGGCCATCTCCACCTGCTAATTTGTTCAGAAGGTTGTTATCATCCATCCAGATGGAGGATCACTAAAAGGAACGTGGAAAGACTCCAGAATCCACTCTGGCTGGAATCCGGTGAATACAGCAGTGTTTACAGGTAAGACCATTTAAATGGACAGCATTTATAGAATGACTATTAAAAGTCAGTGAGTGTCAAAAATGTTAATGTGGTAACGTTTATGGTGTGAGCATTAGATTATATTGTAGTAAAGCTGTTACTTTTTAAACCACGTTAGGACAGAAATATTAGCTTCTGTTATGGACTAATGAAGTTACTAGTTAATAAAGTGATTTATCGCTGCCACAGATTGACAGTAAATATCCTAATTAGCTTCATTGCATCAATGCATCAGTTTCAGTGCTTCATTTAAACTGTATGACACTTATACTGACCCAGGGTCAGTGTAAAATACAATCCTAACTGTGTGAACAAAGCCTGGCTCTTTTAATCCTGCATGACAAACCGCAGGATGCAGGTTTATTGAGCCTCTTTCCTGCTGGCACACCTGTCACACCTGAGAGTCAGCTACAAACTTACAGTAATGTGTACATCTTGCAAAGACTGCCAGACTCTGTAATACTGTAAATGATCAGTGACTCGGGTTAAAACTAAACCTTAAACAGTACCTCTGTGTCTGTGTGTGTGCTGAACATCTAGAATCAGGATGAGTCAGGCTGCACATTGCTGGCATTGCGTCTTTCAACAGGTTTGTGGGTAGATTTGGATGCACCAGGGGTAAGTGCAGCCACTCAGCCTCTACTCAATGTGATCATAGCAGCAGGTGCAGATGTGTGTCACAAGTTAATCTAGTAGTAGGCTATGGTTCTTGGCCACAGGTGGCAGCAGTGGACTCACCTCCATTGGAGACTGCTCCAGCTGCTATGTGATAGTCAGTAGATGGATTCCAAATTGAAGATCATATGAAAGTTTTGGACACTGTTTATTACTAATCACTGTGTAACTCCTGTAAATTCACAGTAACTGCCATCTCCTTACAAATGTTTATTGGATTAACCACACTTATACAGACTGTATATAACTACCACCTCTAAAATGTTTGTTTGCAGAGAAAAGACACAGACAGACGATGCTTACAGGATGTGATGTGACAACACTAATGAAATATTGATGTGTCATTTTTGTTCAAGACGTTTTTCTTATGGGCCAAAATATTAAGATCATGATGAACAGGGGTGGTGATTCCTATGACTTTGTGTATGTAATTTGGAATTTTTTACAAATGTGGTCCAAAATAGATACATGATATCATTTCATTCATTTTAAAGGTTTATTTGCATGACGCACAAACAGACAAAATTGAAAGGTACAAATGTGTTGTGCATGAAACGAATTCAAACGTGGTGCAGATGTGTGTCACAAGTTGATCTGGCTGTAGGCTGTGGCACTTGGCCAGAGGTGGCGCTGGTTGATTCGAGTCCATGTTAGTGCACAAAGTAAACTGCTCGCTTTAGTTGTGCAGCAAAAACGCTGAAACCAGAGAAATAAAAACGTGCGAGGGGGACGATAACGACGAGTCTCCCGATCGTTTACTCTTGCTGTCCCGTGAACAACATCGGCGTGGTGTTAATTGTTTGCTGTTTTCGCGATCGCGTCGCGCATGAGGATATCACCAGGTAAACTCGCGACGTTTTTAAACATTATTGTTCAACAGCATCAAGACTGACGGAGTGTGTTAACCTCACAAGTGTCACAGATGACACATTTGGCGTTTTTTTTTTTGCTGGTTTGTCGGTAGCAGCTCCTGAAACGCAAGACTGCCACACATCTGTTCGACCAACGCCAGTTGATCTAAACGCCAGTTGATCTGGAACACCGGCTGTAGCTTTTCAGCTCACAGCCCGACACATACCAACAACAGCATAGAGAGCACAGACGTTAAGGCGGCGAGGCGTGATTGCGGGTGCCGCTCAGGTGCGTCCTTTTCCCCTGGAGCGGCGCTGCAGACCACGCCCGCCACGCACATTAACCAGGTAAAATACACATTTAGGCAGAATTTTGCAAATATCTATTTTTAATTTTTTAGCAGCATAGTGCTTTTTTTCCCAATTATTTTTTAAAAGTCAGGTCAAGGCTCCAAAAGCCCAAAGGCGATATAAGGGTGGCGGCTCCCAACAGTTTTTGTTTGCTACATGGATCATTTTAGTTCAGCTGGGTGTCTTTCCTTTTGTTATATTTCTTTAAGAGTTCAAAATGTGTTAATTACATAAATAAAATGTAATTTTCTCTGTGGCACTTCATAAGCAACACACCTTAGTTGTTCACATAAAGCATAAAGGTAAAAAACAATATAAACAGTGTTATCTTCATTTTCAATCAATCAATAATTTTAGATGTCAAAAAGTATTTGCAAAAACATACTCAGGAGAAATGTATAAAATCAGCTTTATTCTATGATGTTATACACATTATTATAAAAATCATTTTCTCATGACTGGAACATCAACTACCTGAGAGTAAAAGTGCAACTAAGTTAGAAAACCAATTTTATGCCATTTATGTGGATATAAACATATTTCAACTATATTCATTTTAAAAGGTGTGCTGCACTGTCAGCCTATGAGCACAGACCTTTAGACAACCTATGTAGTGGTAGCAGCTTAAGTTGTCAAGTTTTGGAAAGAGGCCACTGAGTGGTGCTCCATCCCTGCAATGCGTGGGCTGACTTCATGGCTGCAAAGGTCACAAAGTCATGAGGGTTGTTTTAAAGCTGAGCCAGCTGCTTCAGCGCCTCCCCCTCGCAGCGCATGCAGTGGTAGCCTATGGTAGCAGTGGCATCGAAGCAGCCCTGGCCGAGGTAAAAGTCCATCGATGGTTTGTTCCAGTTCAGGATGGTGAAGTTGAGCTGGTGGCAACCAGCAGCCAGAGCCAGCTACAGGAGGGCAAAACCAAGAAGGAAGACAGGAATGACTGCTGAGCTGAGATCTGTATGCTACCTCTGAGACACTGTTCATCATTTTTTTGTGCAAATATTGAAAATAGGAAAATCCTCAAGGTTTATCTTCTACAGTGTTCACACGTTTTACTCACCTGTGCCACCTTGCTCATTAGTGCTTTACCAACACCCTTCCCTGAAAGACAGATCATGTGCATTACTTGAGATTTCGTGCAAATACAGATGCACAGCGATGATGTGACATCTTCTCAGAGGCTGTACTGTACCTCTGAACTCAGGCATCACGTACAAGTCCTCCATATAAATGGCTCTGCCTACAAACGAGCTGTAGGAATAGAAGTAAAGTGTATAGCCGACCTTCCTGTGTCCTGAAAGAAGAAAAATATCAGTAAGCTAGCTTACAGTTTACGGTTAACAGCTTCAGTATTCTTAAATCTTTATATTTGTTTTGTTGTTCCTTCCGATTGAGTTAATGTCGGTGAATATTCAGAACACTGATTATTAATAACATAATGTTTTATTGTAAACACATAACTATGTAACATTTCCTTTATATCAGTGAAAAAAATGATCGGATTTGTCGTGTTGCTCAAACTTAATGTGCAACAGCCTTTATAAATGTAACCTCACAAGAAGGTGACTGTTTACTATCTCTCGTATTGTCTTTCCCTGATGAGCGACAAAGACTTCATGTTCCCTCTAAAACTTAGAGGCACACTTAGTGTCAGTGCACTGAAAACCACAAATTCTATTTTACAGAGAACTGAATTTCTCAGTGGGACAAGATTTTTTACATGCTGATGTTTTATCCTAAACATACTTGCTCCGCAGCGTTTTAGATCAGTGCTGGCTAGGTAGTTTTAGGAGTTTGTTAAGATTTTAGACAGCATAGGTTCATTTTAAAGTTTCTTCTATTTAACAATTACCCATCAGTTTCGAGTTTGTGTAAGTGTTGGGTCTGTGTTTCCACATGCCCCGCTAGTTTAGAGACTTATTCCTCATGAAGAACACACGACATAACAGATCATCTTCAACCGGTCTTTATCTCGCTAACAAGGGAAAGGTTTGGTCAGAACCAGGCAGTGGAGCATAATGCTCATCACCTGTCTCTATCCTAAATCCTTCAAAGAGCAGCTGTCCTGCGTTTGTGTGACCTCCTGCTCACCAAAAGGACCATAAAAGCAGGAAGCGTACAACACAAGAAACAGATCTTTCAGATAGGATGTATCTGCAATAAAACCTCCCCCAGCACAGAGTGGCTGGAGAGGTGGTCAGGATCAAAGGAATGGCTTTGATCCTACTGCTTGAACTAAGACTTCACAAATTTAAGAAACACAATGACACATTCAACAATTTGACTTAACAGTAAGTAACTGGGTTAGAGTTGTTCGATAGTAGCTTGAAACAGTGTGTGTGAAAACTGTGTAAGATGATCTTCCTCACCTTCTTTTGTTCTGTGCTGCTCTGGCACCTCAGCGATGATGCCATGAAAGAACGGGTTCTTGGAAAAGCCATCTTGCTCCAAGTCTGAAAAGAAATTACAGACAACTAAACATAATAGATCTAATTTTTTTTACTGACATTAAAGTTACACATTACAGAATATTTTCAAAACGGGGACATTTAATTTATATTTAACATTGAGAACCTTTTACAGTTGTAGCTCTGACGGGTACTACCAAAACTGGTGTTTTGGACAGAATAAAGAGGGCAAAGACACTTAGTGGTGGAATGAGGAAGTGTGAGAAAGTATGAAAAGAATTTCTGCTCTAATTCATCCCAAAGCTGTTCTGTTGGTTTAAGGTCAGGACTTCAGGACTTTGCAGGTCAGTCAAGTTCTTATGCTGGTGCCCAGTCAGTCACTTTGTTGTAATACCAAAAACAGCTGACAGTGGAATATGGGAATATGTTGAAATGTCATGACTGGACTTGTTGCACAGGTGGCATTCCATCACGGAACTATACTGCACTGAGCTCCTAAGAATGACCCGTTCTTTCACAAATGTTTGTAGAAGCAGTCTGGAAGTCTAGGTGCTTGATTTTATACACCCATGACCATGGAAGTGATTTGATCACCTGAACTGAATGATTTGGATGAGTGAACTAATATTCTTTGGCAATACAGTTGTTAGGTTTTGTATTGTTGATTGTCATTTATGCTTAGAAATATTTAACCATATATGCTTAGAGGTGTATAATCAATTGTGTAGTGATAGGACTGTGATCTTTAGCAGGCTGTAAAGGCTTGGTGTGTATTCCACACTAGAATGCACACCCACAGTCTAGGAACATCAGAGAGGTCCTATCTTCTCTTTGTTGATATATGGTATAGCAAACACACGTATATCTCTTTAAGTATAAGAGCCTTTTGTTTAGATAGATCTGCTAGACGCCTGGCACCAGCTTTGGGGAGTCTTCACAGGGTCACATCTTGACCTCACACAAATCACACCACATACACACACACACACACACACACACACACACACGATACTCTTTGTTTGTATGTAGACGTCATATGTTAATGAACCTATGCATATTCATGTAACCTCAATAAAAGAACAGTGTTACGGGAGAACGAACGAGAGCAACTGGGGTCAAGCGAAGGAATGGCGTTTGTCCGGTTCTCTCCCGTGCACGAGAAACATGAAGAACTTTGCCTACTCGTGTCTTGCTTTGCTGTGTAATTATATTGCCTTCAACGTTCCAGCGAATAGGTTCAAGCTACAAACCTATCAACAGTGCACCTGTTGAGATATAGGAGACAGCAGTGGAGTTTTTAACCAGACTTCGGAGTCTTCCGCTTATCCGTTCCAGGGTCACGGGGGGCGCTGGAGCCTATCCCAGCTGTCATAGGGCGAGAGGCGGGGTACACCCTGGACAGGTCGCCAGTCTGTCGCAGGGCTAACACATAGAGACACAGACAACCATTCACACTCACATTCACTCACAGATTCACAATTTAGATTGACCAATTAACCTATCCCCACTAACTGCATATTTTTTGACTGTGGGAGGAAGCCGGCGTACCCGGGGAGAACCCACACAAACACAGGGAGAACATGCAAACTCCACACAGAAAGACCCCGGCCTGATGGTGGAACTGAACTCGGGACCTTCTTGCTGTGCAGCAACAGTGCTAACCACCGTGCTGCCGTGCTTAAACCAGACTTACAAACCAGATATTACAAAGTTCACATTACTACAAAATTAATATGCAATTCTGGGTATGTGATGTCATTGAACTTCATTTGGCAAAGGGTGTTATTTATGGTACTGTGCCAAAGTGTTGAGCCACCCTTCGTTCCTTAGTATTTTACTTCCAAGGAGCAAGATTTTCTTTAATTTTTCTTTTCTAAATGGTCTTGAGCAATAGTTCTCCAAGCTTTCTGAAGGTCAGTCAAAATTTATCTTTTACATTCGCTGTTTTTTCATAAATTTTCAGTCGAGTTATATCTGGGCATTTTCAGAGGAATTTTAGATTTTATTTCAACACTGAATCGTTCAAGCAAAAACAAAAAAGGCACTTGTCATGGGGGCTCAGAGGCCAGTATGTGGATGTGGATCCAAGTGTAGATTCAAACACATGAAACAGCAAAATGGTTCTCTCCCTAGCTTTGTTGCTGAACATACAGTAAATGTGAAAAATTGTTACAAGGAAGGAATGGGAGGATCTGAAGTAGCGGAAGTGTGGACAGATGGAAAGTGTGGTTAGGAAGGGAGTGAGGGAGGCAAAGACTGATAATCGTGGGAATGATTGGATTTGTGTCTTACTTGGCAGGTGGAGTGAGTATGGCTCTGGTAGGAGGGGAAATGGCTGGGTGAGCATCCTGGAAGGTGAATGAGTGGAGAGAGTTGACCTTGTTAATACAGAGATCCAGAAGAAACAAAGGCAGGTGGGCAGGCAGGTTGCGAGAAGTTTATCAGTGACAGAGAAGCAGAACAAAGAGTCTTGTTGTGGCAACCAGCATCCTGGAAATACGCTCTAAATGTAACTTGACTGATGGTTCCAGGTGGGCAATGCCCCCTGCGTTCGTGTTCAGACGTGACAGTATTGCATATGATGCTGGACCGAAGGAATGGCAAGCTCCACCTCGGCTGGCAGCCTAGAGAAGCTTCAAAAGGGGAAACCAGTTGTAGATAAAATGAGGGAATCATGCACATACTCAACCCATGGAAGGTGTGATGACCATTTTGGCAGATTATGTGTTGTGATGCAGCAGAGAGTGGACTCTAGCTCCAGGTTGAGTCTCTCGGTCTGGCTGTGGTAGCCTGAGCTGAGATTGGATGGGCCAGAGAGCTAAGCAGAAAGCGTTTTTGATTTGTGAGGTGAATTGGGGTACTGTGTGAGAAAAAAAATCTCAACCAGGATGCCGTAAAGCATTTATCTGCTTTAATGTACAACCGGTTTTCCAGAAGACATTGAAATATGAAATGCTGAGGTGAAACAGTTAGCAACTAAACAATTAGCAAGACAGAAGACATTCCAGCTAGTGATGTTTTGCCCAGACCAGTCAATATGTGGATTAATAGAATTAGTGGGTTGTCAGAGGACATGAATGTGAAGAATGCGAGCATCTCCCGGTGGTTGCCAGACGTGACTAGGGAGACAGGCTTGGTTTGGAGGGTGATAAGGGCAAAAACTTGATTCTTCGGCGCCGTGGTACGTATGGGGGGGATTAAGCAGAATTAGGGGCAAATGCAACTGCTTGGCCAGCGTAGTGTCTGTTAGATTTGGCTTGGCCCCAGAATTGATGAGGGCATGAAGGGAATTAGTGGTCTGGTTCACACTGAGAGACACAGGTTTTAGAAAATGGTGTTTGAAATGAGTTAGAGATCCACCCGCCCATATCCCCGATGTTGTAACTTTATTGCAGTTTTGTTTGATAACAGCATTCTGATTATTTTGTAAGTGATTTAAGTGTTAGTCACATGTTTAGTGAGGGCTGTTAATTATAGATTTAATTTTCTGCTAAAAGGGAGCATTTAACAGTTATTTTCATTAGAAACTGCGTTTCCCAGAATCCTTTGTGGTAGACGAAAGTTACTCTGGGGTTTTTTTAGCTAGCAAAGAAAGTTTGGGAAGCCATTATATGTTGCTCTGATGTCGAGCAGTTTATTTGTTGTACATTCCCCCTTTTGAAGCCTTATATAAAGACTATCGTTTCTCCAATTGATGTCCGATCCATTTTTTTGGCTAAGTGGATTCGCCACAACACCCAGAATTACTGGTGAGTGGAGCCTTTTGGCCCAATTGGGCAGACCGCGAGGTAGTGATTGAGAGAACCACATAAAAACACTCGCGGGTGCGAAAATGTCGTTCCCGCTCCTCCAGAGAGAGCTGAGAGTGACCAGTTTGCATGGGTCCGACCTTGTTAATCAAGATATCCAGAAGAGGTGAAGGTAGGTGGACACGGAGGTGGTGAGGAGTTAATCCGTGACAAAGAGTCTTGGTGTGGTGGTGACCAGTGTCCTGGAAATGGGAGCTGCAGGTAACTCGAGTGAGAGTCCCATGAGTTGACTACAGGCACAAGGAAACTGAGGTATATGCAACACAGAAACAATGAGCATGAAGCAATGCTGCCTGCTACTGGCAGAGAAGAGATGTGGATGCTGTTCTTAAATACTGCACTATACTGTTGACTGTCCTGAATCTCCATCAGGTGAGCTGAGCAGGTGGACTGACAAGTGGTCTGCCCAGAGGTGAATACACAGGGAAGTAGTAGAAAAACACAGACAGCTCACCCAGACCATGACAGCGCCTAACTTAAGGGATCAAACCCGTAACTGAAAGGATGAACCAGCAACTTAAGAATGAATGACAATTTAGCAACAAACCTATCTTAAATTCTAACTTTAGCCAGTTTATGAGCCTGTTGTAATCATTGTCATCATCATCATCATCATCAAGTGCTGCTCCCACCAATGGTAACACAATTTGGCAGACAGAAAATAGAACTTTTTGCACTATTTGCACCTTTTTACAAGGTGACTTCTAAAGAGCTATTACCTCAAACATTGGCATATCTCAGCATTTTGTGCAAGGTGTCTTTAAAAACAGAAGAAAATACATTATGCATTTTTTTTTCTTTTTTTTTCTTCTTTTTTTTCTTTTTCTGCTCATTCTGTTGGTTTTTGCCCTTCTCCCCCGTCCCTCTTCTCAGCTGTTTCTCTTTCCCTCTTTCTTTCTCCCCTTCTTTCCCCCAGTCAAGTCTGTCCCATATTCAGTAAGTGAAAATAAAATAAACAATAAAAGGTGAATCAAATGGACCATTATGGCAAGGCTGGGATGGTCAATTTGGTAAAGTAAATCCGTTGGGCATCTTTCTTTACCTTTAGACAACAATTCTGATCGCAAAAGAGCCAAACGGGACAGGCAAAAAAAAAAAAAAAAAAAAAACAGAAGAAAAGAGAAGTGTGACAAAGTCAGCATTACCTGAAAGACATTGCCTTCAGAAATTGTGCTCTTCAGTTGATCCTTCTACTGTTTACTGAGGCACATGAAAAATGACGTATTTGCATGATTCAACAAACTGCTGCAACCATTTCCCATTTTCCCAGCAAAATAATAAGAAATGAGGGGTGGATTAAGATTTTCAGTACTGTTCTTTTAATGACCATTGACATGCAAAGCTTACCTTTCCTGAAGCAGCTGAAATACACATTTAACAAAATGTCAGCTGAATATCTTTTTTGGTTCACAGTTTATTTTACAGCTGCAGATAAAGATATTAAAAATCTTCTTTCTGTGTTTTACAAAAGATTTTTGGAAGGGCAAGAATAAACTCTGAACCATGTTCTTATAGTTAATTAACAAAAACATAAAACACAACGTGAGATGTGGAAAAAAAAAGTTCACTAAAATAAAAACTAGACTTCTGAGTTTGATTGGTAAAAATGTGGTAAAAAAACAAACCCAAAACGTTATTAGAACTTGTCTGCTTTGACGGATGTGTTTCTTGAGACTTTGGGTGTCTACGAGACTGTGAGCTAACTGCTTTCATAATGATGTGATATTGTGTTTGTGTTTTTATTGTCATACCTGTAATAATTTTCCTAAATCTGGCCTCTGACATATGTCCTCAATACAGTTAGAAAAAGACTAAAACTAAGACTGAAACTAATAAATAATCAACTAAAACTAAACCTTTTCAAACAATAAAAACTAAAGTGAAATAAGAAAATCAACTCTGTAAACTAAACTGAATAAAAAACAATAGTCAAAATAACATTAAATAAATAACAGAAAAAAACTACAATAACTCAGCTCTGAACCTCTATTGAGATATCACCTTGGATTTCATGTTTTTTTTTTTTAAATAAAACAATATATTTAAAGTCAAGACAGAAACTTGAGACATCGCTACATACATTACCTTTCTGGGTCACTTTCACATGCTCTGCCAGGTTCTCATACTCTGCCAGTTCCTGGAGAAAATCATAAATAGGATCAGCTGCCATCATTTATTAGGACTTCACTGTTCCTCAGCCAACAATAAAAACATTATTTACAGGGAGTTTATTAGCCTGTTTGCAATAAAACTAACAAGCAGGACAAGCACAGTTCATCCAATAATATCTCAGTAATCTAATAATAACTGCAGCGTTGTGTTTTTAATACTCTCAAACATTTAAAAATAGATAAACATGTAAAAACATCAACAAAATAAGGCACAACAATTCTAATTTCCATTTTCAGTTTTTCACAACATAAAGCTTTTTTAACCAATACCTACAGTAAATCATAGGAATATATGAACATTGCAAACCATTTCCAGTGACAAGATATGCTGTAAACTTTGTATTCATTTTTGATCCAAATGGCACAGCAGCCTCAGCGAAAACATTTAAACGAGGCAACTTCAACATATGTACATACAAGGTTGCTCACTTTACCATAAATTGTATGGGTGTGCATTTTTTTTCTGCATATTTAGAAAAAATATGCCATTTCTCCACTCAGTGAAGTGATGGTTAAGCTTCAGCAGCAGTTTGCTCTCATGTTTCTTTCTGTGAAGCTGTAACTGTTTAGCAGTGAACAGGAGTGCTGCCTGACTAAAAAGTCCTTCACAGGCTCCAGATGCAGGAAGAGCTGTGTAAGGACAAGAAAGACATTGTGGACAAAACAGGACACCCCCCATAATCTTTAGTTACAATATTATAGTTAGTTAAATGGTCTGATTGTTCAAATCTGTATTTTCTTTGATTGTGGTAAAATAATGTGTGCCCCAGTCTCCAAAAATGACATAGTGCAGGAAGCGTAGTTATTCCTCCGTTACACCACAAGAGGGAGTATCCCCTAAAATGAGCAGCTCTAGCGGGAGTAAATAAGCCCAGCCACTACCCATAAGGCAGTGCGCCTATAAGAGTTGTGTGCGACTGCAAAGGTGTGTAAAGTTGTGCTATGTCCATGTATATATTTGCAGGTAAGCAGATACAAGATGGTAAATAACTTAAAATGTATCTACAGATGAGTCCACGGGGTTGCAGAGAATGTGGGAAAGTTGGCCGTTAATCCCCACTATGTGCCATTAGTGTATAAGTTATTGGTAGCGATGTGAATTAGCCGTGATGCTAACGATTAGCAGCTAGATCTAATTCATTAGTTTGTGCGGAAACCTCGTGGCACTTTTGTGGATTTATACCTGTACCGGGCTGTAATCACAGCAGATATAAACTGGTGGATCACACTATCTTTTGTTTATGTTTATTTCATTGTTACACTGTAAGAAATATTAGTGATTTGAGTTTAAAGACTACCCATAAGGCAGTGCGCCTATAAGAGTTGTGTGAGACTGCAAAAGTGTGTAACGTTGTGCTATGTCCATGTATATATTTGCAGATGCAGTAAAGGCGAACTCACAAAGCCACACTGGTTTCAATTCATTTTAATCCAAGTGTGCAACAAAATTTGGTGGCAGCGGTGGGATCAGCGGTGCTACTGAGAAGCAGTGTGAGATTACAGAATCGTCACACACAGTATGGAGTTGGAGCAACTGCAAGACCAGCTAAGTGAGAGCTTGCTGCAGTTAAGGTCAGACCAACTACAAGAAGTGTGTTTACAAGCTAAAATCTCAATCGGAAAACAGACAAAGAAGCACACGCTGATCAGAACAATAAGTGAAGCAGTTGAAACAATTATTGAAGTGGAGGAAGAGGAAGTAGCACACACATTCCTGGACAGATTAATTAAAACTGTTAAAGAACTAAAGGAAAGAGATGACCCTGCACAGGAACGTGAAGAGAGTATCAGTAGGGATGCGGTTGCATGGGCCAGTCTACAAGAACAATATGCAGCATTGCAACTAAGTTTTCAAACCTCAACAAAAAGGTTAGAGGAAGAAATGGCAAGACTGACAGACAGAATGGCCTCCCAAGAAACTAGTCAGGGTCTGGCTGCACAGCTACCTACTCGTCCATCACCGTTACCTGCTTCACCAGCAACACAGCCCCCTGAAGTGACTATACGCAGGGAATTTAGAATCAGTGGCCAAATTGCGGAACGGGGTCAGAAAGACAAACTGTCATACTCCAACCTGATTCATCAAATCGAAATGGGACTTAAAAAGAATCACAGCGAAGCTGAAATTATTGAAGCTGTTGTTAGGGCCATAAGCCCAGGCTTAAGTCTCCGTGATATGTTGGAGATTAAAACGGACCTCACCCTCATGCAGCTTCGTACCATACTGAGGGGACACTACAAGGAGGATAGCTCTACTGACCTCTATCATTGTCTGATAAATATCACTCAAGGAAGTAATGAGTCCCCACAGAACTTTCTATTTAGGGCGATCGAGCTGAAAGAAAGACTCCTAGCATCATCAAGGGAGCCAGGAACAGATGAACAATACAGTGTCGAACTGATTCAGAAAAAGTTTCTGCGAGCCGTTGGCACAGGTCTGATTAGCGACAATGTGAAATACCAGATCAAACTCTACCTGGATGATCCAGCAGTCACTGACGATGTGCTGATTGCAAAGACAAATGAAGC
Source organism: Diplotaxodon limnothrissa (assembly GCF_057381915.1). NCBI lineage: Eukaryota > Metazoa > Chordata > Actinopteri > Cichliformes > Cichlidae > Diplotaxodon > Diplotaxodon limnothrissa. The sequence goes on along the minus strand of NC_140598.1, from coordinate 50,692,647 downwards.
GGCCAGCCTTGAGTGGGAGAGGCAACAAAAATTCAGAAAGACCACCCGAGAAATGAAAGTAAGAGAGATAAAAGCAGAGGCACTGTCAGTGCAGGAGGCAGCAGTTGGTGCAGTGGGTGGGCAAGACCAGCCATTCTCCACCTCGACAAAAGGTAAAGCTGCTAAAGCACCAGCAACAGTGACACGCAAGGAAACTGAGCTGTTTGATATCATCAATCAACTAAAAGGGGAAATAGCTGAAATAAAAGGAGTTATTCGTGAGTCGCACCGACCTTCTCCCTCACACCGCCCAAGTCTCAAACGTGGCTGCAGGGATTGTCAGGACAGCAATAGAGGAGAAAACTGCGACCACTGCTTCAAATGTGGACAAAGTGGGCACTTGTCAAGGGGATGCCGCTCCCGGAGAAAACTTCCAGACAGGGCAGAGCAGATTGGTATGTCAGCTAGCACAGTGAACCCACGCCCGTCACCCTCTTTTCAGCTACTAAACCAAGGTGAGCAACAACAAGATGTTCACAAACTCTTGACGGACAGTATAAAACATTTGGAGACAAAAGTAGCAGCCGCCACACAAGATAAGAGGAATGAAGCGGTCTCCGTCAGCCTCCTCTCCCCAAAACGAAGAGCCCAGCTCCTCAATCTTATTGGGAGGAAGCACATGATCACCTGCCTGCTTGAGGGAGTAAAAACCACAGCGTTGTGGGACACAGGATCACAGGTTTGTCTCATAAATGAAAAATGGAGACAACAGAACATCCCACACCTCAAAGTTAGGAGTTTAACTGAAATCATTGGGCCTGGTATATTAGATGGGAGGGCAGTAAACCAGACACCAATCCCATTTTCCGGGTGGGTTGAAATCAAATTCAGGTTGCTCACAGAAGAGGCTGCGCAGTTAGAGCTTCTCGTGCCAGTATTAGTAGCTCAGGAAGATGGGGTGGCGGAGGAGCCAATAATTGGCTTCAACGTGATTGAATACATGCTAGAGAGGGGAATAGAGCCACCTCGTGCTGTAACAGAAGCTGTTAGCACAGCATTCTCCATTGACTGTAAGAAAGCTGAGGTCTTTATAAAGGTGATGAAGAGTGGAGACGATGGGCTAGGTGAGGGCAGAGTGAAAACTGGGAGAGAATTAATGAGTATCCCACCTGGTCAGACAAGAGTGGTCAAGTGTAGTGTGAGAGCAGGCCCACTCCCAGCAGGTCAGGATGTCCTGTTCGAGCCCAGCCCCTACCCTCAGATGCCAGAGGGATTGGAGGTGCAAGAGTGCATTGCCCATTTACAGCAAGGCAGCTGGTCCCGTATTAGCCTCCCAGTCACTAATACCAAATCTTATGAGATCATACTGCCTCCGAGAACTGTTTTGGGACAAACTCAGAGGGTCCGAACTATTTACCCAGCCAACACAGTGGCAGTGGAAATAGAACAGTTGGGAACAACAAGACCTACTGTAGAAGCAACAGCTGCACCTCCAGCTAGCCAAATTGGAGAAAAGGAAAACAGAACAAGAAGCAACAGTGAAGGTGTATGGGACCCCCCAGTTCCCCTCGACCATCTCTCTCCGGCACAGCAGCTGAAGATCAGGCAGCTATTAAGGGAGGAGAGTAATGCCTTTGCTTGTGATGAACAGGATGTTGGCAATATCCCCTCACTGCAATTAAGATCCACCTCAGCGACCCCACACCTGTTCGCCGAACATATACATCAGTGCCTAAGCCACTTCATAAAGAAGTAAAAGAATATCTGGAAGACTTGCTGAATAGAGGGTAGTGATGGGCAGATGAAGCCCCATGAAGCACTGAAGCTTTTCATCCAATTGGTTCACCCCAACGCGAAGCTTCATGAAGCTTCATTTGCTCTAGCAGGACACCTACTGGACGTAAAAATAATAGCTGGCATGAATTTGAAGAGTGTGGCATTTTGCACACAGCCTGTAAATGTCAACAACAAAAGGAGTGTGTAAAACATGTATATTGTAGTGATGGCAGTATACTGTGTATATTTATAGTGGCAGTATGGGAAATGATTATTTGGAAATGCTTGAAATGGAAATGATCATTTACTGTGAGGTGAGGTGTGGTTGGGGTGTGGACAGTGGTTGTGCTTTTGTAACGTTGAGGTATGGACAGCTACACACTGAGGCTTTGAGCCTCAGTCCTGCCTGTTCACATTTTATTCTGTAAAAACTAAATTTTCACTGCTTTTATGACCTTTTTAGTGGGGAGAACATAGCTAGGATTTAATGATTTAACAAATCTTTTGAATCCTTTGTCCTCCACAATGCTAAATGGCTGGGAGTCTTCAATCACCATGCTAACCAGGTCTTCATCTATTTGAGATTGTTCTCCTGAGGAAAGACAATAAAGATAAAGCACAAATATAAATATCACACACGTAACTTATAACAGTTGTATAATATTGTTATATCATTTAGTAACATTACTGCATCCTATATTATCATTGCATTTGATGGCTCACCTGGTCTTGCTCCACGATCGGTGTCCCCCTTATTCTCATGCAAAGCTCTGTAGTGCCTAAGCATGGATGAGGTGTTGCTGTTATATCCCAGCTCCCTGGCACATAGCAAACACTTCACCTTGTACAAAAGTCAAGACAGCTCAACATAAATTGTATTGCACCATCAGTATCATGAAAATACATCTTCTGTAGAAATACCTTGTTGGGAGGAATAAGATCAAAATGTTCCCACACAGGGGAGGACATCCTCCTCTTCTTAGCTGGCTCCATTCTCTCCTGACTTTCCTCACTCTCATAAACCTCCATACGGTCTCCAAACTCTCACTAACCGCAACTCTCCATCAAACACCCACATTTTTGAATGAAGTCTGAGGGGTTTATATCGCTGTCATATCTCGCGGCAAAGTTCGAACCACTTCATGAACCAGTCACGTGGTACAGCCGGGCAGCGAGGCTTCGGACGTCATCATTTTCAGCTCCTCCCATAAATGAAGCAAGCCTCGATACGCGCTTCGCGGAAACGCCCCCTCCATTACTCGACACACGCTCCGAAGCCTCGATACAGAACGTCCCATCACTAATAGAGGGTGGATAAAGAAATCAAAATCCTCCTACTCCAGCCCCATTGTATGTGTGCGAAAAAAAGATGGCAGTCTCCGCTTGTGCTGTGACTATAGGGAGCTAAATATGAAGTCAATCCCTGACCGCCATCCCATACCACGCATACAGGATATGCTCAACACATTGAAAGGAAGCTCCTGGTTCTCGGTCTTAGACCAAGGGAAGGCTTATCACCAGGGCTTCCTGGAAGAGTCAAGTCGCCCTCTCACAGCATTCATCACACCCTGGGGATTGTATGAATGGGTAAGAATCCCTTTTGGGCTGTCGTCTGCACCGGCAGAGTTTCAGAGGTCGATGGAAGAATGCCTTGCAGGGCTGCGGGACGACACATGTCTGCCTTACTTGGATGACAACCTTGTTCATTCAAAAACATTTGAGGACCACTTAAATGATCTAAAGCAGGTCCTGCAGCGTTATCAGAGCCATGGAGTGAAATTAACACCCAGAAAATGTGAACTGTTCAAAAATCAGATGAGATTCCTGGGGAGGTTGGTAACTCAAGATGGTCACACCATGGACCCTGCTGACATTGCGCCTGTCCAAGCCTTAAAACAAAGGAACCCCACCACCATTGGGGAAGTGAGGAAGCTGTTGGGATTCATCTCATACAATCGCAACTATATTCCTAACTTTTCGCGCATTGCAAAGCCACTCTATGACCTGCTCTCCTCAGAAAAGCCAGGGGAAGGGAGAGACAGGAAGTCAAAACACAACAAAAAGACAAAGAATCAAGGGGGTCAGCTACCATCCTCTCACCCAGTGGCATGGTCAGCTGAGCATCATCAGGTGGTCTGTCAGCTCGTCAACTTCCTCATTCAGCCCCCCGTTTTAGGTTATCCTGACTTCGAGCAACCATTCATCTTACACTGTGATGCATCACAGGAGGGACTTGGAGCTGTGCTTTACCAAAGACAAAATGGGAAGCTAGTTGTTATTGCATATGGGTCTAGGACCCTTACTGCCCCAGAGAAGAACTACCACCTCCATTCAGGGAAGCTGGAATTTCTTGCCCTGAAGTGGGCCATATGTGAGAGGTTTAGAGATTATCTCTACTATTCACCACCCTTCATTGTCTACACTGACAATAACCCCCTCACATATGTGCTGACAACGGCAAAACTGAATGCAACCACACACAGATGGGTGGCTGAACTCGCTGACTTCCAGTTCTCCATCAAGTATCGACCTGGTAGAGCTAACAGGAATGCAGATGGTCTCTCACGAATGCCCTTGGATATGGAACACTACATACAAACGTGTACAGAAGCAGTGACACCTGAGGTCCTAAACAGCGTGACTCAGGCTCTGGCTGTTCAGCTGCAGGGAAGTGAACCCTGGCTCTGCCCGTTAAACATCTCAACTGTGGTAGCAGAGCAAAGTGAGGAGGTAGGGATGTCAGGTCTGGAAATCCCTAAGGCAAACTTAAGAGATGCACAAAAAGAGGATCCTGTGATCGGGGAAGTCCTGAAGTATGTCATCTCTAATCGGTGGCCAAAAGGCAGAAAACAGGCAGGCAACAAGGAGATCGCTGCCCTGGCAAGGGAAAAACAGAAACTGCACCTTGATAAGGATGGTTTACTGTACAGGAAAACACTCAGCCGAACACAGCTACTCCTGCCTAAGAAGTTCCATTCGCTCATTTATAAAGAACTACATGAAGACATGGGTCACTTGGGGGTGGAGAGAGTTTTGGCCCTCATTCGGGATCGCTTTTACTGGCCTCACATGCAGAAGGACGTGGAGCACTACATAACACAGGTGTGTAGCTGTCTAAAAAAAAAGCGTCCCCACAAGCCCACCAGAGCCCCACTGATCAATATCACTACAACGTACCCGTTTGAGCTGGTCTCCATTGATTTTCTACATTTGGAGAAATGTAAGGGAGGGTATGAGTATATCCTCGTGGCCATGGACCACTTTACACGATTTGCTCAGGCTTATCCCTGCAGAGATAAAAGTGCCAAAACAGCGGCAGAAAAAGTATTTGGAGACTTTGTGTTGAAGTTTGGTTTTCCCACACGGCTCCATCATGACCAGGGAAGAGAGTTCGAAAACAAACTCTTTGCCAAGCTGGAGGGATACAGTGGAGTCAAGGGATCCAGAACCACACCATACCACCCCCAGGGAAATGGTCAGGTAGAAAGGTTCAATAGGACACTGCTGGCCATGCTTCGGAACCTTCCAGAGGGAGCAAAAGCAGACTGGAAGGCATCCCTGACAAAGGTGGTCCATGCGTACAACTGTACACGCAGCGAGGCTACTGGATATGCACCTTATTTCCTCTTGTTTGGGAGAAACCCCAGACTCCCCATTGATATGATTTTTGGTCTCACAGCTAATGACCAAAGCCCTTCTCATCAAGACTATGCTGAGAAGTGGAAGATTCGCATGCAGGACGCTTACAAACTGGCCTCAGCGACAGCCTGTAAGGAGAGTCGACGGGGGAAAGTGCTCTATGACAGAAAAACACATGGCGCAGAGCTGTACCCAGGGTGCAGAGTACTGGTCCGGAATTTTGGTGAGAAGGGAGGACCAGGGAAACTGAGATCCTTCTGGGAGGACCAGGTGTTTCAGGTGACACAAAGGAAACATAAGGAGAGCCGAGTATATGAAATTAAGCCAGAAAATGGCAAGGGACGTGTCAGAGTCGTCCACAGGAACCTCCTGCTGCCGTGTGACTTCTTGCCAGTCGAAAAAGTCAACTCATATGCAGAACTGGGAAAGCAAAAACAGAAAAACAACAAGGACAGACATGAGCGACATGAGCAAGAGGACAGTTCGGAGGATGAAGATGAATGGAGAGCAATCAGAGGACTGTCAACAGAACAAGGGGAACGTGGTAGACAGTCCTGGTGGACAGAAGCATCAGAGTTCAATGCAGAAAGTGGAGCAGGCAGTAGGGAGGATCTCTGTGATGACAATGACATGGAACACCAGGAGGATTGCGAAGAAGAGAATCTGGGCGTGAACGATATAGAACACCAATGCGACCAGCATGACAAGGATACAGAGGCACAAGAGAACAATAAAGACACAGAGCAGATGCACCAGCTTGAGATGGAGTGCAGTGACCAAGAGGACACTGACCAGTCACCTGTCAGTGTGAAAAAGTATCCTTTCAGAATGAGAAAACAAAAGCTAATGTTTACTTACCACAAGTTAGGACAGCCAACATTAGCACTTGAATAAGTACCTCAGACGCAGTCATCCATCCATCCATCCATTCGCTTCCGCTTATCCTTTTCAGGGTCGCGGGGGGCGCTGGAGCCTATCCCAGCTGTCATAGGGCGAAAGGCGGGGTACACCCTGGACAGGTCGCCAGTCTGTCGCAGGGCTAACACACAGAGACAGACAACCATTCGCACTCACATTCACTCGCACATTCACACCTAGTGGCAATTTGGATTATCCAATTAACCTATCCCCACAAGCTGCATGTCTTTGGATGGTGGGAGGAAGCCGGAGTACCTGGAGGGAACCCACGCAAACACGGGGAGAACATGCAAACTCCACACAGAAAGACCCCGGCCTGATGGTGGAATTGAACTCAGGACCTTCTTGCTGTGCGGCAACAGTGCTAACCACCGTGCCACCGTGCTGCCGCTCAGTCACAGTCATATGTTACATATTGCAGACACAGTCATATGTTACATTTTGCAGACACAGTCATATGTTACATATTGCAGTAAAGCAGTTACATTTTCAGGTTTTTATTAATGCTTTATTAGAAGAATAGAAATGTTAATTCTGTTTTGTTAGCCATAAAGAAGAGTTAGTGTAATGACCTGTTATGAGAATGGCACCCATGTTATGTAGCGAGGTTATGTCCAGGTGAGAGCACCTTACTCAGTAAAGATGCAGATACCCGTGATATGGATGGAAAAGCAGTGGACTGTTATCGTGCACAATAACACCTGCTGCGACATATGACATGAAGGGGAGATACATGTCATGTGTTTCACTGTGGCTAGCAGTGATGCTGAACTCTGACTCCTAAAGGGATCTAGCCTCCTACAACCAATGTATATGTGAGAGATACACGTATTGACGGGGTCGGGTTATGTTAAAAAGTATAAATGGTTATACTTTGTTCATTGGTTCAAAGGTACCCCACACTTCTTTTTTGTTTGCTTGTTTGTTCTGGTGTATTTTTCATTTGAACTGTTATTCTGCCAGAGTACTCATATTTACAAGATGGCATTGAACGCCCCATTGGTGTGTCAGGAAAACTCTTTTGTACATATGTTCCTTGAAGGGATTTTGGAGTCGTTCTTTTTCCACCGCAGCAAAGGGCTAGGAGTTGGAGAGGAGCTGCTGTATGTTTTTGTTATGATCTGATTGTGAAATAAAGCATATGCAGTGAGAAAGCAACTCTCGGAGTCATCCCTGCCTTAAAGCTGCAACATATAGTTGCCACATAAGGACTGATATTGGTAGAATGTTGGGACGCCATTAACTTTTTGAGGGGAGAGTGTAAGGACAAGAAAGACATTGTGGACAAAACAGGACACCCCCCATAATCTTTAGTTACATTATTATAGTTAGTTAAATGGTCTGATTGTTCAAATCTGTATTTTCTTTGATTGTGGTAAAATAATGTGTGCCCCAGTCTCCAAAAATGACATAGTGGAGGAAGCGTAGTTATTCCTCTGTTACACCACAAGAGGGAGTATCCCCTAAAATGAGCAGCTCTAGCGGGAGTAAATAAGCCCAGCCACTACCCATAAGGCAGTGCGCCTATAAGAGTTGTGTGCGACTGCAAAGGTGTGTAACGTTGTGCTATGTCCATGTATATATTTGCAGGTAAGCAGATACAAGATGGTAAATAACTTAAAATGTATCTACAGATGAGTCCACGGGGTTGCAGAGAATGTGGGAAAGTTGGCCGTTAATCCCCACTATGTGCCATTAGTGTATAAGTTATTGGTAGCGATGTGAATTAGCCGTGATGCTAACGATTAGCAGCTAGATCTAATTCATTAGTTTGTGCGGAAACCTCGTGGCACTTTTGTGGATTTATACCTGTACCGGGCTGTAATCACAGCAGATATAGACTGGTGGATCACACTATCTTTTGTTTATGTTTATTTCATTGTTACACTGTAAGAAATATTAGTGATTTGAGTTTAAAGACTACCCATAAGGCAGTGCGCCTATAAGAGTTGTGTGAGACTGCAAAAGTGTGTAACGTTGTGCTATGTCCATGTATATATTTGAAGATGCAGTAAAGGCGAACTCACAAAGCCACACTGGTTTCAATTCATTTTAATCCAAGTGTGCAACAGCTGTATTGACTTTGATTGACAGCTTCTTGATGTGAGGAAAGCCATGCAATAGATCCGAACCTTCAGTGAATGGACATGAATGGTACCTCTCCAGCTCCCCTGCTTCTGGCTTTCCTGACCCCATGGATCCAAAAAAGTCATCTTTGTCGAATAGGCCGCTGTTTGTGCTGGCTAGTGATGTGTCAGTCGCGAAGAAAACGAGAGCCGGATCATTGACATGAACGACGGGAGTCGGAGCCGTATTTCTTTTTTTCCCCTTTCTCTCACACTCTCTCTCTCACTTTTTTTTTCGCTTCATGCTGCACGTGAGCCTTGTGTTTGTGCTGAGCAGAGGGGGGGAGGGGCGCAGACACAGCTTTATGCTTGCCAAGCAGAAAGGGGAGGGGCGGTAGTTACACTGGCAGTAGCACAAGAACAGAGCAGGAGATAGAGAGAGAGCCAGGGGCAACAACAAGAGACAACATCGTCACATTAGAAAGGTATAGTAATCATCCACAAGTATTTTCAGTTGCAGATGATAAAGGATTCAGAAAGTTTATTCATGCAGTGAATCCTATGTATGCAATTCCAAGCAGGAAAAAACTCTCCCACAAAACCATCCCAGGCCTATATGACAGAGAATGTGGATCTTCTTTTTGTTTTGCATATTTTAATGTATATTTTATTGTGTTATGGTTTGCAGTGTTTTGTGTTGTTTCACTTTAAATTTGTTTAAAAGGAAAAAGCTGAAAATATAAATAGTCAAAAAGTTAAAAGTTGAATTGTAAATAGTTGTTTTTTGTATTTTATAATTTATTTTTTAAATTTATGTGGAGTGAATAAATAAGAGCACATTTATATATTAAACATATATAAATAAAACCACATTTTTTTTAAATTAGTACCGTATTTCCCGGACTACAAAGCGCACCTGAATATTAGCCGCACAAGCTAAAATCAGGGGAAAATCCTGTTTTGTACATACAGTAGCTGCACCTGACTAAAAGCCGCAGGTGTTTCAATGTTGACTTATCATATGTAAGAGAATATGCACAAAGGGAATTGTCAGGAAAGAGATGGCTGTTTGGAGACACACCCCTTTTATTAATATTTTGAAAAACAAGTTATGGGTACATATTTGCACAACTTTTTTGGTATATGTACAAGTAGCGGTAATTACAAGTAGAAAACATGTACTGTGCTTCATAAATGAGTAACAAATGTAGTACATAACAATAACCTACAGCACACCAGAAAAATAGATTCGGACTACCTTTTAGGCTCAGGTGCAGTGACACGGCTTTAACAAGAAGAAAAGTCAGTCATTCACCACCATCTTCCTGCGCACTAAAACCACCAAAGTCCTCTTCTCCAGTGTCGGAAATGAACAGGCTCAGGATGGCTTCGTCATCCACTCTCAGCTTCTCTCCTTCGTTGTCAGTGTCAGAGTCGAACACCCTCAGAAGGGCCGTGGCGGTGTCCTCCTCTCCATCATGCAGCAGTCCAGCCCTTCGAAATCCGTTGGTGATCATGGATGTTTTCACACTTTTCCACGCTGTCAGATTCCACCGGTGGAGTTGAGCATAACTTGCTTTTCGCAAGTTTATTGCCGCTTGTCATCCACGCCTCCGGCTGAACGTGTAGCGCTACTTTGAAGTTTGTTTTTCGCGCTACTTGTACGGCACTATGTTGCCTGGCGGATGGACACGTGACCAACATACCACTCTTGAACTGTGTGTCTGATCACATGCCCTTCCGCCAGGCAACGTAGTGCCGTACAACAGCGGAACAAACAAAACAAATCGTCTTACGATATGACAAAAATCATGGACAATCCAGAGAAAAGCCGCACCTGACTAAAAGCCGCAGGGTTCAAAGCTTGTGCAAAAAGTAGCGGCTTATAGCCCGACAATTACGGTAATTCATTTTGTGCATCATTTTATATTGTTGTTGATAATAAATTAATTAAAGCAACAAAACAACCTGAAGAGCCGGTTGGGAGCCGAAGATCCAGCTCTTTTTAGTGAGAGGATGAACAGGATGAAGAGGATGAACATCAATCAATCTTTATTTATAAAGCAATTTTCATACAAAGATGTAGCACAAAGTGCTTTACATGGTTAAAAGCAGCCCACCCCACCCCGCCCTCCAACTCACTCCCCACACTCTCATTAACATGAACGATCATGGTTACATATACCCCCCCCCCTCACGCACACACACACGCACACACACACACACACACACACTTAAAGAGTAAAATTGGGCTGGGCACACATGGTGTTGGGTGCCATCTCCAACAACGATGAGGCGGCCTACATGGATGAAGTGAAGAATCTGGCATCGTAGTGCCAGGACAACCACCTCCAGCTGAACGTCAGCAAGACCAAGGAGCTGGTGGTGGACTTCAGAAGGGGTCAGCACAGAGACTACAAGCCCATTATCATCAATGGAGCTCCAGTGGAGAGGGTGCAGTCCTTCAAGTATCTTGGTGTCCACATCTCCTCAGACCTGACATGGGCTGCCCACATTCAGGTCCAGACCAAAAAGGCTAGGCAGCGCCTGTATCACCTACGACAACTGAGGAAGTTCAGGGTCTCTCCAAAGATCCTCAGGATTTTCTATACAGGCGCTGTGGAGAGCATCCTCACACAGAACATGACATCGTGGTTCGGGAACAGCTGTGTGAAGGACCAAAAAGCTCTCCAGAGAGTGATCCGTACAGCAGAACGCTGCTGCAGGATTGCTCTCCCCCTGCTTCAGGACACCTACACCAGGAGATGCCGGACTAGAGCAGCGCAGATACTGAAGGACCCGTCCCATCCTGGCAACAAACTGTTGCAACTTCTGCAATCTGGTAGAAGGTTCCGCATCTTCCGGGCAAGGACAGAGAGACTCAAGAGACTCAAATTGACTGAGACAGGACTCTCTTCCAGACACTAAACCAAGGCACAATGTACATTTCAATTCCTTTAATTTTAAATATGTTTATATTGTCTATCCTGTAAAATAGTCAGATGTCTATTCATATTAATGTACAGAATTCACCTGCTTGCTGCTACTACTGCACATTCACCCAGTGTATATACTATATGTATATATATATATATATATGTAATGTTCTTCCTCTACACCCCCCCAATTTTTGCACATGTCGAGGAGCGTGTCAGGCTACATTTCACTGTGTGTTATACTTGTATAACTATGCATGTGACAAATAAAGAACCTTGAACCTTGAACCTTGAACATGAGCCAGGTGAGGAAACACTATCACGGGGAGCCGTCTGCACCGGGAGACGGTCACAGACCGCAGCCTCTAGGCTGGGCACACAGCAGGAGGGAGGCAAAGAAGCCCCCCAGCCAGGCTGAGAGGACCCACAGAGCCCCAGCAGCCACGGTCGATCACAGCCCCGGTGCAGAGAGCCCTTTTCCCATTCCTCCCTGTACTTTTGCAGCCTTTTTTTCCCTCTTTCTCTGAGGTGAACAAACATTGCTGCTCTAATGCTGGGCTTACATTGTGTTATTTTTGGCCTATTTTGAGACGATTTTTGAGTATATGAGTATATGAGTATTTTAGTATATGTGGGGTAACGAGAAGCGCTCACACTGCTCAAGCGCAAACACGTAAACGTCGGTGAAAAAGACGGAGCAGCATGGCAGTGCAGCATGTGATCTGGACACAAGCGATGGAGGCACAACTTGTAGAACTTTGGAAAGCTCATCCGAGCCTTTTCGATGTGGCATCACAAAATTATCACGACCACAACAACCGTGAAAATAGTTGGATTTACACTGCTGCTCAATCACAGCCGTATAAATGATGACACTGGACGCAGCGTGTTCGGGTGATGTTTTCCAACTTTACTCGTAACCCGGAAGCTCCCCCCACACACAGCCTTATGGGAACAGTAGTCTACTGCTACACCTCCTCCTTTTAGCTAAAGACATACTTCATAACGTCTCAAACAGCTCACTAGAACAGAAATGGGGAACATCATGAAACGTGAAAATTATACACATCCCTCATTTGTTCACTTACATTTAAACAAAACACATTATTGTAAACATCTCTGACAGCTTAACCCAGCTTTGAATAGGGTATGAATGGATAACTTCAGAGAATTACACATCCAGTCTTTCAGGAGGTCTCACCACTCGACCAGATCTGGTAATAATAATAATAATGGATTGGATTTATATAGCGCTTTTCAAGGCACCCAAAGCGCTTTACAATGCCACTATTCATTCACTCTCACATTCACACACTGGTGGAGGCAAGCTACGGTTGTAGCCACAGCTGCCCTGCGGCAGACTGACAGAAGCGAGGCTGCCATATCGCGCCACACTTTCTGTCCTGACGATAGTTCCGGAAGCGGTCTGACTCTATGTCTGCGGTTGTAGTGTTTTGCCTGCTCACGCCTCCCCTCCTCATCTTTTTTGCGAAAAACCTGTAGGTCAGGCCACTTTGGCACCAGCTTTGCCACAGCTTGTGGCAGCGTGGTCCACAGGTGTCTCCCCATAAGCAACTGCGCCGGCGAGAGCCCATGTTCCAGTGGGGTGGCCCTGTACGCTAGCAGTGCTCTGGTGTAGTCACAGTCCTTTTTCCACAAGTCTTTAATGGTACGAACAGCGCGTTCTGCCTCCCCGTTGGCTTGGGGGTACCTGGGGCTGCTCGTTTCATGTGTGAACTGGTACTCTTTGGCAAAGTGCTTGAACTGTTCTGATGAAAATTGCGGCCCGTTATCCGATACCACAGTCTTGGCAACACCATGTCTTGCAAAGGCTTCTTTTACAGCATTAATAGTGACCTCTGCAGTTGTGTGTCTCAGTTCAGCTATCTCAATGTACCTTGAGAAAAAATGAATAATCAGCAGGAAGTGTTTCTTTGACCACTCGAACAGATCCATGCCGACTTTTTGCCATGGGCGGTCGGGAACAGGAGTTGCCAGCATTGGTTCACGGCACTGTAACCTATGTTTTTGACATGTTTCGCACCTGTCTACCATTTGACGTATTTGGGTTGAGATGCCCGGCCACCACACAGACTCTTTTGCTCTGGCCCTGCATTTTGAAACGCCCTGGTGGCCTTCATGCAAACGTGACAAAACCTCCGCTCTCATTTGAGGTGGTATCAAATTCAAATTCAAATTCAAATTCAAATTTTTATTTGTCACGTACACAGTCATACACAGTACGATATGTAGTGAAATGCTTGGACAACTGCTCGTGACCTAAAGAAAACAAAAAAGGAAAAGGCTATGAATAAGATAGGAAATAAATATGAAAAATTAAAAAGGGTAAATTTAACTAGGAAGGAATAAAATATAAATTAAGGTTAAAATGAAATAACTGTACAACACAAATTAGAATGAAGGGTAAATTTAACTGGGAAGGAATAAGATAAAATATATAAATTAAAGTTGAAAATAAAATAACTGTACAACAAAATACACAATATAGAACTATATAAGAATGTATGAAGAAATCTAAATATAAATAAATATATACACAATAACAGCAGCTGTACAAGTATTAACCGGAAATGAAGAATATAGTGACCAGTGTTGTGCAAAACCAAAGTCCAGAAAGTCCAGTGTGTGTGTAAGAACCATATGTGTGGGTCAGTACTGTGTGGTGGTGTGATTGAGAGACCGTATCGCCTGCGGGAAGAAGCTCCTCCTCAGTCTCTCTGTGTTGGTCTTCAGGGAGCGGAATCGCTTTCCTGACCTCAGCAGAGAGAACAGTCTGTTGTTGGGATGGCTGAGGTCCTTCACGATCTTCCTGGCCTTGGTCCAGCACCGCCTGCTGTAGATTGAGTGCAGGTCAGGGAGCTCGGAGCGGATGGTGCGCTCAGCTGACCGCACAACCCTCTGTAGAGCTCGTCTGTCCTGCATGGTGCTGTTCCCGAACCAGGTTAAGATGTTTCCCGCCAGGATGCTCTCTATGGTGCACGAGTAAAAGTTCCTGAGCACCTTGGAGGGCAGTTGGAAGTCTCTCAAGCGTCTGAGGTGGTAGAGACGCTGTCGGGCCTTTTTCACCACGGTGTTGATGTGACAGGACCATGACAGGTCCTGCGTGATGTGAACTCCGAGGTATTTGAAGCTGTCCACTCTCTCCACTGGGCACTCGTTGATGACGGGGGTCTGGTAGTTCCTCTCCTGCTTAGTGCTGAAGTCCACTATCAGCTCCTTTGTCTTGCTGACGTTTAGAAGGAGGTTGTTCCTCTGGCACCAGTTCTCCAGATTCCTAATCTCCTTCAGGTAGGCCGTCTCGTTGTTATCAGAGATCAGGCCCACCACGACGGTGTCGTCAGCAAACTTGATGATGGTGGTGGAGCTGGTAGTGGCCACACAGTCATATGTGTACAAAGAGTACAGCAGGGGGCTCAGAACACACCCCTGGGGGGCTCCAGTGCTGAGAGTGGTGGAGGCTGAGACATGTCCGCCCATCCTTACTGCCTGTGGTCTGCCAGTTAGGAAGTTGGAGATCCACTGACACATAGATGAGCTGAGTCCCAGATGCTCCAGCTTGGTGGTGAGTGTGGAGGGAATTATGGTGTTAAATGCAGAGCTGTAGTCTATGAAGAGCATTTTAACATAATTCCCCCTTCTAGTGTCCAAGTGAGTGAGTGATGTGTGGAGGAGATGAGAGATGGCATCGTCTGTGGAACGATTTGGACGGTAAGCGAACTGTAGTGGGTCCAGTGTGTCTGGTAGTGAAGAAATGATGAAGTCTCTGACCAGGCGTTCAAAGCACTTCATCACTACTGAGGTGAGGGCTACAGGGCGATAGTCATTGAGAGAAGCAGGGTGGGGTTTCTTCGGGACAGGAACAATGATGGACTCTTTGAAGCATGTGGGGATCACCGACTGAGATAAAGAGATGTTGAATATCTCAGTGAACACAGGAGCTAGCTGGTATGCGCAGTCTCTTAGGATACGACCTGGGATGCCGTCTGGTCCTGCTGCTTTCCTGGTGTTCACTCTTTTGAAGGCTCTCCTTACTTCATGCTTGGAGATGACGAGCACGTTTCCGGTGCTGGCAGTATCTTCCTGTCTGCAGCACAAGTCTCTCCCCTTTCATGAGAAGACCATGGACTAGATTGAAGTCCATTCTGTATTGCCAGTACCCCTTTAACTCTGGATCTAGTTTACCTTTTTCTGGCCAGCCTGTCCCACATTGATACACCACCTTTCTACACAGGTCATCCATTTCCTGCGCCAACTTAATCTCCTCCAACCTTTTATCTGTTGCTGGGAGATGGGAAACTACACCGTCCACGAAAACCTCCACCTCTTTTTCCAGCTGAAGATCCCCAGCAGAAGGAGGCCCTGCCAGCGGTGCTCGTGAGAGAGCATCAGCAGTGACAAGGTTTTTCCCTGGAACATGGACAATGGTGAAAGTAAAGCGCAGCAGCCTGAGGCGGAATCTCAGGATGCGTGGAAGCAGGTCGTCCAGGCCTCTTGTGCTCAGAAGAGGGACCAGGGGTTTGTGATCTGTGATTAGAGTGAACTGTAGGCCCATGAGGTAAGATGACAGTCGTTCACACACCCACGTTACAGCGAGCGCCTCCTTTTCTATCTGCGCGTAGCGTTTCTCTGTGTCTGTGAGACCTCTTGAGATATATGTGACCGGTCGCCAGGAGTTGTCAGACTGTTTCTGAGTGAGAACAGCCCCGACACCGTATGACGAAGCATCTGCAGCGACTCGTGTATCTGCTGAGTTGGAGTACTGAGCGAGCACTTCTGGAGAGCTTAATATCCCTTTTAGTCTCCTAAATGCTGTTTCCTGTGGCTCCGCCCATATCCACTCGTTTCTGTCTTTTAGCAGTTCCTTTAATGGTGTGGTGATTGTGGCTAGTTGTGGCATAAACTTGGCAAAATAGTTGGCCATGCCCATGAGACGGCGCACATCTTCCACGCTCTGAGGCTGCGGCAGCTGCTGGATTGCTGTTATCTTGTTGGGATCAGCCTCAATGCCTTTTGCTGACACTTTGTGTCCCACAAAGATTATTTGACTTTTAGCAAACTCACACTTCTCATTCAGAGTGAGACCCTCCTTCTGAAACATTTGGCGCACACAGTGCAACCTCTGGTCGTGCTCCTGCCTGTCTCTGCCATATACAAGCACATCATCGGCGTGACAAATTGCCCCTTCAAAATCTTCCAGCATCTGTGACATTCGCCTTTGGAAATGTTCCGGCGCTGATGCAATGCCAAAAGGAAGGCGGTTGAACTGAAACCTTCCAAAAGGCGTGATGAAGGTAGTGAGTGGCCTTGACTCTGGCGTGAGCGGAATTTGCCAGAATCCAGACCGGGCGTCGAGCTTTGTGAACACTTTAGCATCTTTCATCATCGCTAGTGTTTGATCTACTGCTGGGAGGATGTGTCTTTCTCTTTTGACTACTGTGTTCAGGGGTGTGAGGTCCACACATATTCTGGGGGGCTTTCCTGCTGGTCTGGGGACCACTACCATGCCAGAACACCACTCTGTAGGCTCAGTGACTTTGGAGACAACACCCATTTCTTCCATTCTGTGCAGCTCATTTCTCACTGCATCTCTGAGGGGAAGAGGAACACGTCGTGGGGCAGATAAGGCTATTGGTACAGCTCCTTGCTCTATCTCAATGTGATAAGGCTCCCTCAGCACGCCTAAACCTTTAAAAACGTCTGGGTATGCTGCCCTGAAATTTGTCACCGATTCCGTTACTGTGCTTACTCTGTACACAAGACCCAGAGCCTCACACGCTGGCCTGCTTAGCAGTGGCTGTACTAGACCTGACACAAGGTAGACGTCTTGAGAAACACTGCGCCCTTTCACTGCTAGCTGTGCCTCGAAGCAGCCTTTAACATTGAGTGGGTTACTGCCCGGCCCTAGTAACTTCTTTCTGGGTCTCTGCAGCTTACCATCCCTGTCTGGACTTTACAAACCCTCTGGAATAGATGTAACATCCGCCCCTGTGTCAAGTTTAAAATATACATTTTCCTCATTTAACTTGACCTTTTGCACCCAGGGCTGTGACCTCCCAGTCTCTACTTCACTCAAGAACACACAATCCTCGCTGTCTGCATCTTTCGGATTTTCTGTCACTTCGCGTAGCGCTGTAGCTTCACTACTGCGACAGACCGCATCAAAGTGCCCTTTTTTCTGACATTTTCGACACTGTACCTCTTTGGCTGGACATTCTTTCCATGAGTGTTTGTTCTTGCGACCACAGCGGCCACATTCCTTTCCGCTTTGCTTGATTGGCTTTTGTTCTTTCTTTTGCCACGTCTGCGTTTTCCCGCGTGTTGTATTTGTCCGTATTGTGTCCATGTTCAGTGTTTTCTCCACTGCTGCGCTGCTGTGAAGTATTGATTGTTGTTTCTTTACCGTTTCGCTCTGCCTAACTTTCTCAATGGCTTTAGCAAGAGTCAACTCTGAGTCCATTTGCAGCAGCTCGGACAGTCTTTTGTCTTTTATGCCAACTACAATTCTGTCCCTTATGAGTTCGTCTTTGAGTGCTCCAAATGCACAATTTTCTGCAAGTTTGTGCACAGCAGTGATGAACGACTCTGTACTTTCCCCTTCCTGTTGCCGTCTGGAGTTAAACTGTGCTCTTTCAAAAATTACGTTATGTTTTCCTACGTAATGTTTGTCAAATGCCTCTTTGACAGTTGCATATTTCTTTTTATCTGCATCGCACAGTGGTAAAACTGCCAAAACATCATCAGCAGCGTCTCCCATAGCGTACAGGA
The DNA here is from genome assembly GCF_057381915.1 of Diplotaxodon limnothrissa. NCBI lineage: Eukaryota > Metazoa > Chordata > Actinopteri > Cichliformes > Cichlidae > Diplotaxodon > Diplotaxodon limnothrissa. The sequence continues at coordinate 50,674,547 of NC_140598.1, read as the reverse complement.
GTGCATTAACTTGATACTCGTCTGATTTGTTATCAAGAGCAGTTGCAATGCGAAATCTTTCGAACCTTCTGATCCACTTTGGCCATTCGGCAGGATGAGAAAAGTCAAATGTTTCTGGGGGTGTTATTTGTACCGTGGTCGCCATCGTGACGTGTGGATCCCTGGCTTCCTCGCGTTCAGAATCCAAGCTTTCCGGTGCGCCGACCTCGTCTCCTCCTTCCGACATGTGAAGCTCGTGCTCGACCGCGCGCGCGCACGCGCCCTGTTGCTAGCGCCGGTCACAGCCTCGGCCACGCTTCACCTGCATGCCGGTCTTGTTCGGGTTACCGATGCGAAAACTTCTGTCGCAGTTAACTGCACAGTACTGTACTCGAAAAAGAAGAAGAAAAAAAAACTGTGGAGACCGCCGTTCGCACTTCTGACACCACGTATAAATGATGACACTGGACGCAGCGTGTTCGGGTGATGTGTTCCAACTTTACTCGTAACCCGGAAGCTCCCCCCACACACAGCCTTATGGGAACAGTAGTCTACCGCTACAACAGCTGCCTGACCAGTGTTTTTCATTAGCAATTTAGCAAAGTTGATGGTGGTGGTGTGTCTGTGTGAGTGAAAGACAGAGAGGGAGAGAGAGCGAGCGAGCGAGTGACAGAATTTCTGTTATAACCTTCATTTTAAGGAGGCACAGTGTGAGCACTCAGGTCGCATCAGAGCATCGGGTGGTATAGTGTGAGACCCTGCATCGTGACCTACCAACTTCTAACCCCTGCGAGTCAATCGTGCAGTTTGAGCAGGAGCTGAATAATGTGACTGAAAAAAATCGCAGTGTCTGCCCAGCTTTAGGTGTACTGTCGTCTGAGACTTGCACCGCAGTGTCGGCATTTGTTTCCCTGTTGGAAACAAATCTGAATTGTCATACTCGAATTGTCATAAGTGTGCTGTCAGTTCATTGGTCACAAAGCAGGAGAGGGGCTGGGAATTATGTTTTCAAACAAAGCGTTAATTCCATTAACATTTATAGACTACTTTTGATTCTCACTGTATTACGGGACAAAGTGCGTCCCTTATTAGCTCAATACGGGACGATTCCGTTTTTAAAGGGACGGTTGGCAACCCTATCCGTGACCGCTGGCAATAAGGAAAGGCTGCTCTTCATAGAGGACTCACGCTCGGGGAGACGTTTTCTGGTTGACTCTGGCTCCCAGAAGAGCCTCAGGAACTCACGTGTTGTCGTTGTATACCTTGTGAGATTATTATATTATCTTATGCCACGTTACACCCCTAATTAAAGATTGTGAGACTATTATGTAGTTTTAGTTTGCATTATTCTCCTGAAGAGGTGATAACTATTAGATTTATTAAACTGATTTGTATTACATTAGACTGCTGATTTATTGTGAATGAATGATATTGTTTTATGATGCATTATACTGCTGAGTTATAAGAAATACAGAGAGTTATGGCCTTATTTGTCTGATTAGAAGAGAACAGAGCATACCGGAGAGGTTTTCTGCCCCATCTCATAAGGAGAAGATAAAACAGGGAGCCAAGGCCGTCACTTAGGCGCTGTAAGAGAGAAAGAATGTGGATGTTTAGGTTTTTACGACTAGGTGGGGGCCACCAGAGGCTATAAGAGTTTGAGTAACCCTCCACCATTTTGAGATTTGCTGTGACCCTCTTCATGCATGTCTCCCCATCCGGATGGTGTATGCTCATAAAGTGTTGAATTGTATGGAATAAAATAATTGTTGATTGAGCATTTATACACCGAGTATTGTCCTTCCTTCAGCCCAAAGATCAAAAGAATTGGGGGATTTTAACAACCTCCACAATGGTATATTATTTAATCTCAAAAAAATTTGTAGATTCCCCACTGTGGCGGGGCGTGGCCTGCGGTGCCGTGCAGAGGAGGCGGACGCACCTGCACGGCATCCGCAATCACGCCCCGCCGAATTAAATATTGTACTGGGTCCTGTGGTTGGGTTGTTGGTGTTATGTTGAGCGGGCAGCGGGAGAGCTGCAGCTCTGTGAGTATTGTGGACAGCAACCGTCAAAGCTTTAATAAAAAGCATCAAAATGCCACTGGGTCTGCCGTGTATGTTTACACCCACGTACTACCAGAGAGAGCCCGCGTACCACAGTTTGGAAAAGACTGATCTAATGTGTAAAAGAAAAGTAATGAGTCAAATATTGCCAAATATAGTGGAGTAAAAGTAATGTTTCTTCTTCACAAATGTACTCAAGTAAAAAGTATGGTGCAATAAAAGTACTTTTAAAAGTTTTTTTTTTTCCAAAACTTACTTGAGTGTAGCTAACTCATCACTACCCACCTCTGATCACACACACAGCTGGGCTGCATGAGTGAGGATGTGTCAGCTCACCATGATCATCCGCATGATGTCCTTGCAGTCATCCAGGTTTGCCGTGCGGATGGAGAAGTCCATGTCAAGTGGATGCAATGAGGTTTTGCTCCAGTCTGTTAGAGGACGGACTACTTAAGAAGTAGGTGAGCTCTTTATCTTGGTTGGACATTGTGGGTGGGCGGATTAATCCAAATATTGGATACTTTAGTTTGCTCTTACTGAATGTTTTTGTTCTCCATTGTTAATCATGAAAGAACACCGAGTGATTTTGACCCACTTGGCAATCCAAACATTCTGCAACTCCGTTTAAACAAAATCCCATCGTTTCATTTTCTGACTTTTCCTAAAATGGCCTTATTCGTTAAATACTGAATTTTGGGGTGTGTAGCTAAAAATAATAAATACATATGAAAAACTTCCTTTTGAAAACATCATTTTGAAACCATATGAGTTAATGTTATTTTGTGTGTGTGTGTGTGTGTGTGTGTGTGTGTGTTTTGTTGTTTGCTCATTTTCTTTTCATGATTTTATTCTCAGTCCTGGTTCCACAATTTGCAATTAGTGAGTTTATAGCAGAGTAGCTTGAAAAGCGTGTTGTGTTGCAATGGCCCAGGCAAAGTAAAGACCTCAATCTTACTTAAGTGCTGTGCATAAACAATGTCAATTCAATTCAATTTTATTCATATAGCGCCAAATCACAACAAGTGCCTCAAGGCACTTATGTCCGCAAACCACAATGAACTGAAGCACCGTCGTAAAGAAGAGTGGGCGCAATAGAGTCATAGAGTAAACTTACTTAAAGTTATTGCTGGTAAAGGTGGTTCTACAAACCACTGATTTAATACTGTGTGGGTTATCTCCAGGTATCCTCCCACAGTCTAAAGACATTTAGTTAGTTAGGTTAAATGGTGATTCTAAAATTGGATGCAGATGTGAATGCTTGTGTCTGTGGCGTACCTGCTTTGCGCCCCATGGCAACTGGGATAGACTCCAACCTACTTCCATACTACTCTCAGCAGTGTCCTTGAGTGAATTTTAAACTGAACTTGAAAGAATAGAAGAGCAGATCAGAATTGTTAAAGGATCTTTTAACAAAAGGCATTCACTTGGGGGTTCATACTACAGAAAACGAATGATTAAACCTGATTGATCTATCTATAAAGAGTATTTGAAATGTTAGATTTATGTTGAACACTAAAACAAAACATTTGACACTCAAGTTTAGGTAAAGTAGTATCATCATATGAAAAAAATTAAAATACAATCTTAGTCTAACAGTGAGGGATTTGTTTCATGAAGATGGGCTTTATCCACCAAACAGTGAGCCACCCTACCATGATAACAAGTGCTGACATCTCCTAACTACAGGTGCTAAATAAAAACAAAACACAAAAAACAAACAAAAAGGTTTTTTCTAACTTTTAGTAACCCAACAACTCATCTTTTTTTTTAAAATCACTACACTGCAAATTAAACCGTTGTTCATGTGGTGAGGAGCATGAACTTGTTTTGAGAGTTCAAAGAGTTTAAAGTTTTACTGCTTCCAAAGCAGAAAGTGTCACTGGCTCTTCACACTGTGTGCTGTCTACTCTAAGCAACCAGCTTGAGTAATGGGCAGAACAATTACATTCTCTTCCACTAGAGGACAGTACAGCTACCTGCTCTAATTAAATGGGTCGCCAACTGCCAGTAAAACAGAAGAAGACGAAGAAGAAATCTAATAGAGATTGACAGACCACGTGACTTTCGCGCATTGCATGCCGGGAACTCGTGGCAAAACAATCCAAGTACCGCATCAAATGCAAGCACTTTCAGCACCGCAAAACGTTCATTCTCCGGTTCCAATACCTTCTTGGATATATATATATGACTTATATATGACTTGGAATATAATTTGATGAAAGGAAATCTATTAAATTTTTATCAACAGGCCCCATAATATTCTCAGCGACCGTGGCTCAGGGGGTTGGGAAGCGCATCTGTAACCGGAAGGTCGCCGCTTCGATCCCTGGGCTCTCTGTCCTGGTTGTTGTGTCCTTGGGCAAGACACTTTACCCTACCAGAGGGGCCGATGGCGCAATATGGCAGCCTCGCTTCTGTCAGTCTGCCGCAGGGCAGCTTGCCTCCACCAGTGTGTGAATGTGAGAGCGAATGGGGGCTGTAGCTCAGGTGGCAGAGCAGGTCAGCCACTAATCTGAAGGTCGGTGGTTCGATCCCAGGCTGCATGCCAAATATCCTTGGCCAAGATACTAACCCCATGTTTGCCTACTGGTGGTGGTCAGAGGACCCGGTGGCGCCGGTGTCCGGCAGCCTCGCCTCTGTCAGTGCGCCCCAGGGCAGCTGTGGCTACACTGTAGCTTGCTATCGCAAATGGGTGAATGACTGAATGTAGTGTAAAGCGCTTTGGGGTCCTTAATGACTAGAAAAGCGCTATACAAATGCAGGCCATTTACCAATGAATAGTGGCATTGAAAAGCGCTATATAAATCCAATCCATTATTATTATATAACAGGTTGCAGTGCTTTAGGGATCATTTGCAAATTCTAAGTAAAATCAATAGATACTAAAGTTATTCCTTTTTCCTTTTCCTAATAAATCATTAGTGTTGATTTGATATCCTGAGCTAAATCATCTCAGAATATCAAATAAAATAGCCATACTAGCCATACTTGCATGCCAAATCATAAAAAATGTATAAAAAAATAAATAAAATCGCAATTACCTATAAAGCAAGACATGTAATTTGTCTGATAAATTCTCCAAAAGGCAGATACTAGCAGATACAGGTATCCCCCTCCTGTTGGTCAAAGTCACTGCACCCCTGAACTTTAAACTAGTGAGTTAGAAAACGAAATCACATACAGTTGTCATGAAGGGAGATGTTCATTTAAATAGAATTGATGCATGTGGCTTCATTAAACAGATTTTTATATTAAACACATTTTTACACCTTGGTTTAAAAACAGTTTGGACCTCTACTGTACTTTGACACTTAATTACTAATTAGCAAATGTGTGCCTGTGCTTTTTCACTAAGCAGTCTATTGTGTTTTCTGTGTGTGTTTAATAAGCCATGAGCTGGTGTGGGTGACATTCAGTTGACAAATTGCACAAACTGCGCGCTGAATCATTTTACAGCAAAGAGTCTGCGAAATGATTCCATTAAGTCTTCCTGTAGAAACGGAAAAGTATCCCAGCCTCAATGTTTCTGGATTGTCCTTTGAATTTTAATTTTGATTAATAAAAAGGTTGAACACACAATACAGAAAGACTGAAAGCAACACAGGAATGTCTATAAGAGGAAAAGCACTGCAGCATAATATAGTATTAAAAGTATGTGCTGTAAGTGCTTTGGTCTGTAAGCCTGGAAAAGACCTAATGTCTTTATAAGGTTTAGCCCATTTGAAGTCAGGAAAGATAAAAATGCAGAATGTGTAAGTGAAAATCTAATGCTTCTCATTAAATTTAAAAGAACCTTGTAGTGGTGTTGAACAGTCTGACAGTAACGAATAAATGTAAAAATAGAATTTTACCACTCCCCTAATGCCCGTGTACAGCAGTCTGAGGGATCTTCCAGGAATGGTAATGCAGTTTTCCAGAGATCTGATTGATTAGTAGACAGTGATTTCATACCTGCTGATCTAACCATTCACAGCATAACCATGGCATGGTAATCATGGTTATCATAGCAATCTAAGAAGTGACCTTCATAGTACTGAAATTATGTGGATAAGATGAAATCCTGCTTCGTAGTACTGGGCAAACACCAGATATAACTTTTCCCTACTCTTTATGCCAGGTGTATTGATTTTAGTGTAACAAGAAATCCTAAACCAAAGCCAGCACAGAAAAAGTCCTCCAAACTTCTGCTCAGTGGTGATGGGAGAAAAGTTTTTGAAGGCAGAGAACTGAGAGAGTGTGTTGTCACCCAGCACTGAAGATGAGAACACAAAATCCCATCTCTACAGTTTTTGTTCTGATGCTTTATTATGAATTGTATTTTCTATAAATAAGCACAATGTTTCCAACCTTTTGGAGCCACGGCACATATTTCACATTAGAAAAAAAAAATCACACAGCACACCACCAAACAGAAAGGTCACAAAAAGCATATTGATAATTTTTCCCCGTGCACCAGGCATAGTGAAATTTGCTCAGTTTGTCCCCCTCGGATTCTGTCTGCCATGAATGGTTTAGCCCATTTGAAGTCAGGAAAGATACATTAATACGCTCTCAAGTTTTTCAGGCTTTATCATCACATGGTAGTGTGCCACAATAGGTTTTAAGGCATTTTCGGAAAGGAATGTTGGGGAGGATAGATTGCATGCCTGAATGCCCTCCATTATTTTCTGTCCTGCCCCTGAAAATCTGTCTGCTAGCTCCTGCAACATTCGGTCCAAACAAGGAAAGAATATCTGGCACCTAAACTGTTAAGTCTAATTGTTGAATGTTGCCATTGTGTTTCTTAAATTTGTACAGTCTTAGTTCAAGCAGTAGGATCAAAGCCATTCCTTTGGCTTTGACCACCTCTCCAACCACTCTGTGCTGGGGGAGGTTTTATTGTAGATACATCCTATCTGAAAGTTCTGTTTCATTTGATGTAAGCTTCCTGGGTTTATGACCCTTTGGTCAGCAGGAGGTCTGACTCTGACACACACACACACACACACACACACACACACACACACACACACACACACACACACACAAAAAGACAGGTCTACAATACTTTTCCTGGTGTCCTTCGAAAGCTCTTTGGTCTTGGCCATGGCGGAGTTTGGAGTCTGACTGTTTGAGGCTGTGGACAGGTGTCTTTTGTACAGATGATGAGTTCAAACTGGTGCCATTCATACAGGTAACGAGTGGGGGACAGAAAAGCTTCTTACAGAAGACGTTACAGGTCTGTGAGAGCCAGAGATTTTCCTTGTTTGAGGTGACCAAATACTTATTTTCCACCCTGATTTACCAATAAATTCTTTACAAATCCTACCATGTGAATTCATGGATTTTTTTTTCACATTCTGTCTCTCACAGTTGAAGTGTACCTCTGGTGCAAATTACTGACCTCTGTCATCATTTTAAGTGGGGGAACTTGCACAATCGGTGGCTGACTAAATACTTTTTTGCCCCACTGTATGTGCGCAAACACTTGATTATTTAATGATTATTTCTTTTATCTCATCATGTGCAATAACTACGGATGATGGACACAGAAACAGGACTGTGTTGAGTTGTTCATACCATTCAGGTTCACATTGAGTTGATGTCTGGAAGGTTTTCAATGACATTAAATAACTCCTCTAAATGTGTTAAACAAAAGGCAGCGAGCCTGTTTTGAATATATAGAGAGTAGAAAATAGAGATATTTGTATTACAATATTTAGAGTGAAAGTAAAATATTGTCAGAAAAATAATCAAGTACAGACACCTGAAAATTCTACTTAGGTACAATAATAAAATATTTCTACTTGATTACTTACCACCACTCACAGCCACTAAATATTGGAAGATACTGTCTGAATTATGTGTCTTATTTGTATCATAACACAAAAAAATGATCAGGAGAAATTTATATAATTAGCTTTATTCTAGTTATACACTTTAATGTAAAAATCCTCTCAGGACTGGAACATCCTCTGCCTGAGAGCCAAAATGTAACTGTAAATAAATTGGAAAACTAATTTTATGTCATTTTTGTGTATACAGACATATCTATCATATCATAACTATGTTTACATTTTTAAATGTATGTTTCACAATAAGCCTATGTGCACAGACCTTCAGAAAGCCTGTGTAGTCGTAGGGCCTTCATGTTGTCCGATTTTGGAAATGAGCCACTGAGTGTTGCTCCATCCTTGCAGTGCGTGGGCTGACCTTATGGCTACAAAGGTCACAAGGTCATGATGGATGGGTTAAAGTTGAGCCAGGTGCTCCAGCGCCTCCCCCTCGCAGCGCATGCAGTGGTAGCCCATGGAAGCAGTGATATCGAAGCAGCCCTGGCTGAGGTAAAAGTCCATAGATGGTTTGTTCCAGTCCAGGACGGTGAAGTTGAGCTGGTGGCAACCAGCAGCCAGAGCCAGCTACAGGAGAGCAAAAACAAGAAGAAATGACTGCTGAGTTGAGATACAGCATGGAGGGTTCTTTTTTCTGCTACCTCTGAGACACTGTTTAGTACTTTTTGCTCACAAATACTGAAAACAGGATATTCCTATCAAGGTTTATCTTCTTTAGGTTTATCTTCTCCATTATACACATATTTCACTCACCTGTGCCGCCTTGTTTATTAGTGCTTTGCCAACGCCTGTCCCTGAAAGGCAGATCATGTGCATTACTTGAGATTTTCTGCAAATACAGTGATGATGAGACATCTTCTCAGAGGCTGTACTGTACCTCTGAACTCAGGCATCACATACAGGTCCTCCATATAAATGGCTCTGCCTGACCAGGAGCTGTAGGAATAGAAGTAAAGTGCATAGCCAATCTTTGTGTGCCCTGAAAGAGGAAAAATATCAGTCTGAGCTAGCTTACAGTTAACATATTTGTTTTGTCGTTCCTTCCCACTGAGTTAATGACTCTGAATATTTAGCACAATGATTATTAATGGCATAATGCTTTACTTTACACTGTAAACACATTCCTTTACATCAGTGAAAAAATTATACGATTTGTGGTGCTGCTCACAGTTAATGTGCAGCAAACTTTATAAATAAAACCTCACATTTCCCAGTGGTGAGGCTGGTTAGGTCATTTTAACCACTATTACTTTTTTGGTTTTGGTTTCTTGGAGGCAGCAGAACATCAGGAGTCATGTTGCTGGTGCCCAGGGACACTATGCAATATATTCAGTTTTAGAAGTTATATTCATTGTTAACTGTAGCCTGGCTCAAAGTGTTAATGCTGTCTTATTTTAATAAACAACACTGTCATATGCAAAACCAGCGTGGCACTAAGGGTGGAAAGAGATCATTTTCAGGCTGGCACATGCCATCCCTCTAGATCCGCCCCTGCTAGTGACTTGATGAATCTGATGATTCTGAGTCCAGAACAATTTAGCTGCTAACTTCTCTGCTGATTGGTTCTGGACAGTTCGTGGATTTATTGAGTTTTTCTAGCAGCTGATGAGAGCGGAGCACGACATTAATGAGGTCCAGGACATAAGTAGCTACATCTCAGTATAGACTCTGATATTTGAAGTCAGCAGATAGTGGACAGCAGTGACTGTGTGGAAAAACACCTGTGTCATGGGAGGAAAAAGCACAGCTGGGCAGCAGAGAGTAAGTAAGCAAATAAGAAGTGTTTATGTAGGTAGACTGATGTACAATAGAAAGTACTTTGGCAATAAAACTTACTTGCAAAAAACTAAAAAGGAGGGTTACAACACTTTTGTACCCTGTTTAGGTTTTATAATGGTTTATTAAGGTTTACAGAATAATAAATTTGCTTGCAAGAACATGAGCATAAAAAAACAAGAGAAAGGTGACTGTTTCCTATGTTTCTTATTGTCTTTCCCCGACAAGCAACAAAGACTTTGTGCTCACTCTGACCTACAGGCATAGTTAGTATCAGTGTAGTGAAAACAGTGTGTAAAAACTGAGTGTAACATGATCACCTTCTTTGGTTTTGTGCTGTTCTGGCACCTCAGCGATGATCCCATGAAACAACGGGTTATTGGAAAAGCCATCTTGCTCCAAGTCTGAAATGAAATTACAGACATAAACATCCATCCATCTATTCTCTTTCACTTATCCTTGGATGGAGCCTATCCCAGCTACCATAGACAAATAAAGTTTTTTTTTTTTACCCTAATTTTAAGGTCACACATTACGGAGTGTTTGTAAACGGGTGTTTTGAACAGAAGAAAGAGGCCAATGACACTTAGTGGTGGAATGAAGAATTGCAAGAAAGTGTTGAAAGAGAAGGATGGGTGTTGGGAAGATGGAAGGAACAGTTTGAGGAAATGATGAATGAAGAAAATGAGAGAGAGGAGGACAGGTGGTGAAATAAGTGTAAAGAGGAAGCGAGGGCAGCTATGCAGACGATGAAAAGTGGGAATGTGGTTGGTTCAGAATACATGAACTATTTTCAAAAAGGAGAGAAGTAATGTTCTTAGTTTTATTATATGCTTCTTTGGTACTAGCCTGATGTAGCTTTGATGTCAGTGTTTCTTGAGTCTCTGGGTGTCTATGAGAACGAGAGCAAACTGCTCTTAAAATGATGCTGTCTTTTTATTATAATTATTTTCCTACTTTGCTGTAATTATTATCCTACATCTGGCCTTTGGCATATGTTCTCGATACAATTGGAAAAATAATAAAACTAAGACTGAAAATAATAAATAACCAACAAAAACTAAACATTTTCAAAAAGTAAAAACTAAAGTGAAATATGAAACTCCACCCCGGAAACTAAACTGAACTAAAAACAAAAAGTCAAAATTGAAAGAAATACTGTATATAAAATTTAAAAAACCAAAAAAACTACAGTAACTTGGCTCTGAACCTCTTTTGGGATATCACCTTGGATTTAATATGTTTATGAAGAGTATAAAATAATACATTTACAGTTAAGGCAAAAACCTGAGACATCACTACAAACACTACCTTTCTGGGTCACTTTCACATGCTCTGCCAGGTTTTCATACTCTGCCAGTTCCTGGAGAAAATCATAAATAGCATCAGCTGCCATCATTTATCAGGACATGCTAACATCACTGTTCCTCAGCTGACAGTAAAAAGTTTATTAACCTGTTTGCACTGAAACTGTAGAGCACCGCGAGCACAGTTCATCCGATAATATCTCACTAATCTAATGATAACAGCAACATTGTGGTTTTGAAAAATTGCATGAATCGCACACACAGCTGGACTGCATGAGCGTCCACATGTGTGCTCACCATGATCATCCGTGCGATGTCTTTGCAGTCGTCCAGGTTTGCCGTGCGGAGGGAGAAAGCCATGTCAAGTGGATTTGATGAGGTTTTGTTCCAGGCTGTTAGAGGACAGACTGTGAGAAGTAGACAAGCTCGAAATTATTGATACTTCAGTTTGCTTTGCTCCTCTGAGTCCAGTGTGTTACTTCAGTTTCAACAAACAGCAGACATGTCCTGGAACCACTTTACCCTGCTCCTCCTGCTCTGCAGCTGGACACACTCATGTAGGCTGGAGTGTGTGCCACTGAAAAATCTGATATCGATCCAACACCACGCAAATACAGGACCAGACAGAGAGAAGTGTGTCATGACTGATAAAGCAAATGCATCATCAGAACACTTTATATAACCTACTTCCATACTACTCTCAGCAGTGTCCCTGAGTGAATTTTAAACTGACTCTGAAAGAATGGAAGAGCAGATCAGAAATATAAAGGGATATTTTAACAAAGGGCATTCACTTTGGGCGTCATGTTATGGAAAATGAATAAATACTGAACCTAATAAAGAATATCTCACTGCTGAGAGTAAACCTGGAACACAAATAAGGTCAGTTCATTCAGCTGTACAATCTCAATTTTTCAGAAAATCAAATATTATATTTCCCTCTGGTTTTCTTTCTGAAAAGTTTTTTAGCTAATAAATCTAATTAAGCTTCTAAACATTACATATTTTCATCGATTTTTTTCAACACTGCATTTTCTTTTTATTTCCATTTTACATATGATCGAAGACTTTTGAAAATAATAAAAAGGGTAAATTTGCAGGTTCGTTAGAACAAACTGTTGAGTGAATGTCCCACTCTGCATCTGTTGAAAAAAACAAACTATAAAGTGCTAAATAATGTGCCATAGTAAGATAACTGTAATCCCAGAAGCTAAAGTGGTCGTGATGAAGAGTTATATTAACCAGGCTTCAGTGTTTTTTATTACTGATATGAATATAATTTGTTTCCTCTCTGACTCCAGAAGAGAAAGAAGTTTATTTGAAATGTTAGACATATGTTGAATACAAAAACAAATCAAAAGATCCAGGAGGAAATGTAGCTTCACATATAAGTCAAACAGAATAAATTCACTGACGTGTGCTGGTCAATATTCATCTGATGTGTTGCCTTGTTTTTGTTAGCTTAATACACATCTGTTGAACTCATCCACAAACAAATGTTTGAAATTTCGCTGATTCTTTGGTATCCATCCAAAATTCGACAGTCCAGTCAAGACTGGCAGCCCAAAGTCCAGCTTGTTATTAACTCCTTTCAGTCTAAGGAACTGGAGACCAAAGGTAGTGACCGCTGTCACAGTTCCAGGTGATCCAGAGGTCATTATAATTCAGAGAAACTGGTCAAGCAAATAACCTGTTATATCAGTTAATACAAATACACAGTACACAGCAGTACGGTGGGAATTTTTATCTCTGCTTTGAAAGTCAAAATAATAACCAGTCAAAGATCCCTCTTTTTTTAAAAACAAACAACCAAAGTTTGACACACAAGTTTAGATAAAGAAGCATCATTATATGAAAAAATAAAATAAAATTTTAGTCTAACAGTGATTTTAGTGAAACGGGTTTGTTTCATGGACATGGACTTTGACCACCAAACATTGAGCCACTCTACCATGATAACAAGTGCTGACATCTCCTGACTAGAGGTGCAAAATATTTTTTTTTCAATTTTTGTAACTTTATGTAGCCAAAGGACTTAACCCATCTACTTTATTTACCATCAGAGTGCAAATTAAACAGTTCTTTACGTGGTGAGGAGGATGAACTTGTTTCAAGAATTTAACGAGTTTAAAGTTTTACTGCTGCCAATGCTGAAAGTGTCACTGGCTCATCACACTGTGTGCTATCCGCCTAGCTGAACTGGTCTAAAAGTAGCATGGTAACTGCTTATTTATAGGAACTACAATTCATAATATAGTATCAAAACAAAAACTGTAGAAATTGGATTTTGTGTTGTCATCTTCAGTGCAGGGGGATGAGTACAACACATTCTCTCAGGTCTCCGTCTTAAAAACTTTTCTCCCGTCACCACTGAGCAGATGTTTCCTCACAGACTCATTGGAGGACTTCTTCTGTGCTTTTGGTTGAGGATTCCTTGTCATGCTAAAATTACTCCTCAGTGGCGCTTGAGCAACCTGGGCCTTGGTGTCACTGAGATGTTGTTCTGCTGTGTTGTTAAAATTACTTAAAAGTTAGACAGCTCTTCCCTGCTCCGGGTTTTATCACCTTTCTCAGGTAGCCATCCTCCTCTCAGTCTTAGAGTTACATTTACAATGGACCTGTGTTGGATATTATAGTCACTGAGACAGTGACCATCCGTCAGCTCCCTGCCTTGAAAAATAATTCTCTGTTGATCTGAAACAGACATAAACTAAAAGTTAAAATCAGGCACCAAAAGTCAAGAAAGGCTAATAATTTCTAAAAACTGAAAATACTTTTTCATTTACAATTTGTAAAAAAACATCAAAAAAACCAAACAAAAAACATCTACTTGCAATTATGTGACCTGTGTATTTGGTGTTCGCCCAGAGGCCTGTACTACGAAGCAGGATTTCATCTTATCCACGTAACTTTCTATGCTATAAAGCTCAGTCGCTTCTCGGATTGCCATGGTAACCATGGTTACCATGCTAGGGTCTTGCTGTGAATGGTTAGATCAGCAGGTATGAAATCACTGCCCGGTGACCAATCAGATCTCTGGAAAACTCCATCACCATTCCTGGAAGATCTCTTTTTTTCTATCAGATATCCTGAGTTGATTCAGCTCAGGATATCTGATGAATACTGAGGATTTATAAGGAAAGAGAAAATGTAATGACTTTAGTCTCTACTGATTTCACCTAAAAAACCTGCAAATGATCCTTAAAGCACTGCCACATGTTAAATGACAATATTGTGGGGTCTGTTGATAATTATATTCAAAGTTATATATAATGGATGTGACTTAAGTATCATATCTCAGCTCAAGAATGATCAAGAATATGAAGTTTGTTCATAACAACTTGCATATGTAATTCCTGAAATATATAAATACGCCTGTATAGACCTGCGTGCTGTAAAGAACAAGAAATTCATAACAGGTTATTTATTTTAATACAGGAAAATCCGAAATATAAATATATCTCAACGACCTGTCCTTCTTCAACACTGGGGTAGATTGCTGAGCTTGCAACTAAACGCACAACGTAAACCTACTGAACCACTGAACCGTGCAAACTGATTAGAGCAGACTGTGTGAAAGCAGGGCGCTTTTGCATAAAAAAAAATATCATGTAACACCTGAAGGAGTGGGTGGATAGCAGTTTTTCTATGTGTAAGGCAGTAATCTGTAACTGTTGAATGACCGTTTTAATCACAATCATGCAGTGTATTAGTAGCGATTTCAGGCCTACCGGGGGGAGTTCCGTCTTTCTCCTTTATTCGAAGCTTTAAACTCTCAACAGTATCATCGCACTCCACTTCAAGCTCAAATCTCAATCCCTTTTCCGTTCTGACCGTAATCGTGAGCGGCATTTTCGCGACGCTTCTTTCAGACCTTGTACTTTACGTTTCCAATAATGGAAACTGTCGTTCGAGTGGCCCTGTGTACAAAATTTGACGCGCTTCTTCTTCTTCTGTTTTTTTTTTTTTAATTAAACTTTTAGGTGTATTACCGCCACCTTCTAGAGTGGCGTATGGATCAGAAACTACAGTACCGCTATTATATTCTTTCACAAGTTTAAAAATAACAAAAACTATAAACATTGAGAAATAATTTCCTTATCGTTAAATTATTCTTGTTCTATAAGAATATAGCACATATATGAATATGTGCTCCATTTCTGTGCAATAATCACAATAACCTGTTGCACATTTGTTAATTATTCTTTCCATTTCTTTGGTAGTTCTCCTTCTTCCCACATCTTGTAATAGACTCTATCAATATTTCCTAACTTGCATCACTCAGATTATTTAAGCATGCAATAACTGATTTGATCTGTACCATGGATGTTTTTTCCCAGATTTCTTTAATGCCTTGTTTAATTCAAAAAAGAAAAATTTATATGAATTACATCTTCATTATTTTCTTAATCATGAAGTATTTTGATATTTCTCTGTAATGTTGTTTCCCATCCTCTTTTTTCTTTGTCATAAAAGTTGTCTGTACTATCCACCTTTACAAATGATTTTGCTAATAATTCAGATTTATTTATCTAATTTTTATCATTATCCATTATTGCTGGGAAGTAATAATCTTTTGAATTACCAGACTTAGGTTTAATTGTACACTGAACCCTGTCTAATGGTGTATTTTTACCCAGTAATTCACAGTATTTTCTCCAATAAAGATTTTTACTGTCTTTATAACCCTTCGAACCTCTGCTTGTTTCCATATTTTCGGTATATATATTTATGTTTTGAAAACCTAATTGCGTTGTTTTATCGCTAATGTACATTCTGCTTTCCACCTTGGTACTTTCCTCACAAACCACCTCACAGACACCTCAGTTAGAGCCAAGCCTCACTCTCCATCTTCATCACCACCACCATGTAGACTCAAAGGGGTCCTGTCCTAAATCCTATCACCGCTGAGATTCTGTCTGCCATGATGGGTCATCATACATTAATTTCTCTGTCTTAATAAATAATGTTTAAGTGATCTCTCCTTATTGGCAATGGACAGATGCAGGGATATTAATCGTCACACACTTGTGCAGTAAAGAGGATGAATGTTGTAGACAGAATAAGACAGCTGATCAAGTTGTTTCACTAACTCATCTAAACTAAGCATTTTGTAGAGGATTAAGCAGCCTTGGCAGTTGTTTGACTTGAAATGGCAACTGTAATCTGAACATTTTGACAGCTTGTTTTGAAACTATAGAGTGGAAAGTTGAGATTTTGTGTTACAATGCAAAGCATAAAAGTAAAAACTAGTGAGAAGTAAAGGAGTAGTGAAGTAACTGTACTTCATTTCTTTTTTATTTCTGACAGCTGCTAAATGTGGAAGACAGTATCTGAATTATGTGTCTTATTGGTAACTTAATACAAAAAACACCCTCAGGAGAAATGTATACAATTCGCTTTATTTTATGACGTTACACACTGGAACATCCACTGCTTGTAAATTACATGTAGCTGCAAAAATACAACTGCAACTAAATTAGAAAACCAATTTAATGCCCTTTATAAAATAAACACATATCTGAACTATATTCATTTAAAAAGGCGTGCTACACTCTTAGCTTATATGCACAGACCTTCAGACAGCCTATGTAACAGTTATCCTTGTAACGCTGAGGTAGGCGCTTCAAGTTCTTAGGTTTTGCAAAGAGGCCACTGAGTGGTGCTCCATTCCTGCAGTGCGCAGGCTGACCTCATGGCTGCAAGGGTCACAAGGTCATAACGGATGGGTTAAAGTTGAGCCAGGTGCTTCAGCGCCTCCCCCTCGCAGCGCATGCAGTGGTAGCCCATGGTAGCAGTAACATCAAAGCAGCCCTGGCTGAGGTAAAAGTCCATAGATGGTTTGTTCCAGTTCAGGACGGTGAAGTTGAACTGGTGGCAACCAGCAGCCAGAGCCAGCTACAGGAGAGCAAAAACAAGAAGGAAGACAGAAATGACTGCTGAGCTGAGATGCTGCCTCTGGGACACTGGCTAGTATGTTTTCATGCAAATATTGAAAATAAAAAAAGCTTCAAGGTTTACCTTCTCCATTAGTCACATGTTTCACTCACCTGTGCCACCTTGCTCATTAGTGCTTTACCGACACCTTTCCCTGAAAGACAGATCATGTGCATTACTTGAGATTTCCTGCAAATATAAGGACACAGTGATGATGAGACATCTTCTCAGAGGCTGTACTGTACCTCTGAACTCAGGCATCACATACAGGTCCTCCATATAAATGGCTCTGCCTGACCAGGAGCTGTAAGCATAGAAATAAAGTGCATAGCCGATCTTTGTGTGCCCTGAAAGAAGAAAAATATCTACTGGTAAAAACAGTCGACATTTGGAGGAGCTAAACAGTGTCTGTATTCATAAAATTTGTATATTTGTTTTGCCGTTCCTTCCAACTGAGTGAATGACTCTGAACATTTATCAGAGTGATTATTAACAGCATAATGCTTTACTTTACACTGTAAACACATAAATATGTATCATTTCCTTTACATCAGTGAAAAAAATGATACAAATTTTGGTGCAGCTTACAGTTAATGTGCAGCAAACTTTATAAATAAAACCTCACATTTTTAACCTTTTGTTAAAAATCTGCCCTGTTCTTTTGTTTCTCCTGCTCGCCCACTCTGTCGGTTATTTTCACTTACTTTAAGGGTTTTGTCACATATGGGTTCATATGTTTTTTTAAACACTCAACCATCAGTTCTAAGTTTGTTACAGCTGTTAGACAGTAGATCGCAACAGTGTGTGAGAAAACTGGGCGTAACATGATCACCTTCTTTGGTTTTGTGCTGTTCTGGCACCTCAGCGATGATCCCGTGAAAGAACGGGTTCTTGGAAAAGCCATCCTGCTCCAAGTCTGAAAAGAAATTATAGATACTGTTACACGGTGTTTTCACAAGGGGAAATTCAGTTTGCATTTAACAGTTTGAGGCTTTTTATCAAAATGTAATCTTAGCTAAGAGAGAGCTTTAAAACCAGTTCTTGACCTTTTGTTGGAAAATACAGTGCAATGGTTTTTCCTCAAAGGTCCATAGTTCCTAATTTTAGAATGAAGCTTCCTGGGAAAAGCTGTTACCTGGTGGTAGAAACAAATGGCTCACAGACAAATACTTTATTATAGTGTGATAAAATCTACTTAGCTTACACAAATATAACTAAACAACTAAATTTGGGGTAGCTGTTGCTCAGGCGGTAGAACAGGTCATGTACTCATTGGAAGGTTGATGGTTCGATCCCTGACTTTCCCTAGTCTGCATGCCAAAAATCCTTGGGCAAGACACTAACCCCAAATTGCTCTCCGATGCATCCATCGGAGTATGCATGTGTGTGAATGTTAGTTAGAAAGCACTAAATAAAAATGTGCTTGTGTGTATGGGTGATTGCACAATTTGTACAAAGCGCTTTGAGTGCTCATAAGAGTATAAAAGCGTTATATAAGAACCAGTCCATTTACCATAAACACCAAACTATATTTGATCCAGATACTTTTTGGTTAGAAGTGTGTTTTATCTGGACGTGCATTCCCACTTCAGCTCCTGGCAGAAACTCCAGCTGTGGTCGAAGCCCACATTGCTACAAGATGCACATGACTATAGAGGAGGTCAGCAGAGAGGTACAAGTGTCTACAGCCATCTGTAAAACACGGTATAGGCTCTGTCATGTTTCAGAGCTGCCTTTCAGCCAGTGTGGTGTTGGATATCCTGTCAAAATGAAGAAATTATGAATGCAGAAATGTGCCACCAGAATTTGATCAACCATTCAACACAATCTGGAAAGTTTCTGATTAGCAACACTTTCGTCTTTTATCTTTCATCAAGCACTGCCAGTCATGGACTGAAGCAGCTGCATCTGCATTTAAAAAAATGTCAGTTGAATGTGTACGTGTCTTAGCTCAGCTTATTTTACAGCTGCAGACATTAAAATTTAGTTTCTGTGTTTCACTGACGAGATTTTATAAGATCTCATTTTCCCAAAGTCAAGAATAAACTGTCAAAGGAGCTTGCAAAGAAAAGCGTCTGGACTTCTTTAAGTTACTTGAAGACGTTTCACCTCTCATCCGAGAAGCTTCTTCAGTTCTAAGGTCAAATGGTGGAGAGTCCCCCCCCCCCCCCCCACAGAGGGACAAAGGACCCCTGATGATCCTCTAATCGCCTGAGCCAAGGTGTGAAACTGGGTGTGGGCTCCAATCAACCAGAGTTTCGGGTGAGTTCATTGTGAAACCTGGCCCCACCTTATCATGCAAATTCCTGAGATCAGATGGCCCAGGGTGTGAGTGGGCGTTAAGGCGTCTGGGAAGGGATCTCAAAACTGGATTATAGATGGCAGAGAGTTGGTGTCGTAAACCCCCGCCTCTGTTCAAAGATGGTCGCTCACAGTGGACATAGATGGCTTCTTTCACTCCTCTTTCGAACCATCTGTCCTCTCTGTCCAAAATGTGAACATTGGCATCCTCGAAAGAGTGTCCTTTATCCTTAAGATGCAGATGGACTGCTGAGTCTTGTCCTGTGGAGGTGGCTCTTCTGTGTTGTGCCATGCGCTTGTGAAGTGGCTGTTTGGTCTCTCCAATGTAGAGGTCTGGGCATTCCTCGCTGCAGGAATGCCCAGACCTCTGACTACAATGACCTGGATGACTGAGAACCTTCACAGACATAAAGAATAAACTGTGCACCTCCAAAAATATCACCTTGGATTTAATCGTTTTATAAATATTATAAAAAAAATACCCTGAAAGTCAAGGCAGAGAACTTGACTACATA
The DNA here is from genome assembly GCF_057381915.1 of Diplotaxodon limnothrissa. Taxonomy (NCBI): domain Eukaryota; kingdom Metazoa; phylum Chordata; class Actinopteri; order Cichliformes; family Cichlidae; genus Diplotaxodon; species Diplotaxodon limnothrissa. The sequence continues at coordinate 50,654,835 of NC_140598.1, read as the reverse complement.
CAGTACCTTTCTGGGTGACTTTCACGTGGTCTGACACTTTCTCATATTCTGCCAGCTCCTGGAGAAAAACAAACAAAGCATGAGCTCATCGTTCATAACGAGCTCTCTAACATTTATTAGCCTGTTTGCACTGAAACTAAAGAGCAAAGCGAGCACATTGCATCTGAACCATGTAATAATGACAGCAGCAGCAGAGAGGTTGATGGATGTCAGCCTGACGGTCGATGCATGTCACTAAATGTCTTACACACACAGCTGGACTGCGCGCGCACGTTTCCGCTCACCATGATCATGCGCGCGATGTCCTTGCAGTCGTCCAGGTTGGCTGCACGGATTGAGAAGTCCATGCTGAGTAGATGTGGTGATGAGGTCGTGATCGCAGAGCTGGACAGCCGCGTTTCCTTCCAACTTCTTCTTCTTCTTTGGGATTTAAAAGCAGCTGGCATCCGTCTCCATTGCATTACCGCCCCCTGTCACATGTACTGCACTACTCTGTCTTTGCCAGTTTTTTCTTTACTGGTAGATTTCCCTGCTAACGCATCTGCTTTCTGATTCCCCAGAATCCCTGTGAGAGCTGATGCCACATGAACACGATTTTTATCCACTGACTTTTATCCACCAATTAACTGTGAACTGACTGACAACATGGCATAAACTAAAAACCAGCTGTCCCCAAAAGATACCAAAGCTTGCCTGCCATCATTTCCTCTTCCTAATCTAGCTAGCAAAATTGTACATTGCCTAAAATCATGTACACTGAGAAGATTTTTTATGTATACCAACCGGATTCCTGGGAATAGCCTCAGTGACTCCTGTCAAATGACTCCTGTTGTGGCTCATCTGAAAAATTTGCACATATTCTTTATATATGAGGTCCCCAAGAGTGAAATCTTTTTTTCTTTAGCATGTGCATTTTGAGACCTCCATACTGGAATTGCAAGACAAATCACAAAAGTCAGGTTTTTAGACTTTTATGTCATCAAAAATGTTTTTTTTTTCTTTTAAGCTAATCCAGTATTTTGCAGCATGCTGCCTTATTTGAATCCAAAGTGGAGTCATCCATCAACAACCTTTACACCATCACTATCACAAGAAGGTGGTCAGAGCTGATCCCTGATTTGATCCCATCCTCACATTCAAACCTATCTGTCACTCCTATCACACACATCACTACTATCTCAGTGTCCTCAAACATGTCATGAACAAGCTGTGACACGGATTGCCAGCGCCGGCAAAAAAAAAAAAAAAAAAAAGCTGCCCGTACTCATGTTGCCCCGACATCAGCCAGCGCATTTTGGGGATGGAATAAGCACCGGGCGGGGCGGCAGGGGACTCTCTGGCTGGCTGGAGCAGCATCTAATAACAACACGTTCTCACTCCCAAAGCGTAACATTTTATGACAAATCGTCAACATGTTGAGAACGGGCTCGTGGTGATCCAAAAGTCCAAAATTAAAACCAATGCAAGATGGACAAAAAAAGTTCAGGTGCTCAGTGTAGAAAAAAAGGGAAAAGAAGAGGAGGAGAAACGAGCAAAAGATACAGGTAAGCAGATGTGTCATTGGATAATGGCAGATCATGTATCCTGAAACTATCAGAATCATAATCAGAATACTTTATTAATCACTAAGGAAATTATGTGCGTTACAGTTGGTCCAAGAAGAAATTGTAGAAGGAGTGTTCGCCCAGGGGTTTCTGTTAAAGAATCAAGCAATTAAAAAAATCATTTTAACTTATAACAAACATCTGTGTAATTAAACCTGATCGATTCTCTTGCTCTTCAAACCAAAAATAATATTATAATAAAAAAAAGCTGAAGCATCAGTTTAAAAAAATGAGAAAGAAGGGAGCAGAATTTCATTTCCCAGTCCTGTAAAATAACAGTTTCACTCATTATTTCTCTTGTGCTTTGCCCTTTTTCCACACTTTTGCTTACTTCATTTAAACAGTTTATTTGTTAATGTTTCCTTCATTATTTTCAAATCATCTCTCAATACTGCATTTAAAATAGTATTACTTCAAAAGTTTAGGCCACCTGATTGGCTGAGGAAGTAATGCGCCCACACCTCAGATCAATTTGAAATAATTAAAAAAATTAATTAGATTTAAAATTGTGGAATTTATTTTAAATATAAAACACACACACAAGAAAGAGGTCGTCTGTCCAACAGGTATGCAACAGGGCAATGATCACAGCATGCAAGCAAATCCTGACATTTAATTCGCTTGTTTTTGATGTTCATCCTTAGTTGTTGCATGTTTGTCTTCTCCGTCGCTAATCTCAACCTGTCTATTAGATTATCACAGCTGCATCTCTGTCACTAACTTCACTCCTGAATTTTCATGATGCCGGACAATTTCTTTGTGTCCATTTTCCCCCCAAGTGTCCTGAAAAACCTTCATTTACTGGGTAATCTCATTAACAGCAGAGTTCAGATCCAACACTAATTATCACTGTAATTATACATGTCCATCATTTTTGTGTGTATTATCACTCTGCAGTGTGATAACTGACTTTGCTTTGTCATAAGCGTCTTCTCACTGGTCATATTTGTCACTGATTGCAGGTGGAAAACCTGCCTGTTTTAACTATCTACAGCACGAATAATAAAATACATAATAAAATAAAATAAAAAAATATAAAGAAACATATGCCTATGGTAACAATTATGACTCTTGCTTTTTGCCTTTCTGTAAAATAAAAGATATGCACTCTGGGATCTAGAAGAAGAAATAGAAAAAAAGACAAAACACAACTTAAAAAAAACCTTAAAACAATTTTGAAAAATACAATCTGCACTTGTGATTAGAGTTTGGTGTAACATACTCCATACGTACAGTCATCTATATCATATTTGTGTTTAAATAAACTTTAAATATTGATATATTTGCAAATTAATCTATAGCAAGGACAAGAAGAAAGACAAAAACCTACTTCTCCTGGAATGGTTGGTAATCAAGCTATGAAGGAAAAAAAACAAATATAACATGATGAATTTTTCTTTTATGTTTATACATAAACATACAATACAGTAATTTCTGAATGTGGTTCAATTACACTGAAGAAAACGTGATCAGCCTTACCGGTGTGACCTGGGTATCATCAAACTTATACCATCTGTCTTCATCCTGGGTTTTGATTGTTGCGCTGTAATGGCCACCTCTCAGACCACCAAAATGATCCACAACTGCATACAGTTCGTACACCTCATTCTGATCCCAGAGGACAAAAAATAACAAAGTGAGAAAGAAAAATGAAGATGATTTTGATCAAATATTAAAGTACACTTTGTAAATACCCCTGGTATTTGCAGGCTGTAGGGAACCTCCACAAAACAGCTGGTTTTGAAGTAGGACATGTAACTGTAGTTGAACTCAAACCTCTTCAGCAGCAGAATCAAAACATCTGGGTGATGTTTTATCACATCTGTCTGAGTGAAAAATATGGGTTATTAATGTGTGTCATTTTGTTATAATTTTATTAAATCAATATCAATGTTCAGAAATCACAAAAAATGTTCTTATTTACAATAGTAGCATCAACTTTGTGACCGCAGCGGTCACAGTACATCTGGTGTTCTCCATTTAGACATGTAGGTCTGAAAAACTCCTCGATGCCGTCTACCTGAAAAATGAAAACTAATTCAGAAGCAGCTTTGATATAGATGTGCCAAAGAGCTCAGTGTTCACAAAGATTTTCTCAAGAAGGGCATGTTAACATTAATAATTCATCACCTCTTTAAAAGACATAATATTGTCTTTTGAAGAGAGATATAAACAGTAAAAACAAACCAAAATTCCAACATCCATGAACACATATCAGTGAACTCAGGACTTGGACTGTAGAGTTGATTAGATGTGTCAGAAAAAGAAAAAAAGGTACTGGACAGATCTGAAGACAAACTGAAAGGTCTACAATTTCATTGGCAGTTTACCTCAGTGTGATTTAGATCCGGTATGTAAAATTTCACCTAATCTTGGTTAAGCTTCAACATTTTTTTGTAGAATTCAGACATGAACTCTCTAAGACCTCAGTAACACAGGCTCACATACTTGATAAGTGTTGGAAAGTGTGTATTCCCAGTTAGCGAGTGGTTGCTGGCAGTCACTGGGTGAAACTGGTCACAAAGATGCTGCACTAAAAAACTCCTTGCAATTCCTTTGGTTGCTAGTATTTTGCCATGGTCATCAAGTTTGGATGATAGCCATTAAAACCTTCAGCCACCACTCGCTAACTGATTTTCCACAAAACAAACAAAAATCACATCAAAAACTCAATTTTGTTTTTCTACAAAACATTGGAGTAGGTTTACCTTTTCTTATCATTTCGCACTAAAAGATACATTTGTTGCATTTTCTGACTTAGGATATTTACATGACTCATGAGACTGTAAGTCAACTGTGTTATGTTTGTTTTGTAATGCATTGAAAGTAATAAGAAATATATTTTAAAAAAAGAAACATTTTCAGAAATAATATTAATTAATATGTTTTGACACAAGCAGGATCTAAGGCATCATCTGATTTTTATGTGTCCACATAGTTCCCAATCAAACAAAAGTGTTCATTAAGGAAAATGATAGAATGACACTGTGTTACTGGCAATATTATGTGAACTTGTTGCAGCTGTGAGTCCTGAAAACAGAAACATGCTGAGAAGTTTATGTACTTACTACACTGTAGTCTTGATTGTAAAAATCCACCAATGACAGAGGAAGATGCCAAAATGGTGCATCCCTGTCAGTCTCTTTATGACCTTTAGAGCAGGTGATTTGGTTTGCTAACAGACCGTGGAAGATCTGAAAACATAAATGAACAAAAACATATTATTAAGTATTATTTTCAAACCAAATGATTCCATTTGATATTGACAAAGACCTGTGATGCCTCGGGACTGGTCATTGTTAAAATCTTCTCGATGCATTCAGCAGCATCTCGCTGTTCATACACTGGGTGAAGAAATATATGTGCATGTCTTTAACAAACATATTCATTAATTTAAAAAATATATATAACCCCATAATTATTCACAACAAATGCCAATCATAAACCCTCAAAATGTTGTGTAAACTAATCAAGTTTCTCAAAAACATGAAACATCAAAAACATTATTCAAAGGTTTTGTTGTCTGTGTGTTATCATACTGTACCTCTGCTGATGCCCAGCTGGGTTATTATTTTGTGTGTGTTTGCTGTATGTTTCTGTAAATTATCAAACAAGTCTGTAAGGGCACCAAGAAGCCCAATGCCAACATTTTGTTTGGAGGACCTAAACAAAGACAAAGTCCCCATAAGTAATAAAAATGAACCATAGACCCCATTAAATGTACATATGTGACAATAATAAATCTTTTCACAGCTTCTCTGAAGTCTTCGGTCATAAACAGCACCTGCAGCACACTGTTCAGGTAACATGTCGCACCTTGGTTTACCAGCCCATGGTATTTATTATTAGCTTCTGTAAATTGCAGAATAAGAACATGAGTGTGCACCATAAACTGCCAACACAAGCAGAAGGTCGTCAGAAAATAGCTCGTTCCCTTTTGCGTCTTTTCTACAATCCATTGAAGTCAATGATTTGATCTACATTTGCTAACCTTTAATACCAAGAATAATTTTTAAATAATAGAATTAATTAAATCTTGAAACTCATTTTTTAACCCTGGCTTTTCATTCGAGTTCCGCTTAAGTACCATCAGATTTTTTTAAATGTTGTTTATGTTGTCACTACATAATGTATTTGCGTCTTCTCACTTTTCGTTTTACTGTATTTAGTTTCTATTGTTCATTAATGAACTTGTAATGCATTTTGGTTAACTTTGCTGTTGCTTGTAAATGTGCTATAGAAAACACTGACATTTACAAATTGACATTGACATTCCTTGTCAGGTACCTAGCAGGTTAAGAAAGGCACGTCCTTACAAATGGCGCAAGGTGTATAAATTCTCATCATATGTCAGTAAACTCTTAATAATAAAGCAGCTCAATTGAAGATGCTCTGAGTAAAGGACAGTTCCTCTTTCAACAGCGTTTCCAGGCTGAATTTAAAGACGTCTGAAGAGCGTAGGAAAAACTTTATATAGAGAACACACAGAAGAACAATTAACCAAAAATAAATAAATTTCGGGACTTCGAAATTCACTACAAATCTTACCCACAGAGGTAGAGATGAACTTGAAACCATGTCGACCAAATAAACGCATTTTCTGCCCCTGTGACGATCTACAAAGAAATTGTTGTTGGAGGCAGAAACAAACGCGATTATTTTGAAAAGAAATCAAAGTAAGCCAAAGATGCAGGCCTGCCTTCAACACAGTTTTAAGACATTTCTTCAGATATTTGTTAATAAAATAGTTCATTCGCTATAGGAGCATTAGGCTATCTCAATCTCCCGTGCAGTTAAAAACACTCCGACTATCGCTTTCTCTTTCACTTCTGCCGGATCAGTGATGGGTTCAAGGCGTGTCGGAAATGTTAATTGTTAAAAATGTTGCGCATTTCTGTCAGTTTCCTATTCTACAGGTGCAAACTCAGCAGCTTTCTTTCTCTTCCCAAACTGTTCTGTTCTCAGTATTTCTGTTCCCAACAATAGCTGGCATCAGCTGTTGCACTAACCTGGAGGTTCCTGACTACAGCAGGCTACACATCACCAACCTTTAAAAAAATATTTATTGCACATCTTATATCTTAATATTTATTCAGATTCAGTTCAACCCAGTTTTATTTATATAGCGCCAAATCACAACAACTGTCTTCAAGAAGCTTTATATTGCAAGGTAAAGACCGTATAATAACACCAAAAAACAGACATTACCCCAACAATCTTAAGACAACCATAAGAACCATAAGACACAGACATTTAGTGTAATAGATTTATTTTATGCAATGTCAGAAACTGTATGTTTCAAATGTGAACATTACAAAGGATAACTGTAGAAGTGCACTTTAGATGTTTTTATGCCAAAGAATCTGAGGCTGCCAGTGGTGAGATTTACAGGATTTGTATAGTAATGAGATTCCATTTCCTGTGGACACCGTAAACACCTTAAAGCAAAAGAAGTATCAGATATCATGAGGCATCAGAAGAAGCAGCAGTGACAATCACATGTTGAGATGGTGTCTGTCAGACTCTTGGTCTTACAGCAACTTTAATCACCATGAAAATGTCAGATATCTGCAGACCCCACAGTATCAAGAAAATCCATCTTTTGTCTCAGTTAAAGAAAGGTTACCAAAAATATTGATGGTTAAAAACTGTATTCAAAGACAAGTTGACCTCTAGAACTTTCTTTTTTAAGCAAGCTCATCCAAAGCTAGCCCAGTAGAGCCCAATAATGAAAAAGGAAGACAGAGAAACCAAAAGACGAAAGAACCCGAGTTACACATACACTTCATTCTTGTTTTCATGTTTTCCTCCACACAGGGATGGAGGTCTGCCTTGGCGCGACCCCACTGGGGCAGATTTCATATGGTGAACTGGAACATTCACGCTTTAGTTTCAGGCAGACAAAACAGAACTCCATTTTGCAGCGAGGACATTTGATATTTTTGCAGTGTTTTCTGTTATGCTCCACCCTCAGGCCACATGTAGGACAGAGTCTGATGGCGGGGCAGCTGGTGACGCCCTTTACGTCAGGCAGATCAATGGTTTTACATGTCTGCAGAAGTTGCAGGTCCTTGTTCTCACAGCCGTCGTTGTCGCAGCGGTCAGATCGAGGGCCTGAACCCTTCCATGGTTTCAGACACTGCCAGCAGAAGTAGAATTTCTTCTTTTGAACAGCTGTGCATACGACACACTTTACACACAGGTTAGACAGATCCATCCTCTCCACACTTGTTTTGCACTGTGGACACTGATGTGAAAATAAATGAAGGGACATTTTTAAGAGAAACCCAACCACAATATTAAAAAAATATTGAGTCCACTGGATTTCACTGAAATCAAGAAGCTGTAAACATTAAAAAGGAAAAACAAATTAAAACATAAATAACTGGGTCACTTACTTCCTGAACCTCACAGTGGTCTGCAAGAGCCAGACGGGCCATGTTCTCTTCAAAGTGCTGCATTTCCTCCACAGTCAGATCAGCCAGTCTGCGCACCTCCTGGTACGACCACTCTTTATTACACTGCTTGGTTCCCTCCACTAAAGCCGGACATCTGAATTTGTAATTGCCCTTTTAAAAAATTACAATTTAAAAAAAAAAAGTTAATTTAATTAATTTGAGCGCCTCCTGGGTGAGGTGTTCTGGGCATGTCCGGGGCCCGGGACAGACCCAGGACACGCTGGAGAGATTATATCTCTCGGCTAGCTTGGGAACGCCTTGGTGTTCCCCCGGATAAGCTAGAGGAGGTGGCTGGGGAGAAGGAGGTCTGGGCTTCTCTGCTTAGGCTGCTGCCCCCGCGACCCTTCCCCCGGATAAAGTGTAAGAAGATGGATGGATGGATAATTAATTAGAATTTGTTGTTTTTAAAACTTCTACTTTTATTTTTAATGCATCTTTATACCTTCGTTCTTTTACGTTTTTATATAGTTGTTAAATCCGCAACATGTTTAGCTACAAATATAAACAGTAAACCAAAACATTTCTGCAGATTACCTATTGGCACCCAATCATGTGATAACTTAAACAAAATCAGTGTATTTTATAAGTTCAATAATTTTACCTCTTTTTGCTACAAACACAAAGCTGTTAAAATCAATCTGAAATGATTTTACCAAAAACTCCAAAGACTAAATTTTAGATGGAATTATATAATAACTATAATAACAGACCGGTATTTGTATCTGTATTTGTATTTGAGTAAAATTCAAATAGGTGTAAAAATCCAGTTTTTTGCATTACACTTCTAATTAATGTTAGAGTGTAATTATTCTTTAATTATATCCATTATAATAATTATGGATGTGCAATATTAGTTGATGGTTTTCCATAAATCCAGCAATGAACATGTAACAAGGAACCTCATTGAAAAGAAAATAACATCCATTGCCTCATTCATGGTTAAAACCAACAACTAGTAAAATACCACTGTGAACATCATGAACCCCCACCACCTTGGACGGGTGGTGGTGAACAGACAGTGAAACTGACTTGCAGGGACAGAACATGGCTGTGATGATGAATTGGTGCTTGTGTGGGGATTGGCAGACAGTACCAGGAATAAGATGCTTTAAGTGCATGTGATTATGCATAGCAGATGTTGACAGATGTTTGATATCTCTGCCTCTGCTGATTTGACTTTTGCACACATTACATATCACTTTGGTTTCATCTGCAGCACTGAATGTAAAATGCTTCCACACAGAACTGGAACAAGTTTTTTGGCTGGTGGAGGACCAAGAGATGGCTCAGCAGCAGCCACACTCTTTTCTATTTAGTTGACCAAATCCATGTGGGGAGTTTCAGCTACGTTAATAAGGACAACGGGAAGCTCTGCTAAGGTTAACTGGCCTATAGCCTACATCTTTCTGTCTGCCAAAGACGAGTAACTTAAATGTACCAACTCCCACAAGTGCATACAATTCAACACAACTACACAAGCATTGTTTTAACCTTTCAAACCGAACTTTAACGTTACTCTGTCAACAGCCGAGGGTACAAAAATTCTATTCAACAAAAATAGTGATGCAGTTCAGTCTTTTATCGCTCAGCTGAGTCTTCTCTGTTGCTGTGTGGAGCAGCCTGTGTCAGTCACCTTTCACACGTCACTCACTCATCCGGTCATGCACTGCAGTCTCATAAGGAAACTCAGCTTTTTAATATAAAGTTTTTCTTGTTCCCGAATACAAATATTTTTTAAAGTATTTGTTCGAAATAAGTATTCATAAAAAACACGATATTTGTTCCTTTCCGAATACGTATTCCGGTTCGGCTCCACCCCATCACATACACTATCTGCTACAAAGACATGACACACCTGATCCAGCAGGGTACGACACCATCGTGTTAGAGATTCAGGAGTGACAGCGTGGCCACAGGACATCTCTGCTCTGAGAGAGTCATCACCTGAGGAAGAAGTGGACAATAACAGATGTATCAGTTACACTACATATACTGGATTGCACCAAAATATAATAAACTCCATGGCTCATGAAAAATTTAAAAAAGGAATAGGAGAAATTTTATAATGTGTGGTAATGACTGTCAGAAAAAAATGTTTGTAGCAGTTTTTGTGGGGCAACATGGTGGTGAAAAAGAAAAAAAAATCTTACACAGTGGATTCAGATCATCTGGCCTGTTGACGAACTTTAGGGTAGAATCTAGTGGATCGTATCGCTTCTCCACCTGCTCCGGTCCTGGAGCGCTCATTTGGGTTCTACGGAAAGAAAATCTGACACTACGAATACTGTCTGGTTTAGTCTTATGTTTAGTTTAGTTAGTTTAGTTTAGTCTAGTATATGGATTTCAAATCGCATCTGCCATTATCACCTGTCACAAGAACCATGTCTTTTCCAGACTCGATACAATAAAAACGTTAAAAGGTATTAAAGATGTATTTAAAGTACTTATGAGCCATTACATTTCTTTCTCACAATCGCTCTTCTAGTTCATGTTAAAGCTGTATGATGGGGCTGAGTTTAAGGCCACACCAAACTCATTCGGCCACGCCTTTATGGAGCTTGCATTCTGCACTGGAATGTGCATGTACGAACATGTATTCATTTATGATCGCGGGCTGAATAATGTTGACTCATGTTAGAAAATGTCAGTTTTCATTGTTACACAAAGCTGCTACAAAATGTGTAAAAGGACGAAGGGTTCTGAAGCGACTGCATGCTCACAGTGTTGTGTGAGCTATCATGAGCCGTTTAAACAACATCCAGGGAATTTCCAGTTGGATGAAACTGAAAGCACCAAGTGCACTAAGTGCTTTCAGTTTTGATTGCCTATTATTTTTAAATTGAAAACACCTTTAAGAACAGTGATCACTCTATTAACAATGACATACATAACCATATTAGGACTACCTTATGTCACAGATTCTATAAGATGACACAGATTTAATTAGCAAAGGAGCAAAGACTGCAAATATCAAGAGTAGGTTTAAAAAGTGAAAGTAACATCTTACCCTGTTGGCACAGCTTGTGTCGCTTTAGTTTCTGGTACTTTCCTTCTTCTTTTACTTCCCAACTGGTATGGGAACAGCAACCTAAAAGTAAAAAGGATGAACTTAGTAAGTTATTGCTTAAACCTGTGGACAAAATGTGAACCATCACAGAAAATCTAACTAAGCTTCCTAAACGCACAGAAATATAGAGAAACATATATAGTGACAACTTATTGTCATCACATAGACACAATTTATTTTTATTTTATTTTATTCTACCTCAGGGAAACCTATCATCAGTGGCCATTATATATTATATATGTGTGTGTACCGAAGGAGTTACGAATTAAAAAATAAAATATACACCACTTAAAAACAAAGAGTGAGCTCACGTACCCGTTTAAATAAAGCTTCAATAAAGCTTCACACATGACTGCGACTGTACTTGGAGACCTAAAGGATGAAGAAGAACAGCAGACAGCATGCATGCAGTTTAATTTTAGCATGTTACAATAAAGTGCTGTACTCGACAGAAACAGTTTACACTACAAACAAACAAACAAAAAAATCATAACACAAGTCTTATGAGTGTATAAAGCAAGATTTGAATAACTAACTGGTGTGCAAACAGGGACACTAACGCGTACTCACCGCTCCTCAGCAGGACCGCTAAGCGACGACTGTACTAACCTCGAGGAAGTGACATGACAGGAAGTCAGTCGAACATCGCGCAGAGGAAATTTTTTTCTTTCCTTTCTTTTTTTTTTTTTTTTTTAAAATCACGCAGAGAAAAATAAAAGCTCCGAAATATAGAAATTAAATGCACACACACACACACACACACACATAGCGAGACAGAGAGAATAAGAGAGAGAGTTTCTACTTTTTCTGCGTTAACAATTCACTTCACTGATATAAATAATTAAATAAATCTATAGCAAACATCCGCTTAAATGCTGCTTATCGATAAATGAATCAACAAATACAACAGCATAATGCATAATGTAGTTCACTCTTCTATGGATGCTCCGTCAATGCTTACTTTTAATTCATTATTATACTCTTCTGCGAGCAAGAAATCTTAGTCTTCATCCTCTACAGCAGTGGTTCCCAAACTTTAGTAAACAATTAAGCAAATACAAGTAATCTGCAATAATAAAACTACAGGTAGTAAGAAAATAAACTACTAACTCTTTTACGCTATGTCCACACCTACTCGGGTATTTTTTGAAAACGCAGCTGTTTCATCCACACGTAAACGGTGTTTCAAATCACCGAAAACTGAGATTTTTTTAAAACTCCTTTTTTGCGTTTGTGTGGATGAGGAATGCAGAGTTGGTCAGGCAATGTCAAAGGTATGTGCCTTTATCACGTCACGCTGTGCGCCACGTTATTGTTTACATGAGATGAATTGTAGAATGGCAAATATAGCTACTGTTAATCTGACTATCTGCAGTTTTTACACGCTTACATATACACAGGCAGTTAATGCATCACGGTGTGATTATTTTACGTGTAGTTGTTTTTTTCCTGTGTAATATTATTCAACATTGCTATCAATACATTTTTCAAAAAATGCCTCTCTGTGCAAAATAGGTTTAAAAACATAAACAACTGTGGGATCCTGTTAGTCTGTGATTTAGACAGCCCAGCGCTGCTCCCGACTAAGGGAAAAGCAAT